>NW_023604295.1:109547813-110760313 GCF_014898055.3 Talpa occidentalis
AAAAGAAATAGAAGAAGACACAAAGAAATGGAAAGACATCCCCTGCTCATGGATTGGAGAATAAACATTATTAAAATGGCCATCCCGACCAAAAGCAATATACAGATTCAATCTGTATATTCCAATCAAAATTTCAATGTCATTCTTCAAAGAAATAGAACAATTATTGATGAAATTCATATGGAATCACAAAAAAACCTCGAATAGCCAAAGCTCTCCTGAAAAAAAAAGAAGGGAATGGAGGCATCACATGCCCAGACTTCAAACTATACTACAAAGCCATAATCATCAAAACTGCATGGTATTGGAACAAGAACAGACATACAGACCAATGGAATCGAATAGAAAATCCAGAAATAAACCCACAGATTTATGGTCAACTAATCTTTGACAAAGGAGCAAAGACTATGCATTGGAGCAAAGAAAGTTTGTTCAATAAATGGTGCTGGGAAACTGGGTCGCTACATGCTAAAGAATGAAGCTTGACCACTACCTCACACCATACACAAAAATCAACTCAAAATGGATTAAAGAACTAGACATAAGACCTGAAACCATAAAATACATAGAAGGAAATATAGGCAAAACGCTACGTGATATGCACATCAAAGACATCTTTACAGACACATCACCCAAAGCAGTGATAGTGAAGGCAAAGATAAACAGCTGGGACTACATCAAATTAAAGAGCTTCTGCACAGCAAAAGAGACAATAACCAAAACAAAGAGAATCCCCACCGACTGGGAGAACATTTTTGCACATAACACTAATGATAAAGGACTGATCACAAAAATCTGCAAAGAGCTGATGAGACTCAACAACAACAAAGAAAAGAATCTAGTCAAAAAAATGGGCAGAGGAGCTAAAAAGAAACTTCTCTGAAGAGGAATTGCAAATGGCCAACAGGCATATGAAAAAATGTTCAACATCACTTGTAATCAGGGAAATGCAAATCAAAACTACAATGAGATACCATCTTACACCAGTGAGAATGGCACATATTTAAAAAACTAGCAACAACAAATGTTGGCGAGGTTGTGGGGAAAAAGGAACTCTTCTGCACTGTTGGTGGGAGTGCAAACTGGCCCAACCACTATGGAGAGCTGTGTGGAGATTTCTGGACCTACTAAACATAGAGCTTCCATATGATCCAGCAATTCCACTCCTAGGTATTTACCCAAAGGACACAGAAACATCAATTCCAAAGAACACCTGCACCCCTATGTTTATAGCAGCACTATTTATAATAGCTAAGCTTTGGAAACACCCCAAATGCTCAAAAATAGATGACTGGATCAAGAAGATGTGGTACATATATACCATGGAATATTACTCAGCATTCAAAAAAGATAAACACATGCAATTTGCAGCAACATGGATGGCGCTGGAAGGGATCATGCTCAGCAAAATAAGGCAGAAAGAAAAAGAAAAATACCGGATGGTCTCTCTCATAGCAGGAATCTAGAAAACTTAAATAAAGGGCCAGGATAATGAATAACTATAAGAAAGTGAAAAAATCAACAAAAAACTATGAACCAGAGACACTTTTTGGGGGTTGGGGGGTTGGAGGGGAGGGATTGGGGTCAGAATGGGGGGTTGCAATTGTATGGGGAATATAAAAATAAAATTCATTATTAAAAATAACTTTGGTGCTGGAAAAGGAGAGAAGATAGAGGGGTTGGACACATTGTAGGCAATATCTGTGTAGTTGGTGGAAATTATGAATGAAAAATGGACATCTGATTTAATTTGGTGTTTACAAATAAGGAATTGTTTATGCTTATACTCTTTGCAGGCAATATTTATTAACTGTTTATTGTCATATAAAGTCATGACAGCAGAGTTATCTGAATTTTATGTCTCCCTCTGCATAATACATGAACAAGTCATGTATGAGCTGTTATAGTGGGATTACTTCTCAACTCATGTATCTTCCTCCACTTTTGCTCATCTCTTTCTGGAAATCAGAAGATTGCAGTTTCTCACTGTTCCTTTTACCAGGTGAAGCTGTTTACTTTCCTGTGCCAGAGAGTAGAAAAAACATGGTCATGTTTATTTCGAATAGAGGTACCCAGGGGATGAAATCCCATCTCCTGAACATTCAAACATTACAGAAAAAGAATAAATAATAAAATTAGCAGGGTTGGGAGCCATCTTTCCAACTCCCTGTGTTTTCTCATCTGTGATCAGCCTCATCTGGGAATTGTTCCCACACAGAACTGTGCTAGGAGAGAGGGTTCTATGAAAAGCAAGAAGCCCTATGCTACAGAGGAGTGAGCAAAGGTGTTAGATTTTACATTTTAAGTGACAAGATGCTCTTAGAACTTTTGACTGAAAAAGTGACCTAATTTATTTTGTATTCTCTCTGGATTATGCTAGTAGATTGCCTTGCAGAGAATAGACTATAAAGGAGGCATGAATGGAAGAACTGGAGTCATAGGGTCAATTAGAAGACTGTTCAGTCAATAGTAAGCCAATATTTATGAAACATTTACTGCATGCCAGATATCTGTAATCTAGGCTAGAGAAATTGATCAGTTGGATTTGAGTAAGAGAGAAGTGGTAAGATTCAAGATATAATTTGCTCATGAACTGACTATGAGAGAAAGACATGAGGTAGGGTGATTTCAGGCTTTTGACTTGAGCAAAAGTAAGGTGGTGTGGTTGGGGTTGGGAGCACTAGAGAAGGAACAGATTTGAAGAGGGAGAGCAGCAAGGGTTCTAGTTTTATGAAAAGAATGATAATTTTTATTTATAGGACTCTTTGGAGAGTAGATGAAATAATGGAGGTTAAGGGCTTTGCAAAGAATAGCAAACACTTATCAAATGACTGTTATTTTTATTGGAATGGACAGTATTAAAAAAACAAACAAACCAATATCCTGATTTGGTAGGCACATGAACTGTCTTTTATTCTTGGCTTTGTTACTCACCTGCTCTGTGTTTTAAACAAATTTATTTTTTCTCAATTTAAGTCTCTATCCCTGAAATTTTCCAATGGCAGCACCATATGAGAAATTGACTAGAAGGTCTATAAGATCCTAATCAGGTGAACACCCTAGGATTCTACAAAATGACTGATTCATGATGTCTCATATCTTCACTTTATTGATATTGATATTTTCCTTTTATAACAAGTCACTTTTAAAATCGTAGTATATTGTTTATAAATATTGTGAATTATTTCAGACTGTTGAAGAACATTAATTATATTTAAAGAAAAATAGCAAAAGTTATCTCATTATAAAATCTTTGTTAAAAAATATCTTGCTAGAGATGAGGAAATACAGCAGTAATTATACTGCCCTCCCCTCCACCAAATATATATTCACTATTTTGAAACTAAATTTTTGGTCTATTAGAAGGTTTTAGAAAGTTAGACACAGACTTGGAGGGTTGTTGAGAGGAGTGCCTGGGGAGTTTTGAGATTTAATTACTTCTTTTAAAAAGTAAACTTCAGTCAATTAAGGAGCCAAGGTTTGTCTTTTATTATTAAATTAGCTGAATCATGCAATAAAGTATCAGTGGAGACTGCAGTACTCTCTTGGACAGGCACTGCTGCTTTAATTATTTACAGTGCCAAATCTATCCACTCACTATCATATCCACTCACTATCAAAACCTCTGCTATGTCTGGTACATCAGGACTCTTTGTTCTTGTGCCCTCCCTGTCTCATGGTTTTATTCATAGAATGTTGCAGTATTATGAGAATTAAGATTCTTAGGATCTTAATTATTAGTCCATTCAGTGGTTCGGGTGACTAGGTGTGAAGGATATCAAGGGATGGTGAGTACTTGTTTAAAGAGAGTTTGAACAGAAACACCTCACTGTGGATACTTCTTTCTTTCTTTCTTTCTTTCTTTCTTTCTTTCTTTCTTTCTTTCTTTCTTTCTTTCTTTCTTTCTTTCTTTCTTTCTTTCTTTCTTTCTTTCTTCTTTCTTTCTTCTTTCTTTCTTTCTTTCTTTCTTTCTTTCTTTCTTTCTTTCTTTCTTTCTTTCTTTCTTTCTTTCTTTCTTTCTATTTAAAAATGGTAAATTTCTGTTTTTAACATTGCCTTCTTAAAACTAGTAGAGGCAACATTCCTAGTGGAAAATACACAGTTGAAAAGGATTAAATTTTTCCTTGAGGTGATGTTACTATTGCTAATGACACCCCTTGTGTAGTGCTGGACAGTACTGAGGATGAAATCTTGTGGTATCACAGTGGGATGCTATTAATGCCTAGATATGTTCTCACTCTTAATCTCTGGAGAGAAACTCCATATATTACTGCCCATTCCTTCCAACTGACTGAAGCCACTCCATATGTAAGATTTCAGTGGCCTCAAATAACAAGCACTAAAGTTATAGGGACAAGTACAGCTGCCTTTATCTATTCAAATGGTAAAAATGAAGGCACAACATAGTTATAAAAGTATCTTTTTTACTGCCTCTTGATAATAATGAAATGGTGATTCTAAATATTTTTGTTAAGTATCTGCTATTGTGTAGGGAGGGAACTGGGCTGATTGGTTTCACCTTATCCACCTACACAGGTATTTAGGCACAAGGTGAGTTTCTTTCCTGGAGTATCAGTTGTTACTCTGAATCCAGCAGGCACTGCCAAGTTTGTAGTTACTACCATCATGCTCTGCCTCATTTTCCTTAAGACCTGTAAGTACTGAATAGAACCTGTCATCAAGAGGTCTAGACCACTCTGGGCATTCTCCCAGCTAATAGCTGGTTATTAGCTCACTTCCTCCAGAGGCTCAGCAGGGAAGAATGCCTATGTGGTCTTGTCTGAACATAGACTTTCTTTCTTGCATTGTACTGCAGCCCCCTGAGTTTTAAAAAGATGACTATATCTGTGATCTCAGTCTTGACACGGAAACATATGACTTCCTGCTTATCACTTTCACATAACCCTTGAAGAAGGTATTTTATAGTAGAGAACCTTGACAATGAAAGTATAGTTTATCTGTTCAAGGTTATATTATTAGTATTTGAGCATGAATTCATGTCCACATTCTATTTCCTGTTCTGAGCAGGGGTGTATTCATGCTATCATACTTTACTCATTCTGAATTCCAGCTGACTTTTTTGAATGACTACCAAGTGTTCAAATTTCATTCATATGTTGCATTCCTTGAGCAAGTGAATGATATGTTTCTTGAACCTCACTATTTTCAGTAAGTGCTATATTTAACCATGCCTGGGGCTTAATGAATCCCTGCTTTGCACCCTAGGGGTTTGTGTATAATTAGCTAATATACCTGAGGACACATTTGAAAAATTGGCATGGCCCCTATCTGGGTCATGGCATTCCATTGCACTGCAGTGTAATTTACTTTTTTTCCCCAGGGGCATCTGCTGTTCTGAAAGAGAGGGAATTCTACTTGAGTCCTATTCTACCACACCAACTGTGGTCCTGCAGTGTGAAGAGATAACACTTGAATTCCTGAAGCATTTGTTTACGAAGTACATCTTAGTTGTTTATTTGATACCAGGAAAGTATTTTCCCATGGGACCAGGACTGTACCTGGTGGTTCTGGCTAAGGGGAGAAAAAGACCATTTTGGACAGAGCTACCTTAAGAGGAAGGATTAAATTATTTATTTCACCACTTAGTTTGTAAATAGCCCTTTGTTTGAACTGCTAGGAATCTAAATCCATGCACACCATTGTTTATATAGCACAATCTGTAAGCTCCTTGTAGGAATAATAATAACTTCAGTTCCCTGATTCCCTCCAGGTTTATCATATTGAGATGAGGCATTTGAAGCCTCAGTTCATGCCCCACATTTCATCTGAAAAACATCACTCTTTTATATCATTATTCATTACAAACATGTTGTTGATTGTCCTTGAAAAATACAAGTATCTCTGAAGATACACACATATCCATTATTTACACATCTTTGTGAAATTGATGAGATCCTTCCTGGATGATGGGTAGAAAGCAGGTCTATTAATAGAGAAGAAGGAGGAGAGAGGAGGTAGAAGTATGAGGATAGAGAAGTCATTGGAGCAACCTCCTGGTCACAGGTGTTTCCCCAAAGCTGACCCTGTGGACTGAGGAGTGATGGGAGTGTTAGCAGCTATCAGTGTGGAGAGCTTAGAGCTGCATGTGTGGGAATTGGTAGTAAACTCCTTAACTATAACCCTGCCTCCTTCCAAACTGAGAGCAAAGAATGCCAAAACCCATTATCCTTACAACATCTTATATCTGAACCCCTTCAGATTAAGTTTATGGTTTGTTTTATTTCCCCTTTGCATCTATTAGAAGCAGAGTATTAATCAAAAATGTTACTGCTTCAAAAAGTAACAAAACGCGTTACCTGTTTGGCTTGTGCCCACATGCCTAAAAGTTTGTGAAGGAAGAACTGTCATGCTTAATAGATTTGATGAGTCCTCTGAGCTTGGTTGCTTTCTTTTGCCTTTTCATATAAATTTATTTTCATTTCAATTCTAAGAATTCATCTTCTTTAAGCAAACACTGAGCTTTCAGTAGGACCAGGGTCTCAATAATACATTTGCTGAGCCACTGAAGACAAAGTGCCAGGCATGGTGCCATCACCATTAAATATTACCTTTCTCTTACATTTTCCAAGTTATAAGGCATTGTTTGGGTTTATACAGGAGTGAGTAAAGCCATGTTTCTGGGGCATACTTTGAGATCTATTTCTTAGCAGTAAAAGGTAGGTAAAGATAAGGAGAGTTTAAAAAAATAACAGCAACCAATTGTTGCTTAAGCTCTTCATTGCCAGCTCTGTATTAAGCCTGGTATAGAAGGAGATTGAAATTTACATCCATCATTTCATTTGGAGTTACTCTTGCTTTTCGCAAATCCTGCTCTCAGTTCTTTTATTGTTTCACAATTTGTCACATTGGCTAAAAAACAACTCTACTAAATTAGGACATTTGTTTTATATTCCACTGGGCTACATTCTAAAATAAAATGATCATTTGTGCTGAGGATGATTTTAGAAAAGTGAATAAGTAATATACAATTTCTTTGGTTTTCTTATGAACAGCCTAGAAAAATGTCACAGCAAGACTCATGCTATCAAATTTGGAATTCTACATGAAGTGAAGGTTTGTAGAAATCTTATTTTAACTCATGCTTTTCTCAGTTTCTGCCTGGTAGGAGGATGCTGTAATAGGGGAATGTGGGAGACTAAAAGGTAAAGTGTAATATGTTACCAACACATTCATACTTTAACATGTTTTATTTGGTACTATTTATTATTTAATTTGTGCACAATAGAATGCCTAGTTTTAAAGTGTTCAGTACGTTTTGATAAATGTATACACTATAAACACTCCTTTATTAAGATACAGATGAATTGCATCACTAGGAAATTCCTCATTCCCCATGTACTTCTTACTCATATCCCACTCACAGAGACAGTCACTGTTTCTGTTACTATTGCTCAGGGTTAACTATTCTTGAATTTCATATAAGTGGAATCATACAGTAGGTGCTGTTTTGTGCCTGGATTTTTTAGCTCAACATAAAGGTTTTGAGATTAGTCTAATTGTTGTGTGTATAAATATTCATTTCTTTTTGTGTTTTATGATACGGATGTATCACACAATGCATGTTGGGTCCTTTCCAGTTTGGGAATACTATGAGTGAAATTTCTATGAACATTCATGTGCATTTTTGTTTCACCTTATGTTTTAACTTTTCGTGACAAACTGAACAGTTCAACTCCCATGCAGCCAGTAGAATAAGTAAATGAAAACAGATGAACACTTGATAGACTAAATCAAGGAAGGCTGGTGTGTGTTCGTTGGTGGTAGGCATACTCTTGTAACAATGCATGAAGGGGGCATCTTGCACTTCTATTATGGAAATAATGAGGATAACCAATATTAGCTCAATAAAAATATTTTTTAAAGGAATCATAGGGGTACATCTCAGAATTTCCAGGATATTACTTCTGATACAAACAGTCCAATTCATTGTTAGATTATACTTAATCTTTAATTCAGAAAACTTGAACACTATTCTTTACTTCTGTGTTTAACTGTATTTATTTTTCCTCCTTGAGCAGTATTCCAGATTTCATCTAGTTGAGATTTCTTTGTTAAACAATTCAAGTAAATTCTTATTTGAAGGGAGGATTACCGGTCACTAGATTGTCACCTATTACCATCCTATACTTGGAGTAGGTTATGACACCTTATATGTGCCTATTTCTCTTTGCAAAAGAATCTCCTTTGTTGTAAACTATCACCTGATATCTAACTTGAGTATTTCTATTGTTCCATGAAGTTTATTTCTTGCTCTCAAGGATCTAGAAGGACTATTCCATAAATTTTCTCAAGCACTTATTAGATTTGTATCCTAAAGGGAGAAAGCAGTAGGTCATACTTTTCTATTTTAGCCTTGCTGTAATTTGAAATTATTCTTAAGATTAAAGCAAAAAAGAGGAAGTCTCAGTAGCCTTCAGAGACTTCATATCAGGCTTTGAGCCCTGGCTTAGTTAAGAGAGGCCAGAAACAGAACTTTTGATCAAAGCTGTTGACTTCTTTTACTGGAACAAATTGCAAAGATTTTACTAAGTTGATATTTTGGTAAAATTGTGGCAGAACATTTAGTTATCAAGAAAGCTGGAAAATATTCTGAATAAGCTAGAATCTTAAATTCCTTTATCATGGAGATTTCAGATTTTGTGTGTCTGTCTGTCTTTCTGTCTTCCTTCCTTCCTTCCTTCCTTCCTTCCTTCCTTCCTTCCTTCCTCCTTCCTTCCTCCTTCCTTCCTTCCTTCCTTCCTTCCTTCCTTCCTCCTTCCTTCCTTCCTTCCTTCCTCCTCCCTTCCTCCCTCCTCCCTCCCTCCCTCCCTCCCTCCCTCCCTCCCTCCCTCTCTCTCTCTCTCTCTCTCTCTTTCTTTCTTTCTTTCTTTCTTCTTTCCTCTCTCTCTCTCTCTCTCTCTCTCTCTCTCTCTCTCTCTCTCTCTCTCTCTCTCTTTCTTTCTTTCATGCTTACAAGAGCTGGGGTACAGGCCAATGGTGTGGAGGGTGAGAGGATTCACCGAGACAGAGCGGGGAACAGAACAAGCAGATTGACAGAAGTACACTGCTGAGGGTAGTAGTGGGCGAGTCAGGAGATGTCTGCTGTGCCATGTGGGTAGCTCCCTGGCTTGCCTGGGATCAAACTAGCCCTGCAGAGGCTGTGGACAGCTTCACAGGCTGTGTCTTAACCCCTTGTGCCACCAGAGAGGCCCTATGTGTGTGTTTTAATTCACCAGTGTCACACCTGTGTTTACTTATGTTCTTGATTTAACATAAAACATTAAAAATTCCCCACTTTGGATAGATCCAAAATCCCAATGTTTGTGAAGTTTCATCATAGTAAGTAGCAATGTATAAAAGAATACCTATAACTGAGGAAAGAATTGCTCTTAACCTTAAATACAAATTACTGTATTTAGAAATTTTCTGCATTTGTTCAATATGGGAAAAATTCTCCATTTTTAAATGCAGTGACAATAATACAACAACAAAACAAAGGAGAGTACATACCTATCTTTCCTATAATATTTAAGATATGGGGGCCTCCCCTGGTGGCACAGCGGTTGAGCGCTGGGCTGCGAGGTTGCCTGCAGCCTCTGCAGTGCCGGTTTGTTCCTGGGCCACCGGCGAGGGTCCCACCAAAAAAAAAAAAAAAAATTAAGATATGGCAGCGCTGAAGTTTATCTACCTGGACTATATTGCCATCAGATCAGACCACCCATTGCTTCAGAAATTCCAAGTGTAAAGGAGAAAAGTGTTACTTTTTTGTCCTACCTGATGTCTTAATCTCAATAAGCTGGTGAGAATTTCTGCACTTGAAATTATGCATGTTTTAAAATTACTCACTTTAATAATCACTTTAAGTAGCTGACATTCCCCATGCAAAAGATAATAATACATTTTATTTATATAGTCTTGAAAGGACAATATCTGTTACCTAGAGTGAAACAGGCCTGCAATTTACACAATGGTTTAGAGTAATTTTAACAAGTTTTTTAGATGAATAGAATATTATCCAGCTATCTTTGCACTGCTATGGTGATCTGTTGAATTATTTTGCTGTTTAAAAGTCCTGCACGGTAATTGAAGCATCAGCTCTTAAGACCACTATGCTTGTGGCTTGCTGAACTTTATTCAAGTGACCCAGAAGAAAGAGTAAATAATCCACTGGTGCTAAGTTCTTAGCGAGCAGTTTATACTTTTGAAAAATATTATCCAGCACGTATTAACTATAGATTCTCATGTTATGTTTTCTAGTTGTATGCCTGCAGGGTAACACTTATTCTTCAAGATACTGCATTTGGGGAAGCCTTAGTAAATCTTCCCCTTCTTACAGAGAGACCTGATGTTCCAATCCTAAATCATAGTGAACATGTGTTCTTCAGACGAATTGACTCCTGTTGTGAGCCCAGCTAGTATTTTATTGAAGAGAAAGACATTGGCATGACAAAACTCAACATTTATGAAATATACTTGAATCCACATAGTTATCTAATGACTGTGTTCCATTCCTTTAATAACTGCAAATGGAGAACTTTCTTTCAATGTCTAACCATGGGGTGTTTCACAATTAGATTGAATACAATTGATTGAAATTTAAAAACTTCAGATATAATATGTGAAATCTAGAGAGAGCATGTACTTATAGTCCTGTTTTAACAATTTTTGACATTTTGCCAATTTTGTTTATTCTCTCATATTTAATACCTAGCTGAAATATTTTTAGCAAACTATAGACATCATCTCATTCTATCTATGGATATCTCTGTAATTTACATGAGTTTTTAATTACTAGTCATTTATTTTGAAGGTTTCTTTTAGTGTCTATTTATTTTTTTGTAAGATTTTATTTATTTATACAAGAACTGGCATACAGGTCAGAGGCGCAAGAGGTTGAGAGAATTCACTAGAGACAGAGCAGGGAGCAGAACAAGCTGACGGACCAGACACTGCTGAGGGGAGCTGCAGGCGAGGTAGGAGAGGTCTGCCATGCCATGTGGGTTTCTCCCTGGCCAGCCAGGAATTGAACCCACGCTGCTGAGGCTGCAGACAGCTTCACAGCGTGGCACTCAACCCACTGCGCCACTGAGGAGGCCCTCTTTTAGTGTTTTTAATACCAGTAACAATTTCTCCTATTCTGGGTACTGTGTCTTCATAGTTTTTTCTTAAAGGGAATACACCTTTATTGTTGTTGTTTTTTCATTATTCTTATTCTTTTAATTAATAACATGCCATTATTTTATATCCTTGTTTGGTTTCTCACAATATAGGATTTCTTCCCTTAGGTGTGATCACCATAGTTTCCCTACCACCAAAGCGCCCATGATCCTCCACCATAGTCCATTATGGTCTCTTCCCCTGCCTCCTGTTCTCTACCTTCCCACTCTCCTTCCATTTCCTTCTCCCCTTCTGGATGCCTCAAATCTGTGGACAGCTTTCAAAGATAGGTTTTAAAATTGGTCTTTTTCTGCTCCTTTGTTTAGTTTGCACATATAAGTGAGACCACCCATTATTTATTTTTTCTCCTTTTGACTCACTTCATTTAGGGTAATCCCTTTCAGTTCCATCCATGTTGCCGCACATGGCATGAATTTATCTTTTTTGATTGCTAAGTAGTGTTCCATCCATCTGTTCTGGGACAGTTAGACTGTTGCCATATCTTGACTATTGTAAAAAGTTCTGCTATAAACATAGGAGTGCAGGTTTATTAAAGGTAATGCATCTTAAATGACCTATAACAGCAGTCATCTCTCTTGTTTGGACATAAATTCATAACAATTTAGAGTTAAAATATATCTCAACTAAATGTATTTAATAAGAGAAAATTGAGGGTCAAGAGAGTTTAAATGATTTTACCAAATAAAAGAGCTGGCAGAGTCAATGACTTGAACCCACAATTCAATTCCTCGGAATGTTTTCCCTTTTATTATGTTGTTTACTGACTGCACTAAGGGGTTTACAAGCAAATGCAATGCTTCTATTTGTGGAGGGTTATCATAAAATGGACGCTATTACTCTGAAGTGGTCCTATCTACCTTCTCTGTGTGTGGATTAGAGGATCGAATTACTTGATACCTTTGATCAGTTGGACAGAATGTAATGTAAAGATTATGAAGAATGATGTGTAGAAAATATGAATTGCATAAAAGAATATGATGGGTCTGGGAAGACTGGCATTGGGAATGAGGGAAGAGGAGCAGCTAAGTAGCAGTATTTAAATAAGTTTGGAGTCCAGAAAGACAAATTTTGAGTCACTTTTCTATCTGACCAGTGTTAATCATCTTCAAAATAAATTTTATTTTTTAAGTTGATTTGTCCTCAGAGAGATCTTCTGAGAAAGCCCCATAATAGGTTGTAAAAATTCTTTGGTAGTTGAATAAGTGTTTTCTGGTGGTGTGACTTTCTTTGTTGTTCTATCACTGGAGGGTGTGAAGGGAGAGACAGAGAGCTAGGGGTAATTTTTCATCTTGTTTATGTTTAACGCCCCTCCTTCCCCAGCATATCTAATCAAGAAATAGTCTTGCAAGTAGCATGGGTATCATGCTTGAATTATATGTAGAAGTGCTTGAACAGCACAGCAAACAACTACACACTCGGTCATGCTTTCCTACCATTGAGTTTCTGATACACATTTCTTCTTCTGCAAGGTTAACCTTTTTTTCAGTTGAAAAAAACAAACAAATGGCCATGGCCATGTTGATGTGCATGGCCCCAAGTGTCTAAAGTACCTTTTGCTTTTCCTGACAGCTGAATTATTTCTCCAAGGGTATGTTGTTTTCATTTACATCAGTGGTTTTCAACTCAGGCTACACATTTGAATCACTTGGGGAGCTCCTAAAGATACTGGACCTGCAGACTTGTGCTTTTAATATAATACCACTCTAGGCAAGACTCAAACTGGTGAAAAGCATTAAATTAACTGTTGATGGAAGCCTTCAAGACAAAGGGGTCATTCTGAAAACCATGAACCAATTGATTGATTTTCAAAGCATGACTAATGGACCAGCTAGACATTGTGTAAAATGTTGTCACAACAGGAAGTAAATAGCATCATCTATGAAACACAGTTGACAAAAAAATTGCACTGAATTTAATTGAGCTTCCAGTGGTTTTCAAGAAATGTGAGGGACAGAGGAACATGTTAAATGATACCAGGAAATAAGCAGACATATCAGAATGTGGGTCACTGTACAGGGTGGAGAAGGGGGCAGAAGAGGCAGAAAGGAAAGAACTATTATAAAATAAAATTTAATTGATCTAACAAACCAAAGCATCATGTAAAAGTTTTGTGGCTGTTAATTTAAAAAGATTTTTTGAGACAATTTTAAAAGGTATCTTCGATAATTTTGAATAGGAAATGGCTAGTCCATCAGATTAACTTCAGTAGTTATATTTAAAAAATCAGAATTGCATACAGAAATATATTTGATAAGAGAACATGATGTGTGGGGTTTTCTTTAAAATACTTCAATCAAAAAACAAAACCAGAAGCACTGATGAAACTAGATTGCCAAAATTTGATAATTTTTGAAGGTCTGTGATGAGATCAGATTCTCTGTATGTTCAACAACCAAGAAAGAGAGTAAAACACAGGCAAATTGAATGAGAATTAAAGGAGTGTGGAACTCAGACCTTATTTTGTAGTTGTTTTGTTTCAGCACAGGTATTTTTTTTTTTCTTTTTTTTTTTTTTTTTAATAAATTTTATTGTTATATTCCCCATACAATTGCAGCCCCCCCATTCTGACCCCAATCCCTCCCCTCCCACCCCCGCCCCCCTAAAAGTGTCTCTGGTTCATAGTTTTTTGTTGATTTTGATTTTCACTTTCTTATAGTTATTCATTTTCCTGGTCCCTTATTTAAGTTTTCTAGATTCCTGCTATGAGTGAGACCATCCGGTATTTTTCTTTTTCTTTTTGGCTTATTTCGCTGAGCATGATCCCTTCCAGTGCCATCCATGTTGCTGCAAATTGCATGTGTTTATCTTTTTTGAATGCTGAGTAATATTCCATGGTATATATGTACCACATCTTCTTGATCCAGTCATCTATTTTTGGGCATTTGGGTTGTTTCCAAAGCTTAGCTATTGTAAACAGTGCTGCTATAAACATAGGGGTGCAGGTGTTCTTTGGAATTGATGTTTCTGTGTCCTTTGGGTAAATACCTAGGAGTGGAATTGCTGGATCATATGGAAGCTCTATGTTTAGTAGGTCCAGAAATCTCCATACAGCTTTCCACAGTGGTTGGACCAGTTTGCACTCTCACCAACAGTCAGCACAGGTATTTTTATTATGCATTCAAGGATGGGGACCCATGCTAACTGTTTCTTGAATAAAAGCATTGAGATATAGGACAAAAAGATTTTTCTAATAAGGCCATTACTTAAAAAATGTTTCCAGTTTTTTTTTTGTTAAGATTATAGAATGGTTTTTTTTTTTTTTTTTTTGGTAAGATTATAGAGTTGAGCACATTTTGTGAAACTGAATTGTATGCTCTCAAGGGAGTCGCTGATAATGTGAACCTTGAGATTTTATATATATTATATATGGATGCATGTAAATTAGAGTTGCATTTATCTACATATAAATCAGAGTTGCTTCAGAGTATATATATATATAGATATATATCAGAAGTAGTTTATATTTAAGTATAATTTTATATAATTAATTTAATTATATTAACTAAGATAATTTGGTGTTCATATCATTGTCCACGGCAGACAAATCAAACAGCTACATCTTTGGTTTATAGCATCAAATCTAAGTCTGAACATACAGGTCAGTGGCATATTTCCAATCTCTCTAAATTTCAGTCTTCTCAAATGCATAAATGTAGTACTAATAGCACTTTGTATACTTCAAAGAATTTTTTTCTGAGAAAGGGAAAAGAAATTCATTACATAAGTCCATCTATGAGTGACATAATTCAAACTGAGCTGACTTTGGAGTAGCCTTCTATGATGCTGGAATGAGGGAAACCTGTAATTCTTTGAAAAATTTTGAATTTTAGAACCTATTTGTACCACAATATAAAATTTTTCTGGGCTTGCTGATGAATAGGTAAAAGGAAAGTGAGCCCTTGCAGCTTTTCAAAAGGTTAAAGTGTATTGTCAGTGTGGCTCAGTGTTCACTGTCATTCTTCTGCTAGATTACATGCTTGATATGCTGTCATACGGGTGATAACATCATGTTTAAGTCATGACTGTGACAGACTGAAGGTGTCTTATTAGTTTTGGTCTCAGCTTCCTCAAATTTCATTTCAAAAGAATTCTCCCAAAAGAATTTCTTAAGAATCACCTCTGATTTCATAACAAGAAGAAAACCTTCAAAATATGTCATGAGTCCAACTACAAACCAAATCCAAGCTGTCATAATCCCTCATCCAAACTACTAAATTGGCTTCCTAACTGGCCACCTGCACTGACACTTGTTCCTCCATAGACAGTTCCCACATAGCAGCCAGAATTAGAATATAATTCTTTTGAGAATATAATTGCCAATGAAAACCCGCTAGTGGTTGTCTATTACAATTGAATACCTATAAAGACCTTGACATGGTTTATCAGAACTAAGTGTGATCTGTCATAAGGCAGACCCTTTAACCTTATCTCCTACCACAGTCCTTTTTGCTTGCTTCACTGTAATTTCACTGGCTTTCTTGTTTTACTTTGGACATGTCTCAGGGCCTTTGCACTTGTTGCCTTTACTGGACACTCTCCTTCCCAGATTGTTCCCTTGACAGACTCACTTCAAGTATTTTCTCAAATGCTACCACCCTGTAAGGACCTCCCTCTCATCAGTCTTTGTTCCTGCTATCATGCTTTATTTTTCTTTTTTTTTGAAAGATTTATTTATTTATGCATATGAGAACTGAGGTGTAAGCCAGAGGTGTGCATGGTGGGGCGGGGGGCGGGGTGAGAGGATTCACCAGAGAGACTGGGGAGCAGAACATGCAGATCTACTGAAATACACTGCTGAGAGGAGCAGTGGGTGAGGCAGGAGAGGTCTGCTGTGCCATGTAGGTTTTTCCTTGGACAGCTGGGGATTGAACTTATGCTGCAGTGACTGGCAATAGTTTGATAGTGCTGTCTTTAACCCCTGTGCAACCAGGGAGGCCCTATCATGCTTTATTTTTCTATATTAAAGTTATGTTCATATGATTTATGAGCTCATATTGTATTACTTAGTTTACTTTTTGTCTTCCTTTCTAGAAAGTAAACTTCTGAGATTAGGAGCATTGTCTTTTTCTTGCTGTATCCCCAATGCCTATCATGATATTTACCATAGAATAGGTTTTTGATGGCTGTTTTTTGAGTGAACAGAGAAAAGATTACAGTGAGGGTAAAGTATGCCTGGTGTGAAATCCAAGTCTTACTGGTTGGCAATCATTGAAAAATGAAGCATTTTTCTTCAATTTGTTTAACTTTAAAATGTGCTGATGCTACCTTTTAACTGGTTGTGCAGAGAACTAAATGAAGTAATAAAGTTAGCTACAGAGTGGGCAATCCCCAAATATTCCCTCAGTCTGAATCTATGCAGCTGTTTGTGGACACTGCCCATAAAGTGGACTAGAAGCAATGTTTTTTTAAAATCTTTTTGTGACAGGATGATGTGGTGCTTGAGGGGCTGGTTGAAGCCCTCAGAGGATTGAGGCCATGAGTTGGACAACCACCGAGCTATGTCCATGCAAAATGAAAAATAGATAAGTGGAAAAACAGATGTCCTTGTGCCTCCTAATTCCCAGCTGGAGGGGTCTTGTCAGCAGTTTAAGTTGGCTCCTGTGGGTTGTGTGGAGGTTGTGGAGGGCACCAAGCATACCCTACTTGCCCAGGCCTCTGTGATGGAAAGGGTGGGTGGGGAAAATCCAAACTCCCTTGCCTGAGTGAGCATTTGAACAAGCAAAGAGAGGGAGACACTGTTTTTCTCACCCTGGACTTTACTAGGTTTGTTTTTCAAGGTCCAGGCCCTATTCTGCCATTTAACCTCTCCACATTTGGTTCCTTTAATTTCTGTTGTGAGACCATTGTAAAAATCCATGAAGTTCAGCCAAGACAATGTAGATTTTCCTACTGCATGTCTGGTCTCAGACAAAGTAATCAAAAGTAGAACAAGAAAGACAACAGCATATGTAGAGTGGAGGTTGTTAATATAAACACTTAGGTAAAACTTATAAAGTGTCTGCTTCTCCTCCACAATCTTTTCATATATTAATTCATTTAGTCTTCACAATAACCACATTAGGGAAATAGCCATTATCTGCCCATGTGTACAGATGAGGAAACCATGAGACACAGAAATTAAACATTCAAGATCACAGAGCTTGGCAGTGAAAGAACAGAGTGCCAAGCGCAGGCAGTGCAGGTCATAGGCTCATGTGCCTGCTTGTTGAAGGAGAGACTGTATCAGCCTTCATGTCCTCAAAGATACCATCTCTGTTGCCTTATAACTGATGCAGTTCTTAGAAATAGATCCCTTTAGCTTTCAATTGTATGTCAGGTGTTAATGTGGGATTGATTAAAACTTAATCACAGCCATCCACATTGGAAATATCAACATCTAAAACTTAAGAACTTTTGTGGTTTATAAAGAATTTAATTCATGTTCCCAAAATTCTCTGAGGCAGATGATCTTTTCGTTCTTCCTGTATTGTCCACTGCCACCACTGAACCTCTTCCCTGCTCCTTTCTCTGCCCACAGTACCATCATTTTCACTCTGCTAAGACACAACCCTACTCTGTCTAGGGCAATCCTGCTGGCTCATGAAGTTGGCCAGCCTTTTTCTACCACCATTCACCCATGTGCACTCCGTGTGGAAATGCTTCTGGTTGCTAATTTCTATTGTTGTCATCTGCATTTACCTTCTTCCCCTCAAGTGGATTGTCAGACCCCTAAGAACTAGAGGAGGATATCTTTTTTTCCTTTCATTCCTCAGTTCCTGTTATAGATAATAATGGTATTAAGTTGAATAATCAGCATAGAAGTGCATTACTGCATATCTTATAAGTTTTGTAAAGATATGTATAATAAGAATAGTTGCTAATATTTACTGAGAGTTTGCTATGTAGCATGGTTCAAAAGCTTTATATATTGTAATTCTCAACAACCCTAACACTATCATGAACTTCATTTTACACATGAATAAGCTGTTACTTTTTGGGTAATCAGGATGCAGAAAGTCTAAAAACAGCTAATGTGTAAGGGGAGTTGCCCACCTGTGATTTGGAATCACATACAGTGGTTGAGAATCAGCCCACAGCTCTTTTTATTAGAAGATGGATTAGAAGACATATTAATGGGATATTATTTTCATTAGACTTATTAGTATTTTATTTTCATTACTGAAATGCAAAGAAAGCATCCTTTGCTGGAAAATGGGAACAGTTTCTTGCTGATACATGTATGGACATTTTTAGTATAGTGGGGAATGCTATACTGTTGACATTTTATTTACTATCTATTTGATCTTGACAGGTGATTAAGGATCTTTGGACATATGTTTATTAATCTGTCTAGTGGTGTTCATTATAGCCTCCTCGGGTTGTGATGAAGGTCAACTGAGATGCTGTATGTTCAAAGGACCCAGTGATAAGAATGGTATGGGGTGCTCACTTGATAAACATTAGCTGTTACTGGATGTTGGCATTACCTTAAAAGTCCTACATAAGCCATAGGTTTGGAATAGAGTCAGAAATCTTGGGCTGGTAAAGCATTCTTTTTCAGATCATAAACTTTCCCCTTGTACCACACAGCAAGGAATATGTTTGTTCAGACAGCCTGGGAAGGTAAAAATACAATGAACCAGCCAACAGGCAAAAGACTTTAGGGAAGGGTTGATATTTTGTAGTATTGTAAGACATTTATAGTTACTGTGTCAAAATTCCTCTGTGATAGAAAAAGCAGTTGCTTTTAAACTTCTGGACCAATTTAATAATTATGGGTGAATTAAAATATAGACCATTTGAATTAGATTTGGAAGATAAAGTAAGATTCTGTCCTACAATGAGGGATGATAAAACGTGGAAACAGCTAGGAGCCAGAGGACCTGAGTTCCTGGCTTAGATTTGCACAAATAAACTATAGTGGTCTTTGTCTAATCATTAAACATCTGATTTTTCTAGTCTGTAAAATGAGTGGGTTGTATTTGTGGAAGTATCTTTCAATATACATAAGCCCTACCAAGCAGATCACTGAAAATGGAATGTGTTATCTTTAGTAATTAGGGAATAAAATATTTTTTTAAAAAGATTTATTTATGCATACAAGAGTTGGGGTACAGGCCCGAGGTATGGGGGGGTGAGAGAATTCACCAGAGACAGAGTAGGGAACAGAACAGGCAGACAGACTGAAATGCACTGCTGAGGGTAGCAGTGGCGGAGTCAGGAGAGGTCTGCTGAGCCATGTGGGTAGCTCCCTGGCCGGGGATTGAACTCATGGTGCAGTGGCTGCAGACAGCTTCATAGGTTGTATCTTAACCCCTTGGGCCACCAAGGAGGCCCCGGAAAAAAATATTCTTGATAGTCCAAGTGCTTTTTTTTTCTTTTGGCAGAAGATCACCAATATGAATAACCAGAACTCAAGAAAATACATCAGCACTAAAGTGATATAGACAAAGATAGATACTTGGAAATCTCATAATATCCCAAGGTCATTGCTTTGTCTTGGAAAAGCGTAACTATGCTATTTGCAGGAGTTTTCTGACATTATTCTAAGCAGGGAATTTACTTGGAGCCAATGTTAGGATTTTGAAATGGTTCCATATCATGGATGTCTGTACCTGTGCTTTATGCCCTGCCACATCTTAAAAAAATAATTTATTTGTTGATAAACCTCTTCAGCCCAAGGTTTGCAAATATAAAAACCGTTTTGGGTTGGCTGGCTCTTTACTTTTTCTTGACACTGTTTGATCCTTCATATTATTTCAGTTCCAGGTGTGAAGTCACATTTTGTTCTGACTGTGTTTCTAAAAGCTTTAAGTTTTATAGTTTAGATTTTTTTTTTTAAATAATAAATTTTATTTTTACATTCCCCATACAATTGCAGCCCCCCCATTCTGACCCCAATCCCTCCCCTCCCACCCCCGCCCCCCTAAAAGTGTCTCTGGTTCGTATTTTTTTGTTGATTTTGATTTTCACTTTCTTATAGTTATTCGTTTTCCTGGTCCCTTATTTAAGTTTTCTAGATTCCTGCTATGAGTGAGACCATCCGGTATTTTTCTTTTTCTTTTTGGCTTATTTCGCTGAGCATGATCCCTTCCAGTGCCATCCATGTTGCTGCAAATTGCATGTGTTTATCTTTTTTGAATGCTGAGTAATATTCCATGGTATATATGTACCACATCTTCTTGATCCAGTCATCTATTTTTGGGCATTTGGGTTGTTTCCAAAGCTTAGCTATTGTAAACAGTGCTGCTATAAACATAGGGGTGCAGGTGTTCTTTGGAATTATAGTTCAGATTTTGAATGGTAACGTTTTCTACTTTCTATATCACCAACCACCTGCAAAAGTAAGTTAGGTTAAGTATGGAACACATGGATTGGGTGGTTCCTGGAAATTATTTACTGATATTATAAGGATGCCTCCTGCAGTATAATAGACATGTTCCTGAGAGTTTGTTAAAAAATCAAATCCTGTTTCCCCATTGACTTGCATTAGAATTTCAGAGACACTTTATCTTAATTTCTGGTTGATTTTCAATTAGTAATCGTTCCTTCTAGTTTAACTCTAAATTTCATTGTTTATTACTCCCATCTTTGCCTCTACCCTCTAGTTGATAATAATATGTAAATAGATATAGGTGTGAAAGGTCTCTCTGTAATGTAACCTTGTAGACAGTCCAGGGTATGTGTGTGTGGGATCATCTTGGAGATAAAAAGGACCTTGGTTCTTGTGCTTTCTCTACTGCCACAGAGTTTTATATCTTTGAGCAATGTCTTTTTACCTCCTTTTCTCATAATTTTCTCATCTGTAAGAGATGACCTCCATTGGTCAGATAATTGAGTGGGAAAGGGAAACTTAATGTGAATAACAATCCCTCCAGTTTTCTTCTTATAAATTAATTTTATTAAAGTGAATTATACCAACCTCAAAGTGGATAATAAATCATATTTATTATCCTTGTTTTTATTCAGCTTTTTTTAAACTTCAAATTCCATTTTGGCTGGTTTAGATTGAGAATTCTTGGGAGGCTCATTCAACAAAGACAGATTTATTCATTCTTCATTCTGGATCAAGAAGAGGAAATATTTTAAGATAGAACTGACATAGAACATTAATTTGATTGAAGCTTTTTTGTGTGAGGAGTGATTGTAGCATCTTCATTGCCATAATGGAGAGGGATTGCCGTGGATCAGATTATCCTGTGTATAAAGGTTGAACAAATTGATAGATATTATTTGTAGGCTGGGCAGATCTTTACAGTTACTGGCATGACTTCTTGTAAAGAATATCATTGTGATTTCTTTCATGTGTTTTATATGTGGCAATGAGAAAAATCAATATTCTTGTTACCAAAAATTTGACAAGTTCCAATGGGAACTTGTCACAGACTCAGAAAAACAAAGCATGTATGTACAAAGTGAAGGAGATGGTACAGGTCATCTGACATGTCTGTGTTGAGAGCACTCATTGGTCAAAGGCAGAGGAGTTCCTGAAACAGATGTTCAGACAAGATGGCTGGAGTACTGTCGAAATGTGGTCTGGAATAATTATGAACATAAGCCTAAAGAAGTAGCCAAGATATGGTTCTGAATTATAGCCAGCTATGGAATTATTATTTAATTCCAGTTTAGTGTATTTCTTGCCAAGTATGTGCCAGATCCTCTGAAATGAAATCTGGTTTTTGCCAGAGGTACTTAGCAACTATATTTTAAGCCTAAACTCCAAAAAAAAAAAAAAAAGAAGAAGAGAATAAATTGCTTTCTGATGGGAGTAAGTTTTATTTCAAGCAGCCCCTGAAATACCACTTTCTCAGGGGAGAATTTCCCTAACTAAGTGGAAGACAGAGGGCAGTCTTTCCCTCCACTGAACTCCTCGCACTTGTCTCATGAAAGTTCCTCTCCAGATGTTTTTGCAGCCATTGGTACATATGCTCATATGTGATAATGTTTTTACAAATATTGGTTCATGTGTTTATATGTGATAATATTTTTACAAGACATTTCGTACATGTATTCAGTGATTATTAGAACTTACATAACCAACCATATCTGACCTCTCTTGTGTTTCTACTCCAGTGGAGCTGGCCTCCTCCTTGATCTTCATATGCATCAGTTATCTTCCTGTGTCAGGGTTGTTATCTTATCTTACTCTGTCTTGGAAAACTCTTCCTTCCCAATAGTGCTAGTCTCAGCCTTCCCTTCCTTTAGTTCTTTTCTCAGATGCCATTTTATTCACAGGATTTTCCTCTTTACCCCATTTTTAAAAAAGCATCATCCTACCATCATTTCCCATTGTCTTCACGTCTCTAATTGCCATCTGACAAATTACATATTTACTTGTATATTTGTTTATTATCTGTATTTTCCTTCTAGAATGAGAATAGAGACTTTTTAGGCGGAATAATGCATGGCATACAATGAGTACACAGGTATTTGTTGAAAAAAATGAACAAGTGATTAGCTTTAATCTGAATTTGTTCATACACATTTCATTGGGAGCTTCTAGAAGACACTATTAGAATTTCACTTAACTTGATTGAAGCATTGAAAAACCATTGGAGATTATATGCTCTTAAATAATTGTTCAAGAACGCAAAGCAGTGTTTCACAACTTTTAATGTGCCTACAAATCAACTGGATATCATTTTATTTTTATTTTTTTAAAAGATTTATTTATTTATTAATACAAGCACTGGGTACAGTCAGAAGCACAGGAGGGTGAGAGAATTCGCCAGAGCCAGAGGGGAGAGCAGAGCAGGCAGACTGACGAAGTACACTGCTGAGGGGAGCAGCGGGCAGCAGGAGAGGTCTGCATGCCATGTGGGACCCTCACCTGGTGGCTGGGGATTGAACCGGTGCTGCAGAGGCTGCAGGCAGCTTCGCAACCCAGCGTTCAACCACTGCGCCACCAGGCAAGCCCTGGATATCCTTTTAAATGCATGCTTTGATTCAACCAATACGGGTTAGGGTCTAGATTCTGCATTTCTAATAGATTTCCTTGTGATACTGATGTAGCTCATCCAAGGGCTGTGCTTTAAAAGTGATTCTCTAAAATCTCTATTGTGGGGATTCAAGGAATTCACAACTTCAGTATCATTATTATGAATACCAGGTATCATTGTGTTGACAAAAGTCTGATCTGCTAGTTTCTAGAGACTTCTAATTAATAGATTATCAATAAATAGATAATTATTCAATGCTTATTTTTAGAACTTTAAATTGTTGACTATGCATAGTTATTCTCTATGCTGATGCAGACATGCATTTATTTATATAGCAGAGTCTCTGAAAAAGCAATCATCAGATCCTCAAAGGGATAACTCCAAACAAGGGTAACAGCCCGTATATATGAATGATGATGTTAAACAAGAGAAACTTTAGCTATCAAATTGCAATATATCATAATCTCATTGTTATTATGGTGACAGAATCAACATGTATGTTTGCAAATAGTTGGCAAGTTTGTGTTTTTATTGCAACAGTTTTGTACTAAACAAACTACTACTTTTTAAGTTAATGTTTACCAGAGATGATATTTTCCCAGGAAAGAATTAGGTGAAGATATTTGCAAAATGCTTGGAACCTAACAATCCCAAGACAAATATTTGTTTATCCCTAGCCACTGAAAACGGAGTCCAGCTGGAAACATTGGCTAGAAATGAGTATTTGGAAACTCTGAGGCCTTCTATAAATGCCATTGCAGTAGCTCACTGTCCTTCTAAGCTGAGGCCAAAATACCCTCAAAGGGGCACTGGTGTGTAAAAGCTGTTTTCAGGCTCAAAGCAAACAGCATCCCATCAAGAACTGCATAGCTTTTCAGTCAGGCAACTTACCCCCAGGTGCATTTTCCTCAGCTAGGAGTGTGGGCAATTTAGATCCTAAAGTAATAATCCGCTGAAAAAATAAGAGAAGATATTTGAAAGAACTGAAATGTTTAATATTAAATGGATGTACTAAATAGACATTTAGTGCTGGACTTAGTCAAATGGTTTAAATACTAGACTCCTTTGCATTGTTATGGCATCATTGTCATCGTAATTGCTGATAATGCCACTAATCATAATGGCTAACTTTATTGAATGCTTAATATATGCTAGTCAATGTGCTAAGTACATTTTTTGTAATCTCCAAACACAGTACTTACGAAGCCAATTTGAAGTAGGTACTGTACTTATTAAAGAGACAGATGTGATTTACATTGCACAAGGTGACAAAATTATTGAATGGTAGACTTGGGATTTAAATTCAGGTATTCTGATTTCAGAGCTTATGCTTTTCACTATTATGCTATATTTATAACCATAACTGAGACATCTGTTTAGGAGACTACAAGTTAAGGTTTCTTGGTTTATCTACCCTTGGGGGTAAAATGAAACCTACAGTTTTTTTTTTTTTTTTTTTATAAACTTACTGTTAACAACTTATTTTCAGAAGAATCACTATATTCTCTTTGTTAAGGAAATCATGGTGACATTTTTACTCATATGAGCTACGAGTGTCAGCTTTCTTATTTCACGGAGGCATGGATTTTGTATGGTTCTTGTAGCATGACAAGCAGCTTGTTGTGCCAGAATGGCCTAGTGTGAGGATTAACAGAATTGTTTTTGAATTGACCAATATTCCCTCATACTCAATTTGTGTTTTTGAGAATTAAGAAAATTTCACTACTTTCATGTGGCATTGGACAGAGCTTTTAATTGCAAGTAACAGAATATTCACAGGCTAGTTTATAGAAAAAAAGAGTATATCAGCATATATTAGTAAGCATCCAGAACCTTTGGGAGGATATCAGAGAACCTGATTTTGGGGCTACACAGCCATCCCTAGGACTGCTCTCTGATCAACTGGCTTCTCAGTATCTGGGATGCCAGAGATTTGCCTCCTGAAGCAGAGGGATCAGATGCCTCCTCAGTTGCTCTTGCCATAAAACTGACTCTTCTGGTTTGTTGCCCAGATGTACTAAGAATATTTTGTCTTCAAAATCTGGTCTCACAATAGGAGAAATACCAAAATATAGGAAGATGTTCACAGATGTTGGATAGTCATCAGGAGGAAGCCCCCAATATTGTATGTTGGATAAATGAAAGATCCTTTTCTTTATTTCATTTCCCCTTTTTTTTAATCTTTGAGTGCTGAGTTCTTAGAGAGAAGAGAAACTATGTTCATTCAGTTCCCAGAATAGCACTCTATGAAGTCCATGAGAGGACTTGTCTTGGACTTTTCAAGTCTGATGAAAAAGGCAAAATATGCATTAAAAAGACAACAGAGGAAATGAGGGTAAATTCAGTTTGCGAGGCTTTTTTTACTGAGAGAGATAATAGGACATACAGTGCATAGATAGAGACAAAGGATTGCAGCTCAGAAATACACACTGGGTTCTAGGAATGGATGTGGAAGTTGTCTTCTAAGGATTGACAGTTGGCCAGTAGATGGATGTGTTTTTTGGGCAATATGTGTCAACAAGTAGGACGGAAGACTAAAAATGGAACTATGATGGAATCCTACTCTGTTCCCAAATCCAGGTTTAGAAAAGAGTGACCAGTTTATGAAGGAGATGGAGAAGGAGCAGATATGGAGTTCACAAGACAGTTATATTATTTTAGTATCATATGGATTAAGGGAGGCAATATATTGGAACTGATAGCCTTTATTCACTCTCCATTAAGATATAGTTTCCCAAATGTAAAAATGTGAAAGAGATCAATAATATTTAAAGTATCTCACATACTTTCCAAATTTGTTTTCAAAGCCATATCATTTCATTTGATCAAATTGAAAGTTATTTTTTAATGTGTGGTTAAAACAATTTGTGGTTATCTTTATTTAATGGAAACCTAAATTAAAATCTAGTTTTCATGTAGATAATCACATATTTGAGATCTTAAGAATTCTGTTTTGGGAAAGAGAATTGCATGGTTTACAGAGGGCAGGAATAGATACCTCTGTGGTTTCTTGGTTGGCCACAAACTGTGGGACCTTTCACTTAAAATGTTACCTAGGGCTAGACATAGAGCTAATGTTTTAAATTAGAAGAAATAACACTTCGCAATTAATTACTATGAAACATTTTGCAATTTTTATATTTCTGTATAATGTGAAAAATCAGAAGACCTCATTCTTTGAGAAAATGTTAACTTAAAAAAGCCTATTGTATACCAGTAATTATTATTGATATATGGAGATTTGGGATTGAGATAGGAGGCAAGATAATTAAACCTTGCTTCTTTTCTGAAAAAACTGAGTTTAATTAATTAATTAATTTGAAGATTTATTTATTTATACAAGCACTGGGTACAGTCAGAAGCGTGGGAGGGTGAGAGAATTCACCAGAGCGGGGAGCAGAGCAGACAGACTGAAGAAGTACACTGCTGAGGGGAGCAGTGGGCGGCAGGAGAGGTCTGTGCACCGTGTGGGACCCTCGCCGGCGGCCAGCGATCAAACCTGCGCTGCAGAGGCTGCAGGCAGCTTCGCAACCCAGCGCTCAATCACTCTGCCACCTGGGAGGCCCGAGTTTTATTTTTAATTAAAAGACTTAACAGGGAAGAGAAAAATGCAAGGGACTGTGCTGATGGTTCATTGGTGAACTGGTGGTGGGAATTTTACGGGGAATACATAATAATATAAAAGATTTAAATAAAGAAATATAAAAAGAGAAAAAAAGATTTAAACATGTCCATGCTACATATATTGTGGCAAGCTATGTATCTAGTCATCTAGGAAATGCCATGCTTACTGTTTTATGAGGTGAGAAGTTTTGGGACCTAGAGTGTTTTCACTATTTTAGCAGAACTTTCTCCCATATTTTCTTAATAGGAGGTTTGGCAAAATGAAGGATTTTAGTTCAGTAGTAAGAAAAAAATAAATTATGATGTGAATGTCTTCTTATCATACTAGCAAAGAGGTCCTTTGTATTTTCTAAGATGGATTTAATCACCCTTATTAATGCCAAGTAAGTTGCCCAGGTGTAGATTTTTCCATTGTGGTGATAGAAGACTGTCCAATGTTGATTATCTTTGTTCTAGTAACATTCTTAACCCTTTATTTGTAGCCATTATTATTGATTTTGCATATACTACATATCTAGCATCAGATTTCTATTTTACTTTAATTAACTTCTTATCCAATTCCAAATTATTTTGTTTGTGTAAGAAAAGAATGAGTGTGGCATACAAACTCATATGTACAAAATGTATCTTCCATGAATATATGATGGAAGAAGTTTAAAAACTGAGAAATAACTATTTCAAAATTATATTATTATTAAAATTTTTCACAAATTAATTTTTATTATTATATAATATTTCACTTTAGATTCAATGCATGTTTGGTGGATACATTAGTATTGCATATGTACTTCTCTTGCTGGGGCAGTCATTTGTTTTTAATAACATTTTAATTGAAATTAAAATAGGAATTTCTTATGTTTTTACAGCAGAGCCATTGGTTGAATGAATATCCTCCAATAATAAAATTAGAAATATCATTAACAACAATAACTAGCATGCACTGAGTCCTGACCATGAACCAAACATTCTTTTAATTACTTTATATGTATTAAACACATGTAATTCTCACAAGGATCTGCTATCTACAACATAATATACTCTTATTTTACATATAAGGAAAGGGAGGCACAGATTTTAAGTAAATAAGGCAAAGTTACACAATAAATGATAAAGGCAGGTTTTGAATACAGGTAATTTGCAAAATTTGTGCTCTTCTATATCCTTCATCTGTAAGGATAGTCACTACCAGTCAGATTTTCTGGGAGCATGTTTTTTTTTTTTTTTTAATCACTTAACTCAAAATATTCTTTTTTTATTTAAATATTTTATTTTATATAATTCTTACATCTTTTTTCAACTTTGCACAATGTATGCATTTTCATTTTGGTTATATTCCCCATACAATTGCACCCCCCACCCCTTATTTTGACTCTAGTCCTTCCTTTCCCCGCCCCTCCCTCCACCCCCATAGTGTGTCTCTGGTTTATAGTGGCTTGTTGATTTTGATTTTTACTTTGTATTGATTAGTCTTTTTCCTGGTCTCTTATTTAGGTTTTCTAAATTCCTGCTATGAATGAGACCATCCAGTATTTTTCTTTTTCTTTCTGACTTATTTCGCTGAGCATGATCCCTTCTAGCTCCATCCATGTTGCTGCAAACTGCATGTGTTTATTTTTTTGATTGCTGAGTAATATTCCATTGTGTATATGTACCACATCTTCTTGATCCAGTCACCAATTTTTGGGCATTTGTGTTGTTTCCATAGCTTAGCTATTGTAAACAGTGCTGCTATAAACATAGGGGTGCAGGTGCCCTTTGGAATTACTGTTTCTGTGTCCTTTGGGTAAATACCTAGGAGTGGAATTGCTGGATCATATGGAAGCTCTATGTTTAGTAGGTCCAGAAATCTCCACACAGCTCTCCATAGTGGTTGGACCAGTTTGCACTCCCACCAGCAGTGCAGGAGAGTTCCTTTTTCTCCACACCCTCGCCAACATTAGTTGTTGCTAGTTTTTTTAATATGTGCCATTCTCACTGGTGTGAGATGGTATCTCATGGTAGTTTTGATTTGCATTTCCCTGATTACAAGTGATGTTGAACATTTTTTCATATGCCTGTTGGCCATTTGCATTTCCTCTTCAGAGAAGTTTCTTTTTAGCTTTCTGCCCATTTTTTGACTGGATTCTTTTCTTTTCTTTTTTTTTTTTTTGTTGAGTCTCATCAGCTCTTTGTAGATTTTTGTGATCATTCCTTTATCATTAGTGTTGTGTGCAAAAATTTTCTCCCAGTCAGTGGGGTTTCTCTTTGTTTTGGTTATTGTCTCTTTTGCTGTGCAGAAGCTCTTTAATTTGATATAGTCCCAGCTGTTTATCTTTGCCTTCACAATCACTGCTTCGGGTAATGTGTCTGTAAAGATGTCTTTGATGTGCATGTCGTGTAGTGTTTCGCCTATATTTTCTTCTATGTATTTTATGATTTCAGGTCTTATGTCTAGTTCTTTAATCCATTTTGAGTTGGTTTTTGTGCATGGTGTGAGGTAGTGGTCAAGCTTCGTTCTTTTGCATGTAGCGACCCAGTTTTCCCAGCACCATTTATTGAGCATATTTTTAATTATAGAAATTGGTGGTGATGCATGGAACCTAGAATTCTGATGTCAAATATAAGGTAGTATACACAGATGTTGATTTAAAAGTTTATATACCTGAAACCTTCATAATGTTATTTAACAATTTTACTTCAATTAAAAAAAATTGGAAGAAACTGAGAGAGTAAAGCAAATATCCTACAACTGGATGGGAATTTTGTTTACATTTTAAATTATAAATTTAGACTTTCTTTTTCTAAATGCTCATATACAGTGTTCTTTTTTAACAAAGCTTTGTTTAGTTATTATGTTTTAAAGTTTTTTCATGATATTGGTATGATTTTTAATAACTATATATATATTTTAAAGATTTATTTATTTATTTATTTATACAAGCACCGGGTACAGTCAGAAGCGCGGGAGGGTGAGAGAATTCACCAGAGCCAGAGCGGGGAGCAGAGCAGGCCGAAGGACCGAAGTACACTTCTGAGGGGAGCAGCGGGCAGCAGGAGAGGTCTGTGCGCCATGTGGGACCCTCCTTTGGTGGCTGGGGAGCAGCTGGGGATCAAACCGGCACTGCAGAGGCCGCAGGCAGCTTCGCAACCCAGCACTCAACTGCTGCGCCATCGGGGAGGCCCTTTAATAACTATATTAACATAGGGATGTTCCATTTTTTTGTGTACCACCCAATGTTGAAAGTTTAAATTATTTTCTATCTCTTGCTTTCAGAACTTTAATAGAAACAAAAATTAATCAGTATCAAACATGTACATTTTATTACAGTTGAAAATATACATAAAACCAACTGGAATGATTAATTTGTTTTCTCTTTTATACTTGTTGATTTACTTTTGCTATATCTAGTCACCTTGTTCTAAAAACTATAATTTTCATATGGGAGGACTGACAAAAAGAATCAGTGTGCGCTTGCTGGTTCTCCTTTGAAAAGTTCTTCAGATGGTTCAGCTGATGCCAAAAGGCCTCCTCATTTAATATGTATCTAGTCATCTAGGAAATGCCATGCTTACTATTTCATGTAGTGAGAAGATTTGGGACCTGGAGTGTTTTCTCTATTTTAGCAGAACTTTATCGCATATTTTCTTAACAGATGTGTTATCTTTGTGAAAACCTGATACTACAAAACTTGGCTTATTTATCAGTACTTCCCCTATCTAGTAATTCTAAGTACTTCCACATTGATAATTATTGTGCTTAAGATGAAATAAAGTATGAATTTCTCTAAGTCGTTTTATTAAAATGAAAATATACTTAAAACTAACTGGGAAATACTAAGTAGTAGAGAGTGGTAGAACATGAGCTTTGGAGTTGTGAACCTGAAATGCAAACTTGGATTTGCTACTTTCTAGTTGTATAATCTTCAGTAAGTTACTTTATCTATACCCTAGTTTCTTACCTATGAAATGGAATTCTTTTTTTTTTAAAGATTCATTTATTTATGCATACAAAAGCTGGGGTACAGGCCAGAGATGTGGGGGCAGGGGGTTAGCGGATTCACCAGAGACAGAGTGGGGAACAGAACAGGCAAACTGACTGAAACACAATGCTGAGGGGATCAGTGGGTGAGACAGGAGAGGTCTGCTTCCCCATGTGGGTTTCTCTCTGGCCGGCTGGTGAATGAACTCATGCCGCAGAGCCTGAGGATTGCTTCCCAGTGTGGTGCTTAACCCCTTGTGCCACCAGGGAGGCCCTGAAATGGATTCTTAAAGAATTTCATGAAATAAGTCATATGGCATCTGATCTCTAGAAAACCTTCTGTGAAAATTTTTATATCATTATTATCATTATTACTATTTAACTCTTTCCCAACAAATATTGGATATTGTTTTTTATGTGCAGAATACACAAATCTTTTTGAGAATAGTTGGCTAATTAACCAAAATATAGGATTCATTGACTAGGGTTGATGACAGGAAAAACTTACTATGTGTAGAACTATAGATTGATTACTCTTTAGGAGTTCTGTTCTTAGTAACAACAGTAATAAAATAATTGAATTCCCTTATGATTCTTCTTATGTATTGTAAATATTATTTTGTAACTGCTTAACTTTCCCAGACTTTTTCAAGAACACTTTATATTATTCATTTCATTTGTGATGAATTCATGTATAAAACTGTCGCTGGCAATTACTTAACTTTCTAAATTTTTTATAGTAATTATAAACTCAAAGGCATCAAAGGCACAGATCCATGTATCATTTCTGATAACCCGCTGAATCTATCTAGAATTTAATTCCAAGTTTATGTTCCATTGTTTTCTAAAAAGAAAATTTTATATCTACAGTTTGACACAGCTACAAACATTTTATGCCTCTTCTCTGATTCCCCAATATCGCTAAACTGATTTTTCTGTGAGTACCTTATTAAAAGTTGGACTAATTCCTAGGATAACATTTAGTGATTCATATGTAAAGACAAAACTGTAAATATTTTATTGGAATGAAATAGAGTTGTCACACATTTTTCACTTTTGTGGATTTTGTCTAGGTAAATTACTTGTAGAAAGCAGATCCCAAGCTGTGGGGGAAAGCATGTATAGAGTAATAGATGTCTTTGGTAATGAAGAAGAGAACATTGTATAATATCTCTGGAACCTTTGTTTTGTAGCACTTCAACAAACTTGGGCACAGAGTACAATTAATTGACATTTCAAAAAAATCATGGAAAAAGAAAATTATTCTTTGGGAGGTTTTTTTTTTAATTTTTATTTGTTTATTTTTTTGTGGGACCCTTGCCGGTGTCCGGGGAACAACCTGGTGCTGCAGTGGCTGCGGGCAGCCTCGCAGCCCAACGCTCAACCGCTGTGCCACCAGGGGAGGCCCTTGGGAGGATTTTTTTAAATCTAAGTAATATTGCACATTTCTGGTGTGCACATTTCAACTGTGTGACATTAAAAATGAACATGTGTCTCTGCACTGAAAGACCAATCGTGTCCTTGCCCATTCCCTTTCACTGGATTGATCTCCCGTTTCATGCCAATAACTATTGATTGGCCCTACAATCTTAAAATTGTTTTATTTAGTTCATTTGTTTCTTGATTTCCCTCTCTATACAACATGTGAATGAAATTATGTGGTGTTTGTCCTTGGCCATCTAGTTAAACAAATGGAAGAGAAAACATTGGCAGATATGAGGAATTCATTTAGAATAGGTATGCTCAAAGATAGAGTGAGTCTTGGTAACACTGCTTCTTTTTTTTTTAAGATTTATTTATTTATGTAAGAGTTGGAGTAGGGCCTCCCCGGTGGCGCAGCGGTTGAACACTGGGTTGCGAAGCTGCCCGCAGCCTCTGCAGTGCCGGTTTGATCCCCGGCTGCTCCCTGGACACCGGAGGAGGGTCCCACATGGCGCGCAGACCTCTCCTGCCGCCCGCTGCTCCCCTCAGCAGTGTACTTCGGTCCTTCTGCCTGCTCTGCTCCCCGCTCTGGCTCTGGTGAATTCTCTCACCCTCCCGCGCTTCTGACTGTACCCAGTGCTTGTATAAATAAATAAATAAATAAATAAATAAATAAATCTTTAAAAAAAAAAAAAAAAGAGTTGGAGTATACAGGCCAGAGATGCGGGAGGGTGAGAGGATTCACCAGAGACGCAGTGAGGAACAGAACAGGCAGACTGACTGAAACACACTGCTGAGGCGCTGCAGGCAAGACAGGTGAGGTCTGCTATGCCATGTGGGTAGCTCCCTGGCCGGCTGGGGGCCAGAGATCGAACTCGTGTTGCAGAGGCTGTGGATTGCTTCGTAGTGAGGTGCTTAACTCCTTGCGCCACCAGGGAGTCCCTGGTAACTCTGCCTCTTGTACAGCGTAAAGTCAGCACCCTGACTCCTGGGAGAGCACAAAGGCAGAAGCCTAGTGGTGAGCTTTCTATTCTAGCCAAGGCTCAACTTCTTTTTTTGTTTTTCTTTTCTTTTTTTTTTTTTTTTTTTTTTTTACATTTAGCAAGCTATGACATAACCTCTTAGGCTCCAGTTTCTCCTCGAATAAATGAATAATTTGTACTGGGTGGTCTTTTAAAAAAATATTATTATTGAGGAAACAGTGGTTTATAGCACACTATATGATTCATGGGAATAGGTTCACACCTTCTCAGATGTTTATCACCATACCACACCTACCCCCAGAGCACCCATATCCCTTTACCATCTATGTACTGGGTGGTCTTAAAGACTTCTTTTAGCTCCACAGTGCTATAACTTGCAAATGGAAATATCTCTGCAGATGTGTTATGTAACTTGTATTGTGGACTAGGAGTTGGGAATATTCAAGTTGGGGATTTCACATTAAAACTGTGGAAAGCTATCTCTAGAGTAGAAACTTTAAGATACATTTGTAAAATAGACTGATTTTATATTAAATAACACCTCTTGCAGGTGATATTTATTTTTATAATGTATATACACATATGTGCCAATTTACATTGCTATGTTTAGATTTTTATTCTCAAAAATTATTATACATTGCCAGCAGGAAGTGGTAAATTTGAAACCTATGCTGATGCATCTTGAGTTCATAAAAATAAGAACATTGATTTATTTTATTTTTTTTGTTTTTTTTTAAACAATCTTTAGTAACCCTACTGTCTTTTTAAATCTCTGGTCATGTTTCCATGTATGATGGCCCTAAGAAACCTAGAAGCAAAGAACAGTATCTTTCTGGATATTTGTAGGAAAATATTTTTTGGGGAGAGTCTTCAAAATCATTAGCACATCTTAGGATGTTATCCCAAGAGCCCATCATGCTTTTGAAGAGATATGTGTAAGATTTGTTGAGACCTTCTGACAATACATAACTTTTGAGCCCACTAAGGAATATTAAAAGACACAGTGCTAATCATGCTACATTTTCTTTCTTTTACTTCCAAAAATGATTTGGTGAAGGTACTTTCAATGCCATTTTACAGATGACAAAATGAAGCACAAAGAAGTTAACTTGACTGACAATAAGTGAAGGGGCCATGATTTTCAGCTCTAGAACAAATATTTTTTTCCTCATACTTAAATGCTTCAAAATAATAATAAATATATATGGAGATTTTGAAAAAATTCTGTGAGAATGTTAAGAAAGCCTTTATTTTTTGATGTTTTCTAGAACAGCCAAGCACAACCACCCATCAAAAGCCACTGATACTAGAATTTTTTAATTTTCCAGATGCTTTCCTACTTTTCTCCATATAAGCATAGTGACGTGGGATCAAAAGTACTTGGCCCTGCCATAAAATATATAGGACAAAACATGGGTAAAACATACCCCACTCCACAACATTAGTTTCAGGGATATCTTTGGGACTCAACTCCAACAGCAAGGGACCAAAAATAAACAAATGGGACTACATCATGTTAAAAAGCTTCTGCATAGCAAAGGAAACTTTAACACAAAATGATATCCTACTGAATGAGAGAAAACATTTATACATTATACATCTGACAAGGGGCTAATATCCAAGATCTGCAAAGAATTCATACAACTCAACAACAATAACAACAACAACAACAAAACAACAAATAACCCAAACCCAATCAAAAATGATCAGAAGAGATATACACTTTTCCAAGGAAGACATACAGATGACCAGCAGGCATATGCTCATCATCCCTTATCTGGGGAAAGTAAATACAAACCACAATGAAATACCAACTCAAAACTATAAGAATCGCTTATATCAAAACTAGAATCAAGTTTTGGTGAGGATGTGGAGAAAAAGGAACCCTTATACACTGTTGATGGAATCTGGACTGGCCCAGTCCCTATGGAAAACAGTTTGGAGGTTTCTCAAAATATTAAAAACAGGTCTGCCATATTATCCAGCAATTCCACTTATAGGTAACTAACTACTTGAGGAATGCAGAAACACTAATTCAGAATAATATATGCACTCCTGTGTTCATTGCAGCATTACAATAGCCAGGTAAACCCAAGTGTCCAGGACAGATGAGTGGATTAAGATATACCTTGTGTATTCCATACAGATGGAATACTACTCAACTATATAAAATAAGAACTCTTGCCATTTGTATCATTTGCAACAACATGGGTGCAATTGAAAGGGATTATGTTGAATGAAATAAGTTAGAAGGAGAAAGAGAAAAGCCAGATAATTTCACTCATATGTGGAATATAGAGAAGCAAAACAAAGGAACTGACAAAACCAAAGCAAAACCCTAGAAATCTGACTGTACGGTAGAGACTGTAGTTGTGGTGTGGAGGAAATAAAGAGTGGAGGTGTCCAATGAACGATGGAGGATGACTATGGGTGCTTGGATGGTAACATACATCTGATGAGGTATGACCTTATACAACTGAATCATATACATTGTGGTAAATCAATGTTATCTCAATTTAAAAATATACAAAAAAAAAAAAGAATGCTTCATTCTAATCCTTACATTTTCAGTCTTTGGAGTTCAGATTCTTCATTCTGACATTAAAGGGTTGGGTTTGGAAATGTGAACATCTCTAAGATCCTTTTTTTTTTTTTTTTTTGTGGGGCCCTCACTGGAGGGAATGAACCGGCGCCACAGAGGCTGCGAGCAGCCTCGCAGCCCAGTGCTCAACCACTGAGCCACCAGGGAAGGCCCTCTAAGGTCCTTTCTTAATTTAGTGATATATGCTTTCTGGAATTTTGGCACTTAAGGCCACTTATACACTCTTATACACTTAAGGTCACTTATAAAGTGTCTTAGAGTTGGCTCACCTGGTTGTTTACATTAGAGAAAATGTGGTCAGCAGGTCCTTAAATTTGTAGAGTGAAGTAAAAATGGAAGTTGGAGATGAGAAGTTTTTTTTCTCCCTTTTTGTTGAAGCAGATTGTTACTGAATGTTGTTACTGTTAATGATCAATATCCATTGATATTTTGCATTAGCCATAGAGCAGCAGGGCCAGAATGATGATAGGTCATCCTGGGCAAGCACAAGACTGGTGGCTTTTATACAGTGTGATATTAAAAATTGTGTAGATGGCCAGGAGAAAGGTAGTATTGGGATCATCCCATGGGCATTAACTCCTTTTGTTTCCATTATTATGATACTCTGGATTATAATCCAGTAAGACTATGGCTAATTAATGAATTTATGTTAAGCATATTTCACACATGAAATACCTCTGCTTTCTTTATTATCAAATCAGCATAAAGCATTTGAAAATTTGATTTAAGATTCAACAGCAAATATTGTGATATTAAGCTCATTTTGGGGTATATTATGGTTTTTTTTAGGGAGTTAAATAATTATTGCTCAAGATTATATAGCAACCAAATCACAGACAGAAGGCAATAAACAAAAGGTAGCAGTAAATGTCTGCCTTTTTGATTCTACAGGGCTTGTGTCAGGTGAGATCTTATTCAGCATTGTTATGATATGGTAAAGGAAACACACTACTCACAGGAAAATATTTCTCTGACTCTAAATTGGGAAAATTGCAAATATAAGGATGAAAGGATGAACAGAATACATGTGTTCAATGAACAAGAGACCTTAATTTATCAAGAGAAAGAATGTAAGGACTCTAAACATATTTAAATGATACAAAATTATCACAAACAAGAAAACATGAAGACTAAGAGTGATGGGGAAGGGCACTGGTTTGTCAGTAAATTTAGGTTGGCAGTTTGGAAATCACTCTTTAAACTCTAACAAGTGAATAATTGTGCTAAAATCATGGTGCTGATAATCAGAATCTTTGTCTGCAGGATTATCTATGTGATTTTATGCAAGTCAATTAACCCTAATTCAAGAACATCTAATTCCTCATCTGTGAAAGAGTTGCACTAGAATATATTCCTGGATGAAATAAGCACTGTTAACAAAAAATCTCATAACTAGCATCTGTAGCTCTGTTAGGAGGCATAAAATAAGCAAGGTGCTTTATAATTTCAAGGAGTATCTTCATTGCTTGAGATTTTGTGGTGGTCATGCTTTTTTCAGTCATTCATAGATACTCTCCATTATAAATATCTAGGAGTAAGACACACACAAAGAAAACTTAGAGATAGTCCACTCCTGCTTCCAAACTTTACTGATAAATGATGAGACTGGAGTCTAGAAGCACCTTTGCCTTGCTAGTTAATGGTAGAGTCCAAAGAAGGAGTAAGCCCTCACGATTACCAGCACAGAGTTCTTTTCTTCTGTATAAAAGAGGGTAAAAAGGTTTTCTTTTTCATGTCATCTCAGATCAATTGGCAGAGCCTGCCTGTTGGGAAAGATGGTGGAGCTGAAACTCAGACACTACACAAAAGACTATTACTGATTAGTGTTGTCGGCTCTGTGAACAGCATGGGAGGCAATAGTATGTATGTTTCCCATCACTTCACAAGGCTATTGTTCATACACATTCCTTGAGACAAAACTTTCAGTATTTCTTCTGCCTTGTTTGTAATCATCAGTCAGGATGGTTTTAATGGTGTAGAAGAAATTGTACTCTTAGAGGAGTAATGTCTCAGTGGGTCAAAGTTAGGATTTGATTATCAAGAAATACATCATTTTCTGTGTTTGGATCCTCATTGGGGTTTCTTGAGCTGTCTTTCATTTCTTATGTTGCTAATGTTTTAGGGCTTCTGTATTAGCATCATGTGGCCTCTCTGACTAGAATCTTGAGTTCGCGGTGGACAACTCTAAGTACTGGTTGCCTCTAGTCTGCCACTCATTAAGAGATCATGGACTACAGTAGGAGAGGAAAGGCAGATATATTGTGCCTTGTAATTCTAGCAACTTTAAATCCAATGCTAGGCAGGCTCTTGTAGACTCTGATGTGGGCTTTCTGCTATATGATGTTGAAGGAAGCTTCCTCCAGCTCTAACATGTTCTGCTTCAAAGAAGTGGTGAAAGAGGCATACCTCAGCCAGCAGCAGTCATGTTGACCCTTACCCTCCACTTTCCAAAGCTTTGCAAGATTTGAAAGAGAAATGGGTAGATATTCTGGAAATGGTTACATATCATTTACATTTATTTGGGTCTGTGTGCTCATCTCCATCATCTGGGATTATTTTGGAAAAAAAAATGTATTGCTCTTACATAGAACAGGAATTTACATTCTAAGCCTAGAACACATTTATTAAACATGTATTTTTCACCTTTAAAATTATTAAACTGCAAGTGATATAGAATTAAAATAGAAGGAAATAGCTATTTCTGGAAGTAAGTTTAACTACTTTCTAGTTCATATTCTCTGTTTCCCAGCTGAAGAATTTGAAACCCAGGACCTGGGAGGATTATTAAATGCTTGGTGTCAGAAGAAACAGAATAAGAAAAGAATATGAACTTTCTGTTTTTTGAAAATTGGAAAGTTTTATCTTACAACATACTACCCCCACTGGTTTTAGAATTATACAATTTTTTTTTTTAATCTCACTGGATTTTTTTTTAAAAGAAGTTTTGATTAATAGGTTAGTAAAAACTTAATACTGATGTTCATTATGGGGATTAACTTGACAGTACTAGTCTAGATTTTATTTTTGTTTTCTTTAATCTTTAATGGGCTTTGAAGTCTCAGTGGTTTTTGGACTTATCTCTTGGCTTTGAAAATTTTGCTGTCCCCAGCTCTCAGCAATAGGGGAGTTTGGAGCATGCCAATTGTTTGGGATGAGGCTGTTACAACTTACAGCCCAGTTTAAAACCTAATTTTGGCAACCAGGCTCACAGTAACTTCTGGTTTCTCAGAATGTAGATGTTGCCAAGTCAACAACAATGCTTAATGCACAGCAACAAGATTTTAAACAGCTCTGCTCATATTTCAGATTCTCACACCCCGTCTAATTTACAGGCTTCTCTTAACAGTAAGTTTGAGAAGCTATCTATATTAAATTTAAATATTCAGTGAATAAGTTCTCATGATATTTGAATTATAAAAGCACGTGTTAATAAGCCATAGCACTAACTAATAGTCACAGAGGGACATTGTAACTATATTATAATAATGAGGTTCTTGGCAACAAACACACGTAAATTCTATTTGTTAAAATGTAAGGATTAGGTGTTCTTGAAGTAGAAAAGTAAAATAAAACTATTCTTTTCAGATGGAGGGGAAAATAAAGTAGATTCACTAATAGTCACTTTTCTAGAAATTTGAATCTGTACTGCACAATTTAGTGTTTAAACAAGATTGGAGGTCTTGTAGGATAATTTTTTAAATTCTGGAATAGAAACACCAGATGGAATTGATTCTCAGTGAAATGTAAACCTGCTGAATTTGGAAGGGGCCTCACTCAGTAACACTTAATTTTCTAAAATGAGTGTCTCAAATGCTTAATAACTACTTAAAAACACTGTATAAATTCATGAAAGATAAATTTTATATAAGTATAAATTGTAAGAATATCTAAAATTGTTAAGACTAAACAATTTTACTTGGAAATGTGAATTTCCTTTGGAAAACTTTAGCAGTTATTGAGGTATTTGAGAATCTATTGCAAGCAATCTAAGTGAACTTTCCCAAAGCATCTCATGGAAGCATTTATTCAAGAAGTAAGATTAAAAACAAAACAAAGTTATACTCATTATCTCTCTAGTCTGTATAATACAGTCCATGGGCTGACAAGAATAGGTTTACTTCTACTTGTACAATTTTTGGGTGATGTGAATTTTCTAATGTCACCATTCGTCAATATATACCTTTCTTTACTCTCCATTACCACCATTTGACAGCACTTTCTTGGTTTATTCATTTGTTTTCTCCTTCCTCATTCTCCTTTTTCTTTCTTTAAAAGGAATCTCATCTTTTGCCCTTATGTTTTCCCCAGTTGGTCCATTGTTTTTATATCTATATGGTCCCTTACACTAACGTTTTGGGGATATAAAATACAACTTTAACAGAATTTTCTGTGATTTGCCAACAGAAAGGTATGGTTTGTATTACTTTCTCTTACAAGATTCTTTTTGGGATAAATAATTCCAGATACCCTAATCACTTTGTTATGTTTACTATTAGAAATGACATCTCTTCCTTTTTCTCTACAGTAATATGATTGCATACTAGGATAGACCACATTAATACTTCCATGAGAACAGGAATTTTGTAAAACAGAGATGAGTTACTTCAGTCGACTAAATTCAATAAATAGTTATTGAGCATTGATGGTACTGTTGGTTTTGAATGTCAAGGTACCACAATCCTTCTTCTTAAGGTATTTGCAATTTAGCATAAGAGAAACTATGCAAATAAATATCCAACCCTAACATGACTGCTACATTATAGAAAAAAGCAAAGATTTAAGAATGTAGTAGGCAACAAAAGAAGTAGGATAGTAAAGAGGAAGATCTTCCTATTTGTTTGCATTTTACTTTAGCTCTGTACACTTTGAGACATATAAATAATGTCTTTTTGCTTTGGAGTTCTTGCTGCTTTATAATTATTATAAAGTTGTTTTACTTATATGCATGCTTATAGGAGAAAGTGTTTTTCTGGTAAAGAGAATATACCACACTGAATGATGGTTTGCCTAGTGTGTTTTATTCCCACTTTTAGATAGCCAATCAGATAGTTCAGATAATCCCTTGCTCAAGATCAAGGAGAGCGACCCTTCTTAGCATGCTCTTCAGTAAGAGATAAGACTTCCTGGATCACTTTTCTAATGTCACAGGTTTACTCCCCAATAAGTAAGGAGGTGGTGTGTTTTAACAAACAGATATGACTTCTGTATGTATATTTATCTGAAGTATGTCAGGGTGGGGTTGGGATGGAATGTTTTTCCATTTTCATGCAGAAGATTTCTAGTGTAAAAGTGACAGGACCCTTTAACAAAATGATCCCAACTGGGATACACAAGTAATTATGTATTTCTGGGACTTTTGAAAGCTATCCAAGGTACTGAACCACTTCTCTGTATATTGCCTTCCCTTCTCACCCTGAAACACACCTTCAGATATTTTTAAATCTACTTTTGTATTTTTCCTAGTAGAGAAATTCCCTACAACATTTCTGATACATGATCTTGCTCTAGACTTGGCTAAATCCTATTTCTCCTTTCATTCAACAATTTTTTAGATATAACATTCTGTGTTTTGGGCACATTTCTAGTAGTTAATATTCAGATTTTTTTATTCATTATTGTGGAATACATATTATTCGTTTTCCTTTTTTCATGGAGTTTAGATTAAAGGAAAATATTCTGTTGAAGATAGCCTGGGGATTTTGGGTTTTTGTGTGTTATCTGAAGAATTTGTCCCAAAGTTGTGTTTTGTTTCCCATGTTTAAAGTACCTAGAATAAACCCAGGCATACAACAGGCATTCAGAAACTTTATTTAGTTGATGATCAGATGTATTGTGGAATAGATTTTTGAGCCATATTATTTCTTTTTAACCTACAGGTAAAATTCCTTGAAGAAAAAATATTGACTATAATAAAAATTTTCACTTTAAGTATTCTAGATAGAGTGTAGAATAAGCATTTTTGGACATTCTCATATAAATTAACTATGTGTATGAATAAACTACCAGTCAACCAGGAATAAGTAAAATAAGGACCAGAAAATTCTAGCTCAGGCTTATATGGGCATATATTATCTCAAACATCTTTCATTCTGTTTTAGTCTATTCTGTACTCAGTAAACTAACCATTGCTACCCAAGGAAGAATTCTAAAGGAGAACCTTGTCTTATCAGTGAGTAAGTCCATCTGAGGGGATGCAGAATCAACAGTGTTTCAGTGATTAAGTGCGGTCTGGAAGGGATGAACCTGGTGTTAATGAAATGTTATTTTTTTTAAAGATCTGAGACAGACAGAGCCTGAGCAGAATATAAAATATCTGGCTGACACCAAAACAATCTTGTGTTCTAATAGTGATTTTTCACTGCTCACATCTGTTTTTATGATGTGCTTCATTATCAATATATTGAGCTACAAACATGGGAAAGTGTAAATCCTATCATGATTGCCTTGAAAATTTAATTGTTTCATGGAATTTCTAGATGCAGCCATTATTTTTTTGGCATCTCAGTGAGAAATAAAAGCTTTAGAGTCAGGGGACTCTTAAAGTGTCCTCATAAAGTGGCATATCAGGATTTATAAAGGGTTATTAGCTGAAGAAATAGGATATATGTTCATATTTTAAGGGAAATAAAAAAACTATATAATGAAAAATGAACCTGATTTTATTTGGCATTTTTATGACTTAAATGAGGCAGTTTTTGAAGTTGTCTCATTTGTTTTCTTGAAATATATTTTGTTTACCACATGGTGTATGTTAGAACAGTAGATAATGGTGTGGTTTATTTGTGTGTTTGTTTTATTATTTATTTACTTATTTAAAGATTTATTTTATTTATTTATGCATATAAGAGCTGGGGTGCAGGCCAGGGGTTCGGGGTATGGGATGAGAGGATTCAGCAGAGACAGTGTGGGGAGCAGAACAGGCAGATCCACTGAAATACACTGCTGGGGGTGGCGGGGGGAGCAGGTGAGTCAGGAGAGATCGGCTGTGCCATGTGGGTCAGATCCCTGACTGGGGATCGAACTCATGCTACAGTGGCTATGGACCGCTTCACAGTGCTGCAACTTAACTCTTTGTGACACCAGGGAGGCCTTGGTATGTTTATTTTAAATATAAAGATTGCAATGATTTTAACAAATTCTGGAGCTATTCAGAGAAAAATCAAGAGACATAGGTTTTTATTCAGTAGCTTTTGTTATATCTTAATTTTTGATGGTAATTTCTTTTATAAATGTGGTTACTAGGGGGCCTCCCCTGGTGGTGCAGCGGTTGAGCACTGGGCTACGAAGCTGCCCAACAGCCTCTCCAGCACCGGTTCAATCCCCGGCCATGGGTGAGGGTCCCACATGGCGCACAGACCTCTCCTGCCCGCGCCCACTGCTCCCCTCAGCAGTGTATTTTGTCAAGTCTGCCTGTTCTGCTCCCCACTCTGGCTCTAGTTAATTCTCTCACCCTCACGCACTTCTAACTGTACCCAGTGCTTGTATAAATAAATAAATAAATCTTAAAAATAAATAAATGTGGTTACTAGATAAGTTGAAAAAGCAAAGCTGTAAACAGAGTTAGATGACTTGTATAGTGATATTAGTTTTAGAGGATACTTGCCAAATGTCTTGAGAAAATACTTTCCTAGCTTGTTTTACAATTGAAATAGGCTGTGTTGATATTAATGCAAGCATGTATCTGTTATTTCTTTTCAGATATTCAAGGTAAATTATCCTTATATAAATAAAACAGATTGCTGTATGTTCTATGAGAAAATTTGCAAATTAAAAAGTAAAAATCTCCAAAATATTCTTAGTCCCAATCAATTGACTTGTTGGTGTGTTTGAGTCTGTGGCATAAGCACATACATTAACATGTAATTGCATAATTATGCATATAATTTTGTATTCCAACTTTCTACTTGGAATAACATTGTCTTATTTTGTGTTTATATTTCTGTGATTTCTATTGAATTGTAAGATACTATTTCTGTTTTTGAGTTGTTTGTGTGTGAATATATTTTTGTATGTTTTAGAAAAAGAGGTACCATATTTCTTTTAATAGTGTTATGACTCTCACCCATATTATGTGAAGTGTCTATGCATATAGTAAAATCTAATTTATTGAAATTTATCAAGAAAAATGTCAGAATAAAATAATATTTTAAAATAGTGTTTTTGTATAATGTATACATAGTAGTTGGAGCTACTTTTCCAACAGTAATTTGAAGTATTGATGGACTTATGCTAATGAAAGGGTGTAATTAATTTGGAAACATCATAATCCTACTGCCTTTTGTGTCTTAAAAACCTTATCATAATCTCTTATTTACTTAATTATGTTGCCTAGTTTACCTTTTTAACTTACCTAGGAATTTATTTCAAAAATTTTCTTAAGATCCTTTTCAGTTTAATCCAGATAGCCCTCTAAAATTACCTTACCAAAGTGCAATGAGATTCTCTATACTTTTTATTTTTATAAGGAAGTATTCTAAAATATAATGTGATTAAAAAATAGAGCAGGTGGGAGTGGAGTGCGGATGGGAGATGACATCTGATGCAGAGCCAAGAAGCAAACAATGATTATTTTTACTCTGGCAGGTGATACAAGCAATCATTATATTTCCACATCTTGAATATCTTTGGAATAACACTCAACTGAGCAGTTGATTTTAAATGCTTTTATGTTTTTATAGCATGGCTTTTAATGACCCAGCTTTTCTTCACATTTATCTCAGCAAAGTTGAGGGGACTTCTATTTGGATGATCTTCACCTAGTGAGATAAATATTCTAATAGTAATTACCCTCTTGGAATGATTTTCTCTTCTAGTAATTAAATGTGCTATTTGTTTTGCTAAACATGTATTTCTAAGAATATTGATAAATTTAAATGATGCACAATAGCACAATAGACTTTTTAGCCATATTTTTAATGATTTTTTTTTCCACTGTAAAACTTACTGTTACTGGAAGCTTGGGAAAATTATAGAAAATACAAAGAAAAATCTAAAATTTGGCTGTCATTACCTAATGTTAAAACCAGGTAGTGGTTTTATTTTGATCTAAACTCCTCCAATCATTTTTAATGTAAATCTCTGTTGCATTGCTCATTAACAATGTGTAGATTGTCTTATGCATACGGCACATATACTGTGCACATTGTCTCCTGTTTATTAACAAAACTAGAATCATACTGTGCATATTGTGCCCTGTTTGGTATACTTCACAAAGTTATTTTAGAAAAAACATACACAGTTTGATAGATAAAACATTTTAATTTGTTTGCTTTTTAAGTTGCTATTATTAGCGAAGTTGACATTTTTCTTTTTAGATCATTTGTCTTCTGTTGTGAATTTTCTGTTCATATTTTTAGTAAACAATAAAAATTAATGAATCATTTCTTTTTTTGTTTTGCAATATCAGTTATCAGGTGTTTTATTCCTTTAATCGCTGTAAGATTAAAAAAAATCTTACTTTAAAATACAAAGGTTTTTTTGACAATCGGAATATTGCATGCTTTTATGACCGTAACACTGAAACAATAGAATTTTAGAATTGTTTGATCACCTCTGACTTTGACTCTTCAGCTCTAATTCACAAAATCTCTAAACCTACATTTGGTATCCATGTAGAGACAGAAATCTTAATCACCAGCTCAACATGTAACTGTGAGAATTGATGAAATATTTTCTAAAATGCCTTGGTACCAATGAAAGAAAGCTATCAATTATTTTAGTGGTTATTTGTACATTTAGCAATTATGCCATTGTTGCAATGAAAGGTTAATCCCCTCCACATGGAATCATAACTTCCACATTAAATTTGATTTGCTGTGGGGAATTTGAAGATATTGCTCTCACTGGAAAGGTAAGGTCTATTAACTCTTCTGACCTGATACTCATTTCATGATCCAGTAAATTACCCCCATCCCCAAAGTTGGTGTCTACTAGGAGTTGTTCATATGCTTGTATTTCTGATGTTTGTTATTTCTCCTGAAAAGTGTTACCCTTACTATGTCTACAGTAAGTCTTCAACTATAAAATCACATCCTACTGTGTATAACTCTACAACTGCTTATATATTCAATGCTTATTTTGTACCCTCTTTGACCTTAAGTGAAATCAATAACTGTAAATGCAGGAATAATAAAAAGCATACATCTCTTAGAAAATAGCATTTCACTGATTGAATGAAACAGGCTATTTCTGTGATCACTCCAAGTAATGGTGCAATATGCATCTGATGTTTGAGTGAATATTAGAGTTTATAAAATGTCAAAGATGTTCTGCTTTTCCATCCAGATTTTTTAATAAAGAGGACTAAAGTATAAAAGAACTTTTTGACATTTGGAACCAATTGTGGGAACCCTAGCACAGAAGAGTTGAGTTCCACCAGCTAAACATAACCTGATGTTGCTCACATACGACCTGTATGCTAATTTGAGCGTGTTCATGAGTGTCATGGAAGATTATTCAGCATGATGGATGGTATGCTGACTTGTTCACTTTTTATTGAATTTAGTCTGATCTGCTAGTGAGAGGAAATATTCTGAAAATAAAGAATGAACTAGACTAGATAAACCTAGTTTTCTCTAGGTTTTTTGATATTTAAAGGCTGGAAATTCAGAATTTGGTGCTGCTATCTTAAGGCAGAATATCTTTCCTTGGAAATCTGTTTTTACTCATAAGGTCTTCCAACTGATTGGAGGAGCCCCACCCACACTATTAAGAATAATCTCCTTTACTTAAGGATAACTGATTGTAGCTGTTAACCTAATCTATGAAATACCTTCACATAAGCACCTTGATTAGCATTTGATTAAATAACTGGGTTCTACAGACTAGCCAAATTGACGCAGAAACTTACGCAGCACACCATGCATTTGTGGGTTTGGAAATAGGAGCTACTTCTGTGACCCATTGTTATTGGACTTATTACTGGGACATTAAAGAGGAGAGTTTTGGGCTTAGTTTTTTTTTTTTTTTTAACTAAATTGAAACTAAAGTTGTAAGGAAGGATTGAATGCCATACTTTTGATTCTGACATTTTTATAAAATCATTTTCTTATCAAAAGACTTCAGAAAAAGTGTTTCCAAATTACTTGAATTTGTATGTATTTGTGATATTTCATATACTGAGTACATCTGGATTTATCTCTTTATAATAAAAATATGATCTAATCAAAGTATGTAAAATTGAACTGGATATATATACTTTAAATTACTTGTAGCATCACAGAATATTATACATTTAATCATAGACAAATAAGAAAAAATTACAAAGACTGTATTCATGACAATGGAGATTTTATTCTTTAATGTTTAATTTTACTTCTCATGAGATTTCTGTAGATAATTATTGCAATTAAAGTAGAATAATTAATTGTGTTGTGTACAAGATAAACTGATTACATCTTTTTTATAAGCAGAAAACTTCCTTATTTGGTTTTCTTTAAGAAGAAGTATATATCCTCTCTCACGGTAACAGACAATTAGGATTCCACTAACATCTCTGTACAGTACTGCTGAAGATGCTGGCTGGAAACATATAAATGAAACACACATATCTATTTGCATGTTAATCTTGTCAGTCATTGCCTACCTTGTCTTTTTTAGATAAACAGAGTTAATTTTAAAAAATGCTTAAGGATAAATGATAACATTAGAAAGTTTAGCTTTCTTGGTTGCAATAGCTAAAAAGGAAAGGTGCATGATGGTTATCTAGAGGTAGGTCAAATGTGCTTACCAACTGGAAAATGAATTGTTAAGTATTGTAAGTGTGCTTGTTTATTAATTATAAACATAATATCTATAACTGATGTTAATGACTAACAAATATAGTGAATAATTGGGTTATAAATGAAAATTGCTACTAAGGTAAAGAAATTGTTGGTATGTAGTATCTAGGTACAAGTTAATATTCTTACTTCTCTCATGATTTACATAATTATGCTACATGTTTATGCTAAGTATGTAGCATAATTATGCTACAAATTTATTAATTTTCTTCAATTTGTTCACATTCCCATCAAGAAGGATTTCATTCTATTATAATGTAAAATTAGTTGTAGAACAATTACTTCTGCTTCAGAGATTATAGATTACCTAGCATCTAGTAAGAAACTAATTTATTTAGAAATCTGTACTTACTGCACTGATTTTAGAAATTATCCAACCTCATATCCTTTCATCTTTGCTAATTCCTAGAGAAATTTTAATCAGAATATCCATTGACCATTAATCATATTATAAAGCATAGTAATCCATTTTTTTATTCTCAGAAATATACTAATAGGACTTTATTTGAGTTCAATACAATGAATTAAGTTGTAAAATAGAGACTAAAACTGTGATTTTGCTTTTTGATAATACTAACTCATTAATGTGCATGTGAAGATGTCTGTAATCAGTTTAACAGCTTTCTGAACTTAATATTCAGTGAGTTCATTTTTTTTAAAGAATAATAACTTTAGAGATGTGAATACAAGTATTGGCTTAACAATGGTTCTGTCTGTTTACTTACTATATGGAACACAATTTTGGGTCTTAGCGCTAAAGAAATATATTCAAGATTCCTCTCTGGATTTTCTCTCAAACTTGCTTTTGCTAGATTTTCTTGATCTCAGTAAATAGCAATTTTATTCATTTGCTGCTTAACACTGAAAATGTATTTATCCTGATTTCTTTCTCTTTTACACATCCCACCCCCAACATAGTTTCTCAGTGAATTCTTTGGGCTTTCTCTTCAAACTGTACATAGAAATTAGTCAATTCTTATCACCTCCATTCCTATCCCTCTAGTCCGAGCCATCATCATTTTTCTTTGGATGATTTCAATACTATTCTGACCTCTCAGTTTCTAGTCTTGCCTCACTATTTTTTCCCCTCCATTAAGCAAACTTAATGACATGAAGTAACAACAAATAGTAAACACTTATATAGAATTGCTATGTGTTATGTCAAAGGCTGTTTAAACTCATCATATACTTCATTCATTTAGTTATAATTATTTTATTTTTTACTTATTTAATGTCTAATACTTATTTAACTACATACAAATGTATGTTTACTAAGTTATTTATTAGTTAACTTATTTGATCCTCACAATAACTTCTGGTATTCTTTTTTTTTTTAAGATTTATTTATTTATGCATACAAGAGTTGGGGTATAGGCCAGAGGTATGGGGGGTGAGAGGATTCACCAGATACAGAGTGGGGAACAGAACAGGCAGACTGACTGAAATACACTGCTGAGGGGGAGCAGTGGGCGAGTCAGGAGAGGTCTGCTGCGCCATGTGGGTATTTCCCTGGTGGACCAGGGATCAAACTCATGCTGCAGCGGCTGTGGATAGCTTCATAGGTTGAGTGTTAACCCCTTGCTCCACCAGGTAGGCCCCACTTCTGGTATGCTTTTGAGCATGAATCAGTCACATAAAAAAACATATCCATTGTTAACACATCTGATAAGAGAATATTTTAATCATTATTACTATTGCTATTATTTGGAGTCTCCTGTTGTTATTTAGATTTCTTTAGTGGTCTTTCCAAGAACCAACTTTTAATTATATTGTCTAATTTTTTCTAATTTGTTCATATCTTTTATCTTGTTCATTTTATTGGCTTTTTTTTTGAGATGATTACTTAGTTGACTTATTTTCAGCTTTTTATTATGTACATATTTAAAGGTAATTATTTTCTTCTAAATACCTCTTTGGACAAATATCACAGATTTTGATTAAAACATCACTTTTTTTCCTAGTAGTTTATAATTTCAACTTTAATTATCTCTTTAATGCAAGCATTATTTAGAAAATATTTTTTATTTCCAATATTGTGATTTATTTTTGCTATTCTTTTGTGATTAACTTCTATTTTATTTCATTGTTGTGAGAAAAAAAACACACATACATATACAACATGTATAAATTTTTGTGCTGGTAATATTGGAACATTTGCATTATTGTATAAAGATTTTAAAGAGACTATATTTTCAGATACAACACATTTAATAGATTGATTTGTAATTTGTGATATTTACATTTTGTTTATTTTCTTTTAGTTTGTTTTATTTTATGTTTTCCCCTTATATCTTTCATATCACTGTTTCCTTTTTTGTTGTTGCTGTTGATTGGGGTTCTTTGTGGTGTTTTTGTTCCATCTCTTTTCCTGGAATGAATTTTAAAATTCACTTTGTTTATTATTTTCCTCACAGTTACCCTTAAAGCTTTAGAAATATACATAACCAATTTTATGTTATTCTCTGGACTTTGTTAATCAATGTGAATCCGTTCTCTTGAATAACACTTCATTCTTAGGCTATTTCCCTTTCTACATCATCTACTTTTAAATTACGAAGTACTAGCTCCAGATTGCCATTACTTTTTTTTAATTTTTGTAATAGATTTTTTTTAAGTGTCTACCTAAGTTGCCTATTTTTTGTTTCGTTGCTGTTTATCTTGCCTATGTTTTTCTCTTTCTTGGGTCATTTTTTGTTTTGTCAAATCAATAGTTTTTTAAAGAAATGCCTATAGGTATTCCATTTCTGAGCAGTTAGATTTCCAAATACATCTTTGTCTTTAGGATATGAATGATAGATTGCTATGCTTAGAATTTGCATTTCTAAAAACATTGCTATATTTGCTTTACCATATAGTTCTAGAGGTGTGATATCAATACTAGTGTAATTCTCATTCATTTGTAGGTTATATACCTGTTTTTTTCTCTCTGAAATACTTTTAAATTTGCTCATTGTTCTCGTAGTTCTATAATGTCATCAGAATCTATTTAACTGAAGGTCATCATTGTTAGTTTTCTGTTCCTACGGGAAAGTTTTAATCTAAGATGTATATACCTTTTCCTTCAGCTCTGAACTCTACCTACTCTCTTTTTTATTTATTTATTTACGCATCCAGTCCATTTATACTCTTTAATGTCTTACCAGACAAATGTTGAAATTTCTGTTTATACCCTCTGTGTCTTAAATATTCATACGCTCCATCCATTCGTCTTATAATTTGGGATCAAATTTCTAACACAAAGGCTTAATCTAATGATAATTTTATTTTTATAGTGATTATGTTTTTGTTTGTTTATTCTTACTATTTTTTCCTATGAGGGTAAGATCTTATTGAATCCCTTTAAGGTAGTTAGTTATTCCTATTACAAATTTTTATTCTCTTTTATTAACTTCTTTCTTACAAATAAGTTTTTCTACCCAACTTTCCTTGAGTTGGAGTAGTAGAAACAAGTCATGCATTTTGAAACCCCACATAATTTTTTTTCTTTCTTCAGCCTCCTGTAATGGATCATATAATTGTTAGGGGGAAAAGGATGTCCTAAAGCTAATTCCATACAGGCTTTGTAGACTCCACCCCCCACCCCAGACCAAAGCCAAAAGACACTGGGAACTCCAAATCCCATCACCACCAAAGGGAAGGTGGCTGGAACCTGAGGGTGGGGTTAAGCAGCCAGGTTTGGTATAAAGCCAGATACGTGGGCTTTGGAGGGGATCCCCCATTTTTGGCTCTCTGCCAGCTCGCAGTGTAGGGCCAGCTCTGAGAGTGCCTTTGGGTTTTCAGGTCGGTGGATAGGGTAGGACGCATTAAAGACTTTATTTCCCTATTTTCTCCCTGAGTTGTACATTTCCTTATTTCCTTTTCACTTGTAAATAAACCTTTTATTAACCTTTTGTGTGTGTGCCTGTAGTGGTGTATTAATAAGTCCCTTTTAAGCGCGCCGGTGAGGACCCACCGCCAGGCAACCCGTTTTATTTTATATTGGGGTTGCCCTATAACAGTTTGGTGCAGAATGTCATATATACCTCTTGTAGCCCTTGCTCCTAAAATATTTTCCATGGACGAAGTGAAGAAGAAAACGATACTGTATGCCTTCTCCATATTCTCATTGCTTGATTGCTAGCAGGATACAAGGAATCCAGTGGAAGACTGATTCATAGATGCTGGCATTATTTCTAGATATAGGAAACTGTCTCCCTGAATGACTTGACAAAATCTCTTGTTCCATTTTCACTTTTTCCAACCTATAGGGTTCTGATATATGTGGAAAATAAGTTAAATAATTAATAGTTTGTGTAATGGGTTTTGACTAATATGTTTCTTGAATATTTTTAAGATTTTATCTTTTTAATTTTTACCATATATATTCTTTTTATTGAATGTTAGTTTTGCACTGTGAATCCATACCTGAGATTTCAAAGAAAGAAATGGTACAAGGGACAGCTTAATCAATATGTTAAAAATTGATTCATGTGTATTTGAATAATTTCACACTTTTTTAAAGTTATAACAAGAGTTGGTATTTTAAATATGTAACTTTTCAGATTTCTAGTACAGTATGCCATTAAAAAATACTTTCACATATTTATCTCAGTTATTGATCAATAATATGTATGCTTGACTCTCTTACTATTAATTATTTCACATGTATTTGTTAATACTTGGTTTCCTGTTTATATTTGTCATATGAGTCTAAGTTCCATCATGTTTGTATTCTTAGAAGACTCCTGTTTATGCATCTGTCTTTTGAAGCTAAAGGGAAAGGGAAAGAGATTTAGCTAGGTGATATGTATGGAATGCATGGGCTTGGGGTTCTTAAATATGCTGCTTCTCTGACCCGAGAGCTCTTATTTTGGATCTTCTAGAATCAGAACTTTTTTTTAAAGTTTTATTTATTTATGCATACAAGAACTGGGGTGTAAGCCAGAGGTGCAGGGGTGAGAGGATTCACCAGAGAGAGTAGGGAGCAGAACAAGCACATGTACTGAACTACACTGCTGAGGGGAACAGCAGGCAAGGCAGAAGAGGTCTGCCGAGCCATGTGAGTTGCTCCCTGGCTGGCCCGAACTCATGCTGCAGTGGCTGGCAGTAGCTTAATAGCACTGTTTTTAACCCCTGTGCCACCAGGAAGGCCTCTAGAAATCAGAACTTTTGCCTTTAACTGCAGTCTTATGAATGCAGCTACCTACTCAATATGTTCAACTCAGCTTTTTAATAAATCTCATCTTTTCTAAAAGGCTCCACTCTGATTCCCATTCCAAGACAGATCTACTTATGTCCTTATGCTCCATATAAGGAGATGATGAAACCTTACACCTGTTGTTCATGCCAACCTCAGATTCATCTTTTATCCTTACTTTTTCTTGCATGCTATGCCCAATTCATAGCAAGTCTTGCTACTTCTACCATAACCTAGACAAATGCCATATCTGATCACTCCTCATCTTTTCCAACTACAATCCCTAATCCAAGTCACTGCCATCTTTTACTTTTCTAAGGCAGTCTACAATTTTGTCTCTCTGCTTCCCTATTTTCAATCCTAAAAGAATCATTAGTGCAAAAATCATGTCACTTCCTGCAAAAACTAAAAAGCACAACCAAATTGTATGGGGAATAAAAAAAAAAAAGCACAACCAGAAGCCTAAAATGTTCTAATGACTTTCCAGGACACTGGCAATTAAAATCTAAAATTCATAGCATGACCAGAATGGCCCCACATTGTCAAGTTCTGGCTAACTTTTCTGACTTTATTTTCTGTCATTGCTATCATCTCTTACTGGTCTCAGTCTACCGACCTTCTAGTTCATTGAATATGTTCCTATTTTGGGCCTTTAGATACCACACTAATTGAATCTTGGTTTCAGACTCTTTAGATACCACCCTAATTGAATCTCACACCAAATGCAGCTCCTCACAAGAGAATTACTTCATGTCTAATTATCATCTTCTGTAGCTTTTTATCCACTTCGCTTGCCCTCTTATTATTTCCCAGAGTGTGTAACACTGCTTGAAATAATCAATATAGGTTTACTTGTTTGCCTCTGTTTTTCCTCAACAGAATGGAAATATGACCAGGGTAGAGACTTCTTCACCAGGATGTCCCTGAGGATACTAAATCATATCTTTCACATAGTAATTGTAGAGGAAATAGTTATTGCACAAGGTAGTCAAGAATTGCATGAAGATTTTGATTTTATTTTATTCCTGGTGTCAGATAATTCTTTACTTCTCCTGTGTTATGGAGATTTTGAATATTTCAAGTCCTATGATGCCCCCCCACCTCTCTCTCTCTCTCTCTCATCTGGCCGGAAGCCTTCAAAAGGCAGATGGTGGTTAACTTAATTTAGAAAGTGGGTTTCAGAACTTTATTCTGGTGATAAATATGGTGACTGCTAGTCACAGGAAAAATATGGGCAAGGGAGATGGCTACCCCAGCTGTTCACACTATGGTACTTTTATAATTATCCTAGTTATTGCTCTTGACTCTGTATTGTTTGACTCTGAGTGTGGGGCATTGCTCATTGAACTTTATTTTCTTTTAGAGAGAATTGCTCTTATTCATGGTAGATTTTTCCTATGTAAGTTTGGGCTTTGATTTCCTCTACTTCTGTATTAAATAACATACTTTCTAACTCTAGGTTTTGTCCCCCCAAATTTCTTATCTAATGATAGATACAAGTTTTCCTCTGATATGGCTATGAACTTAAACTAAAACATAACTTTTTCTAATTATAATGAGATTTAAGATAGGAAGGGAGATGTGCTTGCTCAGTCCACCAATTAAATTCTATCTCTTCAAACTCTATTGCACGTTACTGATTTTTTGTTTTCTGGTTTACTAGGTACAGCTAGAGATTCACCTCTTAATCACCACCTTTATTTTATGGTGTTTTCTATTCCCTCTTATAATTTAGATAGGCAATTAAAAAGTGTAGACCATGTCCCAGATAAGATAGTATAAAACATCTCTGAAATGGGATTAGGCTGAAAATGTTTATCAGGAGAAAATACTTTTACAATTTAATAAGAGAAGTTTGAGTCTTCTTAGTATTGAGATAACATACACGTAAGTTAGACTGTGAGGTAGTCCTATTGATTTCCCATTTTTCTTGCCATATTATTTTTATCTTTAATTAAATACCTTAAACTGAGTTATTAGCAAAACTTCATATTCTTCTATCCCTGCAGCTATTTTTCCAAGCTCTGGTCATTTCTGCTACTTGCTACTAAAACTGCTTCGTGACTTCCTAGATAGAAATAGAATGTGTGGGGGCTTAGAGTATCACATATACCCCATATATAACAGCTGTGAAATTTCAGTCTCTGTCATGGATTATAGGATAATTATGAACCTTCGTAGAATATAGGATTAGTTGCTTAAATACAGAGTACTAAAGATTACAATATTTGAAAAGCTCCATTTTGGAAATCATTAGAAAACCAAAATGAATTCAGTTTGAAAGGTAAGCATGCACAAAACATTCCCTGGAGGACTTCATAAAACACAAATCACTGGGTCCCAACCTTGGAGTTTCTGATTTACCATATCTGGATGGGCATGAGAATTTTTACTGCAACAATTTCCCCAGTGGTGATGCAGACACTGCTGGCCGAGAGACAACCCTTTAGCTGCTAGATTATAGTAGTCTCCAAATAGGGATTTCTAAGGACAATTTAGTTATCACTTCTCATTTTGAAGCCTCATTACCCAATTTGTAGATTTTATAAACTATTTTCATCTTTTTCCCCCTTTCTCTCCTTTCCTCCCTTTCTTTCCCCTCTCTCCCTTTCTCCTTCCCTCCCTTCCCCCTGTCATTTAGTGTTTTGCCTTTTGAGCACTGCATGGCTGTAGATTAACCATCCAAATTTAGAAGGAGTGCAACAAGCAAGGAAGCAAAAGGAAAGCCAGACATTAAGAAATAGAAAATTAACTAAATTTGGAGTTCTCCAGAATCAGAACACTTGGTCCACAAACTGCCTTTAAATACAGTCTCATGACTCCAGCTGCCTACTCAATACTTTCAACTTAGATATCTAATGTTTCCACTCCAAGTTCTCATCACTTTTTACTGCTGACAGCTACCCCTCATGGCTCTACTTTATGTTGTCATTTGCATTTTGATTACTTCTGTGTGTATCATAATTTGTTGGAATTATCATCTGTTTTGCATATAAGCTAGTAGGAGCATCTCCTTTGTTTAAAAGATAAGAATTAGAGGCCACATATTATATTGAAACAGTACAGAACACTTTTTACTTTTTGGTGCGTGTTCTAAGTCTCTTAGTATTGACATAATTTTTATTTGCTGATGAAAAACAGTTGTGTGTGATAAAAGAGCACACTGCCACTATTATCCCTGACTAAACTGTAGGAATTTTTTAAGGTGCTTCAGTCTTATTATTTAATTCTCACATCAGTTCCTCAAATAATCATTATTACTTTCCATCTCCTATTTGACACATTAATAAAAGTTTCAGAGGGGTTGTCGCTTCCCAAAATTATATACTGCTAAAAAGCAAAGTTTGGGTTTGCATTATCTTATTTCAAAAATAATTTTTTTATTATCACAGGATTTTATATAGATGAAAAAAATCATAATATATAGGTAGCACAGTAAATATGATGTGGAATATACCTGGCATGCACATGGCCTTATTCTGCATCTGTGAATATGTCCCAGCTGTAGATATCTTCTTGGCATAAGATCTGCAGACTTTACTTATTGGTAATCTTCTCCCTCCAGCTGCATGGAGTAGGGCTCTCCATGTGCGTGATCCAGTGATCAGCATGAGTTAGACCACATCTCTCTAGTCCTGGCCCCTGTGCTGGTTGCTTGCCTTAACAAAGTCACTAAAACTCTTTTGGCTGCAGTTACTTAACTGAACTGGGGTTGAAACCAATTTTGGGGATTTTTTTAGGTGACAAATTCAATTCATGTAAAAGCACTTAATATTTATTAAACATTAGCTGTTAGAGTCAGGTCAGTAAGCTATCATTGTGAAAAAAAATTGTTAAATATTGTGATTGTTCATGAGGAATATTACATAGTAGTATCTAGCACTGGCTGTGTTTTCTCTTATAATTAATATATTTTTTGCAAGCAGATGCTATGTTTGCCAAGTATTTCTTCTGTATTCAGTGTTTCCATTTTGGAAACATGTAATGCTCATTTTAATGCAGGTAAAATTAAGCTACAATAATTCTTTGGCTTTGCTTCTATCAAATAGTATGCCCTTCAAGCCTCTTCTCCGAAATTATCTCTGGACCCTCAGATAAAAATTGCCATTTTCCTTTCCTTTTCTCTGTGTTTCTCATTCTCACATCTGCTGTGGGGAAGGCTGATGCCTTGGGTTAAGGTTTCCATGTCCGTGTTTATGGATTTAGTGTCTGTGTAGAAGGTGCAGGTTTGGTTTGGATGCACTAATGCTTCTTTCTGTTGCTCTTGAAGCCACAGAGCCTGTGAGAGTAGAACAGTTACATCATTTGGTTTTGTCTATAATTTTATATATTATAGCTTTTTTACCTAAATTTAGGCATGAACACTGGAACCTGAACAAGAGATATGTGTCTCTCTGCGAACTACATGCCCCAATCATGACTAATTTTGTAGGGTTACACTTACACATCTCTTCCCCTGAAAAGTCTGCCCACTGATACTTGGCCACATGCACATTACTGAATTCTAGCATGATTATTACTTAGATATTAATTTTAAAACCCTATGATTCCTTTTTCCTATTCTCCCCATATTTAGTACCTTTAAGGAAAGAGAAAGGCTTTCAACATTAATAAAAACTTATATAAGCATATGACTTTCCATGTTATAATCGTATAACAACCAAGCTGTCATATTTTATATTTATTTGGATCTCTATATGTTTTAACAATAATCTGGAGCATATTATTCTCTGGATGCTAACTTTGTGTTCTAGATATTAAAAATGCAAGTCTCAAAACATTAAATGACTTCTCCAAGTTAAGCAATAAGGAACAGAGTCGGGACTGGATGCAGGACTTCTGGCTGTATTTGATCTCTGAGGCTTGTACTATTCCATTGGGACAACTTTATAAGAAACACCAAATGCATGCCATTGCCACTTCTTCCCTAAATGTAAAGCCCATTTAAGTGTTTATTGACATTTTTGTGACATCTATAAAAATTCATATTTTTCTATTCACTGGTGATTGATTTAAATGTTATATAAATTAAATTCCAAAAGGCAGAAGATAGGATTTGCTTATATATTAAAAGATTTTTTTTGTTAGACAATGAAAAATACTAGATATAAAATTTAAGTGTATCTTGTTAAAAAACATTTTGTAAGAGCTACTAGTTATAAGTTTTGTCTTTTGGCATGATCTAGCACTAAGTGATTCTTGTATAAAATCTCTCAGAAAGTAAAGATTTCTTTAACAAAGCAAAGCTTCCCTAGTACCTAAAGAACTTGTCAAATCGTGTTGAACAGAAATGACAACAATAAAACTGTGTGTAGGAGTCTGCAGTAGGGACACCTAAGAATGTTCTCTCTAGCATTTCAGTACTTCCCTTTGTCAAATATGAGTTATCCCTTTCTACTTTTCTGCTGTCTCACAGGACTTGCAATGGAATGCTGGGCCTTGGCTTACATGTCAAAAAGCAAGTCATTCAGTGAACCATAGACCAGAGGTGTTCTACCAAAGTGACCAATTACTGTGAATAAAAGTGGCCTGCTACATGTGCTTGGCTCTCTTCTATTTTCTGAAATTATTGAATAGGTACATTAGTAGGGTCACTAAATCATCTCTCTTGTATGGTTTTTACACAGGCATACCAATATGGAGAGCATTGGTATTGAATGGGGGAATTGTTGGATAAATTAGAAAAATCTTCCTTATATTTACATTTTCTTTCCTTAAAAAAAATTCAATATGTGATAAATTAGAATCAGGAATACCCCGCCTTTCAACTGATTCTTCATTCTGTGTTTAAACTCTCTCAGCAGTGCAGCATAGGATGAAAAATGGAACTATTTTCCTAATACAAACAAAGGTAATACGCATCCTGTAAAACAAAAGTTGTTCTTTTTAAGTTGTATTTTACATAAGCATGTCATGTTTTACATTTGTATAAGCTCATTTACTTTAAATTCTGTCTTATCATTTGAAATTCCTTTTGAAAGACATTATAGAGAACACTTAAATTCTAAATTTTACTCTTGTATACATACTCCTTAGAGAATCATCCTTATGCACAAATATTATTTATTTAATATCTTTAATCAATTGCAATACACCCAATTCTTTCTTCTACACAAATAGGTTGAAGTATTTTTTGAGGGAAAGAACTCATCTTACAGAGCAACCATTGGTTTCACTGTTGCTTTTATGCCTGCAGATATGTAATTCTCATGGATGTGCGCTCTCACTCTGTATATATGTATATAAAGAGACAAGTCATTATCTAACAATTTTTATATATATATCTTTATATATTATATATAATATATATAATAATGGATATATATAAATATAAATCTATCTATCTATCTATCTATCTATCTATCTATCTATCTATCTATCTATCTATCTATAGTAAACCTCCCCATGAAGGAAAGAGGCATAATGTCTGAAATATGCTCATGACATTGAGGAAGGGTACTTAATGCTGGCTTCATAACAAATTAGTATATATTTATAAACAGGTACTGGGTCAAGTGAAACTGGAATGATTTATTGGCATGATTCATCTGGATTCATATTAAAGAAATCTTTATAGTTTTATATTTTAAACTTTCTTCCATCAAATAAATTTTGTCATTGCTTGTATATACTGTGTGACTAAAATAATACTTTGAATTTTTATCTGCTATTATTTAGTCTCTATTTATTTAATCTTTTCCAAGAATTCTGTGATGATTGCAATACAGTGTAAAATCTCTCTGAAATATTTCTGAAAAACTTATTTTAACAACTTTTAAAAAGGCAGTTGAATTAGACTCTGTAAGAGTTCAACAGAACAGTTGGCCTATTCCTCCAATTTTGGATATGTGCTTTTATTTAGAAGTTTATATTTTAATAATGCTCACTTTGCATTATTAACGATCATACCCTCCTAGTGGAAGTAGTTGCTTTTCCCAAATTGTTGATATTTCCAATTCCCTACACAGTTGTTCTGTCTTGAATTTGCAGAAGTCAAGAAAATAGCATTCCTGAGAGTGAGTTATGAGTAAGAAATCTTGCCCTATTCAAGATCCAGTTTCCCTCCATTTCAGTTTCAAGAGTTTACATGATTCTTTAAAAACTTATCACATAATAAATTAAATGATCAGAACAAAATTTGTTTCCCTGAATATGAAACTCAACTTAGCCTTGAATAATCTGATATTAATTGGCCTATTAAAATGCTTTAAATTAAAGAATTACAGTATATAACAGTAATAATTAAACATATAGGTAAAATATTTAAGATTGTCTTCAAAGTTCAAATTAATCTTCATAGTTCTGTTTATTATTCCATCTTTTCAAATTTCTCATCCCTAAATCCGTTTTTGCAACTTTTTCTTTGCCGTGTATCTGACAGATACACGCTATACACAAGATAGCAAGGCAGGAATGCAGATGTGCCTTTTGGAGTTACACATGGCACTCCCTTGTACGATTAATGTTAAGTTAATGTAAGTAACCAAATGCTATTAGCATTACTAGATCTCTGGATCGGAGAACGATTTGTTGCAGGTGTCTTAGTCTTCCATTCCCTCCCTAACTCCAATCCTCATACAGGCTGCAATGAGGTTCAGATAATCCTCTGCCTGTGTTGCAGTATCACACCATATGAGAGAAACTGAAGTTTCTGAAGTTATGAAATTTAGATTTTATGTGGGGCAGCTGGCATGTCTGCCCTTCCTTCCCTCCAGAGGGGGGAATGTAATGTAAACAAGTGACTCTAAGAGGGAGTGGAAAGTTGTTTTTAGGTTTTATTTCTTGAGCAAATGGCTTCAGAGGAGATATATTTCTCAATCTCTCCAGAGTAACTCACTGTATCTTCCAAGGCATATTTATCATTCAATCATCTTTTACCCAGGTTTTCAAATGCTAAGAAACCCAAGGTCATACAGAAGTATGAAAATATTCATGGAGAATTCATTCAATAAGTGTTACCTAGTACAGAGACCATGTAATGTTCTAGGAATAGTTGTTAGGAATTGAATTTGTGAACTTGAATTATTAGGGTAGGAACTTATCTAAACCAGTTAGCAATTAAAAAAATCACACATTGTGTGAGAAAATAATTCTGTACATTAATGATTAGATATAAAATATGTATATACCAAGTAATTTGGGGGTTTTATATTTTGTGTAATTTATATTACAAAATAGATTGTAATTCATGCGGTTTGGTTCTACAGGTAGTCATTAAGGCCCTTTAAAAGAAAAACCAAGGTCAATATGAAACTAAAGTTTTATGTTATTATATTTAAGTGCCTCCATCCCAGTGTAATTGGTTTCATACTTTTGCAGAATGTTTGTGATTCTTAAGTTACTAATGTTTTAGTTACTAGGTGAAAGGTACTCTGTGTAATTGAATGCTAAAGCTAACTTGTTACCTCTGGTTTCTAGAATAAGAATCAGATTCCCCTATTTTCTGGTAAGTGGTATCATGGATACTAGTAAGCATCAAATAATTCTACTTCCACTATTGCTGCATTTAAGATCTTTTTTCTTGGTTATGGTATTTCCAAAGACACTTAAAAGAGCTTTAGAGAGGCATTTATTAAGCAGAAGTACAGCACATATCAATTTTGTGGGAGCACTTTTAGACCCTTAGTTCTTCTTGACAGTTTTCTAAACTCATGCCCAGAGTGCTTTCACTTCTTTAATACTTGTCTGATTTTCTACTTACAGGAAAATGCAATGCTTGTCAGTTTTTTCAGGGGATAGCGTGAGTCACAGTCTGATGTACTTGAAAAGAAATGAAGTAGGACTCCAAATACACTTATGTCATTTTTCATGTGTTAGAGAGTAACCAGTAAGCATGAATTCTCACTTTTCTCTTAAGTCTTTACAGTGTCAAAGGGATGTTTTTGAAGGGGGCTGGGGGTGGGAATCATTGTTTTGAAATGCATCCCAAATTAGAAAAGTGGTTTATATCTGCAATCTTGTCTCACTGTTCGAATTGCCTTTTTTATACTTATTTCAAGTTAAGAAATACATGTTCTGCTTTTCTTTTGTAAAAATACAATGTATAGTTTCATTTGATCACGATGTAGCTCTATTCCCACTGACCAACAAAGGAGAGTTTTTAAGAGATTTAATGAGACTTGGGGGCAGCATAATTTTTTTCAAATTATTTCAGATTACTTACTTATGCATGCCTCTGATGGGCATGTTAAGCAAAGCTTGAACTAGATCATCGTCATCTGATCTATTTTCAGGTGATTTTCCTTTGCAATGAGTCTCAAAATTTTACCTGAAATCTAACTCTAATTACCATGGGTAGGCAATAACTCGCCATAATTCCCTCTTAGAAGAACAAAGAGTATATAGAAGACATAGGGTAATTTTGCACTTATATTTGATTCTCTTTTATATACATGCTTAAATAAATATTTACTATAAAAATTTCTCAAATTCTCATTTTGATGAGAATGTTAAGAGAAATGGCTTCACTGATATACACGTACTGCTACTTACCTGTTCTAGATGTAAAATCAACCATAATCGTTTTGCATGCAGAGTTAACAGTGGAGTGAGAAAGATCCTGGAAAAGAAAGGAATTTCAATGGACACATCAGTTTCAATTTGCTAATAAGATTTAATTTATTAATATATAAAGGGAAGTCTGTGTGCAGGAGATAATGAATGTTGGGGCCATAAAGTGCTTGTAAGGATGAAAAAGACCATGGTACCCCAACTTACAGCTCTAAAGTCCTAGATTGCCAAAGTGGTTGATGATGGATTCACAGAAATATGCTGTAGAAACAGTCACAAAGTTTTGCAGTCTGAGATTTAGATAAGGTATTAATACAAAATGACCAATTTTTTGTTTCAATTATAGTTAACTTTTCATGCTATAACATAATTATTCAGTTAAAAATAAATTAGATTTTGGGCTAACATATCTTTATGGTCATTTGATAAAAGGACTTCTTTTTGCTATAATTTTTATTCCATTTTTTTTTCCAGGTAGAGATCCTCAGGGCAGTTGTTAATGCTTTTACCTTTTTCTTTTCATAAATAGGAATTATTTTTCCTTCTTATTCCCCTGTCACCATCCCTTATACCCCTTTGACCCTTTTTACTCCTTCTGCCTGCATAACCTTAAAAACCTTTATTGGTCCACTAATTTTTATAGTATGTTGCTATGTTGAATCATCTGCTATGTAAATGTCCAATATTTGTCTTTGTCATTCTGATTTGCTTTACTACACATAATTCCCTGAACTCCTTCCATCTTGCTGTAAGTGGCAACAGTGGAAGTGTGTCGTCTTTCCTTATGGTTGAGTAGTATTCTTTTGTATAGGTAAACCACATCGTCTTGATCTAATCCTCTATCAGTGGGCACTTAGGTTGTTTCCATATTCTAGCTATTCTAAATAGTGCTGTTATAAACATTGTGAAGGAAAGGAAATTCTAGGGGGACTCAATCTGAGGGGGATGCAGATATTGTCTAAAAAATGTAAAAAAAGATAAATGTTAAAATAAAAATAAAATAAAATAAATCTCCAAAAAAAGAGATTTATTTATTTATTTATTTATTTATTTATTTATGCATATAAGAACTGGGATGTAGGCCAGAGGTGGGGGGGGGGCGGTTAGAGGATTCACCAGAGACAGAGTGTGGAGAAGAACAGGTAGATGTACTGAAATACACTGCCGAGGTGAGCAACGGGCAAGATAGGAGAGGTCTGCTGCTACATATATGGGTTATCTCCCTGGTGGGGAATCGAATTCATGTGGCAGTGACTAGCTATAGCTTGATAGTGCCATGTCTTTAACCCTTATGCCACCAGGGAGGCCCTAAGCATATAATTTTTTAAGTTGATGCTTTCACGGTCTTTGAATAGATGTCCAAGAGTGTGTGATTGATGGGTTGTGAGGTATTTCCATTTTTTTATTTTTTTAAGGTAATTCCAAATTGCTTTCCAAAATAGTTGTATCCTTGTGCATGCCACGTTCTTCATAGCACATAGTGTTAGGGGACTTTATAATATGTGTCATTCTTATAAACGTGAGTTTGTATCTAATTGTGGTTTTGATCTGCATTTCCATTATTAAAAGACATGATGAATATTTTTGCATGTATCTGTCAGCCTTCTGTATATTATTCTTTGGTGAATTGTTAGTTTAAATCTGTTATCCATTTATTAATTGTTTTCTTAATTGTTAAATTAAATACGTTTCTTATGTAGCTTGGAGAGTAACCCCTTGTCAGTTTTGTAATGTGTGTTTTCTCCCATTCACTAGGATGCCTTTTTAATATACTTCTATTTTGTTTCACTGTGTGAAAGGTTTTCAATTTGAGGTAATCCTAATAGTTTATTTTTGTTTTTATTTCCCTTGTCACAGAGGTTAAATCTCCAAACACATCTTTATCACTGATGTTACAAAGTGTATAACCAATGTTTTCTTCTACATTATTGTTGCAGATGTTATATCAAAGTCTTTAATCTAGTAAGAATTTATTTTTGTGCATGGAATTAGAGTGTTCCAACTTCACTGTTTTACATGTGGTTGTCCAGTTTTCCCAGCACTATTTGTTAAAGACTCTCCTTTCCTCATTGTATGGTTGTGGTGCCTTTATCATGAATTAAGTATTGATATATTCATGGATTTATTTCTTGATTTACTCCATTGATCTATGTATCTATTTTTATGCCAATGCCATGCTATTTTAATTACTGTTTCTTATGTATAGTTTAAAGTCAGGTAATATACCTCAGTTTCTCTGCTTTTCTCAGGATTATTATTGCTACTTAATCAAGGTCTTTATGGTTCCATATAATTTGAATACTCTTTGTTTGATTTCTTTCAGGAATTTGTTGATGTTTTGATGGGGATTGTGTTTAATTTATATATTCCTTTTGGTAGAATAATTTTGTTAATTATATTGATTCTCCCCATCTGTGAGCATGGAGTATCTCCATAATATATTTCTTTCAAGAAATTAGTATGTTTAGAACACTCCTAACTAAATAACTAGACTTTATTGAGCTTTAATGAAATCAGTCATTCTGCTGAGCATTTAATAAACTTGGCTTCACTGATCCCTTGTAGGAAAATGTAGTGGGATAGGTGTCCCTATTTGTAGATGAGGAAACGGAGAGTTTAAAAAAATCTGCCCAAGTTCACATAGGTTAGTGAAAATCAGAACTCACATTTATTCGAATACAGAGTCCCAGTGTAAGTTTTGGTAGGATGGGTGATGCTTTTGTAACAAATGTCCCCCACATCTGAGTGGTTTATTGAAATAGAGATTTCTATGAATCCTGTGTGGCTCATTTTAACTCTGCTTCTCATCATTTTCACTCTGAGACTCAGTCAAACCTGGCAGGCACATTTTAACCTTCTTGTCTCCTTGCAGAGGCAGAAACCACTACCATGAGACTCATGAAGTCTCCTAAATGTGGCGCATGTTACTTCTGCTCATATTCTGTTGATTGAAACAAGTCAAGTGGCAAACTCTGATATCTATCCTTCTGAGGAAGAGAGCAGATAGAATCTTTTACTGAAATATTGAGTATTTTCAAGCTGTAATACCACAGCAGTTGCCTTGCCTCCCGATTGTATTAGAGACTTCTGAAAGGCAAAGTGTTTTCAGTTCATTTAAGTAATAGATTGATTGTAAAGCAAAAGACAGGTCCTGGTTTCACAGGAATGAAATATTAATTTAATATAGGAGCCAGAAACAAACTCAGAGTTCTTGAATTCTTATTTCTGTACTTTTATTCTGGAAGTCTAGGTTGCAGTTTCATATGCAGAAGTGTTAGAAGAAGGGGGTGTCTTGTTTTGCAAATAGAAACAGTCTCAGGAGACAACAATGGCATGTGAAATTTATGGAGTTTATTTTTAGTAGCAATCATAGGAAAGGTTTCCAGTCAATATTTTCATTGCTATCTTAGAAGCCAACAGAGAGGGCCATGCTTTATGAATTGATGTGGCTACAAATAAGAATCCTGACATTTTTTAATTGACCAATTGCAGAAAAGAAACAGAAATAAGTAAGTGTAGAGTCCCTGACAACAAGAGTGATGAAATTCTTTCTAACAATTATGACCCTGTATTTTAATGGTAGTTTTGTTTATATGTATATAGATCCTTATTCTCTCTTTTTTCCCTAGCTCCAGCACCAAGTGACTGGTTGCATCCTCCAAAACAATGTCAGCAGGATAAGGATGTATTGGCAGGATCTCTTTTAAATCAGTAGCCACATACTGATCCTTGACCTAATTGACAGTCTGCTATAGGTGTCTTGCAGTTTACTGCTAAGGCCACCCCCAAATGAATGATATTTTTGTAATAGAAGCTTTAAAGGGTGTCTCAATTCATTACAAATTTAATTTTGTAATAATAATAAAATTGTATGAACTGTAGTTGACTGGGAGCCCCAATACTACATTGTTCCATTTTGTGAAACTTTTATTGGAACAGTTGCTCTGGATTATACCATAGTTGTGTTGATAATAGAAAAGTTTAGAGTAGATTTTGACACATGCCTTTGGACTTTAGGAAACATGTTTGCCCTCAATAAACAAAATTTACCTAAAAAAGAAAAAAAATGCTTTGAAAACTATAACATACTGACATATTATACCATAATTATATTTTCTACAGTTGCAAAGATAAGTAACTTCTAGTTATTACAGTTTGATCTAAGAATTTTCACTTATATTGTCTTATTTTAATGTTTATGGAAATCTTCATGTAAGGGCTATCATAATTCTCATTTTAAAATGGGAAACAGAGGCTCAAAAAATGTAATGATTTAAATTCACTTAACCTGGAAAATGTAGACCCTCTGAATATAACATAGGCTTATTTCCCTAAAGGTGTTTGCCATATAAGGAATTGTGTTTTCCCTGTATAATTGTCAACTTTAAGCAGTTTCTCTTCTTTTATCTCTGGGCCAAAAATAGACTTGAACTGCTTTGGATTCCTGAAGGGTCATAGGCAAAATAACTATATTGAAAGCCACTCTTACCATTTCCAAATGTCTTTTCTGGATCAGAGGTGGAAGTAGCTCTGTTGTTCATATGTGTCACTTTTATGTATTCTCCTCAATGACCTCTATCTCTCAGTAGGCTAGGAACAATACCTCCTAGCAGTTTAAAACAAAGTGGTTTTAAGTATCTTGTTTCCTTATTCTCTTTGAGGTTTTTCTTGAGATCATTAAAGAATATTTATCTGTTTCTGCAGATGCATGTCAAAACTAATTATTTTACCAACAGAATGATGAATGAAGGTTATATTCAGAAAGGGGCAAAGAGGGTATGCCTGTAGTTAACTGGCCTTGCAGTAACCTATGTACAGTGTATATATATACATACCATATGTGAACATTGGGGAGACTGACATTTTAAATATCTCCTGCTACCTCTTGTAAATATTTTTTACTGATGTTCACTGAGGCATAGGATGAAATGAAATAATCCATGAAGTTAAAAAATCATTACTTTAGTTATATTGCATGTTTTCTGTGTTTTTAATTTGTTTTTTTTAAATGCATGCATGTAGATAAAAATCACTGGATTTAAAAGTTAATAAACAGGATTACAAACTGCTAGAGTATACAACAAATGATTTCTTTCTCCATGTTTCCATATGCTTTTCTAGATGCTAGTGTAAGGGAGGCAGAAATGAGTTTAAAAAATATCTAACACTAAGTTAACAAATTTATCATCACAACATCCTTGGGCCAGATTCTTTTGGAGGAAGAAAGTGAGACACAGAGAAGTAAAGTAAATAGTTCAAGATATAGAAGAGACAAAGAAACTATCAAACACAAAAAAGGTAAGAGACAGGGGTGGGGTGAGAGAGAGAAGAGAGAATGTATGAGGAAAGACACTGGAGCTCACAGGAGCACCTTAGAGATCAAATCAGCATAGACCATCCACTTTGAAATGGTTTGTCTGTAGTTGCAGCCTATACATTTAGAGGCATCCTCTGTAAGGTTACATACTAGAATGCTGGTTCACTCTTGTTATCCACACTGTTTTCCCTAGAAATAGAATCTTCCTTTTGAGCTGTACAAATTGCCTGCTGGAATAAAAGGCTACGCTAACTGTTGTAGTGGGGTGAAACGACCAGATACAGTTCAATGAGATGTAAGTACTATTCTATGGAACTATGGGAAGTCTTTCTGAGGGAGCAGGTTCAGCTGTGAGGGGTCATGCCTTTTTACCTTTATTCTTCTGGCCTGCAATAGTGATCTGATGGTGGTGTTTCAGTCACTGTTCTGGGGCACTGTTGCTGCTGACTTGGAGAATGGATTTGAGTGCCTAGATGTGGATTAGGATGCTAGAAGGGGCTTGGGGCTCTGGTGACTAAAGGTACCATTTCAGTCCTGTGTTTTCTCTTTCTGGGTTTATTTCTCATGTGAGAGAAATGCCATTATAACATGCTTACCTTAGTTGGTTATTCTTGTTTACGTTGGTCAGTAATATGATGATAAATCTGATTTAAATTGATACACTGAATAGGATCATTTTAGAAACCAAGTAGAATGAAAATTGTTCACTGCACTGCAACAGTGATGGAAAAGCTAGGAGAAACTGCGCAAAGGGCTCACACAGCCATTGTCCTGTGGATTTTCAGCCTCTTTACAGGAATTAGGTTTTGATTCCTCTGGTTCAGAGTGTCACATCAGAAAGTGGGATTCTACATTTGTCATGTCATTTAAGTATTTTGCTAGTAGTAAACAACGCAGTGCTATATAGCAGCCATGCTGTTTTGGGTATTATGATTACTTTATCTGAAAATAAGCCAAGAAAGAAGTGTAGGGTTGTTTCCCCCCTGATATTTGGGCAATCTTACTTCTAACTGCTGCAATTATGCAGGCTATTTGTCAGGGAAGAATAATGACCATTTGAATAAGACTTTCCATATGGTCTCCTAGGGTCACTGGGATAGAAAGAGCCTGTATTTTTCTTCTTTGAGTGAAATGCTCCTGTCCTTTCTCTTTATTAAAAAAAAAAAAACCTTGGAGTTTGGTATTAATTTTAAAGAGTGAGAAATAGTAAATCCTTTGCATAATCATTTGGGGTAAGACTAACACAGTAGTGTGCTTAACATTTTTTACATAAAAAAACTGAGCTTTTATAGCATGATTTTTAGGTGATGAACTATTTAAGAAATTGTATTTGAAGAGCAGGTATCATAAATATTATTTTTCTTTGGTAGCACTTGGGCAGCCTTCCTACGCATATTTCACTAAACAAAAAAACGGTAAATTATTACTGCCTCCATTTTTTCTTTAATGTTTTTTCTCCCCTTTTCATTTTATTTAACTATTTTTGATAGAATGGCTTTCACTGCTTCTTTAAGCAAAATTGTGTATCCAGTCCCAAAGGGAGTGACAGCGGTTGTGGTCAATTGTCAATCATTCTGCATAATCTGGTCTATTTTTAGCACACTAAGAACCATGCCTTACATCCATAGGATCCAGCCAGTAAAATTTGTCTTTTAGTTTAGGGTTAGAAAATTTTGGTGCTATCCCAAAGGTAATCAATCTATGGGCAGCAGGAAATTGAATTTAAAGAACTGGAGAGTATCTAATAGTTAAGGTACAGACTGATTTGCACCTGAAGACTCCTTCTGCCTTGGCCAGGAAAAGTCCAAAGATTCTATGAGTTAATAGATATTTTGAAAATTCTCCTTCAGATATTTTCAATATGGTTCCATTTAAAAATCACATTGAATGAGATGTGAATTTTATGACTATTTCACATGTGGGGTTTTTTTCTGTATAATTTCATGACTAGAACTGCTGTGATCATTCATTGATGATAAGTGTTTATCATTGCAAAACATTCACTGCTTTTTACTGCTTTGATACCTGCCTCAATATAATTCCTGCTCTTCTAAGACAGTTGATCAAGTTGGCACCTATGAAAGTAACTTTCTATGATTTAATTACATTAAAGGGTCAAAATTGTAACTGCATGGAGCTAAGGTCAGGGCAGACCCAAAGAACTCTGGGCACAAATCTTCCTTTCATGCTCAGCTGGGTCCAGTAATCCCCCAGGCTCAGGTCTCTGATTGTATTTCCAGATGGTCTCCTCTGGTGTAAACACCACGCCTGTTCTGTCCAACAGTATCAGCTGCCCTGACAGAAAGCAAAACAGCAGGTCAGAACAGCACTGGGAATTACATAGTGGGTGGCACCTGTTGCCAGATTTTGACTTCCTTACCCTCCACCTTACTTCCTCATGCTATTTCCAATTACTCCTTTGCCTTTGTACTTGCAGGTTTAACTCTCTAGTTTCTTAGCATGAACACCCGTCCCTTTCTACACATATAGTAGTAACATCAGTGCCTGGAGTTTATGACAGTCTTGCAGATGAATTCCATTATCTATTAGTCAGTTGAATTTATTCATTTACTTATTTATTGAACAAAGACTAGTGGACTATGAACCATTTTTTGACATTTATTGAATGTCTAGTAGCAGATAGGAAGGATGCTAGGTATGGGAGCTACAGAGATGAAAGAAAAGACAATACATCTTGGAAGAGTTTGTATTTCTTCTGCATAACTGAGAGTCTTTCCAACTAAATCCTCCTGCCTTCAGGAATCACTGAAAAGTTCACCTCCTTTATGAAGAGTGTTATGATTAACCCCCTCTTTGTTCTGAGTAGACTGTATTTCTAGACTTCTCTTCACATACATATCTGTAGTCCTTTATAGGCTTGCTAATCTATACTCCTTTCTGGTAAATGTTTTGAATTTTTCATCTTTTTTTTTTCTGGTGTTTTTTACTCAAGTGGAAAAATCTTGGGAGAGGTTACAATGCTTCTGGCATTTTTATTTTTGCTTTTCATTTTCTCTCATACATTGCTGGACACTTAATTTGTGTTCAATAAACTTGATGAATTTATTCATTCAACAGAAAGGTTTTTGCAGCTATTATACTCCAGGCTATAAATGGACAGCATTATTATGGCAACCCTGTTGTACATAGCAGTGAGGAATAGCAAACTGACCCATATATCTGTGATCTGATGTGGGTAAAATTGACAATTTTAATTAAAATCCCACCTATTGACTAATATCTGATGACTACAAATTAATTTCTGAATTTGAATATTTCCACAATAGTTTTTAAAAAGTGTAGGGATGTTCTGTGGGGCAGTGTTGAGCAGTCACTGTGATTTTAGAATGCTGTAACTGCTGTGTCAAATGGGATGTTGACTTGTAGCCAATAGTGTCCTGCATGGTTTTATACCTGTATGTCAGAGCCCACTTCCCCCAAGAAACGGTTCATTTTTGTTTAATGGAGATTGTACAGAATGGCAGGTGACAAGGTCGGAGATAGGTTGGTGATGAAAGACAGCTGGAGCAGCATGATTTGGGAATTGAGTGAGACATTTGTCACAATCCTACTCTGGTCTAGGTAACATTTTCTATTATGCAAAATGGTTAAGTCTTATGGCATAACTCCATTTTTCAGTCAACCCTGGTGAGGTATGCTTGGGCATAATTCACTCCAAATACAATAGATCCACTTCTCTTTCTGTTAGTTTGACCTTTGTTGGGACTTTCTATTTCAGTTAAAATACTGAAGTAGCCAATCTTTGCCAATCACAAGTCACCTTTGGCTAAGAATATTATATCAGTGGGTTTCCCAGAAAATGACAAATGGTATTTACAAAAATATAAGTAAATCCAAAATGGCTGTTACTGAAATATAGAGGAAAGTAGATTGCTTGATGTGTCACTGTTAAGTTGTTTTAATGGTTTATTTTTGAACCAGTGCTTTTATTGATCAAGTTATTTACTTATTTACTTATTTCCCTGTTTGAAACAATTCTTACTAGATGCTTGGATCAGCTGCAATACTTTCAATTGTATGTTACAGGAAATTCTTAAATTGGCTGAGCCAGTAAAGATGACTGGATGATGGCATTAGAGCTGATTCCTGTCAGACTTGCCATTGCTGTTGCAACATTGAGATACAAAATCTACTTTCTCTTGTTCCATTTCAATTGAGTTCCTTGACTGTGTTTCTATTCTCAGCATGTTTTGATTTCACATTCATGAATTGGCCATTATTATCGCTTTCCTTGTCCAAATTCAATAGGGAAGAACATATTTCTTCCCCTAATCTGTGAAGACAATTCTGGGATTCAACCTAATTAGGTTATATGTCTGTAACTGAACTGATCCCTATGACTAGTGATGGGTTATGCTAGCTGTTTTAAGTAACAGACCTAATCTCAAACTCCACTCCACACAATTCCTTTATAGCTGGCACTTGCGTCAACTTTCTCTGAAACACTCTGCAAAGAAGTGGATGATTTGGGTATCATTACCAAGAGAATGGAGACTGAATATATGACAATCAAAAACTATTAGCTGTCCTTTACGAGAACTCATTTTTAAACTAGGATATCATTTGCACATTATTCTCAGAGTTTGAGATTTCAGGAGAGATTACAAAATACATAGCTATATTCAGAGTGTCACAGAACTTCAAACAGTTCTTAAGACAGATGTGAAACAATTTTAAGATTTCTGAGAATTGATTTATCATTATAATAGTCATAGCATGTGAAAACTTCCCTGCTAATGACAAGAAGAAACATCTGGAACTAGTGACAGGGTTAATTTTGGGCATTCGTTCTCTCTGGAAAGGACTACTTCTTTTGAGATTGATGTTGGCAGTTTGGAGCTTATCCAGGTGTGAAGGAATACTCAGAATAGTAGCTGAGATTGTGCCTCTTCCTGTAAGAAAGCTTCAACTTCATCACAAATTCCTGTGACTGTCATTTCAAGTTTTGTATACAAACTCTATGCTGTAGTAAGGGATACATTTAGAAGAAACTTGTACATTAATCAGTGTCACATAGAAGGTGAAGACCTTCAGGTGATACAGAGGATGACTGCATATTTAATCTGTTATTACGCTCTTGCAAGGTTTATCTTCTCTTGCTCACTCTTCCTCTTAACATATCCCCTTACATATTTGCTTTTGTCATCATTTTAATGACAGCCCTAATTGAGACATTCATCTTTTAACATCCAAGATCTCCCAGCCAGAAGACAAAATTGGGTGGACATGTATCTTCAAATGTGATTTCCTGAATATCCAGTTGCACTTGAGGTCTAAGACTTATTTTTGCGTGTGATGTTGCTCTGAATTTAAAAGTAAGTAGAGGTGGGACTTAAACCAGGCAATAAATACCTGAGATTTTATTTATGATGGCAGAGAATGATTACCATTTCTTGGAATTTTTTTAGGCCCACCTCATCCATTTCTTGTGTATATTTCTTTTGCTATTTATATTTCCTTTGATAATATTACTTCTCACAAAACAAAAATTAAAGTGAAGATACTAGATATTTCTCTAAGTAGGCTCTCATTACTATGAGATCTCGGCCTCATTCCACCTGAGAATAATTCAGTTGTAGTTCCCTATTGTTTTATAACTGTCTTTAAAATTATAAACAGTGAAGTTTATGATAATTTCTTATGCATTTTACCTAGGAATCACTTTCTTTTTGCAGATATTTTAAGGAGACTTGATTGCAAATGAGCATGTTTTTACAAGGAAAACCTGGCAATTTTATCTGTTTGCTAAGAAACCACCAGACAGGGAAGCCAGTTTGCAAACCTGTAGCATACCAGTATCCTCCAAAGTTAATAAATCACCTCAAAATCCCAGTGTGTCTCTCTCTTGAATAAGCAAAGGAAACTGTTGGAAGGAACATTGCTATGACATAATCGAGAAGAATGGGGGATTGGGCAAAGGGAGAAATGAGATTTTTTTAATTGGTTAACATAAAATCTTCAGATACTTATTTACATATAGGCTATGTGATGTTCATATTTGATAGATAAATGTACTCAGCTCATGCATCACCCAGAAAGGTTTTTGGCACCCTGTTTCTCACTTGCCCTATTCTTACTCAGCTTCATTTATTATGAATATCTGTCTGAAAACAACTGTGATCCAACACTTAGGGATCCTTGTGAGAACATAAACCCGGACTTGGACAGTTTTTAGCCTGGAGTTATTATGGTTTCCGAAAAGATTATCTTTGGAAAACTAGTTTTCAATATTGTTGTTGATAAGCCCACAGAACTGTGAATCTTTCCAGGGAATTATATCATGGGTACACTACAATGCATGTAGTGTCTGGTTCTTTGAGCACTTGTGATTACTCGATAGATATTTAATATGATGAAAACAAAAGGGAAAAAGATTATCCTTAGTTAAAGTTACCAGATAATTACTCGCTTGGACATATCCCTGCTGTCTTCTACACAATAGAAACCGTTGTATCTGTTTTGGGATTACTTTGTGTCCTGAGCTGTGCTCTATGATCTTATGTGAAAATATGAAGGTTGATAAAATTCTATTGCTCATTCATGCAGGTGTAAGTGGTTAACTCTATAAGGAACCAAATTCAAATTTAACAGAAGTTTCTCTTCTTCCAGGGAAAGAGTTTCCCAGCAGTGGATATTTTAAACATTTGGCAAGTCAGTAGGGGAGAAATTTTCAACCAGCATGACTCTGTTTGGCTCAGGTAAAAGTTAAGCCCTACTGGACTGACTTGCAGGTGGGTTCTTAAAATCAGGACATATTTGAAAACTATTGCTTGTTCTTAATAAGTCATTGATGTGAAACATCATGAGCAAGCATGATTTAAACCTTTCCTAGCAATAATTTTCCTCATGAGCTTTTGAGCTTTTGAGTTTTCTGCCATTTCTCAGAAGGTTGCCAGTTAACTAAACATCAACCAAACACTTGACATCAAGTCCACACCAGTTATCTGATTTGGTAGAGCCTTTTATTTTTATAAGGAATTGGAAAAAGAAAATCTCTGTCATGCACATGCACACACACACACACACACACACACACACAGTCATATAGCAGGGTTTTTGTTTGTTTTTTTTTTAACGACACTGGGAAATAACCAGCCTGCTTACAGAGAGATCTATTTCATCTATACAAGCAGTTAATCTGTAGAAGATTCTACATATACTATACACATATAAACCATCAATGAAAATTGCTTAGTATCCCTGGTAGGTCCTAGAGGTTGGTGCTTTGTTGACTCTTTTTATCTTGTCATTATACCACTGTTGCCACTGGTTGAACTGGATTTATTCCAGGAGCGTGTTGCATATCTGGGATAATATCACTGTACATTTAACCTTTCATCACCTGTCTAAATCACTGTGCTGGTAGAATCAGAAGCATTTGAAGGCAACACAGTATGTTTTCTATCTTGTAAATGATCTGAAGTTAATGCATATTAATAGTATGTTATTATTACTAGGTAATATTGATGTCAGAAGGATTAAACAGTCATTTTATAATCTCTTATATTCTGGAACATTTTTTATAGCACCATTTAATGAATACTTACTATATGCCAGTCTACTAATTCTTTTACATAATTTATCTCTTATTTCCAAATGATCTGTGCATAGGAACTATTAACATATTTTATAAAATATGACTCTAGTTATATAACTTGTAAAGTCACAGATAGTGAGCAACAGGGTCAGAGTTTGAAGTAACTCCACATTCCACCACTAGTGATCTTTGCTGTGTAATAATAGCACATGCACTCTAGAATATTATTATTTAGGAAGGAAACCCCTTTTGAAGATTGATTAGCAGGTTAGCTGGTTGAGAATGTGATATTTGTTTATTATGTCTTAGACTAATAATCATGTTTAGATTATTCTCCCTTCATTGTGTTTGTTTTTCATTGTGTGTATTTTAATGTATTATTGGAAGACTATCCTCCCTTCATTGTGTTTGTTTTTCAAAGTATTTCTCACTAATACTATTTTTTTCTATAAAACTTAGATGCAGCTTTTCTACTTCCCAAAGAAATTCTGTTAGTATTTTATTAAGGTTATGTTAAATTTCTTTCTTTTTTTAAAAAATATATTTATTGTCAAATATCAAAATTGGTTTAGAGACATCTAAATGGTACTGAGTATTTTTAATCTGGCAACATGGTATGCATTTCCATTTACTTATGCAATCTTTTGGATCCTCTTGCAATGTTTAACTGTTTCCCTCCAGAGATCTCACACATTCATTATTTAGTTTATTCCCACATTATCTTTTTATATACCTCTTAAGTGGCATCTTTTCTTGTTTATATGAAAGCTATTGAATTGTGTATATATTAACTTTGGACCCTGCTGAATTATCATTTTTTGTTATTTTAACAATTAATTCTTTTATTTTTTCCTAAGTACTCAAGTGTAAATCTACAAATACTGTTGATTTTATCTCTTTCTTTTAAACTTGTATTCCTTTGTTTCCTTTCTTTGGCATAATCGTATTCAATATTTCCTCAAGAACTAGTTAAAAGTTTGTTCCTTATTATAATTGGAAAGCACTTAAACTTTCCCCTTGAAATTTAATACAGTAATTTCTCATTTAACATCATCAATAGATTTTTGAAAATCAGATTTTCTTAACTGCAATGTTAAGAAAAATGACAAATAAGGAAACAAGTTCTTAAATAATCATGTCATCAATGTAGAATGGAAATCTTTTCTCATCAATGTAATGGAATGATGTTGAACAGAATGATGTTATCTGGCTTTTAGATTGAGACACAGAAATATTTTCTTAAATATTTTGATCAATAACCAATTTGAATTATATCAGATATTGTTTCAAAATCTATCACAATAATTTTATGATATACACAGGGTTGTTGATATCATCAATTGTTTTAGTTTTATAATTTTAAAAGCTTTTTTGTTAAGTTTTATTCATTCTCTGCTTATCCTTTGTTCACTGTTTCCTCTCAATTCTTGTCATATATAAGAATCCCAGTGGTCCCTGCTGTGAATGCAGAGGTAATTACTTCATTTGCCTGAGCCAAAGCAAATGTGCATATCAAAAGACGAAAGTGTCCAGTGATAATTGCTGTATATTCAGTGACAGATAAATGAAACTTTTTTCCTCTCTTGCTATTTGTGTTTATGTTTGTGCTTCTTTTTCTAAATAATGCACTATTATTCCTCATGTTATAAAGTTATGTTATTGTGAAATTCTCTAGTGGTAGAAAAGGAGATTTATGTTTAACTATATAAATTTGTTAAACCTGCAGGAATGCTAGTCAAGGATATTCTTTTTTGTGCCCAAACTGGAAAGCCTTTCCCCTTCATGCTTTCTTATTTCTGTGCAAGATCTTTTATGTCACAAATTAGCCTACTCGCTCTTTCCAACTATTTATGCCCAAATTACATTTTGTATTCCAGTCATTTTCAGAATGAAAATAGAATTGTATTTGAGGAAAGGCAAAAATATAGTGTCTAAAAACATAGAACTACTTTGTAAAACACTTTCAGTTTTCTTTTCAGCTCTGCCTATGACTAGTCATTTTTACTTGCTCTACTCATTTCTCTCATGAGTAAAATGGTAGTGGCTGGGCATTTCTTATGAAGTTGCAGGGATAGGATTGTGACTCTCTGAAGAAAGGATCAGGAGGATAAGAAATCAGAGAGTTGTTCTCCTAGAGCCATCAGAGCCAATTCCCAAGGCCAATACTAGCAATACCTGCTAGTATTCCAACAGGTTTAACAATTTTGTATGGTTAGACATAAATTCTAGAGTAATAGAATTGTTTTTTTTTTTTTGGGGGGGGGCCCTCCTAAGCCAAATGTTCTCAGTGTCCCTGCAAACAGAGTAAATGAGTACACTCTATGTTCATGTGGAAAAGGACAATTGATTGTACAAATGGAGTAATAAACAATTTAAGAAAATGTATGTGCCCTAAATTTAGTATCAAGGTGATTGACAAAATGACATACTCTAGTTTGTGATGATCCTGTTGTAAATGCAATGACAAAGGCAGTAAATGTGATTACAAAATATAGCAGATATATCAGTGTAGGTGGCCCAAATGCAGGCTGTTTAAGTAAGATAACTTGTCTGTGAAGAAATAAAAGGTCAGATGTGATAGACTCTCTCTCTTCTCTATCTCTCTTTTTTTTTTGTCTGAATAAAATGGAAACATTAAAGTTCCTTCCAAGAAAAAAAATCAGCACATAAAATAATAGTCTGCTTGCTACTCAGCCAAGTCTGACTGTATTACACCTGAGCCCTGCCTTGGTCTCTTGCTTTTAATCCAAGCATCATTTGGCTATTTTGTAGCAAGTAGGAAATTTTACTCTCACCTCACACCACTTTAGTCATGCATGTTATATGATTCTTTATCTTCTGGCCAATGGCATAGAAATTAGTTTTTCCAACTACCAAATGGAGAAGCATGAGCACAATTCCAGCCCCCTCCCCCAAACACACACACACACACACACACTCTATCTCTCTCTTACTCACTCACTCATACACTCAGAAATATTTTGACTGATTCACTTTTTTTACTATTACAATGGTTACATATTTGCTTTGAATGGGCATCCTTTAATCAATCAATATCTGTAGAGCACCTGATAAGTCTGTGTAGGATACAAACAAGAAGAAAAAACATGGAGGATACTGTGCCTTGTTGAGCATCAAGTTTTATTTCCATATAGCCTTGTTGCTTTTATGTTTGACTTATGCTTTTTTCTTAAGAGTTAGTTTGGTTTAGAAGTTATTCATTCACTCATATTGGCATATATATTCAGCAATTATTTTGAAATGCCTACTATGTGCCTACTATGTGCCAGTTTGCTAGGTTATGGGGATTCAAAGATTAATTAGACCTTCTCTCAAGGAACTTTCTGGTTATTTATATATGCAATAAAGTTTTACAGAGACTGTGATTTGCCGACCTAGTTTGCTGTTGGATCTCAGAAGAAGGAATGTTCAATTTTGTTGCTGAACAAATTATGATTATACTGAGTTTTGAAAGATAAGTGGCATGTTTGTCAGAAGGCAGGTAAGGGAGGCATTTGGGCACACAAAGCAGATTCTTAGTAGGTCATTGTATTTTTAGGGAACTTCTGTTGTTTCAAGAGGGCTGAATTTTTCAAGATCTTAGACTGGAGAGGTAGAAAGTGCTGGGCTGTGGAGGGTCTTGCATAATATTCTAAAGAATTTGGACTTTAGCCTCTAGAAACTGAGGACCCATGACATTTGTACACAACATGATTTTTTTTTCTAGAAAATTTGTGGAAAATGGATTGGGAGGTTGAGTCAAGAAGCTCAATAAGTTGGCTATTTTAAGGACACAGTTTTCAGATGCAAGGGTAAAACAAACTCCAAGCAGGAAAGTAGACTAGAAAAGAGTGTCATCCTATTATATTTGGAAACTTATAGTTTCAGTAACATTTAGGAGAAATGGATTGACAATGATAATAAATTAAGATGAATTAAGATTCCTCTGTAAGTACAAGAGGAATATTTTATTATGCCATATATCTCAATTCTGGATTTAAAAATTTTCTACTAATATCACATTGCAATTAATTCATGGAATCATGATCTTCCTTGCTGTCTGTACATTTGCAAAATTTAGAGACTAACCCATATACCCAGATAATATCTGGATTCCCAAGGGTATCAGAGAACATCCCCTTCAGTAATTTTCAAGATAATATTGCTCTCCATGTCCTCTAAGAAAAGATTCCCTGAGAGCTCCAAGAGACACAGGTGGACCACTGAGAAGTGAACCCTCTCATTCTCCTCCTTCAATACTAGCTCTCAACTCCAGTTGCAGTCTGAAAAACCTAATCTTGTTAAACCTCTTCCTTGAATAGTGGGGACACTGAGGTTCACATACTGGAGTGATTGATTTACCCAAGATACATGACTAACTGGTTGGTTAATGGTAGAAAAAAATCTCCTCAGATTCCTTAACTGCTATACAAATTTTCTTACCAGTTTGGATAAACTGATTTGTATCTGTCCTCTCAATAAAGATTATTCTGTCATGGGATCAATTCGTTACAACATTCACATGTCCCTGTCATATTTGTTTTATGTTTATTTTTTGTTGTTAGGTCATGAAGAGATTACTTGCTGATATTACTGCTAAGTGCTTGTTTTCTCTTTCCTTCTGGATCCAAATTACTATGCAACAAACTGAGTTGATATGTTCAAATCAGTTATACCCAGTGCAGACATTCTTTCTCATTCCTAAATCCTTCTCTTTTAGTTGTGGAAATTAAGTTCTTTATAGCCCAAGACCATGGCTTGTTAAATTACTGTCTGACCAACAAGTGTCACTTTCTGTTCCCCTCCCCTCTCTCCTTCTGTGCTTTTATCCTAACAAATATAACACTGATATAATTTCTAGTTGTTCTTACCTTGCAAGTGCTTCTTAAGACCAGGAATCATATCTTTTTTAGCACCTAACTCAATACCTGAAATATAGTAGACACTCAGTAGAAATGTGTTTAATGAGTAACTGGAAACATAAAGATATGACTTTGATCTTGCCAATTGGAGAGAATGCATAGAAAATTTTTCTTGTTTTTGTTTAATTCCTCTTTTTGCATTACTAGAGCAGGTTTTACTTTCTAACTACCAATGAAGGGAAGCTCTTAAGTGATATTCCCAATAAGCCTGGGTAGGTTGTGCTAAACAATGAGAAATGACTTCAAGATAGAAATTTCTTTTTTTTTTTCTTAAAGATTTATTTATTTATTTATACAAGCACTGGGCACAGTCAGAAGCACGGGAGGGTGAGAGAATTCACCAGAGCCAGAGCAGGGAGCAGAACAGGCAGAAGGACTGAAGTACACTGCTGAGGGGAGCAGTGGGCAGCAGGAGAGGTCTGTGCACCATGTGGGACCTTCACCCGCTGCTGGGGATCAAACCGGTACTGCAGAGGCTGCGGGCAGCTTCGCAAACCAGCGCTCAACCGCTGCGCCACCGGGGAGGCCCCAAGATAGAAATTTCTTTGTGGGTTAAAATGTACTATAAATATACATTAACATGGAGATGTAGCAAAGTCTGGAATTTTTTTTTTAAATAATCGCTCAGTTTGTATGTAGTAGAATACCTCTGTTCTGCTGCCATTAATAAAAAACAAAACCCTTTGTAGTGAATTTCAGTGACTTGCAGCTAGCATCTGTTCCATCAGTTTTCATATGCAAGAATAATGTGGCATGATTCCTCACCAGCAACTGAAGTAGCAGTTTAATAAATCTTCTGTTGTAGTGGCTGGAAAGAACAGAGTTGTGTTCTCATTGTTTTGAATGCTGATTCTGAAATTCACATTTGCTGTGGGTGTTTGCTCTTTTTAGCTCCATGGGTGAGCACAGAATATGTAGTGTCATTGAATGTTAAATGGATTGACATTTTCCCTCAATTTTTAGATAATTTGATAATATGAATTTTTTTTTTTGTTACTGTGGCAATCTGCTAATGCCTCATTAAGGCTGTTCTTAATGTGGGAAACTGGCCACATTTTGTTATTTGTAAAGGTGCACCGTGCCTGTTGCTTTCTATTGATATGGCCACTTAATCGTCATCTGATTGACTTGCTCCTGTCACATTTTGGGGGAGGGATTGAACAATAGTTTCAGCTGTGTGAGTCATATCAAAATTGCTAATAATCTGCTGTGTATAGAACACTAATTAAGGAAATATTTTAAACCTTTTATTATTAATCTTCAACCACTCTGCTTCTCCCTCTTGTATGATACTATTGTGACTTACATCATTTATATTTTTATAAAAAAACTTCTACTTTCCATTGGTGTATATCTGAATAGCCTGTGGGGAGGGGAGGTTTTGGTTTTAGTTTCTATTTTATACTTCTCATAGGTCATTGACAACATGGTAGATTACTTTTGTTGAAAGTAGGGCTTCACATTCAATATTGTATGTGTAGAAAATTGAAAAAAATGTCAGGAACAATATTTATTTAATGATTATCTGCCAGGTACTATTAAAAAGTTTTACTCATTTAATATATTAACTAATTTATTAACTCATTTAATGCTCCCCAAATCCTTATGAGGTCAATACTGTTTTATAGCTAAGGCTACATATCCACAAAGAGATGAAATAATTTGCTCAGTGTTGCAGAGTGGGGAGGTGCTAAGCTGGTCCTTACCAGGCAGTCCTGTTGTTGTCAGACTCTGATCTCCTACAGCATGCTGCCCATGGGTGGAATAAGAAGTAGGTGTTGAATTGACTTCCATGGTCCTGTTTTCACACTTGCCTGTCTCATGATAAAAGATTCAGTCAGTAGTCTTGCCAGTCTAGAATATCCTATAAGGTCCCTTCATATATGCAGTGGGCAGCTCTGAGATATCTTGATGTCTGTTATTGACTGGTTGAGAAGATGGCAGCTTCTTAATTGGCTCCTTTCATTGTATGAGTCTCATCTTCCTTTTTTTATCCTTTTTTTATTTTTTTTATTTTTTATTTATTTTTTATTTTTTTTTTTACTGATGATTTATATTTATTTTGTTTTTTTTTTAATTAATAAATTTTATTTTTATATTCTCCATACAATTGCAATCCCCCCATTCTGACCCTAATCCCTCCCCTCCCGCCCCCCACCCCCCAAAAAGTGTCTCTGGTTCATAGTTTTTGTTGATTTTGATTTTCACTTTCTTATAGTTATTCATTTTCCTGGTCCCTTATTTAAGTTTTCTAGATCCCTGCTATGAGTGAGACCATCCGGTATTTTTCTTTTTCTTTTTGGCTTATTTCACTGAGCATGATCCCTTCCAGCGTCATCCATGTTGCTGCAAATTGCATGTGTTTATCTTTTTTGAATGCTGAGTAATATTCCATGGTATATATGTACCACATCTTCTTGATCCAGTCATCCATTTTTGGGCATTTGGGCTGTTTCCAAAGCTTAGCTATTGTAAACAGTGCTGCTATAAACATAGGGGTGCAGGTGTTCTTTGGAATTGATGTTTCTGTGTTCTTTGGGTAAATACCTAGGAGTGGAATTGCTGGATCCTGTGGAAGCTCTATGTTTAGTAGGTCCAGAAATCTCCACACAGCTCTCCATAGTGGTTGGACCAGTTTGCACTCCCACCAACAGTGCAGAAGAGTTCCTTTTTCTCCACACCCTCGCCAACATTTGTTGTTGCTAGTTTTTTTAATATGTGCCATTCTCACTGGTGTGAGATGGTATCTCATGGTAGTTTTGATTTGCATTTCCCTGATTGCAAGTGATGTTGAACATTTTTTCATATGCCTCTTGGCCATTTGCATTTCTTCTTCAGAGAAGTTTCTTTTTAGCTCTTCTGACCATTTTTTGACTGGATTATTTTCTTTGTTGTTGTTGAGTCTCATCAGCTCTTTGCAGATTTTTGTGATCAGTCCTTTATCATTAGTGTTGGGTGCAAAAATGTTCTCCCACTTGGTGGGGTTTCTCTTTGTTTTTGTTATTGTCTCTTTTGCTGTGCAGAAGCTCTTTAATTTGATGTAGTCCCAGCTGTTGATCTTTGCCTTCACTATCACTGCTTTGGGTGATGTGTCTGTAAAGATGTCTTTGATATGCAAATCACGTATTGTTTCGCCTATATTTCCTTCTATGTATTTTATGGTTTCAGGTCTTATGTCTAGTTCTTTAATCCATTTTGAGTTGATTTTTGTATATGGTGTGAGGTAGTGGTCAAGCTTCATTCTTTTGCATGTAGCGACCCAGTTTTCCCAGCACCATTTATTGAACAAACTTTCTTTGCTCCAATGCATAGTCTTTGCTCCTTTGTCAAAGATTAGTTGACCATAAATCTGTGGGTTTATTTCTGGATTTTCTATTCGATTCCATTGGTCTGTATGTCTGTTCTTGTTCCAATACCATGCAGTTTTGATGATTATGGCTTTGTAGTAGAGTTTGAAGTCTGGGAGTGTGATGCCTCCATTCCTTCTTTTTTTTTCAGGAGAGCTTTGGCTATTCGGGGTTTTTTGTGATTCCATATGAATTTCATCAATAATTGTTCTATTTCTTTGAAGAATGACATTGAAATTTTGATTGGAATAGCATTGAATCTGTATATTGCTTTTGGTAGGATGGCCATTTTAATAATGTTTATTCTCCCAATCCATGAGCAGGGGATGTCTTTTCATTTCTTTGTGTCTTCTTCTATTTCTTTTAACAGTGTTTTATAGTTTTCTTTGTATAGGTCCTTTACCTCTTTTGTTAGATTTATTCCCAAATATTTGATTTTTTTTGTTTCAATAATAAAAGGGATGGTTTTTTTGATTTCTTCTTCTTCAGATTTATTGTTTGTATATAGGAAGGCTACTGACTTTTGCGTGTTGATTTTGTATCCTGCCACTTTACTGAACTGATTGATGAGTTGAATTAGTTTTTCTGTGGAGTTTTTGGGGTTCTCTATGTATATTATCATATCATCTGCAAAGAGTGATAGTTTGACTTCTTCTTTTCCTATTTGGATTCCTTGGATGTCTTTCTCTTGTCTTATTGCTCTGGCTAGGACTTCCAGTATTATATTGAAAAGCAGTGGTGAAAGTGGACATCCTTGTCTTGTTCCAGATCTTAATGTAATTGCTTTCAGCTTTTCACCATTGAGAATGATACTGGCTGTTGGCTTGTCATATACGGCCTTTATGATGTTGAGATACGTTCCTTGTATCCCAAGAATTTCAAGGGCTTTTATCATGAATGGGTGTTGCACTTTGTCGAAAGCTTTCTCAGCATCTATTGATATTATCATATGGTTTTTATATTTCTTTTGTTGATGTGTTGGATAACGTTGATTGATTTTCGGATGTTAAACCATCCTTGTGTCCCTGGAATGAATCCTACTTGGTCGTGGTGAATTACCTTATGGATACACTGTTGGATTCTGATAGCTAAAATTTTATTGAGGATTTTTGCATCAGTGTTCATTAGGGAGATTGGCCTATAGTTTTCTTTTTTTGTGTTGTCCTTGTTCGGTTTTGGTATTAGTGTAATGTTGGCTTCATAGAACGTGTTAGGTATTATACCTTCCTTCTCAATTTTTTGGAAGAGTTTGTGAAGGATAGGTACCAATTCGTCTCTGAATATTTGGTAGAATTCATTTGTAAATCCATCAGGTCCTGGGCTTTTGTTTTTGGGGAGGTTTTTGATTACCATTTCAATTTCGCTAATTGTAATTGGTCTGTTTAGGTGTTCTATTTCTTCTTTATCTAGCTTTGGGTGATTGTAGAGTTGTAGGAATTTGTCCATCTCCTCTAGATTGTTAAACTTGTTTCCATATAACTGTTCATAGTAGTTATTAATAATTCTTTTGATTTCTGCTGTGTCCGTTGTGATTTCTCCTCTTTCATTTATTATCCTATTTATTTGTGCTTTCTCCCTTTTTGCCCTTGTGAGCCTGGCAAGGGGTTTATCTATTTTATTTATTTTTTCGAAGAACCAGCTCTTGGTTTCATTGATCTTTTGGATTGTTTTTTTAGTTTCGATTTCATTTATTTCTGCTTTGGTTTTTATTATTTCTTTTCTTCTACTGGTTTTGGGGCTTTTTTGTTGTTCTTTTTCTAGATCTTTGAGTTTCGAGATTAGGTTGTTTCTTTGAGTTCTTTCTTGTTTCTTGATGTGAGCATCTATTGCTATATATTTTCCTCTTATTACTGCTTTTGCTGCATCCCATACATTTAGGAAATTGGTGTCCTCCTTGTCATTCAATTCAAAGAATTTTTTAATTTCTTCTTTTATCTCCTCGTTAGTCCAGTGGACTTCCAGTAGTGTGGGTTTCAATCTCCACGAGGTAGGAGAATACCTTGCCTTCTCTTTATGGTTTATTTCTAGTTTGATGCCTTCATGGTCAGAAAAGATGGTTGGTATGATTTCAATCTTGGTGTATCTGTTGATGTTTGTCTTGTGCCCCAGTATATGATCGATCCTAGAGAATGATCCGTGTGCGCTTGAGAAAAATGTATACTCAGATTTTTTTGGGTTTAGTGTTCTATATATGTCTGTTAAGCCTAAGCACTCTAGATCCTTATTTAGAGCTTTAGTGTCTTTACTTATTTTTTGTCTTGTTGATCTATCCATTGTTGATAGTGGTGTGTTGAAGTCTCCCACTACGTATGTGTTTTCTCTGATGTCTGTTTTCAGAGATGCCAATAGTTGTCTGATATATTTTGGTGCTCCTTCGTTTGGTGAATATATGCTAATGAGTGTTATTTCTTCTTGAAGTATTATCCCCTTGATCATAATGTAATGACCACTGGGGTCTCTTTTTATCTTTTTAAGTTTGAAATCTGTTTTATCTGATATGAGTATAGCTGTTCCTGCCTTCTTTTTTGGTCCATTTGCTTGTAGAATTGTTTTCCATCCTTTAACTTTGAGTCTATTTTTATCTTTTGCAGCTAAATGTGTTTCCTGGAGACAGCAAAAGGTTGGGTTTTGTTTCTTAATCCAGCCTGCAACTCTGTGTCTTTTTATTGGAGAGTTTAGTCCATTTACATTTAGAGTTAGTATTGATATGTTAGCATCTGTATTTGCCATTGTGTTTGTCTTTCCTTTGATTTTATTTATTTATTCTTTTAATAACTTTCTTTGGCCTTCTTTTGTTGTTATTCGTCCCTCTGAGGTTCTGGCTTTAGGACTCCTTGTAGTATTTTTTGGAGCGGGGGTTTAGTCGCAATGAAATTCCGGAGTTTCTGTTTGTCTGGGAAGGTCCATATTCTTTCTTCAAAGAGGAAGGAGAGCTTTGCGGGATAGAGTATTCTTGGTTGGCATCTGTTTTCTTGGAGTCTGTTGACTATGTCCCTCCACTCTCTCCTTGCCCGTAGTGTTTCTTCAGAGAAGTCTGATGTCAGTCTGATTGGTTTCCCTTTGAATGTTATCTGTTTCTTCCCTCTTGTTAGTTTCATTATTTTTTCTTTGTCTTGGATTCTTGGGAGCTTTACTATTATGTGTCTTGCTGTATTTTTCCTTTCGTCATGGAAGTTTGGTGTTCTTCTTGCTTCTTGTATATCAATTTTCAGATCCTTCTTAGCGTTTGGGAAGTTCTCTTCAATTATATCCATGAATATTTTCTCTGTTCCTACATCTCTCTCCTCTCCTTCTGGGATTCCTATAACTCTTATATTTCCTTTCCTCATGGAGTCAGATAGTTCCCGAAGTCTTTCTTCGGTCTTTTTCCTTCGTACTTCTCCTTCCTTTTCTGTTTTAGTTCTTTTTATTTCTGTGTCTTCAAGAGTACTTATTCGTTCTTCCATTTCATCTATTCTGCTTTCACTGCTTTTCCCAGAGTTCTTTAGCGTCTCCATTAATTCTTTGATCTCCTGCATTTCTTTTACTTCCCTCTTTAGGGACTCAATTTCATTCTTCTGGTCATTAATTATTTTCCCCTTATCATTGTTTTCCTTTATGACTTCTGTCAGTTTTTTAATCACAGCAATTTTAAATTCTCTATCTGGAAGGCTCAGAAGTTCTTCCAAGTTACTGTCGTTGCAATCTGGTAGATGGTTTTCTTTTTGTGGTGTGCTATTTTGCTGAGGAGTTGCTGGGTTGCATGTTGTTTTTCTATTCCCTACTGCCTGTTTTGTAATTTGCCGTATTCCTTGTGACACTGTGTTGCTGGTACTGGCCGGCATCTTGGGCGACCTTCCCAGCTCACCACTGGCTCCTCTGGGGAACTACTGCTGGGTTCACAAGTCTCCAGCAAAGACAGGTCCCTGCTCTGTCTCCTCGGTGAGCCTTCTGCTGGGTTCACACAGTCTCCAGCAAGAAGGGTCACTGCTGCTAAATGCCAGAGCCGGGGACGCGCTCCCCTGCACGCCCGGTCTGCCCCAGCGGTGGGTGCTGCTCCCCTCTGGGCTGGAACTGCAGGCTAGAAGGCGCCCAGCATGGGCAAGCCTCCCAGCTTACCTCTGTCTCCTTGGTGAGCCTTCTGCTGGGTTCACACAGTCTCCAGCAAGAAAGGTCCCTGCTGCAAAATGGCGATGCGGGAATGAGCATTTTTTTTATCCTTTTTTTAAAAAGATTTATTTATTATTTATTTATACAAGCACTGGGTACAGTCAGAAGCACAGTAAGGTGAGAGAATTCACCAGGGCAGAGCAGAGAGCAGAACAAGCAAACTGACAAAGTACACTGCTGAGGGGAGCAGCGGGCAGCAGGAGAGGTCTGCGCGCCATGCGGGGCCCTCGCCAGGCAGCCGGGGATCAAACTGGCGCTGCGGGGGCTGTGGGCAGCCTTGCAACCCAGTGCTCAACTGCGCCACTGGGGAGGCCCTCATCTTCCTTTTGACTGTAAGTATAAACTTGTAGAATTTGAATGTTAGACATAATGTTAGAATTTTCCTGCTCCCCTCCAAAAAGGTATTTTAATAGGAGGAAATAGTTGTCTTCAGCATTAAAATAGCCACCAAAGGGTGCTTCATGAACTAAATTACCATAGGTGATCCTATATAGCTTCCATCATCAGTATTTTTCTGCTCCTCCTTTGAGCTTCAGTTTATCCATATATAAATGGATGTAATAAAACCTAAGCCTAAAAGGTCATAGTAAGGGTTACATAATATATATTTTTTAAAAGTATCTCTGTAGGATTTGGTACATCCCAAAGAGTCAGAGATATGTTTTTCCTCCTCCTTTCCCTGAAGGGTAGATGAAAAAAAAATGATAGCAAATTTTGGGTCTCCAGAACAATGCTTCTATGGATACTCCTCTGAACTTTACCTGTAGATCTCTTTTCCTCAGAGGTCACTATTTTATAGTTGTTTAAACTTAGTAAACCCTATATATACTGTTTTATCCTATACATACATACCTATGATAACATTTCATATGCATTAAGCACAGTAAGAGATGGGTAATAACATTAAGCAATTATGATAATATACTGTAATTAAATTTATGTGAATGTGACTTCTCTCACTATTTCTTCTCCCTTTCTCTTGATACATATTTTATAGTATCTTATAAATAAATATATTTAGTATCTTACCATATGTAATACTTTCACATTGTGATCAAACCACAGAAAGGAAAACCTTATCTGAGGGGGTCTACTTTCCTTGGGTGCTGTACATACTCAAGTTTAATTGACAAGATGATGAATTGTCTTTATATCTGCATTCATACTGGGCAAAAGAAGGCAGTTCATTACTACCTCTATTCTCAATATTTATATTTTGGTTAATTACCAGCACACTTCTCAATATTTATATTTCTGTAATATGCTAGTAGAAGCTTATTTTAAATATCGTATAACTTGAACAATAAACAAATATTTATTAATGCTCTATATGTGTGCAAAACATTATGATAGGTGTTTTCTTTAGATTCCAAAGTGAATTTGGATCACAGTGTTGGATTGAGTTTACTTATTCATAATAGGAAAATAGGAAAATCTTGTTTGCCAAGCTGTAATACAAGGTAGAATAGAATGTCTCATAAGGGGAATGCATATAATGCTGTAGGAATTCTGATGAGATTAACATTTGTCTTTCCTTGTATTCACTCTATTTGTCTCTCCTTGAAAATAAATAAATCAAGGACAATAAAAGTTCCATACCAGTGATATTTTCCTAGATTGAAAAGTAATGAATATCAAGTAATACATGTTAGAACTGCTGAGGTTGAAGACATTCCATCCTTTTCTTTATTTTGTGAATATTTATTGACTGCCTATTCAATGTCAGGAATTGTGGATAGGTGGCACCCATTTCAGGTAGTTCATTAATAATCTCATAATAAAGCAGCATCTCTGGATTTCACATTACATTTTATTCTTTTACATGAGTCCTAGACTCATGAGGACCTAAAGGAAAGTGCTTATGAAATCTGAGGTTTAGAAAGGGGCCAACAATGGGTCTCAATTTTATTTACCTTTTTGGAACATAAATAATTTTTGCTTATCCTTAATAAGTTGAATCTTGCTTTCACAATGCCTTTATAGGTTTTCAAGATGATTTTTAGCTTATACCAACCAACATACTAAATATTGTTTCCTACTAAGGGACAAATGATATTTTCTGAAGCTCCAAACACCAGGCTCCTGAATTGCTGTTTACCTACTAATAAATACACTGTCATTCATTCAGCATATACTGAGTAAGCAAGAACACTATAATTTCATCATCTTCGGATTGTTAGTGTGAGCCATGCAAGGTGTTAGACATTAGCCACATAGTGTTAAATACAACCTCTGACCTCATGGAGTTTACAGTCTACAACTATAGTGTATGTGTGTGTGTGTGTGTGTGTGTGTGTATGTGTAGTGGTTCAAACAACTGAAAACATCAACAACAAAAATCTAATTGCTCTAGCAATGAAGTCTTCCCTGAATGGATCAGAACTTCTTCTGACAAACTTTTCTCATGCTGCTTCCCTGAAATTAACTCCCTTCTATTGTCTCTGGCTGTCATGATCTTATACATTCAAAGAAGATCATGTAAATGTTACCAACTCCAAGAAGTCCTATCCCTGCCTGTGAATCCATTAACATGTGACACCACTGAAGTGTGCTCCTTACTTGCCAATTTCTACTGTCATTGTCTGTGAATCTTTCTTACTTTTTCTCTAAGTGCATACTCTCTTTTCAATACCAATGAGGACTGAACATATATGTATTAAACTGACTGCTCATAATGGCCTATTGAGGGAGAGAATAGAATAGAATAATAGAATAGAATTAGAATAATAAAGAGAATAATAATAATGAGAATAATAATAGAGAATACTAATAATAAAGAGAATAGTAATAATAAAGAGAATAATAAATTAGAATAATAAAGAGAATAGAATAGAATTAAAAAATAAAGGTATTTGGAAAGAGTAAATAAAGGGTTCCTAGCCACCGATAACTAGTTGGAATTGGGAAGATCTGACATGGCATTAGGTCCCCTAAAAAATCCTGATTTTAGACACAGAAAGCCTGCAGGAGGATTTTGGGAGATACTATTAATAGAAGGAGGTTTTTTAATAGACAATTTTAAATTTTGGACACTCAATGACATACAAGAAATGCTTTGTTATGAACATGAATGGGGAATCTGCTCAGTAATTTCATGAAATTGTCAGAGGTGAAAAATGAGATGCAGATATTTCTCACCAATTTACACACTCTGATTTCTGGCATTCTGGAAAATAACATTTCAGAGTCATGCGTATTGGCCAGATTTTAAAAAGTGTTCAAAGATGAATAACTAGATGACTGTTTCTAAAGTCCAAACAGTTTTTTCTGGATTATGCAAGAGTGCCTAATAATGCTTTTTTCCCCATGAAAAGGGAAAGCCATTTGGTTGGCCAACATTTTCACTCCCTAAGGATCCATGAATTTATGATGGATTACCCTCATCAGTCATCCAGGCTCACATTGGTGTGAATCCAGTAATGTTGCTCACATAGCAAATACACTTCCTTCAACAGATCCCGGAGTATAGTCTTACAGTGTGACTAACACATGAACCTTTTCTTTTAAAAATCTCCACAGAGATGAAATTGAGGCAACCAGTGATCATCTGAGTGCTCATTTCATACCAGGCAGACCTCTGTGTTAGTTAACTAACATGAAGTTGAGTTTAGCCACTTGCCAAATCTCATTACTCATAAGTGATGGAACTGGAACCACAAGGTAGGGTTTCAGTCCTTTAATAGGCCCTCTCTCCTTGATGGCATGGCTACATAACACGTTTGTCAATGAATTTTATTTATGAAAATGCCAAGATATGATGAGGAGAGTGTATTGTCTGTTGTTTTAGGAGAGGAAGATGATCTCATTTCAAACAATGTATGTAAACTTTGTAGCGGCAGGAAGGCACAGTGCAGGATCTCTACGATCTGAGCAGACAGGTAAAGGAGAGTCCTAGAGCTCTCGGTGGCTTTTTCAGACTTTTATTAAGCGTTTGCCAGGTATACAACAGGCAGGGGCAGCGGGGGGCCGGGAGGCTGGCAGGCCTCCTAGCCCCTGGCAAGTCTTCACTCTTTCTGGGCCCTCTGGTGTTCTCTCGTGGCCTCTCCTTCTCCTTTGCTGCTCTGCTGATTCTGCTCTCATTCTGCTGCTCTTTTCTCTTCCCTGTGGTGCCGTCCTTATAAGCCCAGTCTCAGCCCAGTTGTGCCCACCTAATGCATGCCCACACCCTACTCCAGGTGCTCACCACCTGGCATGCATGTAGGACCCCTGGGATTCATCATCAATGCCAATGGCGGAAGGGTGGAAAAGCCTGATACTTTTTCACTTAGTCTACAACTTCATCTGAAGTTAAAACCATGTCACTCTTGGTCACCATGATGGAACAGCAACTGTCTGCGGGAAAAATAGCAAATAATATTTTATCTTTTTCTCCTGTTTCTGAGAGAAAGCCACAGCAGGCTTCTTTTTCTCCCTAGGATTTCATTTCTAGAGGGAAAGATAGTGCCACATTTCCCTGAGAGAGTCGATCCTGGACCATCTTTGAAATTTCCGTGACAGTATGACAATTGGATATTTATCCTATCACATTTACCTGTGTTTTTATGGCTATATTATTGAAAGGGAGACGTTAATTCCTTCTTTCAATAAGAGTCTGCTGTGTTTCTCTGCAAATAATATGGCAGTTATGTTGTCTCTCTCAGAGTCAATGATATAATTTTCAGTGGTATACTTGAGTTTTCAACTTCTTATTTCTGAAAAACCTGGCATGGGGAAATTTTGGCTGAATAGCATGTTTTCTAAAAAGATGGTAAAATAATAAAGCATTATGAGGCTAAGATAATCTAATAAAAATCTGAATACAGAATTGTTCACAATCTATCCTCTACCAATATGATTTTTCTCTTCCCCAAATAGATGTCTTTTCATTAGCATTATTTCCTCACATCCATTGAACTTAGTTTTCACCCTCCCAAAACCTTTTTCTTACCTGTTCCCCTGCCCACTGTTATTGGTATATATCTTGGGTGCATCATAATCTCATTCTTCATTCCCGGCAAAATCTTAGGTGTTTCCATTTCTGTGAAGGCTGTTGTTACCATCATAACACAATCCATATCAGTCACCTTACCTGTCACATCTAACTCATTCATAAACCATTAGTCTCTGGGATGGGTCATATACTTACCATAGAAAGTATTAAAGGCATTTGGCAACCTAAGAGATATAATAGTGTTTTAAATTACAAATTATATTTACAATTTAATTCATTCCAAATGGCTTACAAACAACTGTCAAAGAATAAGCCACTATTACACAAGGCAAGAAAATACCTACATAGTGAGAGATTTGAGCTAGATAAAAAGTGTGTTTGATAATTCATTGTATGTTTTGTTACTGAAGGAAAATGTTTCCCTATGAATGGCTGAAATTCTTCCATTTCTTGTTTCCACTTTCAACAAATGAAGTTGCTGTTAACTTTAATTATTTTTTATAATGTTGTCTTGGCTCTTTAAAGTCAGCTGGAACCTGAAAATTCCAACCTAAGCCCTGTTGTGCTTTTTTTTTTCTTTTAAAGATTTATTTATTTATGCATACAAGAGCTGGGGTATAGACCAGAGGTGCAGGGGTGGGGTAGAGTGAGTGAGAGACAGAGTGGGAAGCAGAATAGGCAGATCTACTGAAGTACACTGCTGAGCAGTGGGCGAGACAGGAGAGGTCTACAGCTCCATGTGGGTTAGGTCCCTGGCCAGGGATGGAATTCATGCTACAGTGGTTGTCCATAGCTTCATAGTGCTGAGACTTAACTCCTTGTACCACCAGAGAGGCCCCCTCCCCACCCTTGTACTTTTTTCTCCTTGCCTACTTCCCAAGCTGGGTGGTTATGTATCTAAATGTGAACACTAAGCCTCTTACTCCTTTTCTCAGCTCAATACTTAGACATAACACCCTTTGGCAAAACTGTGCTTAGGAAAATAAATAGCCAGCTAGTCAGTCTTACAGAGTTATTCATGAGTAATACATGAATAGTCATATCCTTGCAGTGAAATACGTAGAAAACAGTGGATCCAAAGTTGTTTGTAATGGAAATATCATTGAATGAGACGGAGCTTTGATATATAGGGTTGTGAAGATGAAAAGAAAGGCAGAATCAAAGGCATTCCTGATCTTGCTATAGGCTCAAAATAGATACAATTTGATTAATCAATTTTAAATTCTCTAAAATGCTGCACCAATGTCAAGATACAGGTTAAAGTCAAAGATGTGATGGTGATGCTCATAACAGTGGAAACGCTCATCATGCTGAAGACATAGGAAGAACAATTTAGAATATGAGAGCACTTCTGTGCAAAAAAAAATAGTTCTGTGGAGCAGAATTAGATCAAAAAAAGGTTGTGAGGTGGGCATTTAGTCGTGAAAATATAAATCATTGCTGTGAATGATTGCTGTGAATCAGCTTTGAAACCTATTAGATGTGTCATTTAACCAGACAACATATGCCTATTTTTTTTAGCATGAAAAGCAATTACCATATGTTCAATAGTTATTGAATTGTGACTAGCAGATGTGCTGCACAATAATAATAATGATGACAATAATAATATCTTCAGCTTCAACTCTCCACAAGTAAGGGCAAAGTGGAGAAAAAAGATAATGATTATTTGGTGTATTTAAGTGTTATAAAAGGCCAGCCTAGGCAATTTTAGAAAAGGCTGAGCTGTACTTTACCACACTCCTTCAGATAATTGTCTCAGAGTTCCATTTACTCTACTTATATTAACAGAATGAAATTTCAACTTAGTTTAATGGATATTCCTAAATATTTGTGATGGAACCTCAAAAATTTCAAAAACATTTTCATACATTATATTACTTGACCCTCATAAAAACTATGTTAAGAAGTTAGGAGAGAAACATTGGTTCTTATGTAAAAAGCTGAGATTCAGAGAGTAAGTGACTCTTTTTAGTCAACAAAAAGGTTAGATGTTTGTTGAATTTTTGTCCGACAAAGCTGTGAACCTTAGTGATATTAAAGTTATTTTCTCTGCTCATTTTGAGGGAAAATTAATACTAGCCTTTTCAGATAAGGTATCCTGTAGTTATCACTCAGAGCGGTTTACATAATTAATGCCATGTCTTCATTATACATACAAGGAATGCAAATGTTTTTGTAGTGGAGACCATGTTCAAAATTGAATACTACTTTTTAAATAAAAATTTTCCCATAGTGGAACATAAACCAATTCTATGTAGTTAAACAAAAAAGGAAAAAGTAGCAGCAAAAATCCAAACAAACAAATTTCCCTTTTCATTTCTTCCAGGAAAATTTACTTCCCATAAAGTAACCATTGCATTTAGCAACTTTAGTGATGCTGTCAACTGGATTTAGAGTCTTGATGAATTCCAAGATGTGATGGAAGACTGGAGGCACAGACAAAGCCTAGTTTTAAGAGAAACCTGAATTTGAGTCTCAGTTGCTCCTTTCCTTCCTCTTCTCTGATGGACAAAAGCTTTCTCCAAATCATCTTTGTAAAAAGTCCTAGAGTGACAATGACCTTTTGTATCTGTAAGGAGATCTGGTACTGTCTGCTTCTATTAATCAGGTTATCATTTCATATGATAGATTTTACTTTCCAGATTTCTTAAAGAAATTCTTGACGATTCACCCTGCCATTTGAAGAAGAAAAATCAGGGCCCTTTTGTTTTGTTAAGGATGTAAGCCAGGATGACAGCAGTCTGTAATCAGGCTTGGCATTTCCGAAGCTGAACAGTGGCCACGTGATCACCGTGCATAATGTCATGTTCGAATTGTGTTTCAGCTCTTGATTGAGTTTGGATGTAAACAACTTTAATATGGTGCTTGGAAGGATAGAAACCTTGGAAATGCTTAGTTTTAAAATAAGGATTTTATAAGGGAAATGATGTGTCCTGATTTACAATAGGCAGATCTCTACTGTCTTGAAAGACTTCTGAGACATGAAGTTGTCATTTGCAAGTCGAGAGAGAAAAGTTGAGAGTGCTAAGTAAGGAAATACTTTTCGCTTAGTTAGATACACATTAGTCTTAAGTGAAATGAAATTTTTCAGAATTTATTTCAAACTGAAAAGTATTTGTAAAACTTAGGTATGATAATTATTTCAAAGAAAGGAAAGACATGAAAGAATTCAGTCAGATAATGTAGTCGGTAACATTTTGGATCATCTGATAGGCTGTGACAGAATATCTGACATTCAGGCTTTATTTTTTATATTTGTACTTTTTCCTGTAAACTATTTTGAGACAAGAAGTCATCGATTTTGAACTTAATTTGTTTTGGGCAATTAAATGATGTAACTAAACACATGCTTTAGCCCTCTTATGACTTTTTAATCACTTGTACATTTAATTTGGTTTTGGAAATTGATTTGCCCTTTAAAAATAATACCAGCATTTCAAGTAATTTTCTTACTTTTTGTCTGTGTAGTAACTGAATTTCCTCCCTCAAAGAATGATTTCAATATTCAACTTTAAAAAGATGTGAGAACTGCAGCATGTCAGTTAGAAATGGCAACTCTGATAACAATAATGGAGATATGACCTTGAGGTAAGGCTGACGTTCTATGGTCACAAGAATCTACCTGAGTCATTGGCAATGGAGTTCTCTATTGCATTTGTAGGATTGCTCCTTTGCTTCTTCCTCTGAACCCTTGTGTATCTCCTTCCAGATAATCTTTCTCAGCCCCTACGTAGGAGAAATGGGAGATGCAAGACTTAAAAGTGGAGTTTCAGTGTTCATTTGGTCCCTCCCATGTCCTCATTGGTTCTTATTCTGTCAGTCTGCTAATGAGCACTTTCATACCCCTCAATGTCCCTTGTCCACAATACAAAAGCAATACTATTGAACTAGCCACTAAAATTAATAAGTTGAAGGAGACATGTGAGATTCCTGACTTCTTAGAAACTGAAAGCACTGAACACCCTCTTAGAACATTAATTATTTAGAAGGTTTTGACAAGTATCTGTCCCTGAGTCCAATTGTCCATCTACAAAATGGGGCCATAATTTGTCCAAGTTTCCCTGAAAGCAATAGTAAGTTTCATGGGAGGAAGGGGGAGGATCATCACAATTATCTAAAAGTTGTTGTATTGAATTTCACTCATTGAGATAAGTGCCTCATTGTATGCCATGGGTCCTACCAACCATGACCTTAGAGCATCACTGCATCTATATTTTATTATTAATGATAGCATCACCTCATCTATATTCTGTTGTTAATGATAGGCATGTCATATTTTCAAATCACTTAGGTGCATCAGGGTAGTAAAAAGTTAAGATTTATGAGAGACTATTTAAAATATTTTTGAGTTTACTGGATAGAATAACTACATGTAACTACAGCACTACTTGGAACACAGCAAGTTCTCTTTTACACCCTTGCCTAAAGGAGACCTTCAGAAAGTATTTCTTCTTCCTTCCAGCCTGATTAACCCAACATTCAGTTTTTGTGTCACTTTTTTTTTTTTAAGATTCATTTATTTATACAAGCACTGGGTATAGTCAGAAGCATGGGAGGGTGAGAGAATTCACCAAAGCCAGAGTGGGGAGCAGAACAGGAAGACAGATGAAATACACTGCTGAGGGGAGCAACGGGCATGGCAGGAGAGGTCTGTTGCGCCAGTGGGACCCTCACCGGTGGCCGGGAATCAAACCGGTGCTGCAGAGGCTGCGGGCAGCTTCGCAGCCCAGCGCTCAACCTCTGCACCACCAGGGGAGGCCCTGTGTCTCATCTTTTGGAAAGCCTTCTAGACATTCCTCTTCACCCCTCTTCTCTGTCATTATATCTTCTACAGAAAAGGTTAGATATGGGTCCAGGTCCCCTCAATTTTATGCTTGAGCCCATAGCAGACTAGCCAGCATTCTATTCTAAGTTTATTATAATAAAATTCTGTAATTAACTTCTGTAAGTTTATTATAATAATTATAATTTTTATAACTTTTTATAAAAACATAAATTTAATCAAACAAATAAATTCAATAAAATATAATTTAAAATTTTAACATTTTAATATTTATAAATTATAAGTTTATAATAAAAATTATATTTTATACATTTATTATAATAAACTCATGAATTTGTAGTTCAACTGTAAATATCTTGAATGATCTTTATTTTTTTATTTCCAGTTTTCAACATACATTGAAATAATGTATTCTAAATATAAACATAGCCCATACCTGGTAATATAGATATGGAAGTAAATTATTTAAATTGTCATAACTGTGAAAGACACGATCTTGCCTCAACCTATAGTTGAGAAAATTGAAGACAAGAGTGTATATTCATTCATGTTTAATCATTTATTGCTTGTCATTTAATTCATGTATTCACTCACCTAACACATTACATTGAGCATCTTTTTGTACCTGCACTGTGCAAGCCCTTGGGTAAAGAATGCTGAGTAAAACGAACAAAAGACATGTTCTTGCCCTCATGGAAATTACAGCTTAGTATAGCAGAGAAACAGTAATCGAATAATCATACCATAAAACATGCATAGTCACCAAATGTACTAAAAGGAAAAAATGGGAAACAACTGACATGAGAATTTGCTATAATTGGAGGGATCGGGAAGCTCGTCTTCAAAGAAATGATGTTTGTGCTGAAATCTGAAGAACCAGATTTCAGAAGTACAAAAGGACATAGGCACATGATGGGGGGAGGGGGGAGTATGCCAGTGCAGGGTCAGTGCACTTGAAGAAAATGCTTGAGGCATGAGGGAAATGATGCATTTAAAAAACAGAAAGGAAGCAAGTACAGGAGAATCGTAAGTGGAGTGGAGCACAGAATGAGAAGTGCCAGGTGGCTAGTTGGGGTAGAATTTTCATTAAAAAAATATAAATGATTAAAAGCACTGTAATGTTTGGAGTGGGAGGTGGCCTGGCAAAATAAGCATTTTAAAGACATCTCTGCTGTAGTGAGATAGAGTGGAGGACTGGACAGAGGGAATTGAGGAACAGGTCAACTGGGAAGGATTTGCTTAAGTGCAGGAAAGTGAACATCAGAGATCTCTCCAGACCTTCTGTGACTTTCTTCCTAATGCATTGTTCACCTCCACCTTACCAAGGAGTACCTTGATCTTGTGTGTTCTCCCTCATATTGCAGATAAAGTGACAGAGGTTAATGAATCTTCTCTCCTGTGCCCAAAGAGTTCTCAGTGTTCTCCAACCTCTTTTGGCACTACTGCTGACCTTGAGGAGTTTGTGACTTAGTCCATGGTGACTTTGCATACCATGCAGGTAGATGGCCTTGTTATAAAGAGTATTAAGGACACCTCAGGAGTGACGGAATTCACTGCTTACTCTGATCATTGCTTACTCTGTGAATTGACTTCTTAGAAAGAAGACTCTTTTCTGGCCAGATCAGAAGTGAAGTAAGTGTTACTTAGTTGTATTAACTGGGGACATCCCTGTAGACCACCCTTGAACAAGAAGGTCCAGCTCATCAGAACAAGTGCACCTCTGAAGTGCAGATAATTTACCACCTGAAAGAAACTAGAAAAAATAAGTTTGCTTAAAGTTCCAACTGAAAACTAATATAAGCAAGAAATATATCTTAGGGGAAGAAATTCACTTTGATGACTGCTTACATTTTAGATCCCGGTCTTGGATATTATGCTGTCATGGAGCTATGCTCCTCTCCCGGCTCCCTAGAAGTGTCTTGTCAGAAGGATTAGGTTTGGCTTCAGAATTTCTGTCTGTATCTTGTCCCAGCCCTCCTTTTTAAAGACTCCTCTGCCTTGATTCCTGTTCTCAAGCCCAGCCTTCCTCTCAGGCTCTTTTGGAATCATCCAGCAATTGCTGAAGGCTACTCTAACCACAACTGGGAGGGTTTCCATAGAAATTGCTCCCACCCACCTCTGCCTAGACAACAAGAAAGGAGAAGATTTAGGTGAGATGTTCATCTGGGGAGACTGTGCGGATGTTATCTGAATTGGAAAATGAAGTTATTTGATTAAGATTAGGTAGTCATACAGTACTAGTCAGAACCAGAAAACAGGTCTTTACTAATATTTTTAATATTAAATACTATTTTGGGGAGGAAGGGAAGCAACACAATTTGTTGGTTTTGATTGGTACATTGGGCAAAGAAAGTGAAGTAAAGAATATGGACTGATTAGCTGTATAAATCCTATATATTTTGTAGTATTACAATGGAAGTTGAAAATTCTCCTATAATATGTACAAATGAAAGTTTATTAGAGAGTTTACTTTGTATATTTTATGAATATAATATAACTTCTTATATGATGTTAATATAATTCTTTTTTTCTTATTCTCTGTAAGAGCTAATAACCTGCTGTTGATAACTCCAGGTAAGCGGGCTTCATAGAGTATGGCACTCTCAAGGCATGCGTGGGAAAGGAGCTTTTAAAATCTTAGCCTATTCCATTTCTCTATTGTAGAGTGAAGTGATATTTTAGAATATAGGATAAGTGAATTTTTATGTTTCATTTTTAACTATTGAATTGTCTAGGTAAAGCGTTTTAAGTGGATGTGTTTCTCCTGAAACTTAGAAAATCAGTCATTCAGTCATATACGACACACATATACGTTAGCACGTGTGTATTTATGCATGTACAGACTAAAATTATACATATACATCCATATATATGGATGTCTCTTATATATATATATATATATATATATATTCACACACGTACACACACACACACATATATATCAAGTTTTAGATATCTAGTTTTAACTTGAAAGAGCTGACATTTACATTTAGCCTCCAGTTATATGGATGGATCTAGCCTTTACCACTCCTTTTATTTCTTCTTCATTGGAAACCAGTGCAGAGACCACCACCATTTAACAAAGAAGATGTTTCCAGTTTTGTTTCCTTTTATCCAACTCAGAACTGCCTGGAGAGAAAAGATTGCTTCCTTTATGAATGTGGTAAGCCACAAAATGGGAAATGCACATATGCACATTTGTGCCTCTTTCCCTTTAACTTTGGGAAGGTGAACAAGACTTTCAGATATTTAAATGTATTTATTATTATTATTAAGTTGGCTTAAGGGTAGTTTTATTGATTTGTATATTTCAAATTAGTTTTAAAAACTCCACAATTGTGTTTTGTCTTTCTGAAATCCTTTCTCAGATATGTTACTCTAGTTTCAATCTTGATGGTATCTATATTTGCCACAGATGCTCAATCTGTTATAGACTTATATCATGTAAAGCCAATTTATATAAAAGCTATAATAGAAGCTATAATAGAAGTAGTTCACATCCTGAATTTGTAATGTTCTGATAACATTACATATTAATAGTAATATTAAATAAGCTGTATTTAAAATATCCATTATAAATTAAGGCTCAAAATGGCATATTTTACTGTTTTCAGTTTATTTAGGGAAATGAATATTGTTTTTAATTTCCAGCTTAAGAAGTATATTTGACTATTCAAGGATAACTACCAAATTTTCAGTTCAGACCAAAACTTCAGGGAATTTAGAGAATCTGTGTATGTACCTGATAGTCATACATTGCTGTACATATATCACTGAAGGTATATTGTAAAAGATAAAAGATATATTGTAAAAGTAAATTTATTCATCAGGTGTATTTCACTATCTGATTTTGAGCTTTCTAAATACAATTGGTTTAAGATGTTGCATAGAGTGATTATTTGCTTATGATTTCATTCTTTTAGGGTCAAGATTACAGTGTACAATTAAAGGCTATTCTCTTGCTTTAGCCAATAAACACACACACACACACACACAATCACACTCACTCCAAGGCACCTGGTTTTATAGCAACATTAATAAAGAGGCATTAAGTCATCACTTAGAGATATATCCCTAAGGAAAGAGAAATGGAAATGGCAGTGCAACCACCTCAAATGTATATTTTCACTAAAACTGATTAGTTATCCATTTGATGAGATAAAGCAAACAAGACTTCCTTTGATTGGATGTAATTCACTGATTATTGTTCTCATTTTAGGGGATCAATGTCATACCCAAGGCTTGTACTATTTAGAGCATTTACTGCCTTATTACCCCACAAAAATGTATAATCAGATCAGCCCGGATCCAGTCTGTGCACACAGCTCTGATTTTTGTCATTGTTTTTACCTTTTTGATCTTTCAAATTTATTCACCTTTTTTAAATCATTCTGAAGCCATAGCTCTTTCATCACCCTCACCTACTACCATACCAACTAACATTTAGTAATCTGTAACCATGCTATATATGCTACCTCAGCGAACTATTGTACTCATTCTGTGACATCAGTGTTACTGTCAGTGACATTTTATACATAAAGGAACCAAAATATAGTGGTATTATGTTACTTGCTCAAGATCATACCAGTAATTATTAGTAAAGGCAGGAATCAACTCAAGTTCTGGATAATTGTAAGACCTGTCACTTAGTTGTGACATATTACATATATTATATATATGTAATATATCTCAAATGATCACCTTTAAAATAAGTGTCAATTCACAAGTATTTGTGAATTTCTAAAAAGGGCTAGGAAAACATCTGTAAAGTAAGCTAATGACTTTTTAATGTGATGTGGTGATTATAATGGCACAGTTATCAACTCCTGTCAAATTAGGCAAAAGTGATGGAAGCAAACCCATATCTTAGATAAGAAGGTTGCGATGGAAGTTGTATATTCACAAATGTTGATTCAGTCTTAGATGTTTGACCTTATCTTAAAGATAGTCTGCATTTGACACTGTAAATCTTCCCATAAGACACAGGTATCCTATTCTGCCCAATATCAAGCCAAGCAGAGATGGCACTTGTTAGTCCCTGCAGACTCACTTTAGTCACCCTCCTGCTATTGCTGCACATATATGCCTCAGAAACCCATTTTTAGATTTGATTCTGCCTTTAGTGAAGCATCGAAGGTCCCCGCTAGCCTACCCCTTAAGTTGGGAATTGACTCTATAAACAATCTTCTGGTAGAAAGATGTTTTATCTCTCCATAGTCTCTGATAAAAGATGTTTTATTCTCCATGGTCTATATTAACTTCCGACCTTGTTTGTTGTCTTTCTGGGATTATCTCTGATCTGTATTAAATTTAAAGCTTAGGTTAGATATGTTGGAAATATCTACCTGAAACATTATTTTCCTCAAGTTGGAAGCATCACTTGAAGAGCATTCATTAAATGATGAGATTTAAAAATTGCCGTAGGGTGGTACCAAACCCCATCAAGGCAGCACTGTATGCTAAATACTGGAAAACATTGTGATTAAAAGATAAAGACTTTCATTTTATAGGTATGGAAACCGAGGACAGAAAGGTTTAGTAACGTGCCCCCAAATACACAGCCAGTTAGTGGCATAAGCAAGATTTGTACCCAGCCAGGCAGGCTGCTGAGAGCATGTTCTTAAGGATCACATTACTTAGAAAGTAAAAGGATTTCTGGTTACCTGACTTTATACTATTCCTTGGCATAGGCCAGGCTATTTTCACCCCACTTTTTTTTTAAGCTGTACCTTTTTTTTTTAAAGATTTATTTATTTTATACAAGAACCAGAGTACAGGCCAGATGCGCAGGAGGGTGAGAGGATTCACCAGAGACAGAGCAGGGAACAGAACAGGCAGACTGACAAAATACACTGCTAAGGGGAGCAGCGGGAGCAAGAGGAGAGGTCTGCCTCACCATGTGGGATTCTTGCACCGCCCCCCCCCCCCCCCGCCCCCGCCGGGATCGAACCTGCGCTGAAGAGGCTGCAGACAGCTTCACAGTGCGTAGTTCACAGTGCGCCACCAGGAAGGCCCTGAAGCTATACCTTTTAATACCCCTTTTGAGTAGCCAAGAGGAACCCCAAAGGACCACATCATCTTTTCTTGGTTTTGTTTCATTTGCAAATAATTGAAAGAAGGAAGAGAGGTGACTTTATTGGACTTCTATTACTTCATAAAATCTCCAAATTAGGATAAGTATAAAGGTATCTCTAATTAGCAATAATAGAATCAAGAAAAATATCCAGGGAATTTCAGTGTTTCGTTGCTACAAATTTGTAAGAAAATAGTAGAAGGCAAAATAATGTAAGATCCCAGGAGATCTGTTTTATTGAGTTGAAGAGAGGGAGAGAGTTGTTTTTCTTTAAGTTCTTGTAAAAAACAGGGGGTTATATTGTAGTTGCTGGTCTTCCCTTAATTTCCATGAACAAAAGAGGATGTTTAAGAAGGAAAATTGAAGCCTGTTTGCAGAGGCAAGATAAGAGGACAAAAGGGTTGGATAGATCATGGTGAAGTGAAAAAATTGGAATTTAGTCAGATGGTAAATTGAGTCTAATTATATTCAGGGACAGGTTAAAGTAATCAGAAGGTAAGGAACCCAATTATGAGATAGGCTTGATAACATAGATGGCTCGATAAAATACAAAAATAGAAAGATAAAAATAGAATGCTTTTATATAAATTCTGGAGGAGTTTAAAAATGAGTGTTGAGATTAAAACTTAGATGGAAAGAGACTAAAATAAATTTGATGAGGTATGTTGGTTTTGAAATGAAAGGTTTGTTTTCTGTAATGAGTGGAGAAATACTAGCTCTATGATTTTAGCCATTTTATAAGTGCTTCTGGATTACAGAAGTTTGATTATTGAGGAAGATTTTATGTTAAAAGTGAAAAGAATAAGAAGCCAATCATACAGCTTTGGTCAGATTGTTTCTTTTCTTTAATTTCATTTTCTAAAGGTCATTAATAGAGTTATTTGAAAGTTGAACTTGAGGGTTGGAATATATTTTTGCTTAAAGTTAGTGGCTTGTATGTTGGAAACCTTTGTTGTGGGATGTAGAGTTTTTTATTCCTGAGAATTGCAGGTGCTTTTGCTGTGTGAAGGGCTGCTCAGTCTGCTGTTAAAGAAACAATGTTCCACTCAGTGGTTAAATCCCAACTCTACTGTGTGACCCGCAATACTGACAGGAAATTAGAACTGAAGTCCACAGTTGTTGGTGATAGGATGATAGTTTGGGAATTAGACTCTAAATAGGAAAACTGTTTAGTTACCTGAATATTTCTCTTTTTTCCTTATGTTATTGGCCCTATGTCCTCATTTTCTTTTTAATTACAAAACCAAATCTGTGCATTTCTAAGATGTTCTGTAGATGGTAGATAGAAAAGGGCTTGTTCTGGTGCCAACTCTATTGCTTTGCTATTCTATGGCTGAGAGACCCTCAAGAAGAATTTCACAAAACCTAGTTCCCTGCCATAGCCAACATTTCCATGAAATAACTCCTGCAAGGGGAGTTGTTTACATTGCATTAACTTCGCTCAGTTCACCTCGATTTCAGAAATTCTCATTTTCTGAGATCATGTCCTTTCACTATGTGACACCCTCCCAAGAGGGCAAGAAGAATGTTAAGAGTCTTTCAGGATTGTCAGTATTTTGTTTTTTCCTAGTCCTGAAACTTTCACTAAGAAATTGTGGTTCTTTCTTAAACAAACAAAAACAGCAACAAATGAAAATAAAACTCATTGAACAAAAACTCTTCTTCCCTCTAATAGCTTCTTCCCTTCCCACAAATATCCAATTCCTCCTTTACAAAAAAAAAAAAAAAAAAACAACAACAATAAAACAAATTTGATACTTATTTCTGTTCACCCAGAACTCATAATGATTAATATCCGTTTCCTTTGTGAGAGATGTGTTGCTTTTATTGTAGACAAGCTTGGCAGAAAAGAGTCTATTAAAGAGGGGAAGAAATGTGAATTCAACAGAATAATTATACTGTACTACACTTGGTCCTGTTTTGTGCAGCATTACTGAGGGCAGCATTGCCCAGTCAATGTTAATCACTGACCGTGAGGACTCAGGAGGCTGGAGCAGATATCCTTGCTCTTCCTTGACATCAGGTCAAGATGGAGGCTTGTTAAATACCCCCATGTGTATGGCACAATGTCCAACATTGTAGGAGCTCACTGAGTTGCTCTGATAGCTTACACTTGAAGAAATTCTTGGACAGAGTGGGGATTTGAAATGAACTGTTTCATTACACGTCTGTTGTTGTCTATCACCCAGAACTAAATTAATGGGGAATTAATTCACAAAGTTTATTATGTATTTTCCTGTTTAAGAGAGGGCTCCCTTTCCCACAACTTTCTACTTTTGTCATTTCAGCATTTCCCTCCTCAATACTCAAATACCCTCTTTTTTGTTCAGACTTCATCAGATACTTTCAGTAGACTTACAGTCTGTGGAAGTCTGACAATTACTCCCTGATGGCAGCTTTGTTTCAAAACTGGTCCAGAATTAATAAGTTTTTTTTTTCTTTCTTAGGCATTTCTCTGGTGATGTCTGTTAAGTTTTCAACATTGCCTAGACAAAGAGTTACTAAAGAATGTAAGAAAACATTTTTTTTTTTCTTCTACTTGGTGAGATGCAGCGAGATAGCAAATAAAAAGCTGTGAATACTCTCTTAATAAACCATGTTTTACTTGCCCTTGAAAAATCAACTAATAATGCAGAGAAAGGAAGATGGTGGTGGGAAGGTATAGTGAATAAGCTCAATTTACTCAGTCTTTTGGTATGAGGGAAAAATATTCTGTGAACTAAAACCAGGTCTTTGAGTTCTCTGACTTTCCTATTCTCAGGTAAAGGTATACTTTGTTATATATATATAATTTATGCATGATTTTGAATTTCTAGAGCTGATCAAGACTTAGTAGATTTTTAAAAGACTGTTTTTATATTTTAGAGTCAGAAGCTTCAGATTTGGGAGTGTACGTATATTTAGGCCTAACAACAAGTACAGTTGTACTTGAATTATACACTATGAATATTTATTATAGAGTTAGAAAAGAATTTGGGGATCTACAAGTATAGAATCAGATATAGGAAGGATTCTTATAGGCTAGATATTGAGGTGGGGTTTGTGGTTTTGCATTTCACTGCTATATAAAATCAGAATTAACAACAAGGAGGGAAATGAGAGCAGATGTCCTCAGCAAAAGAAGAAACTCAAAAATGCTTATACATTTTCTTTGTGCAAGTGGTCTGATAGTCAACAAACAATGAGTATATTTGCATACATGACTATCACCACTCCACAGGAAAGCAAAGAGACAGGACAGTACTAAGACTATGAAGATGTTGATCAGAAAAGTAATCTGATGTGCAGAGGAGTTTGTGTGTTTTAAAATATGGCAGAATATTGCTAAAGCATGTTTCAGACAGTTTTGAAACAAATGGATGGTCTACATATGTTTAAATCGTTATTTCCATTTTAAATTATATTCTTTAAAAAAGTTTTGGTAAGACACAGCTATTTGCTTTCATTTTGCTATTCCTATGTTCTTCATCCAACAATTAAAACATAAATTCCTATTGAAGTTTTTGATAAATATGTAAGTGATTTTTATTCCATCAGAAAGCTGAAAGGGACCTTGAGTGGTTACCTAAGTTTAAATCAATCATGCCTGTGTTTTTGACATAATTTTCATTTTATGAAAGAAACTCAAAACTTCCCATGATATTTTGCATTTCTACAAACCTAAGTGATCAAATATGTCCTTAAAGTCTAGCTCTGGGATTTCACTAGCAAGGTATTTGTTAAACAAAGACATGAGATAAGTAAGAGATCTAATATGTATTCAACTGCATATTCTCTTTATGTTAGTCCTAATATTTAAAGTAATGGATGAACTAGATTTAATTTGCACGCCTTGACTTTTGAGAAATCAGGAGATTAAAAGCATAGTGTTTCATAGCCTATATGTCTTTTCATTGCTTTTATTATAATATCTCCCAGGTTTTTGCATATAAGTGATTCACTGGGGAAGAAAGAGGGAAATCCTTTGTGATGAATCAGATGTCACACAAAGGCAGAGCTTTTGTACTTTTTCCCCTCTCTTTAAAGTCTGTATTACCCTTTTAAATCAATAACAAGCAAACAACCACCAAAAAATCAACACACATAAAAGTGACAGGGTGTCCAGAATTCTAGTTGTTGCTTTCATGCTTGCCTGCACTTTTTTCCAGGAAAACAAAGGCATTGGACATTAGCCACCTCAGTGATGCCCTTGAGGGGTGATATGGAATTGGGAGCTCTCTTTTTCCCTGCTTTTTTGGAGAGCCTAGTGCAGTAGGGAGACCTCTTGTCCTGGGAATACAGCCTGTATCCATTCCCTACAGTTCCTTCAGATACCGAATTTCAAAAGTAATGCTGTTGCCAAAAGTCATGTTTGGAGTCTCTTTGCCTCAGTCTGGGCAATTAAATGCTAGAATTGAGTTAATTCACATTTTCTTCTTAGGAGAAATACTGTCTTTCTCTAGATTGAGGAGTTTTACTTCAGAGGTAAACCCTAACAAAGAAATATGTCCTCTTCTCATAAAGAAGTGCCACTTCATTGTGAATTTCTTTTAGACCATAATGAGCATCTAAGATCCAGGCTGTCAATTTGTACTTTTATGCTGAGGAGCTGAATAAACTCTTTTTTTTTTTTTTTTTTTAAAGATTTATTTATTTATTTATACAAGCACTGGGCACGGTCAGAAGCATGGGTGAGAGACTTCACAAGAGCCAGAGCAGAGTAGGAAACAGAACAGGAAAATTGATGAAACACACTGCTGAGGGGAGCAGCGGGTGTGACAGGAGAGGTCTGCGCGCCATGTGGGACCCTCTCTGGCGTGGTGGCCGGGGATCGAACCGGCACTGCAGAGGCTGCGGGCAGCTTTGCAGCCCAGCGCTCAACTGCTGCACCACCAGGGGAGGCCCTGAAAAAACTCTTTTTGATTAATTACTGAGGTTTAAACACAGCAAAATATAGGTCAGCCTTGCCACTGAGGCCAGGAGGCAGAGCAACATGGGAGCGCAAGCTGCCAGTTCTCTTTACTTCCTGTTTGTTCCATGTTTGTGTTATTACCAGTTTGTGGGCACCTGGGGGAGGAGTTTTAGATGAAAAATGGGGATTAATATAAACTGATTTTTGGATTATATTTCACTATCCTATTTTTCTTAGATTTTAATTTGAGGGCAACATACTCCTATCTCCACAATGAAATTCCCCTGAGGGAATGTATTTCTCTATAAAACTATTTTAGAAGACATTTTTTTTTTGCTTCTAGGGTAAACAGATGGTTGTTGCTAAAGACCTATGTTTGTGTTCTGAGTGCCCATAGTCATGATAGTAGAAGACATCTACAAAGCTAGAGGTTGCCAGGTTGTCTTTCTGATCACTCTGTTCTAAATAAAGTCATACTAAAAACAAGCCTTGGGAAAAGATGGACAGATAACAGGAGCATCTATAACATCTTCACAGTGTGGCGCTCAACCACCTGTGCCACCAGGGAGGCCTCGTTTTTCTTTTCTATTTTGATTTAAATTTTTTACTTATATTGCATGCATTTATTTTTCTTGTCTAATTACTCTGACTAGAACTTCAAGTACTATGTTGAATGAAAATGGCAAGAGTGGATATTCTTGTCTTTTTCCTGGTGTTAGAGGTAAATACTACTGTTTCAGCATTTTATGAATGATTATGCTATTAACTGTGGTCTTGTTCTATGTGAATTGACAATGCTTGTTGTATGTGATTTTTATTATATTGAGGTTCCCTTTACTCCTACTTTGTTAAGAGATTTTATCATAAAGGATAAAATTCGAATTTTGTCAAATCTGTATCTGTTGAGATGATCACATGATTTTTTATCTTTCAATTTTGTATAACACACTGATTGATTTGTGGATGTTGGGCATTGCATGCCTTCTTGGAGTACATTCCACTTGATCATGGTGTATGATATTGTTTAATTCTGCTTGTTAATATTTTGTCAAAGATTTTTGTATCTGTTCATCAGGAGTATGTATTTTCTTGTAGTGTCCTTGTCTGACTTTGGTGTCAGGGTCATGCTGGCCAATTAAAATGAGTATTTTAAGAGGTGTTTATGGAAGTGTTACTTCCTCCTCTATTTTTGGGGAGAGTTTGAGAAACATTGATCTTTGTTTTTTTTTAAATATTGAGTAGACTTCCCAATTGAAGTCACCTGGTCCTGAACTTTCATTTGTTGGGAAGCTTTTGATAACTCATTCTGTCTCCTTGCTACTGATTTTTTGTTGTACAGATTTTCTATTTCTTCATCATTCAGTCTTGAAAGATTGTATGTTAATAGGAATTCAACCATTTCTTCTAGGTTTTTTGACTCATTGATGTATAATTGTTCATAGTCATCTCTCAGGATCCTTTATATTCCAGTGTATCTTCTTTCATTTTATTCATTTGAGATTACTTTTTTTTTCTTGCTAGTCTAGCTAATGATTTATCTATTTTAATTATCTTTAAACTAAACACCTCTAAGTTTCATCATTATTTTCCCTTGTATTTTTAAACTCTTTCATTTATCTTCACTTGGATTTTATTATTTCCTTTGCTTGCTAATTTTAGGTTTAGTTTGTTCTTTTTTATTTCCTTGAGATAAAAAGTTAGGTTATTTGAAATCTTAGTGTATGCATTTGTTGCTGCTCACTTCCTTCTTAGAACTGCTGTTTTGTACCCCATAAGTTTTGTTACACTATATTTCTATTTCATTTGCCAAGATATTTTTCAATTTTTCTTTTATATTTCTTCTTTGAACTGTTGTTCAGGAGCATATTGTTTAATCTCCAAATATTTTTGAATTTTCCAGTCTTTTTCTGTCGATTTCCAGTTTCATATGATTGTGGTAAAAAGAAAAAGATGTTTGATATGATTTCAGTCTACTAAAATTTTTAAGACTGAACATATGATCTATAGTGGAGAAAGTTTCATTATTCTTGAGAGTAATGTGCATTTTGCTACAGTTGGAGGAGAATGATCTGTATGTGTGTGTTAGAGTCATTTGGTCTAATCTGTTAAATCCGGTGCTTCCTTACTGATTTTCTTTCTGGATCATTTATTGTTTGTTGACAGTAGGATATTGTCCCCTGCTATGATGCCATTGTATTGCTGTCTATTTATCCCTTCAGATTTTTAATATTTGCTCATATGTTGGTGCATAAATATTTACAATTGTTATGTCTCTTGATGAACTTTGTTTTGTACTTTAATGTAATTTTCCTGTGTGTTTATATATTGAAGTGAACATTATTTTAAATTAGTATCTCTTTTACATTATACCTAGACCATTATACTGATCTTAAAAGTATTTGCATAAGTAGATTATATATGTTTTAATTCATAGTCAATATAACCTATTTTAACTTATAATAGCGAAAGGGATACTAAATAGCTCTTAATGAAATGAGAAGTTTAGTGTTCCAGGGCTAAGATGTCCTGAAATAGAGAGCAGTCTAGCTGTTGTAACTCATCCACACCTTCTAGCACAATGAGAATTATTGGGCTAGAAATATATTAGTTATCTAATGTTGTATAATAATATTGCTGCAGACTTAGTGACTTAAGACGGCACAAATTTATCATTCCATAGATTCTGTGGGTCAGTAGTTTGAGCATGGCTTAGCTTGGGCCTTTGAAAAATGTTGGCCAGGGCTTTAATCTCAGGAAAAAGAAGGAACTTTTTCCAGCCTTGTGTGGTTATTGTCAGACTTCACTGCCTTGAAGTCAATTAGACTAAGGGCCTACTGTTTCTTCGAATTTTTTTTTTTTTTTTTTTTTTTTAGTTGAAGACCACTCTTAATTCCTATCATGTGGGCCTTTCCTATTTGGACACTTGCTTCATCATAGCCACCAAAGGAGATTGTCTATAAATAGGACAGACTTGTAGATTATGTAATCAGGAAAATGGCATCCCATCTTTCTTGTACTCTATTATTTACAAGCAAATTACTGTCCCACCCATAATCAGAGGAGAGGATTGAACATTTTTATGTCTACTAGGACACAGGGACAATTAGGAAATAAGTTAGAGTATATTCATTACAGTGAACTTCCTATAGCAGTGCTGAGGAAGAGGAGAAATCCTTGGTATTAGTGTAGGTACTTATAATCTTTTGAGGGCATGTCTTTTTCTGCATGTAGCAGTTAAACAGTAAACATTTTGATAGTTAATTATTTAGAGATTAAAATTGAATATGATACAGGGCAGCGAGGGGTACTAAAATTAACCAAGGACACTGCCCAGATAGTTTACCGGTCACTGTCTAGTTCTTCACCCACACACGTAATTGCAAGTCTACTCAGGCTCAGGAAACAACAACATTGGGATTTATTTTTTTTTGTTTTTGTTTTTTTTTAATAATAAATTTTATTTTTATATTCCCCATACAATTTCAACCCCTCCATTCTGACCCCAATCCCTCCCCTCCCTCCCCCCACCCCACAAAAAGTGTCTCTGGTTCATAATTTTTGTTGATTTTCACTTTCTTATAGTTATTCAATTTCCTGGTTCCTTATTTAAGTTTTCTAGATTCCTGCTATATGAGTGAGACCATCCGGTATTTTTCTTTTTCTTTTTGGCTTATTTCGCTGAGCATGATCCCTTCCAGCGCCATCCATGTTGCTGCAAATTGCATGTGTTTATCTTTTTTGAATGCTGAGTAATATTCCATGGTATATATGTACCATGGGATTTATTTAATAAACCAGGGGAAAACAAAGAGTTACTAAGGCCAAAAATGGCTGTTACCTCACCTGAAGCAGTGTCCAGTGTTTTCAGTCCTAAATAAAAACAGCTAAGATGGTGTCTTCCCACTACTGAGGAAGCAGAACTCTTCTCCCAAACAATAGGCTATGTGTCCAAGATGGCATCATCCTACCTTTGTTGATCTGGAGCACCTGGCAGCCAGACTTCAGGCCAGGTTCCAACTCATGAAGACAACAGAAGATGCAACAGGATAAGCTGGAAGTTGCTGGGATGCCCCAGCACAGCCCCAGACAAGTGACACTCAAGACAGCAGCAGTAGCACCAAACGACCGGATAAATGGCCCCACTCATGCACTTCAACAGGTCACCAGACTCCGGGTCTTCACCTTCTCTGCCAAGCTGTAACAACAGTAAAACCAGGAACAGTTTCAGTTGCTCGGCTACTTGCAAAGCCTCTGAACTTTTCCTCTCAGAGTTTCGCTGCTGGAGGCCTCTCCATATTCAGAGGCCCACACAGCTTTCTGAAAGATAGATGAATGGGGGCCAAAATCAGCTGACCCCAAATGCTGATGATCCAAAACCCCTGAATTCTGAAGATGGAATTCTAAAGATGGAATGAAGATCCACACCCACTTCTGCAGTACCTTATATTACTTATCAGTTGTCCCACCCCAAAATACGATACATTTTAGCATTTTTTGTTGGGCTATCTATTCTGACCAGCAACCCCGGTTACAAAAAAGCCTCATCAATTTCCTGTTGGTGCCTATATAATGTTTACATTTAAAAAAGGCATTATTTTGGGGTTTGTTCCTTTGAAATATTAAATAAGCTTTACTGCAAACTTCTAGGGCATCATATATGGTACTAGTATTTATTTGTTTTAGGGGCCCTTGTAAAATAAGCTTCAGTATTTGATACATTTTAGGCTCTTGAGTTACTCCCTTAATACATAATTAAAACCGGACCTCAAAGAGATCATGAAAAGCCTCTTTAAGATTAAATGTGACATTCATAGTCCTTAAATTGTTCTGATCAAAATTTAAGAACCATCCCTAAGCTGGTAGGCCCCAGAGGGGTGAGGTCTCAGAATGGTGACTACCTCTTTGTTCTAGAGTCAGCTCAAGCATTAATTCCAATAAGAAACTATGCTTAACTTGCATTTTCTTCCACTTTCATTTCCTGCTTTCACTTTCTGCCCTTACTTGCATTTTATCAGCTAGTTACATGAAGAACCATAATATAAAGAACCATAAGTTTATTTGAATCACACAGCATATGGAAGTCAGTTACATTTACTTCATAATTTCCACTTTATGGATTAATGTTTAAATCATTGAAATTTCCTACTAAATATACAGATCATGCATTAAAATGACTGTATTATATACATTTAAAGTAATGAAATTGACATTTTTTCTTACATTGTCCTAGAAAAGTTAGTTGTGACCCTAAAGAGATCTAAGAAGAGGAATAAGAACCAAAGTATAGCAGGGATGGCAAAAAGAGTAAATATAGCACAGAACAGTAACAGGGCTTTTATGAAGCAATTTTAGAATACCTCTGGCTTTGTGAAGATGCTTATCAGTTTATCAGTTTTATAAGTGAATGCTTAGAGGATATAGAGTTTTCAGTGATCCAATCTCAAGTAAATAAGAAACAAATGAAAAGAAATTGTGTCTCTCTCTAGAATATGTAGGCAGCTACTAAATTTAATGCTACCATTAGATGCATACTCATGCAGCACAGTAGGATTTAGATAAGGTCTGAATAGTCATCAAATCAGAAATGCTATAAAATTATGCATTTTAGGTATGTGACTGTAAGATAATTTGTTCTTAACAATAATTTTGGATGTCTTAGGAGGGATAGTTGTGGGATTACCAGTGCAATAAATGAATGCTGACTATAGAACATAAGAGTGGAAAAAATTTGAAATGTAAGTACATAAGATCATGTTGTTTATAAATATTTTTATACACAGAAGAGGCCATTGTGTAGAAAACCTTTAGAGTCACTGTTGAAAGATGCCCAGATTCCCAGTTCAACTGGGATTGAGTTTGTTAAGAACAGAATTGACTAATAAATTCTTTTAAGAATTGTTTCTGCCAATGAAATGTCCATAATACATAATGAGAGAAGATGCCCATGGATTCTTCTCCTTACATTGGCACTTGCCCATCAAATGTATTTTTGAATAGCTAATGATAGAGGTATCAAGAAGAAACAAGAGACAGTTTCTGCCATCAACCTCCATAGTCATACCAGTCATTGGAAACACAGGAAGTATAAATGTAGTCATTTCATTACTTAATATAATTTTGGCTTGGGACATGAGTAGGAATTAGTGAGCCTTGACAAAGAGTGCACAATATTAAGAGTATACTACTAAGTAAGGCAGAATATTAAAAAATTATCCCTCTATTTACCAGTGTTCCATGGCCAGTGTTAATTGAACAGCTGTGCTAACCTTAATTTAGCATCACTTGGTGGCTACCAAAAATAATAGTGTGAAAGAATGTTTTAAGGTTTTGTTTTCTGGTAGAAGAAATATATTCTCATTATTAGCAGTATGGAAATAGAAATGTAGAAGGAAGCAAATAATCACTCATAATTCTATCACCAAAGATAATCAACATTAATATTTTAGTGTATTTTCTCATGGCTTTATTGCCTTGCCTAATTTTATATAGTTATTAGTCTCTTAAATATGTACAAAATAGAGTACGTATTTTGTCTTTGTATGATTGCAAAGTAAATACATGCTCAATTTTTGAGAAAAATGAGGAAATTATGAAAAAATATAAAGACAAATGGATTTGATTTCTGGAAAACAGCAAAAGTGATTTGGAACTACTTTTGTTGACAGGGTAGGTAATCAAGCTTGGAAAATCAGTTCAAGCCATAAATTAACTAGATTCCATTGAATGTGTATGTTTGTGTATATTCCACAAGTGATTCTGAGTAATTTTTAAAAAGAGTTGTATTCTGAGTGGCAGCAGCACTCTTAGAATATAGTATTTATTTTGGAAATAGGCATACCAATGATTTGAATGTGTGCTCTGCGCCACAGTTCCCTAAGCTTTGGAGAAATGACAGCATGAGAAAACTATCACCAAGCTTTCAACTGTTCATATCCGGAAGAAGACTGTTAACAATAAGCAATAAACCCAGGCTGCAGTTGATTTTCTTTCCATTGACGATTCCGTGGAGATATCATCTTGGTCCAGTGAATTACGAACACTCCTCGTGGCTTTAGCGTATTCTCTGATGGTTTTCTGGATGATGGTTTCTTCCTTTTCCTATCATGTTAATCACTCAGGAGACATCTATAGGTTTACTTGGGTGGGGTTAGCTCAGAAAAGAAAACAATCAGTGAACAGATTTTTTTTTTTGGTGTTTTCCCTGTAATTTTGATACTCCTGTTTGTTAGTTTTTTCTTGCTTCCTGTTATAAAGAAGGCTGAAAATGCAGATGGGTGAGCTAGCAAACGTTTTCCCATGATATGACCCTACGATTTGTGAGATAAAATTAGTAAAGACAACTAGATATAAAAGTAAGCCTGACATATCCAAATAATTTTAATTTTTGCTGTCTTTATTTGCATTTTACACCCCCCCCCCCCCAGTTATCTGAACACAGATTCAGACTTGAATTTTCTTGGAATGGAAATCACTGAGCTCTTAGATTGAAGCTGCACGAGACCTTAGCTTGCCACATAACTATACTAGTAGGGAAGGTCACTGCTGTTAGTTCTCATAAGGAGGAGAGAGAGATGTTTGAGAGGAAATAAGAAAGAACCATCGGACTTGGAGCAGTTCCAAGATGAAACTTCAAAATGATTCAATTCTTAGAAAATACGATCTATAGAAGTTAGGGCTTCAGGGCTCTTTTGCCTGAGGATACATGGCTGTGAGGGTCTTTAATGATGGGAATATCATTAATATATGAGAAATTATTTTATAGAATATGCTGACCAGCTGTTCTGCAATTCCACTGGGGATAGAAGTAGATTTAAATTACAATGTATGGGATTTTGATTAGATAAAGGTAGTGTGTTCTGATAGAACTGTTAAATGTTAGAATGTGTTTACTATGTAGGTAATGAAACAATTTTGTTCAAATTATTTTAGTCATTGTGTTTTGATATTTAAAAATAATGAAAACATCTATTACATATATAAATAACAATATACCATGCATTTATATGTATCATGATTAACATATAATATTAATATATCCATATATGATAGATTGTTAACCTCAACATTCTTACTAGCCATGTAACTATTTTAGTACTCATAATTACTATCTTTCAGATACTTTTCTAGAAAGCTAGAGTATGTAGATGCTATCCCAAAATACTAGATGATTTTAGAAATGAGTTTTCTCCTGTATCAACACAGAAAGGTGTTATAATTTTACAAAAGATAGGCCTTTTTACACTTTCTGAATTAGGTCAGTGAGGAAATTTTATATTTCCATTTTGTTCTTCTGTTGAGTGAAAAGAAAGTCAATGCAGCAATGTGTTTCTGGAAGAGCAGTGATGCATTTCACAACACTGACAACCGTCAGCTCTGCATTTTGAGGTTTCCTGGAGCCTAAATCGCCTTCTCTTGAATAGGTCAAAGCAATTTTTTCTTCAGTGTTTCTCCTTAAGCAGCAAAACAGACCGTATAATTTTCAAATATTTATAGCTTACAAGTGGGTAAACCTCCCAAATCTGTTTTTTACTACAAAAAGAAAAATCAGCAGCAGCAATAATTTCTAATTAGATACTTTTGAAACAATGTTACTAGATCCCCTAGGATCTTTTTGTGGCAGATTTTATATATCCCTATCATTAATTAATATGTTGTCATCATTATGTGTCTTTCTCCTTCTGTTGATAATTATTTTTAGACTAACATATTCAGAACTCTTCTGATGAAAAACATTAAAATGTGAATACAGTGCATGAGGAAACCCTGAAGCTCTGTATTTACACAAAAGAGACTCATAAATATTGGTCTATCAGAGTGGAGCATTTCATACTACTATTTGTATCACAGGAAAACCTAGTCACGACCAAATAGTTTTCTTTAAAAGGTGATGTAATGAAATACTTAATGGTCAAAGTATAAGGTCTTATTCTATATATCTGTCTTTGGTGAGTAATATAAATATAACAAAACAGAATCTGAAGGTGATTCAGATCATCTCTTCACTTAAAATATGAAACCCAGGAATAGAAAAGTGACATCATTTTCCAAATATTGCAAACCTTGTATTTTTTCCTAACATCATTGTAAATTTATTGTTGAGAGGTTTTTATTTTCCCAGCACATATGACAGCTACTTTTCTACAGTACTTTTGGAAGTGTATTCTTCCATAAGAGAACCTCATAAACAAACATCTTTCATTTGAAAACATATGAGAAGAGTTGTCAAGTTCAAGTTTATGGACTAACCTGAACATATATATATATATACTACCTTCCCAAATCTAATTGAAATGACAGTAAAGGGAGACAGGAGGTGATTCTAGACATGATAAATGAAATAATTATAACATTTCCAAGAGTTGAAGAAGATATGTCTACAAAATAGAGGCCCAAACTAATGTTGAGAGCAAGGACTTTTCTTTTTAAAAATATTTATTTATTTTTGCATAGAAGAGCTAGTGTGTAAGTCAGAAGTGTGGGGGGTGAGAGTTTTACCAAAGACAAAGTGGGGAGCAGAACAGGCTCATTTACTGAAATACACTGTTAAGGGGAGCAGTGGGCAAGAGGGGAGCTCTGCTATGCCATGTGGGTTAGCTCCCTGGCTGGGGATCAAACTCAGGTCAAGGCTGTAGGAGTGATAGCGCTGAGAATTAACGTCTAGGCCAACAGAGAGGCTCCGAGAGCAATGACTTTTCAAAGACCAACATACTAATGAAATTTTAGAACACTAAGACTGAAGAGATTCTAAAAGTTTTGAAAAAGAAAAAATATAAACAAGCATTTAATCATAGAATGCAAACTAAAGTTTTCAGTCAGCATATCAAAATACCAGAGATAATAGAACTACCACCTTAAAGTTCAGACAGAAAAAAAAATGTATAGATTACATACCCAGGAATATAGCAATCAAGTGTGACACCAAAAAATAATGGTATTATGATGACATGGAGAGACTCAGAAGGTTTATATTCCACAATATTTTTGAAAAAAAAATTGTATTCCAATATACCAAATTTTAAACCCATGACCTATAATTATGCAATGAAAAGTAGTTTCAGAATGGCAATGAGCCAGAGGGTAATAAGCCAGAGGCCAATCATTGCTCTTCGGTACTGTTAATAAATGATACCATGAAGAAACTGGATGATACTTGCATCATGGCATAAGCTGACAGTAACTGGGAGAGTCAAGGTCTTCTAGTGTTTGTGCTGGTGACCATCCTTAACTTGATTAAAAACATCTACCACCCAAAAAAACAAAACAAACAAACAAACAAACAAAAAAACCCTACAATTGACACTATACTTAATAGTGAAATAATGAATGGTTTGTCCTAAAGGATGTAACCTCTCAATAATCTTATTTAACGTCCTCCTTCATGGACCTGTACACCCCCTATTTAAAAACAAAATAGCATTTACCATTGCTAAACAAGCTGAAGTACTTAGGAGTAAATTTAGCAAAACATGTACAAGACTTTCATGCTGAAAATTACAAAACAGTGATGAAGAAACTAGATACAAATAAATGTTTATGGTTTGGAAGATTCCACATCGTAAAGATTTTAATTTTTCCCAATTGATATCCAAACTTAACACAATTATTATAAAAATTCAGCAAAATTTTTGCAGACAAGATTATTATAAAGTTTACATAAAAAGGCAAAGAAATTAACTAAATTTAAAAAAAGGACATATATTGGGAGGAATCAATTTACCTCATATTAACTCTTATTATATATCTATAGTAACTTAACTTACTGGTTTATAGACACATCAAGCAATGGAATAAAATAAAAAAATTCAGAAAATATTCATATAAATATGCTCAAGTGATTTTTGACATAGGTTCAAAAGCCTCTCAATGAAGGAAAGATTTCCTTTTAACAAATGGTTTTGGGCATCCAAAAGCAAAAAAGTGAGTCCCCATCTAAGTATCCTCCCTTACACAAAAGTTGGACTTAAAATGGAGCACAAGTTTAAATAAAAATATGAAGCTATAAACCTTTAGAGAAAAGCAGAAGAAAAATTTCCAGATATAGATCAAACAAAGAGTTCTTAGACTTAAACATGATTGCAAGATCTATAAATGGAAAAACCGATAAAGTTGGCATCATAAAATTAAAATTTTGCGTTGATAAAGATCCTTTTAAAAGGATGAAAAGGAACTATAGGTTGGGAGAAGTACTTGCAAACAACTTCATTGACTGAGGACTAGTATCTCAAAACTTGGCAGTAAAATATCAGTTTAGAAAATGTGCAAAAGACATGAATAGTTCACCAAAAGGACACAGATGGCAAAAGAAATACATGAAAAGGTGTCAAAATTGTTAGCCATTAGGGAAATGCAAACTAAAACCAGAACGTTGTATTACTACTTGCCTAGCAGAAGGAGTAAAATAATATAGTTGTGCTACCAGTATCTGCAAAGAAGTGGAGAAACTGGATCACTCACATGCTGTTGGTGGGAATGCAAATGGTGTTGCCACTCTGAAAACAGTTGGATAACTTCGTAAAAAAGATAAACATATAACTGTCATATGACCCAGCCCTTGCACTCCTAGGCATTTATCCTAGAGAAACGTGTTCACACAAAAACTGTGCATAAATATTCATAATAGCTTTATTTGTAATAGCACCAAACCGGAAATAGTACAGATGTCTTCCGAAAGGAAATTGTTAAACACATGGGGGGATATCTGACCCATGGAATACTACTCAGCAAAAAAGAATCCACACAGTAATCTAGAAGAAAGTCACCAGTCTCAAAATGTTATATAGTAGGATTACTTTTTATAATAGTTTGAAAGAACAAAAGTAAAGAAATGAAAAGAGAACAGATTAGTGGTTGCCTGAGATTAAGAAAATGCCACAGTAAGGAAGAGATTGTCACTAAAATAAGTGCATCATGATGGATGCTTGTTATGAAAGAATTGACAGTATCAATGTCAATGTTCTGGATATGATATCATTTTATAGTTTTGCAAACTTTTACCATTTGAGACAAGTGAGTAAAGGGTCCATGGAATCTATTGTTTCTTTTATCTCTCTATGAATCTATAATTAACTCAAAATGAAAAGTTTAATGTCAAGAATTGATGCTGCCTGATTTTTTAAAATTTATTTATTAATTTATACAAGCACTGGGTATAGTCAGAAGCGCGGGAGGGTGAGAGAATTCACCAGAGCCAGAACAGGAAACAGAACAGGTAGACTGACGAAGCACACTGCTGAGGGGAGCAGCGGGCGGCAGGAGAGGTCTGCACGCCATGTGGGACCCTCGCTAGTGGCCGGGGATTGAACTGGTTCTGCAGAGGCTTTGGGCAGCTTTGCAGCCCAGTGCTCAACTGCTGTGCCACCAGAGGAGGCCCTGATGCTGCCTGATTTCTGTCATTTGATCAAGTTGCTCTTAGTTTAAATATCAATTTTGGAACAATCTACATAATGAATCAGCCAAACACTAAAAACTCTCAATTATTTGTCCCTTCTTTCCTTTCTATTTTGTTTTAGTGGTCTCTTAGAAAAACATTAATTTTAAATTAGGCTCCTTTCTCTTTTAACAATGTAAGCTTAACTTAAAACACATGCAGCTAATTCAATATCTGGATGCTTAAAAAATAATGTGAAATACTTGTATCTGTTAGTTTCCTACAGGATTAGTTAATATATAATAGTGCTCTAATAAAATTATTTGTTGAATTGAGATTAAGAACAGTAAAATTAACTTTAAAAATGCCCATCACTAAGGAGGAAATAGGAAGAGGTTGGTAGAATTATAAAAGCTTTCAGTTTTAAGATAAACAAGGTTTGAGGAACTAATATGTAAGTTGGGTGATTATAATTGATAACACTGATTATGTAATGGAAATTTACTAAGAGTAGAATTTAGATACTCTCACCAAAAATAGTATAAAAATGAATCTTAAAAATATCTTGAGTTCAAGGAAAATGCTAAAACTCTAAATAAGAGATTCAGACAGCTTAATATATTTAATTTGCACAGAATTAGATAGGTTCTAATAAGGGTAAATAGAAAAAGTAAGAAAGGAAAGATAATATGACGATATTTTCAATCTAATTTATCTTTGTGTAAAAAACGGTTAGAAGGCAACATAATTTTCTTGTAATATATCAACAGTTCAGAAAATTCATTTTAAATACAAACAATGAATTTAAATGCAATTCATTTTAAATGCAAACATTTAAATGCAAACAATTACACAAAGAAATTAATCGCGGCATTCTTAATAATGGTGGAAATTAAATGCTCATCAATAGGGAAATGTTTAAATTGCATTATCACATACTCATGTTTGCATTTTATGAAGGCATTATAATCATGACTTTGAAGGATTTTTGCTTTAATAATATAGAAAAGTACTTATGAAGTAATGCTAAGTGATTAAACAATATGAATATATGTTAAAACCTGTCAGGAAATATGATAAATTGTTAGCAGCCATTACCACCAATTGATGGAATCATAATTATCACTTTCTCATAACTTTTCTGAATATTGTACATTTTCAACTATGAGTTCAACTTCTGTAATGATGCAAAAATATGATACATGTATATCTGTTTCCCCAGCAGCACTGGTAAATTTTTAGTTTCTTTTTTTTTAATATATATTTATTTATTTATTTATACAAGCACTGGGTACAGTCAGAAGCTCGGGAGGGTGAGAGAATTCACCAGAGCCAGAGGGGAGAACAGAGCAGGCAGAAGGACCAAAGTACACTGCTGAGGGGAGCAGCGGGCGGCAGGAGAGGTCTGCAGCCATGAGGGACCCTCAGCACTGGTAAATTTATTTATCTAATGTAGTTTAATAAAAACCATAATATTATTTAAATAATAACTTTTTCTTCATCTGCGGTGCTTTGCCTGGATCTCGCATCATTAACTGTTACAAGTAAAATAACAGTAAGGTACATTTGTACAAAGGGAGAAAGAAGGGATTAAATCCCCTATTAGTACTAGAGTGTCTGACATGTTCTGATATATTTTGTGCCTGTTATCTGTATTTTCATTTGCATTGATTTTTCCAAGGGTTTTATGGCTAAAGCTAGGTCCCCAAAGAAGTCAGTGTATTTGTGTGTGTGTGTGTGTGTGTGTGTGTTACCACAGCTTGGCGGGAAGCAGAATGTCTACCATTATTCTTTCTCCTTTTAACTGACTGAATCCTGTCCTTTTGGCATGTGCAGTTGGCTTTCAACCAGGAGAAAGCAAAAACTCTACTGGTTTTCAAATGTTATTTCCCCTTTGGCTTTGTTAGTAGTAAAATTCTGTCTTTGCAACTGAAATTGGAAGCTTTTCTAATCCTGGAGTCTGCATGTAATTCATTAGATGGATTTCTCTTATCTGTGTCTAGGATCAGTATTTATCTGATCTTCATTTATATCCAGGTGCAAAACTTGAAGACTTTTATCTTTAGTGCATTGGCCCAAATATTGTCCCTACTTCTGCTTGCACAGTCATTAACTGTCAATTCTTAATCATGTGCACATATGCATTAAAGCCATACGCAGCAAGATCTGGATTTACTCTTCTGTGAGTGTTGGACCTTTGGATATTTCTTTATTCTGTTCATTTTAAGTTTTGAATTTGTAGTTGTAGCCCTTGTCCAATCAAGGCATTGTTTGGCATCCAAAAAGTAATTATAGTGTGGTTCAAACTGACCCCTCCAGCAGTTAAAATATTCCTTTTATATATTTGCCTCAACCAACTCCACAGAGAGAATAAAAAATGTGTTATTACAAAAGTATCTTGCACATGTCTCCTGCAGTGCATATGTTTACAGGGATTTTGGCATGCTTAAGCCTTTGACGTTTAAATCTCAGAACTCTTAGCACAGGTGTTTATCCATTTTCTTACATGAGAAAACTGATGTTCAATAAAGCTGAATAGTTGCTTCCAAGCTTCCCAGATCTTCTCTCTCCATATCCAACATTCATGTACTAGACTGGAACTATCTTTAAATGGCATTAGTGCATGGAATTAATTGTATTAGAATCCAGTCTTTGAGGATGTTGTTGATACTTTGATCAAACCTCTTTATTTATTTATTTATTTTAAAAAAACTTTTTTAAAAAAAGATTTATTTATTTATTTGTTTGTTTGTTTATTTATTTATTTATTTATACAAGCACTGGGTACAGTCAGAAGCTCGGGAGGGTGAGAGAATTCACCAGAGCCGGAGCGGGGAACAGAACAGGCAGAAGGACCGAAGTACACTGCTGAGGGGAGCAGCGGGCGGCAGGAGAGGTCTGCGCGCCATGCGGGACCCTCCTCCGGTGGCCGAGGAGCAGCCGGGGATTGAACCGGTGCTGCAGAGACTGCGGGCAGCTTTGCAACCCAGCGCTCAACCGCTGCGCTACCGGGGAGGCCCCAAACCTCTTTATTTTTAATGGACTTTTTCATTTTTGTTAATTATGTGTATATACATATATGTGTATATATATGTATATACATATGCCATCCAATTTCTGTGTGAAAAAATTTGAATGCAAAATAAAGCTCTATGTAATACTCCTAACATCCATTTCTTATAATTTGAAATCCAAATTTTTTAAAATGGTATGTATAGATTTTCATAATTTTGCTCCAAGTTACTGAACCATTATCATTCATTGCCACTCACCCACATGCCCACTATATATATTTGTGCCTTGCAAAATTTTCCTTGTTGCCTGAACATGCTGTTTATTGCTGGTAATGCTACCCCTGATCCAATCACATTTACTTGGTGAACTTAATGCTTTTTGTACTATCGTATATCAGAATCTCTTGGAAAGCTTGTTTACCCATAGATTGCAGGTCTTCACCTTCAGAGTTTTTGATTCAATAGGTCTGGGATGCCAAAGTTTGATTTCTAAACAGTTCTGGTGTAGTCTTGAGGCTGCTGAACTAGCACCTAAATAAGCATTATAAGAGCCTCCTGGGTGGCGCAAGGGGTTAATATACAACCTATGAAGCTATCCACAGCCACTGCAGGACAAGTTCAATCCCTGGCCATGTAGCTACCCGCATGGCACAGCAGACCTCTCCTGACTTGCCTGCTACTCCCCTCAGAAGTGTATTTCAGTCAATCCACCTGTTTGTTCCCCACTCTGTCACTGGTGAATCCTCTCACCCCCTCCCCCCATGCCTCTGGCCTTCTACCCCAGTTCTTATAGGCATAAGTAAATAAATCTTTTAAATAAATAAATAAGCATTGTACCTACTTTATTCTTGGAGACCCAAACTTAATTGGTCAGCAATTTCTTTTCTGACTACAAACGTATTTAAATATTCCTTCTTCTTTAGTGCTTTTATCTGTTATACCACACATTGGGTTACTTTTGTGAATATCTTCCTTACTTAACTATCTCCCTTATTTAAAAGGGACATGATTTTTTCTGTTCATTTAGTTTTTTGTGTTCTAGCATAATATTTGGTTCCTAGGAAAGTGTACTATGAGCTTGAGTGAATATATAATGTAAACAAAAACATTTGTTTATTTAAAAATGTGCAGGATGAATTTTTCACTTCACTGGTTTATCTTTACATTGTGTCTTTGTTCCCAAGTCTAACTTTTCTGTTTTCAGAAAAACTACAAAAGGTGAACTAATATTATTATGTAATTACTATGTGTCAGTCACTGTGCTTTGCATGTATTACTGTGTGTCATTCCTTGAGTAACTTCCATGAGATAACCACATTTTTCTAGTTTTAAAGATAAATTGAGCCTCAAAAAGATAAAACAGTTATGTAAATATTATATAATTGGAAGTTCATATAAACTAAGATTTGAATTCAGCGTTTTCCTATTCTAAACCCTGGTCCATTCTGCTGCCTCCACAATTAAATCTCGTATCGCTTGTAGGATGTTTAAGATGGTGGGACTATCTCCAGAAAAGTGGTTTATCTCCAGATAAAATAAGAACAACTTCCATGTTAGCATTGCCAGTGATGACTCCAATTTCTTCTTTCACTTTGTACCAAGTTCATTTCCTAAACTGTGGCACCTCCAGTCTTAGAATTATCTCTACCATATGTTTCCTCTCCTCTCTGTAGGTCATTGAGGAGGTAGCTTCAAATGACTTCATTTCTATGGCTTTTCTAAAGCTTATTTCAATAGGCTGCAATTGTATATCAAATAGAATTTATTTTCTCCCTTAATCAAATGGATGTGAAAACTGAACTCACTTGTCATTTCTAGTAAATAATTTTATTCGTTGAAGCTAAAGGAAAAAATTGAGTTTACTTTTATAAGTACTTAATATTAAAATTTTATTTTAAAAATCTTTTAGTTTATGAACACATTCTATATAACATTGTAATTCTTTATAAAATTTTCTTCCTTCTTAAAAGAATGTAAATTCTCTTGGGGATAATTGGATTTTTTCATGTAAGTTATAAACATATCAATTTTTTCTTCCACTTATAAAAATCATTCACTCCTTAGGAATTAAAATGGCTGATCACTTTTAAGTATGGAACAAATATGAACCCATAGCAACCAATTCATTTTGTTAATACTCAAGTGACTGTACTTTTCATATTTCACCTCATCAGTGCAAAGTTGAGAGCTGTGGTCTGATATCAAAGTATTTTTAATTTAGTACCCCTTATATACATTCATTTGGTTAAGCCATTTGATCAACAAAAACAAAAATGAGTCTTTTAAAAGGCAAAACAGGGCCTTCCTGGTGGCGCAGTGGTTGAGCGCTGGGTTGCGAAGCTGCCCGCAGCCTCTGCAGCACCGGTTCGATCCCTGGCTGCTGAGTGAGGGTCCCACATGGTGCGCAGACCTCTTTTGCTGCCGGCTGCTCCCCTCAGCAGTGTACTTTGTCAGTCTGCCTGCTCTGCTCTCCCCTCTGGCTCTGGTGAATTCTCTCACCCTCCCGCGCTTCTGACTGTACCCAGCGCTTGTATAAATAAATAAATAAATCTTTAAAAAAAATAAAAAGAAATAAAAGGCAAAACATTTATTGTGTTCTTATATTATTAGGTGTTTTGTTTGGCACTGAAGAATGCATTTTATATTAACAGAGAGAGGTGGAATGGGACTTATTTAATCTATATTGATTTAATTCCCTTTTATTTATTGGGCAAACTTGCTTCTCTACCATGGTGAATTCTGTTAGGCTGTTGTAGGCTGTTGGATATAGATCTTGGAAAACATATTGAGGAGTGGTGCCCAGGTACTGTCTGTTTCACATTGTTTATTGGTGCACTGACTGAATTGGAATGCAAAAGATTTTATTTACTAGATTAATTCTACACTTTCATTGTGCAAATGTCTGGCTATCTTTGATGTATTTATTTTTAAAATTTTCAGAGCTTAAATTTGAATTGCAAAAGGTAAACATAAACAAAGTCCATTATAATTAGTCCATTTAAAAAAACAAACTCCTGGGCCTCCCCTGGTGGCGCAGTGGTTGAGCGCTGGGCTGTGAGGCTGCCCGCAGCCTCTGCAGCGCCAGTTCCTTCCCCAGCCGCTGGCGAGGGTCCCACAAAAAAAAAAAAAATAAATAAATAAATAAATAAATAAATTGAGGTTCAGAAAGGTTGCTTTTTTAAAAAAATAAAAAATACAAAAATAAAAAAAAAAACTCCATAAAACTTCAGTTTGATTTTCTAAAAACAAATGCAGTTGTCTTAAAATGATTCTTAGGGAAAAAAATGATTCTTAGGGCCCATTATCAACTGATCTACTACCAGTAAAAGAAAAGGAATTAAGAGGGAGTGAGGTGAATTGGGGGGCCATGCTCTTTTTGTTGACTTATTTCTTTTTTCCAAACCTTATTCCTGTATTTCCACTAGCTCATTGAGGATGAGGGTATGATAGATACTTCATATGTATTTGTTGTTTGTACACATTCTGTATGTCACTGTTTTTGTCTGTGTTTCAGATGCATGAAATGTAGAGTAAATTTGATATGGCAAATAAATGATTTGTAGATGTAGACATAGTGAGAAGGCCATTAATAATGCTGTCTTATGAAAAAGAATAAATTAGAAGTTAAGGGACAAATTCACTAGTATTAGCTTTACATAAATCCTTTATATGAAATTGATAAAGTCAATTAACCACTAATATCGACATTCTCATTCATAGGTAGTGATGATAATGGTTACTCCACACAAAAATGAGATAAATATATATGTCTGTAAAACCTGAAAAGAGTCCAAGATAACAAAACAAACAAACAAACAAAAACAAACCATATAATATAATGGAATCCTCCCAAAGAACCCAAGAATTAAAAATCACTTTATTATAAACTTGGGGTTTATTATGTTTTTAATTTAATCCCCCAGTATAGACGTTAAGGACAGTTTTATACTAAGATACTAGAAAAGTGGCTTTACAAATATATAAAAAATGGGAGTACCTACAGAAACCAAGTCATCCTTTCAGTTGTTGTGAAGTCTAGGACAGAATTTTTTATCAGCCATAATCAAATAAGTTGGACAGGTCATATAACAAGTTAGAACTTGCCAGATTTTTTTTTTAATAGAAGAAACAGATGTCATTTTCTGTTGTAAACTACATCCTGACCATATCCTACCCTGACTACTTTATAGCATATATGAACTCCCACTCCACCCCCTTATCCCCTTCTCAAGCAAGCCAACCTACCAGGCTGTGTATTTTTAATCATTTTCTATAGTAATCAAGAATTTGCCATCAGAGAAACTGTTGCACTACTTCTTATCTTTTGATGCTTGTTCTTGTTAAACAGATTATAGATAAGAGCAACTGGCAGTAAATGCCCTTCCTGTAAACAGAGGTCAAAAACCTTGCTGTTGAAGCCTTGTAAATGGTTCTAGAAAGCATTTGGAATTTTATTAGTGAATATCAAATCCCAAATTATGTTGCCTTTTATCCCCAGAAAAGTCAAAGATTTTAGAAATAGTTTCTAATAGAAAAATACTGTATTCTTCTGTAAAGTCTAGAAATTAATGAGTAAATGGTAAATTTTATAAATGTTAACAATAAGAATAATTTTAGCTGAAAAAGAAAAGTAAAAGATTTTGAGCTTTTGGTGATGTTTGTGAAAGGACTGGGAATAGACAAAAGTTAGGATTCACTGTAGTGATGATATTTGTAAAAGCAAATGATGATATATATCTCTATGATCTGTCAGAGGGATTTCAGATAGGTTCTTACTGTTACTGAAGACATTTTTTATGACTTCATAGTTTCCATATGGTATCAATTTGTGTTGTAAAGTATGACCTAGAATATGAAAAAGGGTAAAAATGTAATGAACAAGAATGAAAGGTAGCATCCCAAAAGCATTTGGTCTCAGTTCTTGAGTATGAAGTAAAAAAAGGGCCTTGACTTGGTTAAACAGACTCTGCCCTCTGTTAAGCTTCACAGTATCACATCAAAAGCCACAGATCCCTGGGCCTCCCCGGTGGCGCAGCGGTTGAGCGCTGGGTTGCGAAGCTGCCCGCAGCCTCTGCGGCGCTGGTTCGATCCCCGGCTGCTCCCCAGCCACCGGAGGAGGGTCCCACATGGCGCGCAGACCTCTCCTGCCGCCCGCTGCTCCCCTCAGCAGTGTACTTCGGTCCTTCTGCCTGCCTGCTCTGCTCCCCACTCTGGCTCTGGTGAATTCTCTCACCCTCCCGCGCTTCTGACTGTACCCAGTGCATGTATAAACAAAAACAAAAAACAAACAAATAAATAAATAAATAAACAAACATGCCTCTATTAAAAAAAAAAAAAAAGCCACAGATCCCTTTGAACAGGTGCTTTAAAAAATGTATTCAATAACCTTTATGCTCCTTTTGGTTATGAATGGTCTACATAAGTGCACAAAATGAGTGAATGTAAGAAGAATGAACTGGCAGATGAGGACTGTCTGCTAAAGAATCCATAATTCTGAGGTGATTGTAGTTTTTTCGGAAGATTCATTGACTGCTTTAAATTAACTGTTGTATTGGCTGAACAAAATTCCATGAAGATACTGCCTACTTCTCAATATGAATTCCTAGTTGTTATGATGCTTTTCATCAGAAACCTTCAGAATGTTTTGCTTTCTCAAATGAATTTTTTTTAAATATTTATTTATTTATTTATATGAGCACTGGGTACAGTCAGAAGCGCGGGAGGGTAAGAGAATTCACCAGAGCCAGAGCGGGGAACAGAACAGGCAGACCAACGAAATACACTGTTGAGGGGAGCAGCGGGTGTGGCAGGAGAGGTCTGTGCGCCATGTGGGACCCTCGCTGGTGGCTGGGGATCAAACAGGCGCTACAGAGGCTGCAGGCAGCTTTGTAACCCAGCGCTCAACTGCTGAGCCACCAGGGGAGTCCTTTAATTTTTAATTTATATGTTTGTCAGTTGCAATTTCATAAGGATGCTATTATGTACTCTTTTTTTTCTATCTCCTCCATGAAAAAGAACTCTTCCAACTAAGAATGAAGGTTTTATGAATGACACAGCGATAATTAGGGAAGATGTCCAAAATTATTTACGCGTATCTGTTTTGTATTCAGAGATGCACTAGTTAAAATGTGTGACTACAAAAAAAACTGTGAAAGGGGACCAGGATGCTAACAATTTAGTTAAAGGACAAAATTAAACCAGAAAACTAGTAAAAAAAAAAAAAAAAAAGGAGTCAAATAAACTCTGTGATGTTGAAATAAACAAGAATAAAATATACAGAAAGGGGTAAGCTCTTCAGCCTAGTCAAGAATGGGCAAGTGGGACTTACAAATAGGCAAGTCTGTGAAATGGGAGCATCTTTGTAGGAATGAAAGTGAACGAATCCTGCAATAACTTAACAAGATTAGATTAGTTCATTACCTGACATTCTTTTTGATTCTCTGGTTATCTTGTATATATCAGCTTTGATTGCAAAGTAATCCATAAGTAGTAGTTATTTTCTTATGTGCTGCTGGTAACAACTCCATACTTAAAATATTTTGGCAAAAATTGTTAAAAAAGTTTACCTATCAGACTTTCTTGACAGAGAAAATATAGAAGATGAGACATTACCATGAGAAGGATTAGTACAAAAAGTAATTTGAAAATGAATAAAAATAAACCAATTAAATATATTTCTTATATAGTTTAGTCTATGAGTGTTACAATTATTTTTACCAGAATTCAAACAGATATGTTTTTGTAAATTTATAGAGATATTTTTACAATAAAATTGTAGTTATGTCTAATTTATAGCAGGTTACATTTTCAAAAGATGACCACCCCCATAAATGCTATCCATGTGGCCTTCTAATAATATCAAATAGACATTCCTCAATTGAGACTTGGGGGGAATCTTTGTTCCCTTCTCTTAGATAATGAGCCAGGCTTAGTGGCTCACGTCATTTCAATAGAATGTAGCATATCTGGCCCTCAAAAGGAGGTCATAAAAGGAGGTAGAATATTCTCTGGCTTTCTCTCTCAGTACATTTTATCTTGGAACCCAGTCACCATGCTATGGGGAAGTCCTAACTGAATCATAAAGAGCAATCACATAGAGAAGCTCACATTGAGAGTAACTAGGGGTGCAGCTGACATTTAGCATCAATAAATAAGTAGGTGAGTGAAAGATTTCATACAATTCTAGCCCAGAGCCTTTAGCTTGAATCTTCTGTCTGAGAAAGACATCATGTTCCCAGAAAACATGAAAAAATATTACCACTCCCACCATGCTCAGTTTGAATTCCTGAATCATAGAATCTAGTAGCAAAAAGACCACCAACTTATTAATGTTACACAGCCATCCTAGGCGGAGAATATGTCAATTGAGTTTTCATACCTAAACTTAACTGACTTCAGCTATTTTATTAATTTCTCTTTAATATACAATAACTTCACTTTCAAAAATATTGTTCTGTACTTCTGAAAACTTAGTTTCTAAATAATGGATTAATTATTTGGCCAAATATTAGAATAAAAATTAAAAACTCACCTGTATCCTCAACATGTGATGTGATTTCTTTGATTTTGTTAAGTTCTCAATACCAAAAAAATGTTGGATGAATAAATAACCAGACTTCTCAGAGTCTGCTGATGAGAGAGCTTTATTCTCAATGGTTAGCAATGAAATTTCTACTAGTAATAGCAGAAAATGGAAGTACTACTTAAAAAAAACCTTTTATCAGGAGGAACTTGTAAGTACCTTATCCCATTCAGTGACTGTACTACAATGTAAATAAAGATGGATTACCCATTTATGGTGGCAGATACTATAAATATCATATATAACATACATATATACATATGTATTCTTATGTGTGATATATATATATTTGTAGTTTACGTTACTTAAAATGTTTATAATCACAGTTTCTACCTTTAAATCTGTCCATGGTGTATATTATGAGCCAAGTTAGAAAGTATATAATGATAGAATCATTGGGAAAAATTTAAATGTACTTACTTCTTGTCATTTATTTGATAAAGTCCAGCATTAATAAAAATATTAAATCAACTGTTGAAAAGTATCCAGCAGTAGTTTATGTGTTCACAGCAACCCAATGAAAGAATGAATTTCTACTTCTACATGGAGATAAAGTTAAAAATTAGTGTACTAAGCCTTTCCTATTTCATTTGAACAATGCTCATTATTATAAATACCTACTTTTATTTTTAAAAAAAATTATTGTAGAAAAGACCTAAAATCTTCCATATGGCTGTAAAATGAATGAACAATTCTGTTGGACCTTAAAAAAGAATGTCCCAGGTTGCAAGATAAATGTAGAGAGATCAGAATCATTTGTAATTTTCCATGTGTGATGTCACCAAGTTATTTACTAGATTGTTCCAGTTACTCCTTGGAATGATGAGAGCAAATCATCATTGTATTCAACCCTCTGATCTTTTTCATTACTGTCTCATGATTAACCCAGACAGAAATTTGGCAAGATTATATGTTTTTTGCAAGTAATTAAATGCACTACTAAGAAATATTAATCATGTTCAAGCAGTATTTATTCATTCAACGAATTTGTGAGCTCCAAGAGTAATACAGAACAGCTCTTATTAGGAGGAATTTACAGTGTAGTGGAAAACAAAGAAATGACCTGAGATTGGAAGCAAGAGCTATAAGAACACAAAATAGGAACACTAAACTTCATTCTGAGAGGTTCAAATAAGCCATCACAGAGAAGGTTAATTTGTGAACTAAGTCTTAAAAAGAATAATAGTTTATAAGGGGAAATGGGGAGCAGGGAGGCTATTTGTATTAAAATGCCAATAATAGCTTCCACACAGTAATCTTATAAGAGTATGCCTATGCCCATTTATAGACCCTACTAAAGGCCATGTTACTATATTGTGATGTTGGAACGTTGGCCAGGGCTGGTTTAGCCATAGTGAACAACTGATTACAGGTATTCAATCCATAGGATGGGTTGTACTGCAATCAGAATCTCTCTTCTAAGATTTTAAACTATGAGACTCAGAGATTGAGAGTTAGAAGGTAACTATTGTATAAGCTGCTAAGATCATGTATCCTTGGGGTTGGTAGCCACTATGGACTTCATACAATCAGAAGCTGGTGTACAGAGAATAATAACAGGACAGTAGTAGTAAGAGAACACATGTCCCCAGGTGGAAATAACCCAGTTCCCACAACCTTTTTTATGTCTATGAAATTCCTTGAAACCAAGTAATTTCTAAGGCTTGCAATAAGAGGAATCTGTATGGAATGCGTTAGAGACCTCAAAGAGTATTGTAGGACCGGGGAACCACCATTCATCTACAAGAAGATAGAGTTTCCTACTATGTGCTACATAGCACTGCTAGATTCCAGAAATACTACAATGAATGGCAGAATCTTTGACTTCAAAAAAATCTGGGAGAAAATGAGATAGGGACACGACTTTGGTTTTCTCTCTCAGCTAAGGAGTTACGACTTAATTCTTTAGCCCATGTATGTTCAGTGGGGGCATATAAATCCCAAGTTATAAGCTTGGGAGTAAATTGACTCTTATTTGGGGAAGGATTAAAAAAAATCTCAGATAATACAGTGGTCTACCAATAGTGTCTACTACCAGTCCTATCTGCTAAATCTTATTTCTTATTACTTAATTTCCTCCCTGGTTGGGATGGAGTAATATATAATATAGCAAGATGAAGAGAATCACTGGATTTCATCTTTGTATAGATGTATTCAACAGGCATAGGAACACATGCTTTCCTATTTCAGGAAGATTCATTTCAGTAGATTATATTGGGAACTGTGGCTATAGTTTGGCAGGAATTATAGCCTGTTCTAGTAACTCTCACGCAAAAGTGAATCATAGTAGCTGGGTAAAGCTTTCAGCATATGGTAGAATAGGAACATTTCCATCAGTACTTAGTAAAAATGATCCGACCCTTTTAGGGATAATTGTACTAATCTTTATGTTATTTGTCAGTCTCATCTGTAATGTGTGTGTGTATATGTGTGTACATTTGTATCTTTTCTTTTTAGGATAAGATTACTGTTTTAAGACTATTTTTTCTTAAAAGAAATGCCAGAGTGAAAAAATTCCCTTACATCTCTCAAGTTTTATTCTTTTTGTCCAGAAAAACCAGTAGATTAAGTCCCAAGTTATTAGCAAAACAACTTGAAATAACTGGTATTCTATCTTACACATTTTTTTAATGGAAAATGAAATGAGATGAAAAGGGAAAAATGAGGTGTTGAGATTAGTTTTGATTTGATCATTAGCCCACATTTCTGGAGACACAATTTCCCTTCTAAGAAAGTCTAATCATTGCACACTCTATATGTTTTTATCATGTTGTTAATTAATGTTCATTTTTGCTCCATCTTTTAAAAGTTTGTAGGTAATTATATTTGCCCAAGGAATGTGTCAGTCATTATTGATTTAGATGGTAGGTACTATATTGATAGGCAGTAAAATTCTGCTCTTGCTTATATTCCTAATATTTATTTATTTATTGAATTAACACTGCATTATAATATTATATTAGTTTCAGGTGTTCAGCATTGAGAGTCAGCATGCATATATACTACATTAAATTCATTGCTGAAAGTCTAAATCTATCCTTCACTATACTGTCATCCCCCTTCTCTTGATTTATCCACTCTGTGCTCCTGATTTTAAGATAAGGCATTCTCCATTTCTCTTTGTCAACAAAATTTCATTCTCAGTAAGCTTCACTATGAGCTCAGTTTGAACAAACTGGGTTGTGTGTAGGGTTGAATCTCCTTTTGTCTTATGTAAATTATTTAATTTTTATAGGTTATTGGGAAGCATATCAAGTCAAAATGCTTTAATGCATTAATATTTTTATACAGTTTTGAAAAATAGTAGCTGATAGTTGAAACTCAAATTTTCTCTTCATTGATCAACTAAGCAAAATATCTTTACACTTCAACTAGTGGTTAAAAACTTAAATGGCAATTAGTGGTATATATATGGTATATATATTGCAAAATTTGCAGAGAAAGTAGAATTAATTGTTTTTCGTATTTTCAAATGATTTAAGCGATTAAGAGCCTAAAGAATTATCACACAATTTCCTTGAAATAAAGACTACCTGACAATTTCTTCTTTTATTATAGTTGATGATACTTGACTTCTTTGAGGAAACTGGGGAAAAAAGAAATTATATCATATTCTTGCAAACCAAATGTTAATTTTTTCTTTATGTTAAAAATTCTTCTTGGAAAAATGTCATGGACTTTATTATGAAGCATTTTATACAGAAGCAGATCAAAGAGTAAATTGAAATGGCAGCATAATAATAGCATAATAATACTTCTGGAGGACATAGGGCAATGAGTTCACCTCAGGTCTCCTGTGAATGTTCACTTCTGTTCCCTTTTCTCTGTGACATCAGTCTGTGCATGACTGAGGCAGTACTTATGGACAGTTCTTTGTGAGGAGATTGTAAAGGTCCAGAAGAAAAATCTATTAGATCATGGTGGGTATAGTCTTCATAAGGCGAAAATATCAATAAAAACAATTCCTTGTGTACAGTAATTCTGCCTTCTGAGTAACTTGATATCTGGTTTTGGCTTCTTGACCAAGCTTCAGTCAGCGATGCCCTCTGATTTTCTCTTTATTGTCACTCTTGACTCCAGCTCAGTCAATCCCATATGCCAGAGAGGTTAGATAGCTTGGAGCTTGGAGCTTTAGAGTAAGAAAGACTTTATGTTGAATATCATCTCTACCATTTACCAATTGTGTGGCTTAGAACAATTTATTTGATTTTTGACAGCCTTAGTTTTTTCATTATACTCATTCCAAAGTTTTATATGAATTAAATTAGACATTGTATGTGGTGTGTCTAGCACAAGACCTGGTACATTGTAAGCGCTAAATAGGAAATAGGTCTTAGCTATAATTTATTTATCACCATATTCTTTGCTATCATTATCATTATCATCTTCATCATCACCATCACCATTAACATCTAGAATGCTTATGTATCTTACTTCTTAGTCTCAAGTCAATAAGACATCCGATGAAACTCACATCAATGTTTCTGCTTCTTTCCACTTTAACTGATGGGCTACTGTATGAGTTATTTATGTCTTTTAACACATTATCCCAAAATATATCAACTTTAACTATAAACACACAGTTTTTGAGAATCAGGACTCCATTAACAGCCTCACTGTATGGTTCCAGTTCCAAGTTTTCCAGGACGTTGTAACAGACTGTTGGCCAGGGAAACTGTCTTTGAAAACTTGATGGAACTGGGATGATCCACTCCCAAACTCACTTTTGTAGATACTGACAGGAGGCTCATTTCCTTCCCAAGAGTTCTCAGTGCTCATGGCATGGCTTCTGTTGGAGCAAGGAGGGGGAGGATGGAGAAAGAAGAGGGTTTGTTATATAATTCACTCTCAGAAGTATCAAACTATCACTTCAGCTATATCAATATTAGTACAATGTAGGTATTTAGAAGGGGACAACACAGTGAATGGAAATTAAGTGAGGGAGCCATCCTGGATCAGGAGCCATTCTGGAAGATACTACCATAGCCATATCTCTTACTAGTTTTCCTGTTTTGGCAGCCTGCTGTTACCTCACCTATGATTTAAATCATTGCCTACATTAAAAATATTCTTTTTAAATATAAGGATATATTTATAAAAATATTTTCTTTTTCATGTGTACTTTCTCTTTATCAGTTTTCATAGTGAGCACCTCAATTTTCATAGTGAGCAGTTCTTTTAAGAAAGAATTATCTTTTAATATCGGGAACCCCCCCCCCCCGTGTGTAAAAACAAAATTATCATTCACCATCTTGTTGTGGTGTGTGACATGTAGCGAGATTTAACAACATTGCTCTGTTAGAATATTCTGCTGTCTGTGGAGGGTCATTTAAAAAAAATCACACTTTTACCTTCTGTCACAAAAATAAAAACAACTCTGTGAAGTTTGTCAAGTGAAATGGACACAAATATGGCACAAAGGCCAGAGAGAAGGAAAAAAAAAACACAAAGCTACAATATCAGTCTGTGAAAAAGAGATAACTTAGAACAAATTATAGTAAAAGTAACTGGAAAATATATGCTACTTTCTAGGAGGAAAATGAGAAAAGTCAAAGGATAAAATGCAAACCAAAAAGCTTAGGGATTCCAATAGAAAAACAAGACACCAACCTTAGAGCATTTTTTTTTAAGATTTTATTTATTTATTTATACAAGCACTGGGTACAGTCAGAAGCTTGGGAGGGTGAGAGAATTCACCAGAGCCAGAGCAGGGAACAGAACAGGCAGACCGGCGAAATACACTGCTGAGGGGAGTAGCAGGCACAACAGGAGAGGTCTGAGGGCCATGTGGGACCCTCGCTGGTGGCTGGGGATCAAACAGGTGCTACAGAGGCTGTGGGCAGCTTCACAGCCCCTGTGCTCAATGCTCAACTGCTGTGCCACCAGGAGAGGCCCACCTTAGAGCATTTTTATGCAAAATATTTTCATTGTTTTGGGGCCAACTGTAAGGAAAACCAGGTGGAGAGAGAGCTTTAGGGCACCATGGAGAAAAAGCCTTTGAAAGTGCTCTCAGGAGTCTGATTAAAGTTCTCCAACTTAAATAACAATGAGAGAAATGACCTTCTGACAGGAGATGCCACAGAAAGATCAAGCTTTGTTTTTTTTTCTTGGCCATTTTCTCAAGGAAAAGACTGGGAATAGATAATACTAAATTGACCAGTCTAAATAAGCCTTTAGGCAAGCAGATAGTATTTTTTAATATACAAACTAGTCTCTGATTTCCACTGGAAAGTGTTGTAGTTTGTAGGACTTTTAAAGATCCTAAGCAAAACTATGAAGTTTTCAGATTTCCAACAAAATCAGATTGGAATCTTGGCTTTAGTACCGAATAACTGTGGCATTTCAGGAGGTTTATTGGTCTCTTAAGGCCTCATTTCCCTATATGTAAATTACGAAACCTCACACATTATAGGCACTTTGTAAATTGTTGCCATTGTTAATGACCAACATTTTTTTCCAATTGATTTTTATGCCTCTATTTTCAAGAGTTAAAGATCTAAGTGAAGTAGAAGACCATGTCATACTCGGAATCTTGTTATGGTGAAATGAAAAATAAACTCATTCCTCCTTTAATGGTAATGATACAATCAAAACTCAATAAATTCCTTTGGATGGGTTAACTTCTGATTGCACAGGATGTCCTAATTATGTCTGTATTCTTGGACTGGTGAGGATCTATCTAAACTGCAAATTAGTCGAAGATACAAACTATTATTCATCATTTTATCCCTAGTTCTTCCAAGCACAATGCTTTGCACATAGGCGATATTCAACAACTGTCTACTATTTTACATTAAAGGATATGTGCGAAGTCACTACAATGTAATTCTGGAATGCACATTCTGTTTTCTTCCTATTGCCCCATTCCGTTTCCATTCTACCCATTCATATGCATATTTAGAACTTGGATCTTCCCTAGAGCTACAAAAACTTAATGAAGTTATTAATGAATTACTTAATTTTCCAAATTTGATAAGTGACTAGTCTCAGTGATCTTTCTTTGCTCATTAATGGCTCTTTTTGAAGCAATAGTGGAAAAAGATTTTAAAGGCAATCTGAAAATTCTTAAGGTCATATAAATGCTTAAGATCAAGGACATAGCAAAAAATTGTACATTATGAAATTTCCTTAGAAGTACTGGATTTTTCTTATCTGCGTCATCTGTTTCTGAGCATATTTGATAACCAAGACTTGATACTGCACCACATTTATGGAGGAAATATTGTTAGGATTTCCCTTGTATGTATGGGAAGTAACACTGGTGGCAGTGGTTTGTGAGATGACGTGTGTGTGTGCACAAGCATGCATGCATGCACACTCAGTTACCTTGTAACCTCAGTTGCCCTTAGTTATTACATTATTGTGGGTTGAGTAACAATGATAAGCTGGTATCTATAAAAATTATATAAAATGAAGGCACTATGGTTCTCATCCCAGGTAGTTTTCCAACCCAATAGAAACAATAAAACATACAGTTTTATTGTCTATAGATTATGTCACTTGCATTACTGTGTATGTGATATCCTGGTTAGATAAAAAGTTGCCCTTTATGATATTGCATCATAGCAAATATTTGCATTATTTGCTTTCAAAACCCCAAAAGGAATGTCTCTAATTCCCTTTTTGAATAGCAAATAATCATATGACCTTATAAAATGTATCTCTATATTCAGGTAATCAACAATACACTTAATTTTGATTATTAAGTATTTGGGAGAAATAAAATGATACTGTTTTACCATTGAAGGACACTTTATATTTTCAAGGGTGTTCAACTACAGTTTCATTTTCATTTGAGTTTTATGCAATCCTGTACATGAGGTGGGGAAAAAACTTTAAAGATTAAGACATTGAATCGCAGGGATATTCAGTGACTGCCAGCTGGCAAATAGCAAAGACCTTGACCTTTAGAGCTCACCCACACTAACACACTAGAGTTGAAAAAAGACACAATCTACATATAAAACATCTTCAAAAATAAGTATCATAGCACTTTCTGTCCAGTTTGGTTAACAGTTGTAGACAAATAGTTAAAAATCAGCTCTGAATGGGAATTAGTTCTTTTTTTGTTATATTCTTGGCTGAATGCTTATGTACTGTATTGTACTCTACATAGACATAGGCAGTGACTGTGGCAGAGTGTGACTGTTTCCATAAACATGGGAAATAGATCAGTGGTTAATACAAATAGTTATGGTTGGCAGTAACTTTTAGAAACCTTGTTGATACTTTTCATGAGAATGCTTTCTGTCAAGCAGTGAATTTGATAGGTAGAAGGGAAAACCCTTGTCTGCATATTGCTCTACTTGGATTTACATTAGCACTTATTCTCAGTGATCTCCATTGGTGCTTCTCTTATTTATCTCTTACATGAACCTAATACACTCTCAGCACTGTTCTTGGTGCTGAGAATAAGAAAATTAACAAGACACATGTGGTCCCTGTCCTCATTGAGGTTACATTCTAGTTGTAGAAAATGGGCTGTTAAGGTGCAAATTAAAAATCAGTTATCTAATTGCAGAGTATTCAGAAAGAAAGAAACAGAGCCACCATGTTGAAAACAAAAGTGATTGGCTTATTTCAGTGATGTGGCTAAGAAGTTCTTTGTTTAAATTGAGAGAAAAAGATGGTGGTATCTCTGAAAGATTGTTCCACGATCAACCCAAACAAAAAACTTGTTGGAAAGAATTGGTGTATCTCTTTCTCCTGGGCAATATGGTTAAAACATAGGGAATAGGCGAATGGAGTAAGATGAAGATGGAAATAGAGGCAGGGTCTAGATTGTGTCTAACCTTGAATATTTTATAAAGTGTCTGGCATCTAAGTTCAGTAATTATGTATTAAAAGACTTTAAAAGGAGCTGTGTATTAATCTGACATGTTTTATTAAAACATTTTCTTATTTGATATGGTGGAAGAGATAGGACAAAGATCAGTTAGGAACCTAGTATCCAGGAGAGAGATAAGGTCATATATATGGATCTGGGGGTAGCACTTGTTATAGACATGAAAGAATGAAAACAAAGCCTATTATTGAAGTAAAATTGGGAGATCTTATCTGTAGACTAGATGTGAGGGACAAGTGTTGAAAAATAGAGAGAAGATATTATGATTCCCAAATTTCTGAATTTAAAAATGGAAGGCATGGTGATGCCATTTACTACTATAGAGAGGGTAGGTAAGAAATAAATTGCTCTTGCTGGTGGGTCTTATCAAGTATTACACTTTGGAAATGTTACATTTGAGAGCTCAAGTGACAACTAAGTGGAAGAATTCAAGTCTCTTTTGCATATAGAAATCTGGAGCTCAGGGGATGACTAGGAAAGATTTAAACATTACAGAGTTTTGAGCACATGTAATATACAAAAATGTCTGGAAATATAGGTTGAGAAGATAAGCCAGGATCAATCCTTGAGGAATTCTAATATTAAAGATAAGGTATGGTACAAGAGGACAAAAAATAAAACTGAGAGAAAGCAGTGATGTTAGAGATAAAGGAAGAGAAAGAAAAGTCAGAGAAGAGGATTGTTTCTGCAGAAAAGAGGGGGTGGCTGACTTAAAAGCTGCTCAGAGGTCACTAGGATGAAGGCAAGTTTACTGACAAGGCTAGCCTCATATTTACTGCATGATTCAAGGTTCAAGAAATACTTTCTTCATGTATTTTTGACTCCACTTCATGAGGAATCTGAAAACCCAGCCAAGTTGTTGCCATGAAAGTGAACATGTTGCCAGTGGGCTCAAGGGGTGCCCCACCTCCTTTGTTTGGCTTTCATGAATAGTGGAGTTTGGAGAAATTCTGGTTATTTGTTGCAAGCCCTTTGATAAGGAGACAATAGTGTTCAAAGAGTAACTGCAGCAACTAGACATAGAGTTTAGAACTGTAAGATTTTAACTTCAGGTTAACCAAAAATCTTAGGTTACATTTAGTGCAAACTTAGGTTACATTTTAGTAATTGACCTATGGCATCTTATTATCTAGTTAAGAGGAAAGAATATTGAACTTAGAATCAGAGACTTGGGTTGAAATCTCAGCTCCACTGGTTAGTAGCTGCTCAAATGTGGAACCAAATTCCTTATCTGAAAATAGCGAGAATCATACCTACCTGATAGATGTACAGGGTAAAATGACAAGGCTTATGGCATATAAGAGGCACTCATAAATGGGATTTTATTTTTATTATTAGTAGTGTATTGGGAGTAAGCACAGGGCCAAATGTGGTCATGTATAGAAAAGCTCTTCATTAACTGTTAGCACTAAAAATAAAATATGCTGAAGTGTTTATGATTGATAAATCTTTTTTGTCAGCTTTTTAATTTTAGATGCACCACCTTACTTTTTGGTACAGATCTATTTACTATCTAAGAGTTGTGGGCGAGTTGGTGGGTAGCCAGGAAAGATGACTGCTAACAGAGCTTAGGCAGAGGAGCAGATGGAAGTGCAGGCGGCTGTTGGTGTGGAAGCAGAGGAGGCAGATGCTCTGGGGATAAAATTTGAGGTTGGGGGGCTGGGGCTGGGCAGAGTGAGCCAGCTTCCAGAAGCAAAGGGGAGTGACCTGTGTTAGAGAAGTTAGATGAACAATGCAACTGGATGGATGACTCAGAAAAGTCTTCAGAGCTTTAGAAAGGTTTATTTTTTGGTTTGGAATATGGATAAAAGACTAGAGTGAGGTTTGCCTGTTATTCTGGAGATGCTTTTTGGAAGAAACAGAATTAAAAAAAAAAAGGTTCCAAATATTTCAGTGGGGATTCTGTAGTTCCCTTTCCTGTCCTTTCTCTTCCACTTGTTCCCCTTCAAGAGGCAGACAGATATTTATTGACCTAAAAAGCCTGAATCTTTGTCATTTCTGCTAGAGGAGTGCTAATATTTAAATCCATTTTCCATTATTTTTTATGCTTTTTAAAAAAGATTTATTTATTTATGTATACAAGAGGTGGGGTATAGACCAGAGGTATGGGGAGGGTGAGAGAATTCACCAGAGACAGGGTGGGAAGCAGAACAGGCAGACTGCTGAAATACACTGCTGAGGGGAGCAGTGGGCGAGACAGGAGAGGTCAGCTGGGCCATGTGGGTAGCTCCCTGTCCGGGGAGCAAACTAGTGCTGTAGTGGCTGTGGATTGCTTCATAGTGCTGAGACTTAACCCCTTTCACCACCAGGGAGGCCCTACTTAAGCTTTTTAAGCCTCATGTATATTGCTGTTTATTTAAGGAAATATTTCTAGATTATGTTTCTGTAAATTATGTAAAGCTCACTTTTTTTGCAATTGTACTATTTTGATGATTGGTGGTTAGTTGAACTTAGCCATCCTTTATTGGGTGCTTAAAATTAATCTCTATATTAGCTCTGTTCAGGTATTTTAGCATTTAATTTCACATGAACTCTTTAGAAAGTAGGTATTATTCTTTTTTTTGCTAATTGGACCTCAGATTTAAAGAGACTAAATTACGTTTCCAATTTCCTATAAAGTGGGGAAGCCATGATTTCAAGCTCAGTTTATCTGCCTTCAAGCCCTTGTCTGAGCCACTATGGCTTAAAACAATTTTCAGTCCTTAGAAAGATCAGTGCACCTGTCCTCTATGGTCTATTTATAACTGAACAGGTGCTCTCTGCCCCTTTATTGAGATATTTTTCCAGAGTAAGAGGAAGAGAAGGAAAATGCAATTATTATGTATGTATTATGTGCCTACTGCTTTGTAAATACTTTCTCATGATCCTCAGAAAAAATACTAAGTGGGTATTTTATCCCTATCTGGCTTAGAGAGAGAGTTTCTTGAGGTAACTGGAGAAGTTGAGTAGTTGCCTCTCACATGGTTATTTAATAACTTTCATCTAACAATATCTACTTAAACATATCTAGCAACCGTCAGATGAAGTCATTCAGGCTAACAAGGAACAATAGACCAACCTCTGTTCTCAAGGGCCTCAAAACTTACTGGAATAGGTGAACTTATTAAACAGGTAAACATGCAAGTAAAAGTTGAGAGTGTGTTCAGCATTGTATGTAATCACAGAGGATCATGACTCAGCCTGAAAAATAATCAGAAAAGGCTGGCTTCATACTTGCCGTTTCTTCCAAAACTCCAATTTCCCCCCATTACACCATGGTATCTCCAGACTTAGTGAAATCTGTATACTGAGGTGTTGTCAGAAACCAAGTTTGTGCAGCAAAGAAGTGTAGAACACAAATGTTACAGTTTTTAATGTCATACCTCAACATGAGGAAGGAATACCATTGTCATTACATTTTGCTGGCGTTCCACAGCTTTGTTGAATGGAAGACAATGTGATTTCATTAATAAAGGTTGGAGACCACATAAGAAAACAAGTCAAAAATCCATCAGTACATGCCTGCTCTGCTCCCTGCTCTGGCTCTGGTGAATTCTCTCACCCTCCCATGTTTCTGACTGTACCCACTGCTTGTATAAATAAATAAAAATAAATCTAATAAATAAATAAAGAAATAAATCTTTAAAAAAAATCCATCAGTACAGATAACAAATCCACAACTGGAATTCTGGCTAAAACACTCATTTCATTTCTTTTTTTTTTTTAATAATAAATTTTATTTTTATATTCCCCATACAATTTCAACCCCTCCATTCTGACCCCAATCCCTCCCCTCCCTCCCCCCTCCCCACAAAAAGTGTCTCTGGTTCATAATTTTTGTTGATTTTCACTTTCTTATAGTTATTCAATTTCCTGGTCCCTTATTTAAGTTTTCTAGATTCCTGCTATAAAACACTCATTTCATTTCTAAGCATTTAACTATTTAGCCAAAAGGGGTATGACCTTGACTTTTCTTCCCAAATAGGAATCTTATTTAAAGGAGGGGCAGTTTCTTTCCCACTTCATGTGTTATGTATTGGTATATGTAGATAAAACACCCTTTTAAAATTTTCAGGCATTGCACTGCAGACATAAATTTCGTTCCTATGCAAAGCTCTAGTAAACACTCTTAGTATTGCTATATGTCATTTCTTTTTCAGTTTTACACAAGTTTTATTCTTTAAAGTCCCATGTAGCTTTTTGGAGTCACACTAAAAATCTTTCCATTTCCAAATTAATAAATTTAATTTTCTTACCAATATTTTGAAGCAACTGCTGAGTTTTTAATATTTGAGAGATATATAATTCTACAATTATTGAAGATTAGTAGTAGATGCAGCAACCTGCCTTATGCCAGACATGAGGGATCTAGACTCTAGTGCAGCTTGACTGTTAGTCCGTTGTAGATCAGGTAACAGTACAAAGTATGTGGAGTAGTAAATTCTTGAGGCTCTGAGTCATTTGAGATATTTTGAGGAAGGTTCACATGGTGTTGAGTTTACTTTCTTGGAGAAATTAGCAGTTAAAAAATACTTATTTGAAAATAAGACAAATTTCAATCTGGGTATTCATCATTTTGTCAAATAATTTTTTCAGGGTTTTTTAGTATATATTGCCATTTTGTGAAAGATTAGGTCTCAAAACTATTTCCTATTGAAATTAAATTAATCTAAACCTGGTTAGAACTTAAAATAATAAATGTATTTAATTGACTGATTATAGTTTCTTTTTGGCATTATTTTCTCTTTTCAATGGTCATTTGGCATAAATGTAATAGTTTCACAACTATTAGTTATTTATATATTAAAAATATCAAAATAGTTTAATTATTTTCCATTTCCAAAGTCATTAATTTTGTTCACATTTTTGTTTATAAAGTTTAAAGTCACTTAGACATTGAAATTATTAGACTTTTAAAATTATTGTTAGAGAGCTATAATATCTGTCATTTGGAGACTAGTGATTTCAAAAATTGTGTTTTTAGTTAGCTTTAATTAAAAACACTTCTACTCAAAATATGCTCAGTATCCAAATAATTGCTCTCATTGCATATAGTTATTTTTGCTAAGGGCAACATAGCTAAGACCATTAATTATGATGGCAGGCACATGGTTTGCGGACAGAACTACATAAAATATTGTTTTCATCTTCATCTCAGCTCTGGTACATTCATCTCTACATTAATTCCTTGGGGGATCTTGTGTAAGTTATAGTTTTGAAAAACATCCCCATCACACTGAGCTCTGTCGGCCTACCTTTTCCTTACTGACCATATTATTTCTCTGAAAGAACAGACAGAAAATGAGAGTTATATCTTAGCTTAGCTGGGGTAAGAAGTGCCAAAATAGTTACAGAGAACCTAAATAATAATGATGAACTATTTTAGTTTAAATTGAATATTTCACTATTTTACACCTGCCGTATTGCAAGGTAGTTATAAAAAGTGCACAGAATTCCTCTCTATAAATATGTGCTCATTTTATATCCTTTACAAGCTGTTTCATACATTCCTGATCCAAAAAGGCTATTAGTACCAAGGACATGATTGATAGGGTAGGTTATAATGTTTAGCAGCTCATTGGAGATGACATATTTTGCCAGTTTAATTTTCACATATTCTTACTGTATATAATGCACTCATTTTTAAGATTATGGGGTTTGATTTTTGCCTTAGTGCCCTTTTCTACTTTAAAGTAGGATTTCATTTTAGAGATGCATTAAATAGTAAAGATGTTTTTAATAATCATTTCATAAATGGTTTGTACTACAAAACATATTCTGAAATTGAATCTTTATTTTTTTTTTACTTCCCGCACATTTCATGGAAAATGGAAGTGACCAAGAAAAGAGGAAAGCATTAATTGATTACTCAATTGCTTCTAGCAATTTTGATATTGCCCAAATGGAAAATGGTTTGGGATATGTAATATACTAGAACAATTTGGCTATACTGTCCAAAAATATATTCTTATAGAAAATTGCATAGTAAGCCTATCACATTTTTGGCTATTTTTTCATATTTGTCTAAATATTGGTTAGATTTTTTGGAGAAGAGCAGAATGGCTATCACCCTTGTTTTTTTTTTACAACTTTTCTTCAATTTAGCATTGAATTATCAGATCCCAAAGAAGTCATGTACCTTTCGTATGAGATCTGTATTTTGAAAATATGCATATACTGTATATTTTATAGCAATAGCAACATATGTATTTATAAACTATCTTGCTCCATATGTATTTAAAGAGGCAGCTCTTTAAATTTGGCACACTACAGAAAACTTGCCAAATAATAATAACAAAGTAGTTTAGAACACATATGGATAATTTAGTGTTACTTTAATTCTGTACTTCAGTTTGCAATGCTTTCTGTACAGCATGAGTGTCTTCATGGTATAAGGCACTCTGCTCCTTATTTCATGGACTAGGTAGATGAGTAGGATAGTTCTTGGTTTTTGTGAATTTATAATTGAGTAGAAGAAACAAGATAAATATATGAATCCATGATATGGCAATGTTGTATAAGCAGTACAAATTGTTATGGAATAGAGAATTAAAAAGTATTAAATGTGGTTTGAAATTAGGAATTTCATGTGCATTAGCATTTTATATGATATATATTAAAAACTGAACACAGAGCTGCACATTTCATTGTCTTCTGTTCCCTGTTAGAATGGGGAGAACTTATTTGGTGATTAAATACACATGCATTAGGTTATTTTTCATTTAGGTTAAATAGGCCTTTATTACAGTCAAACTATTACAAATATTCGGGGACTATTGGTAAGATGATGTTGAAAGTCATAAAAATAATTCCAACAAGACTTGGTATATTATTTTCACTTTGCTTAGTGAAAATTAGAGTATTTGTGATGGTTATACTGTTTACTGCACTCTGTCAAGGATTGTCAGTATTTTTAAATTATTGTCACTGATTAGAATCACCTTTGTGCTTTAAATTTGAAAAATGATGTCTGTATATATTGTCAATAAATAACAAAACCTATTAAGTCCCAAATATTTTAATTTTGAAGGAATGCATTGATATTTTATAGAAATAAATAATAACCCTTAAATATGTATGTTGAAAGTCATACCATATTTCCAAAATTCAAAACAACAAGAGTTGTCTGATACTGGCCTGTTGCCAAAAATTGTAATATGACTCTGCAACTTGGTTTATTCTGAATGATCCTAAATGGTCCTTGAGACTTGCTCAGAACCCATCTGGCTCCTGGGATGTCTTATGTCAGCACGGCTATGCTCCCAGATGCTGGTGATAGACTGCCTGGGTTCAAGTCCAGGCTCTTCCACTAGCTATCTTTATGACCTTCAACAAGTTTCTTTGCCTGTTTTGTATTGGTAAATACTGAAATTTGCATTACACAACTCAGGATTTTTGTGAGGAGATTCTGAGATAATAAAATTAAAATGGATTGTTAATAGTGTATTATAGATAGTTAGGACTTAATTATTGACCATTTAAAAACAAGCAGTATATAGATACATAGAGATATAGTATTAAAACCATATACTGAAAAGCCTTCTTCCCAAATTTTTGCAAAAGCTTTTCTTTTGCAAAAAGAAACATTTTTAGATGTTTATTAGATGTTTATTAGATGTAGATGACATTTTGGTACGATTAAATTTATCAGATTATTTTTATATATTTACTAGGAGATCAAACTATATGAAATTCTCTGTTTAATTGCACCAAAGAAAGATCCTTGCTGAAATCTAAAATGTAGACTAATGTATAATATCTCCCTATCAAAACATATATTAGCGATTCCTAAGTATCCATTACTAAATATTGGTTCCTATTATATATGAAATGCATCAATTCTGCAAATATGGAGACATACCTAACTTAAGCAAAAAGATCACTTTTTTCTTGAAAGTCATCACAATATAATGTATAACAAAGGAAATTTGCCCAGTTAATGTCAGTCAGAGAGATGTGGATAGTCAGCTGTGTCCTCTAGTGTTTCCTCAGTGATTGGTGTTCACTGAGGTGCTCCAGTTGACACAGGCTGTAGGATTCCAAGCAGAGTCTTTTACACAGGCGATGTAGTAAAAAAAAAACAAAAACAAAAACAAAAAATCTTAAGGTGCAGAGATTGTGTAAAAATATCTTGTTTATTTTAATTTTGGCAATAGGAAAAACATGTAGGTAGATCCTTGACAACATCAACAGTCCTTCCTTCTGACCTGTGCATGGATCAACAGATTGCCTCTGCAGAATTTAGGATTAATTGCACCAAAGTAAGATCCTTGCTGAAATCTAAAATGTAGATTTGGTCATTAGTTCATTTTGCATGCTGTGAAAACTATATTTGGCATCATTAACAGCTGCTTGCATGAAGTGTTCAGCACTAAAATATGATTGGTGAACACTCAACATTTTATTTCGTGGTATTGCTTGCAATTATGGAGATGTTGATAGATCAATTTCTACTCATCTAAACCCTACACTAAGGTATAAAGTGGTCTCTAATGTGCATGTAACTTCGATTTGAGACTGTATATTTTCTTGGTTTTAATTTTTTTTTTCATTCCATGAGGAAAAAGAATCTCTCTTCAGTTGAAGTTTCCCTGAATATACATCATGATCACTTATATTTCCTAAGTGATCCAAGCAGCAATCTTGTTTTTAGGATATTCCCACTGAAATTCAGAAGAGAAGTAGAAATAGACCAGTTTGGTCCAGTTAGGAAATGAGATCATTCAAGGTTTCACTTTAGTCTGTGAGCTTCAGTTTCTCAATTTCCCCTTTCTCCTAAATTATAGCCCTTCAGTTTGGGTTCCAAACTCTTAATTTTGTCTCCTAGTTCTTTGACACTGTGAGCCACGGCATTCTGTTCAACTCTCTGCCTTATATTGATGATGAATAGGTAATTATCTCATGTGAAATACATTTCCCTTCTTTACAGATCTTGATCCTTCAATTTCTAGTTGCCTTAGTCATTCTCCACTGCATTCAAACAATTTATTTTCCCCTTCAGCCTGAAACAGGTGTTGTTGGAGGTATTAGTATCATATGAGCTATTCTATTATTGCTGGATTTGCATGTTAGAAAGATTTCCCTGAACATCAGTAAACTCATTGTGAAACAAAGGATTTTGATAAAAAGTGTTCTGTAAGGCCCTTTTCAGCTCCAACATTTGTAAGTCTTGAGAGTATTAATGATATGTAATACCATTATTTTAGGCTATAAAAACCCGAGGGCTTTTAGGGTTATAACTTAAAATTAGTAAAGACTTGGTTCTGGGAAAAATGACCAAGATGCTCCACTTTCCCCCCTGCCTTTTGCCCACACCCATAAAAACTCTTGTCCTGCAGTATGATTATTTAATTAAAGCAAGTTCAGCCTTTATAAGTTCATAATTAATGTTTATCTGCATTGAAAAGAATATGTAATTTATAAACCATACAGGATTTGGTTGTGTGACAAAAAGCAGAATAGTATTTCAGGTTCTACTGAAGAAGAGCACCTGTGTAGAGGGCCTTTCTGGGTTATTTGTTATATTCACTTCAAAATACTGTTAATTGCTCTTCAGACCTTTGAGTTGGTTCTGAGTGTGAGAAAGCTAAGAGGATATCCTTGGCAAATAAAGAAAGACTCAAACCTTATCCCTCAGTTATAATAGTTCTGTGACTTACTTACAGGGACTCTCCTCCTCTTTAAAAAGTTTATATGAAGAGGGCATTTATGTAGGTAGAGAAAGAGGGAAAGATCTATTATATAGTTATAGTTTCATTATAATATGAATGATATTGTTCAGAAATATACAGAAATAATAAAAGAAGCCGCTGTAGTTCTCTCTCTCAATAGCCACGCTTAAAATTTATTCTTGTCTTTTATATACTTATCTACCTGGTTGGACTCATTCATCATGTAGATTTTTGAATGTTGCTTTCATATTTTAGTTGAATTTCTATGTGTGTTTTTCATGTTATTGAAAACTCTTAGTATGACTTTATATATGCATATATATATAATATATTTGCAATATATATTACCTGTTTCCTTTAAGGTGGATATTAACTGTTACATTTTTGTACAATTTATTTTCTATTATAAATAACATTCTTTGCAGAAAATATGTTTTAAGGAAATGACTATAAATTATCAAACTAAGACATTTAACTTTATGTTGTTCTATCACTACTCTTGATAACATACCTAAATTTTTCTTTACTATATTTCATTTCCTTCTTCCATATTTCTAAAAGCAGTATATATGTCTTATTACAGATATATCATTCCTTCACCACTCCTACCTGTTGATCTTCTTGTTATTTATAGACTTGTCAGAAATGGAAGATATTCATCCCATGCAGCCCACGCCTATCTTTTGACTTGGCTATAAATATTTCATCATTTACCTCTTTCCTTGCAAAGCATCCCTCTAGGATCTGTTTCTCTTTTGTTTTCTGGTCAATATGCCTTGACACTCTGTAGATGTCTAGGACAAATTGCTTTCCAAGGTTTATTAGGACAAATGTGTAGACTAGGAAATCTACTAGCGTGTTCAAAGGAGAAGGTTACTGGACATTTTGGGGCCTGTGAATGGGCTTTTGTGGATAATCAGTGACATGAGGATGCTAGTGTCATAGTCAGAAGAAATACCTTTATTACCAAAAATGTAAGTAACTTCAGTTAATTGTTTAGTTTTAATTGGTTAAAGATTTAAGAGGCAAATATTAGCCTTTAATTTCTTAATTTATTGATTTTCTATTGAAAAGTTTATGATGTCATTCATTCAGTGATTAGCTAGTGTTAAACTAATTTGACTGCTCTGAACTTAGTGAGGTCTAAAAACCGCAGCAAGTGGTATAGTTTGTAGAATAGGAATTATCTAACTCCAATCAGAGAATTTTTTGTTGAACTAGAATTCCACATGCAGTACAATCATATGGCAAAATAATTCACAATAATTTTAACCATTCATTCCTTCTTTGTATACCTTGATTTGTCACTGTTGGTTTTTGTTGCTTTTAAACAACTTTATTGAGAAGCTGTGAGTAAATAGCTATTCTCAATCCTTTAGTTAGAGTTTGGGATCAGTGAATTTTAGTTAGAGGGATACAGTGATTTTGATGTTTTGAGGCAGAACAACTAAGAAATCAGAATCTATTTTGGAGCCAACTTGCTGTGTGTGTGACCTTTTATAATACCCTTGATTTTTCTGATATGTATGTTTTCTGAAGTGGATAGCAATGACAGCATGAAAGCCACATAGGTGCTTTCTAGGACATCTTGCTAGATAATCTCATAAAATTTGAACCCCACTAGATATGAAGAATCATTTGTAAAAATGATTCTTTTCCACATGTTCCTTGCTTTGAATGCCGTATCTGAATGGTAGATTGTTTCTCCAGATGTTATAGACTCATATTTCCTTTTGGTGAGTATGATTGTAAGTTCCTGCCTGTGTTTCTAAGGATTTGTATTATTTCTATGTCTTAGGCAAGGTTTTTATAAATGCTAGATAGATACTTTAGAGTTTGGATTCAGTTCACATAGAGTATATTTCCAAGGCACTGCTGCTCATCCACTTCCTCCCTTGAGAATAGTGAAAAACAGTTAGCTCTCTTCCCAATCCTCTGATAGGGTGAGGGCTACTATTGTTTATTGTCTACTTATATAATGTGTATACTGACCCCCTAGCCCAGACCTTAGGTCAAAGGGAAAAGCAATGATTGTTTTCAATTGGATGATTACTGCCATATGCTTCCCCTTTGGTGGAATGTAAGAAAAGAAAGAACAACCAATAGGGAAAAATACTTCAAATTGAAGCCTGTAGAGCATACCATGAAGGTCTAGACTTTGAGCACTGATGACAGTTATGCCATGATATGAGTTTTAATTCCATTTCCTACTAATTGTCATCTTGAAACTCATCAAAGCCTCAAGTTCCTAACCTATAAAATTATTGTGATCATTATTATTAGGATGATTTAGAATAAGTGCCTTGTTTTATTATGAAAATCACATCTAATAATTTCCTGAAGTTCTTAGTATGGTATCTGGTGAACATGGTCACTTAGTAAATATGAACTGAAAAAATAAACACATTAAAAATAACCAAGTTAAAGAATAAAATGCTATATTCTAGTTTGTGAAAGATTAGACTTCCTGTGTTTCCAGGAGTTTCAAGAGAATTGCCCCATGGAGGGTAAAGAAAATGTCAGGCTTTTCTGCCCTCCCGCCATCAGGATAGATGATGGATCCTTGTCCTGAATGCATGCCTGATGGCGGGCACCTGGAATAGGGTGTGGGCATAGGTAGATGGAATTCAGCTGAGCTAAGACTGTGCTTTTTAAGGGTGGCGTCACCGGGATGCCAGCAGAAGCTGAGAAAGAAGCCGAAGAGAAAGAAGCAGAAGCAGAGAAGGCCAGAGAGCCCAAATAGAGTGAGGATTTGCTGGGGGCTGGGAGGACTGCCAGCCTCCCAGCCCCCCAGCACCCCTGCCTGCCACATGCCTGGTGAACCCCAATAAAAGACCTGCAAAAACCCACTAAGGACTCTGACTCCTCCTTTACCTGGTCTGCTGGATCAGAAAACCTGCACTGTGGCCAGTCCTGCCCTTACACCCCAGAAAGTTGCTTGGCCTAATATTAATAGTTTTGTCAGTGGGATCTGAGGACAGCTTATAGTCCTGTCTTCAGCTCACTCACTTTTGTGAATGTTTAGGTTCTCACTATAACTCCTTTATCACTGCCATTAACTATGTACTGCAAATGTTTCATGTGAAGTAGCACTGCTCAAAAAGTCCAGAAATCAGGGAGGCAATTGCCAGTTATCATTCATTTGAGTGAGGTGGACTTCAGCAATCAATTCACCTAAGGAGATGTAGTGTTTATACCTGCAGCTGAGTAGGTCTTGGAACTAAATAGGTATCTGAAGAGGAAGACTTCGGGTTTATCTCCCATGCTTGCCTACTTCAGGTAAACACTTTTGGTTACTAATATTTTATTCACAGTCATGGCATTTGTTGCACATCACAGAATCCTGGGCCTCAGAAAGTGACTTGTCAACAATATTAGCATATTTCACTGTGTGCAGTCCCTGATCTTGATCCTTTAGGTAACTTTCATGTTGCATATTTTTCTTGTAGAGAGACTTGGAAGCACAAATTTCAGACAAGCGTCTGATACATTTTATAAATTTATAGAATCAACTACCTGACAATGTTGTCAAAAGAAGCAATACTTTAGATGATGCAATTATATAATCAAGCCAAGTTGTTTGTTAAATAGTTCTTAGGCTTTTGCTTTGAGATGCTCTTATTACGTAATCCTAGAAGAGCTGAAAAGTTCCCATTTTGATGTATTTTTCTAAGATAACTTTAAAAATATCTTCAGGATTGACATTTATTAGACTTTTCAAGTCTTAACTTGAAAAGTTTTGCTCATTAAGTGTAAGTACTTTGAGAGTATATTTTCTATGGAAATTTTGTATTTTACATCCTTAAAACGCTTATTTTTCACAGTAAAGTGTATGTTCATATTAAACAAATCTCATGGAGAACACATAGCTAAGATCATACTGCTCCATTGCTGGGAATTTGCATTTATCTGAAAGTCTCAGTGCTGAATCTTCTTAGCTTTGAAGTATCCTTGGTTGATCTAGAGGGTTTCTCTCTCTCTCTCTCTCTCTCTCTCTCTCTCTCTCTCTCTCTCTCTCTCTCTCTCTCTCTCTCTCTCTCTCTCTCTCTCTCTCTCTCTCTCTGTCTCTCTCTGTGTGTGTGTGTGTATGTATTAACTTGTTTAAATGTAATAGAGTAAGTCCATGACTGTAAGACCTGAAAAGCAGCCTATAGGGTAAGGTAAAAGTATCAGGCTTTTCTGCCCTCCTGCCATTAAGATAGATGAGGGAACCCTGTGGTCCTGAATGCATACCTGATGGCAGGTACCTGAAGTGGGTACACCTGGCCTGAGAGACTGAGTTTATAAGGGCGGAGTCACGGGGACGCCAGCGGAAGCCAAGAATGAAAGGAAGCTGAGAGAAGAAGAAGAGAAGCAGAGAGAACGCCAGAGAGCCCAGATAGAGTGAGGATTTGCTGGGGGCTGGGAGGCCTGCCAGCCTCCCGGTCCCCCAGCACCCCTGCGTGCCATATGCCTGGTAAATCTAAATAAAAGACCTGCAAAAGCCGCTGAGGACTCTGACTCCTCCTTTACCTGGTCTGCTGGATCATAGTAAACCTGCTCAGTGTCCTGTCCTGACCATTCAGTCACCAAATGATTTAGCAAATTCTTTGAACTCAACCAAGTCTTCACTCTGGGCTCCCCGACCTTCTCTCACATTCTCTCTGCTCTTCTCATGGCTCTGCTGCTCTCTCGGCTGCTTCTTTTGGCTTCTCCTCGGCTTCTCCGTGACGCCGCCCTTAAAAAAAGCACAGTCTAAGCCCAGGTGAATCCCATCTACCTATGCCCACACCCTACTCCAAGGGTCAGCCATCAGGTATGCATTCAGGACTGCAAGGATCCATCATCTATCCTGATGGCAGGAGGGCAGAAAAGCCTGACATTTTTCCTTACCCTACAGTGACTTGAAAAGTGACTCCAGCTTTATATAAAATTTTATATAAATTTTCTTAATCAGGATTTTAGCTAATCAGTAGTGAACTTAAGTAAGTAGTGACATAAGAAGTGACTTTGTTCACTGATGTATGAAGTCCTTAACAGTGGAGAGTTTTATTTCTATGTTCATTCACCAGTTCAGTTCTTGTTTATGATAATATACTTTTTTTAAAAGGGTAATCATGTTTAACATTTATATGGGTCTCATAGTAGTGCTTTATGTGGATTAACTCATTTGATCCACATAATATCCCTATTGAGTAATAATATTGTTCCCATTTTGGAGATATAGAAAGATAATGTCAATTGCCTAAGATCACAAAGCTAGAAAGTGTAAGAACTAAGATTCAAAAGAAAATATAGTTTCAGTCTCTGTGTTTTTAAATACTTGACTTCATAAGTCTTATTATTTATAATGGATATATGTAACTAATCTGAAAATTAATAAAATTGGTTTATAGTCCCATTTATGTTTAGATTTCTGTCACATGTAAATTATCAGTTATTGCTATCTAAAATAATGGTAACCTTGTATATTCCTAAATTTCTTTATGTAACATTAATATCAGAATCAAGGGCCTTCCAGTCTCTATGACAGGAATAATGCAGTCATGAGCCTGAGTGCATGCAGTAGGTTTGGTCACAGCTAGAATGCATCTCATTTATATTTTATACACTGTCAAAGAGATGAGAACTACAAATAGAGTGACAGTTGCAGCAAGCAGAAAACCTATATATAGGTAATATATACATGTATATTATATATCACATATATATGTATAAAATGTATCTGACTGTGTGTGGGTGTCTGTGTGTGTGGGAAGGGGGTGCCCATTTGTAGGTGGCTGTTCTGTGTGTGTGTATAAATTAACTACCTTAGTTTTGGACATTAGAATTTTAATAAACTTTTATATACATATATATGTATATATGTTAAGTTGAAAATTTAAGATGTATTCTCTGCCCTCCTTTGGCTTTACCTTGCTTCTGAACAAGGGGTTTGATTATTACTAATGCTGATAGACTGTCGATAGATATAGACATATGCATAGAAAACTTTCTACTGTGAAAATTTTATTTGAAATTGGCTTTTCTACCCCCCAAAATTTGATTATTATCCAAGAATATCCACCTTCTAAATAATGTGATTAAACGAACAGTTTGTTCAGGTGACTGGATTTCATTGATATGTGATCTATCTTCTGGCAGCATGTGACATGAAGAAATGCACATCTGGAATCTTAATGAGAAGACATCTGAAGGAATGCCACAGGATTTCCTATTACCTGCTGTACTAAGTTCACACATTATTTCTACCTTAATATCTGGATGATTTGATTTCAGTCTCTTCATACAACCTACAAAGACTGCTTTTGCCAATCTAAGTAAAATATTTACCAACATTAGCAGCCAAAAATATTCTCAAAATGGTACCCTTTCTTCAGTTCCAGTGCCACAGACTTTTTCCAACTATTCTAATTATCAGTGATCCTTTTTCTCTTAACCTTATTTGGTATATATGACTACATTTCACTAGTACACTACATTTCACTCTTTTTTCTTTCAGCATTTTAATTTGTAGCTCTGACCTAATCAGAAGTTCTGAGTTCCTTGAACTGCCGTAAATATGGAACTTGAGGTTTAGTTAGATCTCATCCAAATCCTTCATTTTATAGAGGAAACTTTATAAAATATAGGATATTATTTATTGGACAGTTATAGCATTTTAATATGCATCACTCATTTTATCATCCCAAACATCATATATAGTATGTACTATTATTGTCACCATAATGATAAGAGAGAAGACTAACATGACTGACATACAGAGAAAGCCTTGCCAAGAATACACAGCTAGGAAGAGACAGTGCTGGAATTTAATTCCAGACCTTCTGATTCCAACTCTTAATTTCTTAAGTTAGTGACAGACATAGAATAGGAACTTACAACTCTATTTCAGAATTCTTGATTGTTCTAATTACTTGCATAATCATACTTTTGATACCAGTGTTATGGAATGAAGATTTGCGTCCCCTCCCAGAATGTATTTGTTGAAACTATCTCCAATCAGATGGTGTTAGGAGGTAGAACCTTTGAGAAGTAATTATCATGAAATGACGTAATAAGGGTGGAGTCCTTATGAATGGAATAAATGCCCTTTTCTAACATGTGAATATTTATGAAGTCAGCAATATGGAACCAGATAATGGCTGTTATCCCAACCCTGAACATGAACTTGATAGCACCATGTTCTCTGACTTTCAGACTGTGGGATGTATTATTTTTGTTGTTGTTGAAAAGCCACCCTGTTTATGCTATTTTTTAAATAACAGCCCAAACCAATAATTAGGAAAAGAGAAGAAATGCAAGTGTTAACTTCAAAGACAGGCCTTATTCCTGCAAGTACACACGATATACACTCTAGTCCTTTCTGCAGAGATCAAGTTTTCTGTTATAATGAGTGATTAATGAATTGATATAAGGACTCTGTATGTGAATTAGTAAATCAAAAAAGCATTTCATGTAGTAGTTTTTGTTAAGAAATATTTATTTCATTTTTGGAGGGTGGTATGTTTAAAATCAAGGCACCAGCAGACTAATTACTTAGTTCATAAACAGCTGTCCTATTATGTCCTCACATAACAGAAGAGAGCTTGTTGGGGGTCTTTACTTTTTTATTTTTATTTTTTCCAATTTACCTGAGATATATTAACATATACATTGTATGAACTTAAAGTGTACAATATGTTGATTTAATATACTTAAATAAGTATTGACATATGCTCTAACAACAAAATTATCACTTCCATAATATTAGCTACCACCTCCTTCTCATCACATAATTACCATTTTTTTGAGGAATTGTGAGAAGGCTATTAGTATCATGTATATAATATATTATTATTAACTGTGTTTAACATTTGTATATTATACTCCCAGAAATTACTCAATTTATAACTAGAAGTTTGTACCTTTGATGAATATCTCATTTTCTCCAAAGGCCACTAGCAACCATGTTCTACTCTGTTTTTATGAGTTTCGCTTTTTTAAGAGTCCATATATAAGTAAGATCATACAATATTTGTCTTTGTCAGTCTTACCTCACTTACATAATGCCCTCAATGTCTATCCATGTTGTTGCAAAAGGCAGGATTTCTTTCTTCTTCATGATTGAATAACACACACACACACACCCCTCACTTTTTTTTATCTCTTTATCTGTTGACAATTAGATGGTTTCATTACCTTGGCTACTATGAATTATACTGCTATAATCATTGTTTTGCTGAGGTATCTCTCTGAGATCATGTTTTCACTTCCTTTGGATATAGACATAGAAATGGGATTGTTGCATCATATGTAGTTCTGCTTTTCATTTTTTAGGGACTTTCCATATTATTTCTGTTGCATCAATTTATAATCCCAGCAACAGTGCACAATGTTTCCCTTTCTTCCACATCTTCAACGACATTTTTTTTTGTCTTTTTGGTGAGAACTGTTCCAACAGATTGAGGTGTTATCTCACTTAATTTGTGACATGCATTTCCCTGATGATTAGTGATGTTGCACATCTTTTCTTTTTGTTTTGTTTGTATGTGATGGTCATATGTATGTTTCCTTTGGAAAAAAAAATCAGTGTAGTCCCCCCTTATCTGTGAGAAGAGGCTTCAGGTAACTATATTCACTGCAGTCCAAAAAATATGTACAATAAGATAACTTGACAGAGAGACCAGACCACATTCACATAACTCTTGTCACAGTTTATTGTAATTATTTTACTTTATCAGTTATGCCGCTAAACTTTGTATGTTATTTATGATTTAAACATTATTATATGTTTGTATAAAAAACCCACTATATATAGGGTTTGGAAATATTGCTGGTTTCAGGCATCCACTGGGATTATACACTTGACAGATGGGGAGGAGTACACTATATTCAGTTTTTCTGTTTCTTAATTTTAATTCCTTTTTTTGCCATGGAATTGAGTTGTATGAGTTCTTTGTGTATTTTGGATATTAACCTCCTATCAGAGAGATAATTTTGAAACATTTTCTACCCTTCCATAGGTTGTCTTTTGATTATTTCTTCATTGTTTCTTTTGCTGTATATTTAATTTGTTATAGTCCTACTCAGTAAATTTTACTTTTGTTTGTGTGTCTGGTCTTTTATACCAAAAAAATTGTTTCCAAGACAAGGAACTTTTTCCCTGTGTTTTCATCCAAGTGTTTTATGATTTCAGACCATGTTTAAGTCTGCAATCCTTTTCAAGTTAATTTTTGTTATTGTCATGTATTTTGTTATGTATTTTGAGTATCATTCTCTCCATGGAAAAACAGATGTATGGTGTTTTATTGAATAGTTTGGGGTCACAGAATGATTTGGAATCAAAGAAACTAGATTCCCCAAAGTGTCAAGTAAAAAGCTAAACTTACCCAAACCTTTCCGTTGCTCAGTTCTCTTCCAACATGTTCCTTATCTTGAATTCTTTGTAAAGTGTATACGTTATAATTTATCAGGGACAATTTAGATGTATTCATGTCCAGAGACATAGGGATGGATTTGATAACATTCCCTGAGGTCCTTTTTTGCCTTAGAATAAATGCTCTTTATCATTCTAAGCTTCTTACTCTGAGTAATATTTGAATTTGATCCTGTGGATTCCCCAGAACAATTTATGATACCATTTCCATGGCTGATGCACTTGGAATTTTTTCCTGTGATTCAGGCTGTATTCTCTTTTGACTTAATATGATCTTCTCCACTCTGCTGCTTTGACTCTTAGCATCATAGTTTCCCTTTTTATTTCCAGAGTTTATAGACTGTCACCAGACTTCCCTCTACATTCTTTAGCCAAGTCATCCATACTTTGCGCTACTAATCTTCTGTTATAACAGGCTTCCTGTTACTAATATCTCTGCTCTTACAGTCCCAATTTGTTCCAGATTTTCTGGTAGAGATTCCCCTACACCAAAAGCAGATCCCAGGTGCAGTCACTTGAGAACTGAGTGGGGAAAAATACTTACACCTCTTTTTCACTGTGATGTCTTTCCATCTGCAGTTCAAAATAGCACTTCCATGTGGGCTGCCATTTTGCAGCACACTCACCTGGATGGTAATTGCTGTCTAGCCTTAGTTTTTTTGCAACAGGTCCTTCTGAGAATACCTATTTTCCACGTTTTTTTTCTTCCCTGTGGATATCTGTGTTTTCATTCATTTTCCCCTAGCGTATAAGCTGGCCTTTTCCCAATCTGACTCTCATTTTGTTATTTGATCCTAAGATCTGTAACTCCTCTCAGACCATCTGTATTATTTCTCTGACCTTGCTGATGTTTTGCAACATTCGCCAGATTACTATTGTCTGTGGATTTCATTTACATGCTGTTTACTATGTTTTGAAGATTATTAATAAAGGTGAATATACAGAAGGGAAGACCTTTCACAGACATCTGTGGAATTTCTCTAGACTGCCCCCACCACTTCATGGTCATTATTTTATTCTACTTTTTGATTTTTTGCCCAGTGTTTCATCTAGTTCCCTTTATGAGCACCCCATTCTTGTACCAAATGATTATATACAATACGAGCTTTTCTTGTATTACTTTCTAATTGTCTAAACAATTCATCAGATTTGTCTGTCACATTTATCCTATATTAGATCCAAGTTTTATTTGACAGCTTCCATTATCCTCAGGATTGGGGAAACTCTGTAACATTCTATATACTACCCTTTCTCCCCCACTTACAGTTTTACAACTTCCCCACTTACAGTTTTGAATGCATATTTTACAATTTTACAATTTTGAATGCATATAGAGTTAAAAAAAAAAATCACACACAAGCATGTGTAAGCAAGGAGTGCATGAAGATCTTCATATCCAAATGTTCAGCGGTTGTTTTTGATTTTGAATGATGATTTATAATAACAACATGGTAAAACTGGATGAATAGATTTTAAAATTTAGTACAAACCATAGCTTTATTTAGAAAATATCTGTGATGTGCCTGGTGCTGTGCTCCAATGTGATGTATATTACTCTCCATGATTACAGTAACCCTGAAAGGCAGGTGTTTTCAGGTACGCTACTAACCCATAAGTTGTCTTCATGAGAATTAGGGAAAGGTGATCCTTCCAAAAAGATGTAACCAGTGCCAACACTTGGCTGGCAGAGAGAGCTCAGGCTATATTTCATAACCCACTAACCTCTTAGGCTATATCTTTTTATGGCCTGTCAAATTTACGTGATAGCCCTGATTTTTTTTTTCTTTTAAATGAAGAGGAATAAGGGGCCTGTATGCATTACAATTTAGGGTTAAAACCAATGCAGTTTCTTGCATGCCATAGTTGTCTGTCTACAGGTAGAATACTTATAGATATAATTTCTGTTTCTGTAATTTTATGCTAAATTCAAATAATATTTTGTTCTTTTAGTTGCAAAAGAATGGATATAATTTAGCATATAACCATCTGAGTACAGAACCAATCTTCATCTATATGATTTTTAAATTTTTATTTAAATATTTTATTTTATATAATTCTTACATCTTTTTTCATCTTTGCATAATGTATGCATTTTCATTTTGGTTATATTCCCCATACAATTGCACTTCCCCCCTTATTTTGACTCTAGTCCTTCCTTTACCCCCCCCTCGCCCCCCGTAGTGTGTCTCTGGTTTATAGTTGCTTGTTGATTTTGATTTTTACTTTGTATTGGCTAGTCTTTTTCCTGGTCTCTTATTTAGGTTTTCTAAATTCCTAAAATACCATTCTAAAATACCATCTGGTATTTTTCTTTTTCTTTCTGACTTATTTTGCTGAGCATGATCCCTTCTAGTCCATCCATGTTGCTGCAAACTGCATGTGTTTATCTTTTTTGATTGCTGAGTAATATTCCATTGTGTATATGTACCACATCTTCTTGATCCAGTCATGATGTTTTTTTTTTTTTTTTTATTGCAGTCTTCACATATTGTTTGTTCTTATTCTCTATTATAGAATCTTTTTTTTTGTTTTTTATTTTTTTTAAAGATTTATTTATTTACTTATACAAGCACTGGGCACAGTCAGAAGTGCAGGAGGGTGAGAGAATGCACCAGAGCCAGAGCAGGGAGCAGAACAGGCAGATGGACAAAGTACACTGCTGAGGGGAGCAGCAGGCGGCAGGAGAGGTCTGTGCACCATGTGGGACCCTAACCAGGTGGCCAGGGATTTAGCTGGCGCTGCAGAGGCTGTGGGCAGCTTTGCAACCCAGTGCTCAACCACTGCGCCACCAGGGGAGGCCTTTTTTTTTCCTTTTAAAGATTTATTTATACAAGCACTGGTGTACAGGCCAGAGGTGCGGGAGGGTAAGAGAATCCACCAGAGACCGAGCAGGGAGCAGAATAGGCAGAAGGACCGAAATACACTGCTGGGGGGAGCAGCAGGTGAAGTAGGAGGGGTCTGCCGTGCCATGTGGGAATCTCCCTGGTCAGCTAGGAATAGAACTGGCGCTGTGGAGGCTACAGCCTCACAGCCTTGAGCTCAACCTGCTGCACTGCCGGGGAGACCCCTCTATTACTGAATCTAAACAGATCATGGAGAAGAGAGTATATTCCTCTGGCTCAGAGATTCTTTTCATGTTCTCCACAGACTAGCTGAATTCGTTCACTTATGCCTATGTGTTCATTTAGTTCAGTCAACACTTAGTGAGCACACACATTCATGATATTAAATACACATGCCACTCACTGAAGCATAGACGTATGACTTAACAAATTGTGTTTTGAATCCTCTGGCTTTTTGACTTATGTTACTAGATACTCATAAAGGAGTAGAGGTTTTGGGAACTAGAATATGTTTGAACTTATATATAAATATATACACAATACAAAAATCATGCATGTGTGTATAATATAGTAAAGCAAAGATAGTATAAAGATAAATTTTTACCAAAGCATTGTATCTTTTCATTTTCTTCCCTTTTCTTTGCATTTTCATTTTCCTTGAGCCCTTTTTCTATTTTTTATTGAAATGCACCTTCTGCTTTAGCTATAGAGCTTTTCCTTCTTGAGTGCTATAGTTTTCTTGCTCAACATTTCTGACATTCAGGTAAATGGAAGGAAATGGATGTGGGACTTGTGTGTGTGTTCATAATGCCACTTTGCCACCCTGAAATCTATGCAGATAATTTACTTGGAAGGCTTTGAGCCTGAGTGGAATACACAACCATCTAAGGACCCTGCATTGATTTACAGCACCTGCTACAGTGCTTGGGTTTTGGCAGCATTTTTCTGCTGCCAAATGTTGTTGCAATAGCTGGGCAAGTCTAGATGGAGGTCATATTTACCGAGCATGTTTATAATCTGCAGAAGATCTAAGCCATTGAGGGCTAATTTCCCAAAGATCAATGACTATGGGAGGATTTCAGAAGTTATCCTTTTTATCCAATTTCCTGTGTCCTAATGAGATGGCTGAAACCTGTTTGGAATCTTTCTGATTAGAAAGTCTTCTGAGAGTCAATAAAGAATATGACATTCATAAATCTAGATGAGAGGTGACTTGGCTATCTATGGTGATTCATGCTATGAGCCTTTTCCCTGTCCCTTGCAGGGTATGCTGTTGATGGCCAACCTGAGACAAGGTCAGATTTGAACCAGAAGTTTTAACAAGATTGGCCCTTCCAATTCAATTTAAAGAACTTATTTTGCTGTAGTTAGTTTCACTGTCTATGTTTTGCACCTTTTCTGATTCAATTTAACTGCAGTTCAGTTAGACAAAAATTTATGTGTTAAGTGATTGTCCTATGTTTTCCAACTAACTTAATTATCATTAAATTAAGTAAAAATAACTGTAATAATATATGTGGTAAGGTCATAATATAGACCTGGACATGTTGATTTGAATAAAGTACAATAAAAGATTATGATATCTAATATTTTTGAGTATTTACTATAAGTCAGACACTGTGCCAAGCACTTTGCACACATTATTTTCTTTAATCCTAACCACCCACTAACAAATTGTTATACTCATTTTATAGGCAAAGAAACTGATACCTAGATAAATTAATTTCCCATGTTAGCAAAATCCTTCCATAGTATCATGTGCCCCTCTAGCTGTCACTTTTTTTCTTTTCCCTCTTACCTAAACTTGAAAAAAAGTTGTCTACATTTTTAACTCCTATTTGCATTTGAATCCAGCCAGTTTTGCTTCTGCAACTGCAACTACTATTGAAATGAAATCATTAAACAGGTTCATTCCCTTGTATTATCAAAAGCAGTGTCTTCATTTCACTGGATTTCTCAGTGGTTTTCACCACAATTAACCAATGCCACCTTGAAATAATCTCTTGTTTCTTGTATTAATTCATTTGATCTCTTATAACAGAATACCTCATATTGGATAGCTTTTAAACAAGTTTTAGAAATTTGAGATCAAGATGCCAACATGACTGGTAGGACCTTCTTCCTATTCCCATCATCATGGGGTGGAAGGGGCTAGAGACCTCTGTACAGTCTCTAATAAGAGCAGTAACCCCATTCATTAGGGCTCCATTCTTATTATCTAAACACTTCCCAAGATCTCACATCTTCATACCATCACATTGGGCATGATGGTTTGATAGATGAATTTAGAGGGGAGGAAAGGAAACACAAGCATTGAGCCCATATTTTTTTATGTACCATATTCTCCTTTATTTATTTACTTTTAAAGATTTATTTATGCATACAAGAACTGGGGTATAGGCCGGAGGTGTGGGGGGTGGTGAGAGGATTCACCAGCAACAGAGTAAGAAACAGAACAGGCAGATTGACTGAAATACACTGTTGAGGGGAGCAGCGGGCGAGTCAGGAGAGGTCTGCTGAGCCATGTGAGTCACTCCCTTGCCAGGGATCGAACTTGTGCTGCAGAGGCTGTGATAGCTTCATAGGTTGCGTCTCAACCCCTTGCACCACCAGGGAGGCCCTCTCCTTTATTTTCTTTGAATCACTAGCTGTCCCTTTCCCTTTGATAGCACTTCTCCCACTGTTTAATTTCTCATTACTGGAGCATGTAGTTTGAATTCTGAGTCTTCTCTTGCCTCTGGCTTCTGCCCTATATCAGGGATTCTAAACTTTCTTGTTGACATGTACTTATTTGGTAGTCTGATGAGGCCTTTGGGATTGTGTTTTAATATATATAAAATAACACAGATGTTTCAAGGAATCCCATCTTAGCGAATCCCAACATGGACTCTTGTTTTCCACTTTCAATTTTATTTTTGCTTCAATATTTTCCATCATTAATTTTAAATTACTCAAGAAAATTGAAGGTAATATCTGATTCTTTGTGTGAGGACATTCAAGTCTTGTTTGTTTATCTCCATAGTATCCCAATTTTTTTTACTTTTCCCTATCTCCCTTGTTACCCTGACACCACTCTCCATAATGTGGTATACAGTGAATGTTCTGTGAATAAATGAAGGCTTGGGATAGGGAGAGAAAGAAGCAGGGTGAGTTATGAAGTTGATCTTATAATACTCTACAAAACACTGAAGGTAGAGTAGAGTTAGTCTTACAAGAGGAGAATAGATTTAAAAGAAAATTTCCCATAGTGGAAAATGTAGAGAAATAATTATGAATTGTAAACAACTATTAATTTGACTGAATTCTTTGAAGTTATTTCTAAAAAATTTCTGTGTAGCTTTTTGTAGACTTTGGATCTGTGTTCAATGAATTCCTTTGGAGACACTAAATCATATTGTTTTGGGAATGTAAGGGCCAGAAAGGGAACAAAACTGAAAGGAAGACTCTTTCCTATATTCGTTTGACAATGGAACAGATTTCTATAGCCATTTCTCCCCCAGGGACTCAGAAAACCATTTGGAAAAAGTCAGATAGTTTGACAACATGGCAACTGAAACAATTCAATAAGGGTCTTCCTCCAACTCTTTTTCACTTCTGAACCAAACATAGCGTCATTCTGTCAACTTCTCTAATATTCTGTATTGTTCTCAGGCTTATTTATTTATTTATTTATTTGTTTATTTTTTTGGCTGCCTGCACTCCCTTGGTTAACTGGTCATAATCCCTATCATCCTGTGTAAGCTAAACCCTAAATTACACAATATGTTTTCTATCCTTATGGCATATGCCTTCCATGTTAGGGAAGACTCCAGGGAAAGCAAAGTCAGGCTGTATTTTTACTGCTTTCACAAACTTATGTTCTATCAGCCTTGGGTATTCTGACCTCCCCAGAGTCAATATGGTGTTTTAATAACTGAGAAAAACAGCAAAAACATGAAGAAAGGACACTGTGGAAATCACTTTCCAAACTAACTTGTACTGAAGCTGCTTTAAATATGAGTCATGGAAAATAATAGTGATTAGGATAATGCGGTACATTGCATTCAGTGACAGTTAATCCTCTTATTAACTTCATGCTAATATTTTGTTCATTTGTTAGGTCTAGGGATTGTGTGAAAATGTTGGCGTTCCTGTCTTCCTCTGTTCATTGGGAAAGTTGTAAAAATAGTTGTAAAAATAAGAGTTACAGATTGAAATGCATTTGAGACTGACTTTTCCCTCTGGAGATGTATGCTTGCCTTGTGTACTTCATCTAGCCTTTGAGTTTGAGTATCCATTCTTTGATGCATCATCATCTTCCCTTCAGAGGGTTTCCTTTTCACCTGAATGATCATCAGTCAGGGAAAAGTCAGTGGGGCGGTTTAGTTGTGCGTACGTTGCATTGCCAAATGGAGACAGAACACTGCTCGGGCCCCAGCCTACAAAGCATTTCTGGCAGTGAGCCAAAGAGGTGATCCCTGCTCCAGGAAAAAAGAAAAAAAAAAACAACAACAATGACTCTGAGATTGTGACTCTCCATTCCTTTACTGAGCTGATTCATACAGCAGTTTTGACATTGAGTCTCAGGAGACCTGTTCTCTTACCGTCCAGCTAAAAATATCCAAATTCAGATTTATAGCGACAGTAGCTGATAAATTTGCTGGGGGAAATTCAAGCAGTGTCATTGTCATGCTAGGAAACCTGTTCTGGTAAATTGATAAGGGAAAGAAATTGCCAAACATGGTAGAGACCTATGGTGCCACTTCCCCTGGGATGATGAGCTAAAGGAGCTTTTCATAAAACTTCTCTTTTTTCAAATATATTAGGAAGTAGAATGAACTAGATTAAAATAGAATATAGAAAGCATCTTTTTAATCAAAAGAATGACATGACATAAACCAAAATCTTACCTTCTACAGCATATTTTTCCTTTTCTGTCAAGAAAGGAACCTTGTTTTAAAACTCTTTGCCAAGACAAAAGTCTCACTTAAATAGCCCTGCATTTCAGCTGTGACCTGTGATTCAATGAAGATCTATTAATTCTGAATTCTGAAGAAATACACTGCTTATGCATTTTTGTTCAGAGTTCCAGAATCCAATTTTTTATTACAGCCTGCCACTCACTGTCCTTTATTTTTTTTTTAATTTTTTTTTAATAGAGGCATGTTTTTATTTATTTGTTTGCTTTGTTTTTTTATACATGCACTGGGTACAGTCAGAAGCACGGGAGGGTGAGAGAATTCACCAGAGCCAGAGCGGGGAACAGAGCAGGCAGAAGGACCGAAGTACACTGCTGAGGGGAGCAGCGGGCGGCAGGAGAGGTCTGCGCGCCATGTGGGACCCTCCTCAGATGGCCGGGGAGCAGCCGGGGATCGAACCTGTGCCGCAGAGGCTGCAGGCAGCTTCGCAACCCAGCGCTCAACCTCTGCGCCATGGTGAACACATTCTCAGAAGGAGTATTGCAGAATGCCCCCTTCCCCCACACTCCAGTGCCAATTGACATGAAATGGTTTGACATAAGCTTCAAGTTTTCATTTATTCAACATTCTTGAGCACCAACCAGAAGCCAAGCGTCGTGATGGACATTTTCCAAAGTGATGAAGGTGCACTGTACTATTTTAATGGGATAGATGTAAATATAATGAATTCATTATAAATCATATCATAAATATAATAATTGACACATGAACAATTACTAGGAGAATTGAACAGAGGAAATGCTTCTTTTGGAAAAAGGCCAGGAAGGCTTCACAGAAGAAGCAAAATTTATGCTTGGGATGGCACAATAAATGGGTGCTTCTGGGGAGGCAGTGAGAGGAGTATTTCAAGTAAACACAAAACATTGCATAAAGGAAGAAAAAGTACTACTTGAATTTGGGACTTTACAACATTATCTTAACTACTTGTTTTTTTTACCTTTGTCAAACAACTTTCAAACAACAGCTACATTTGCAAAATTATTTTAGATCATTAACTCTGAAAATTACTGTTTGTATGATTCCTGCCTTGAACTTGTGCCCATTATAAGCTGGCATCTAATGAACAGGTGCAGTCCTGGAGGTTTGCCCTTGTCAAACACTTGACCTGACCAAAAATGTCATGGCAGCATTCCCTAGAGGAACCCTGTGGACTTAGGTCTCAGTAATGATGTTCTAATGATCTATGTTGTCATTTGTGGTTACATAAAGTCACGAGGCAAAAGCTAATAAAATTATTATTGTCTGCCTGAGTGAAGACTAAAGGCTAAAATTTTAATTTTATGCAGCATTCATTCAACACAGTTTTATGAAATTGACAGTATTTGGGTCTTTCATTTACCTGGTTCTACCTTATAACCTTCTTTCTTCCAGATTAGACAATACTTCGTATATTAGGACTTTAATTTCAATAGAAAGTAACTCCAAAAAATCCATAAAATGCAGAGGTTATATTTTGTGATTCAGTAGGAAATACAGTATACAAAGATTTCATGTAATTGTGAAAAATATGTAAAATAAGCATTCATGTTGAAATATTTAGGAAAGTAGAAATGCCTGCAATTTATTTTGAAGTATAACAACAAATAAGATGTATTAATGGATGAATGCATGTATAAGTAAGTGGGTAAATATGTTAAAAACAAGTTTAATGATATGTTAATGGTAGAATTGAAGTGAGGGAAATAATTTTAAGATTATTTTATCTTTGTGGACTGTTTGACATTTTTATAATGTTATGTTGTAGGAAAAAAGATAAGCTAGATCAGACCAAAATTGGTAGAGGTATTTGGTTAAGAATTATGACACTCCTAAAATGAAGAGAAATTTCTCAGACTTACAAAACATAGGCACAACTAAAGAAATAGTGGTATCTGTGAACCAAAGATACACAATCTTTCTTCACCATTAACTTGTGAATGTCAGGTTAAAAATAACAGAATTCTAGGAAGAAAATTAGTTTGTTACAAGGTTCAGATCTTTAGTTCATTCAGCAATACAGAAATAGACTTTTGGAGTTGTTTTCTGTGTATAAAAATTCCTAAATTCCTCATAAATAAGGCAATTTATGCCCTCTTGTTCACTTCAACATGTATTGAACACCTCATATTTGCCAAGCATGGGCTTGACATAGTGACTCAGACAAGAAGTACTTCAAAAACTTTAATGTCAAAAAAATGGATAAAGGTAATAACAATATAATGTGATAAAATTAATGTGAACTTATAAAGTGCTATCAACAACTGGGCTTATTAGTTCTATGATCTTTGTAACTGGGCAGGTTACTTAATTTGTGCCTTAGTACTTTCATCTGTAAAGTATGGTTAATAATCACGGTTAACATATTGTCTGTCGAATAGCAAGGCCTAATGAAAGGTTGCTAATATCTTTAATGTAGAGAGGAAGACCAAATTAGAAAACAAAACATAAATCATTAACCTATGAATTATCATATTATTTGCTTGACAGATATCCTTTTTTACTCCCCCTACCCCTGTTATTGCCCTAATATAATTACAAAATCATTGTCAAGGAGCAGAAACAGTCCTTGTCATGGATTTGGAGCAAATACTCATTTCTAACTTCCAGTTATAGATTGAAGTGACTTGTTTCAGACACAGTTTGTCAGTGGCCAAGTGAGGAACATGTGGAGAAAGGTTGAGGAAATATTATGTTCCTTTGGAAATACACTTTATTATTTTTTAGGAAGTAAAAGAAAAAATACTTTAAAATATTTTCATGTGTTTAAGAGGGGATGTGCTAAGGGTACCTAAATATAGTCCACTAGAAGATTTTCAGTGAGCATTCCTTGAAGTGTATTGTACTGAACCCTCTGCTAAATTTTTTTTATGGCATGGTGGTGGGTCTCTACATGGTGGTTGTTTCATTAGCCACATTATTTTAATTACTTTAAATGCAGAATGATATATGTAATCTATAGAATCTACATCTTTTAGCCTTACATAGCTATATGCAGTTAGAAAGGACAGAGTGCTTCCCTCTTTGAGAAAATGAAGTAACTTCTCTATATGTCTGTCTTATTGGATCTGTAGTGCATAGTATATTTTCTATGATGAGACAGAGATTTTCCTAAGAAAATTCAAGGCTTTGAATTAAACTATCTGGTGGTTGTGAGCATTGCAGCTAATGGCCCACACTTGCTTTGAACACAAGTGATCTCAAGTACTTTGGCCAACTTAACTTAGAGATAAGAGGGAAGTTCATATGTACCAAGGCATGATATTTCTTATCAAAAATGAGAGAGAAAATGGAATAGGAAAAGCAGAAGAGGAGAGGAAGAGAGAAAGAGAGAGAGAAGAAAATGAGTGGGAAGAAGAAAGCAAATGAACAAAAAAGTGAGATTTTACCTCAGAAAATTAAAATTATTGGTTCTTACTATTAAATTATATGTTTACTAGCATAAGGCTTAAACAAAATTAAGGTAAAATAAATCAGATGAAAGTCACTGGAAGAAATAGCATATCCCTCAGGCAATAATGCAGAACAGTAAGAAACACTGAAGGGTATTTGAATATGCAGTTCACATCCTTGTGTGCTTTCACTGAAAAGCTGGTACACAGAGAAGAGGGGACATACAATTTCAAAGTCTTTTCAAATATCTTTTCTTTGTGTCTCCTTCTTTACTTTTAATAAAATTTTATAGTTTTCATTGTACAAATCTTTCATCTTCTTTGTGAAGTTTATTTCAAGGTATTTAGTTCTTGATGTGATTGTAAATAGGATTATTTTCTTAATTTCTTTATCTTCTACTTCAAATACAACCTTCCAAGACTGAATCAGGAAGAAATGGAAATCTGAACAGATCAATCACAAACAAGGAAATTTAAGCACTAATCAAATTCTCCAAAAAATACAAAAGTCCAGGACCAGATGGTTTCCCTTTAGAGATTTGCAAATCTCCAAAGATGAACTAATACCCAGCCTTCTCAACTCTTCCAAAAATTGAGGAAGAAAGAATGCTCCCAAACACGTTTTATGAGGTCAACATTACTCTGATATTAAAAGTAGACAAGCACATCACAGAAAAAGAAAAATACAGACCAATATCCGTGATGAACATAAACGCAAAGTTTCTCGACAAATCATAGCTAACTGAATCCAACAATACATTAAAATCATGACCAAGTGGGATTTAATCCAGAGAGGCAAGAAAGGATCAACATGTTAAACCAATCAATGTAATTCACCATATCAATGAAAGGAAGTTAAAAAATCATATGATCATGCTAATAGAGTATGCATTTGACAAGATACAGCATGTCGTTATATTGAAAAAAAAAAACAAACAGGTAGAAGGAACCTACTTCACATAACATAGACCAAGTAGAAGTAAAACTATCACTATTTACAGACAACTTGACAATACACATAGAAAACCTTAAAGACTACTGAAAAGCACTTAGATACAGTAAATCAGTGTATTGAAATGGTAGGCTGCAAAATCAGTATGCTCAAATTGGTTGAGTACCTATGTAAGCAGTGAACTCGAGTGTGTTTTCAATTTATAATTTCAACCCTAGAAAAGTCTCTAGCTTTATTCTATGCATTATGAACATTTCTGTAATTACAAAAATCAAAATCTTAAATAACCCAATGATTTAATGATATCATCGATAATTGTGACCTCCCTAATTCCAGCATTTTAAAAGAGAATAAATTTTGATAATTATGGTGTGATGTGAATGTATATGTGTAGGATTACTTAATAATTGGGAAGAAATGGCAGGAGCAGCTAATTTTTTTTAAAAGAGTCACTTCTGTGTCAGGCACTGTGTTCTACATGCATTTAATTTAATCTTTACAAATTTTTGATTTAATACAATAGTAATGATGGTGATTCATTTAAGTAATAGAGCTAGAATTTAAACCCAGATTTGTATGGTTTAGGTTGCCATTCTTCCCTTTTCCAATGACTTTTGAACCATGAGATATAAAATGAGTTGAAATTTTTTTTTAAAGATTTATTTATTTATACAAGCACCGGGTACAGTCAGAAGCACGGGAGGGTGAGAGAATTCACCAGAGCCAGAGTGGGGAACAGAACAGGCAGACTGACAAAGTACACTGCTGAGGGGAGCAGCTGGCGCGGCAAGAGAGGTCTGTCATGCCATGTGGGACCCTCGCCAGTGGTGGGGGATCGAACTGGCACTGCAGAGGCTGCGGGCAGCTTCGCAGTCCAGCGCTCAACTGCTGCGCCACCAGGGGAGGCCCAAAATGAGTTGAAGTTTAAACCACTATACTTTTTCCTGTGTTAGCTGATGTGTCTGAAACCATGGGCCAAAATGAGGTTTGGAGAATAGGTGTGAATTTTAATTAGTCAGTCCTCTGATGAGAACCAGCCAAATCATATTTCTTCTTGGGAGAAATGGAGAAACAAAAAAATTTCTGAGAATATTGGCTATGGGCTGTAAGGCAAATTTAGATGTCGAAAGAAAAAGAGAGTTGCCAAATTTGTCAGATGCCAAATTGTTTTCTTGTATAAATAATGTTGGGAACTCATTGTTAGAAAATTATAAGAGACTTTTACTGGCCAATTCACATCAATAAAATTTTATTTTATTTTATTTTTGACAGGTTTTGCAAGGAAGTCCCAAGAGAAGGTGAAATGAGATCTAGCAGCAATTTTTAGTGTAATACATACATATCCACACTCTAACCTGTTTTCACATATAAACCTGCATGCCAGGGCTCATGAATCAAAGACAATATGCCCACCATATATACTTTACTAAGCCAGGGGCCTCACACTTCCCTAATTTGATTTTAAGTGCTTTTTCAAACATTGCCTACTTAGTCTATTGCCACCACAATTCACTCTATCCAACTTATTTTAGGTCTCACAGAAGTAGATCAGAATGTCTAGAGTATCACTGAACAACAGAAAGATATTTTAAGCCAGGAATGTGATTTCCAGTAGCCATGTTTTAATATAATTTTATCCAAAATTATCTCTTCAAGATATAATCATTATAAAAGTTATTATTGTCATATTTTATACAGTTTTCAATACCAGATATTCACAATACAATGTCTATCTTGCACTTACACACATTCTAATTTAGTCTGGTCACGTTTCAAGTATGCACTGGAACAGATGTGGTCAGTGCCTCCCCTACTGTGCTGCTCGGTCTAGACTAGGGGAATATTTACTTGGTGTTTGTTGAACATATTCTCTAATTTTCATCACCTCATCTATTTCTCTGTAGAAGAAGCATACCATTTCCATTCCAGCAGAGAACATGAGGGGGCTCTAGAGGGAACTTTGTGACTTGATTACCTAAGAGAGGACTTCTGAATGGTATTAGTTGAAGGGAACTGCCTGTTTTCAGGAAGATTAAATCATCAGCATCTCTGCCATTCAGTTTAAAACCCATGTACAAGGCAATGGAGAATACACACACACACACACACACACACACACACGGAGATCCCTATGTCCCTTAGTACGTGTGGAACTGGCACACATCCCGAAACGCAGAACACTGAAACTTCTTGTTAAATTAAAAGACTAAAAGTAGAACAGGCTATGTGAAAGGAAAAATAAATGTCATACATAACAGTAATTAATTTAGGTAATATTTGTTACTTTCAGACCTTCCATAATATAAAGGGAAAAAAAGTACCACAATTAGACATATGCTTTATCATGACAGAGTTCAGTTCCTCCCATTCCTTTTTCCTTTTGAGACTGTTTTACATTTAAAATTTTTTCACATGTTGCTGGACCATGGGATACAGAGATGTGGATTTGCTAAAAAATGTCAGGATTCATACTATGCAAAGAATGTGGTGACAATGCTAAGTGATGCTTTAAAGACTCTCTTTTGTCAGAAACATCAATTCCAAAGAACACCTGCACCCCTATGTTTATAGCAGCACTGTTTACAATAGCTAAGCTTTGGAAACAACCCAAATGCCCAAAAATAGATGACTGGATCAAGAAGATGTGGTACATATATACCATGGAATATTACTCAGCATTCAAAAAAGATAAACACATGCAATTTGCTGCAACATGGATGGCGCTGGAAGGGATCATGCTCAGCGAAATAAGCCAAAAAGAAAAAGAAAAATACCGGATGGTCTCACTCATAGCAGGAATCTAGAAAACTTAAATAATGGACCAGGAAAATGAAAAACTATAAGAAAGTGAAAATCAAAATCAACAAAAAACTATGAACCAGAGACACTTTTAGGGGGGCGGGGGCGGGAGGGGAGGGATTGGGGTCAGAATGGGGGGCGGCAATTGTATGGGGAATATAACAATAAAATTTATAAAAAAAAAAAAAAAAAAAAAAAATAAAGGCTAAGATTGTGGTTGAAAACAGTCCAGCAGCATGTATGTCCCTAAACAGAGGATTACTACAAGTTAAAAATGCAAGACAGAGACAGCAGTAGAGTCGGGACCAGGAAAATGAATAACTATAAGAAAGTGAAAATCAAAATCAACAAACAACTATGAACCAGAGACACTCTATGGGGGGTGGGGGATGGGGAGGGGAGGGATTGGGGTCAAAACAAGGGGGTTGCAATTGTATTGGGGAATATAAAAATAAAATTTTATTTTAAAAAATAAAAAAAAAAATAAAAAAAAAAAAAATAAAGACTCTCTTTTGTATAAGGAGATTCTTAAGGTGTTCACTTGAGCTATGTGTCTTGGTAATAGTCTGTGCAGGAAAGGGACATGAACCTTAGCTTTTGGAAAATATACTTTACAATTTAAAGGTGAAGTCTTTTGAAATTCTAGCACATTCTGCTACAAAATTTAGGAGACATTAATTAAAATTTTAGGTTATATCCTATGTACCTAAGATGCAATCACTATAATTTTAACTCTTGAATTCATTCATCATGATTCCACTAGGAAGCTAAACAGACTTAGATCTAGCAGTTCTATCGTTTGTATTTGTCATTATTGTGGGTATTTCATTCCCTACAACAAAAATGATGTGAAGAACAAAAAACTTTCTGTCAGACAAATGTGCGTGGAACCTTGCTTCTGCTGCTTAGCTATTCTGTGACTTCAAGAAATCAGTGTCTCTGACACTTGTTTTATTTTTGTTAAATGTAAACAGTATCTCACAGCATTTGGGTGAGTAGAGAATGAAGGCATTTATCTAATTTAGCTGATACAAGGCCTAGCAAATATTGGTTGCTCAGTAAATACCAGTGCCTTTGCCTTTTAATCCTCTAAGACCTTGTTATTTGTTTTTTTCTATCTCTGACTTTTCTTAAAAGTTCTGTCCCCTATAAAGATTTGATTTTAAGTTAAATTTCTATGTCTTCTTCATTTTGTAGTAATAAAGTTAATCTGATTAGAAATATAAAATAGTCTAAAAATTTATTTCTAAAAATTTATTAAAGCTAATACATATTAAAGACAATCTGTTTGAGTGGACTCTGTAAACAACAAAGAATTGTTATTATAGTTTTTGCCACAAAGGAGTCTTACATTATTCTTCCCTATAGATTGATGTCACTGGGTAATGTCAAGTGAGACTTCTTGTTGAAAGGAGAGAGGCTCATGGTCCCAGGGGAACACAAGGCTAGCTCCTGGTCTTGCCTTAATGGGTCAAAAAAAGCACCAGAGGGACCTCTCTGATGACGCAGGTGGTTGAGCACAGCGCTGTGAAGCAATCCATAGCCTCTGCAGTGGCGGTTCTATCTCCGCCAGCCTCGGACCAACCCACATGGTGAGCAGACTTCTCCTGTCTCACCTGCTGCTCCCCTCAGCAGTGTATTTCATCAGTCTGCCTGTTCTTTTCCCCGCTCTGTCTCTGGTGAATCCTCTCACCCTCCCACGCATCTGGCCTATACCCTGGTTCTTGTATAAATAAATAAATCTTCAAAAAAAAAAAAAAAGAAGAGCACCAGATACCATGTTGAGTTGAAGTAATTGCAGTATTTGTAATTAATCTATTCAGTCTTTTCCAGATAAATTCATGAATATCATTAAGCTTTTTCAAATATTGAGTATAGCCTGCTGGCCTCAAGTGACACTTAAAAAAAACCTAGGGATGCAAAGATTCTGGATGGGAAGCTACCATTTTGTAGTATGTGTGACCTGGGTTTTGTGGGAGAGTGAGAAGGGACAATGACATAATTACATTTGCCTTAGAAACAGTTCTGCAATGATAGTGCTGCAAACTAATCCAATCAAAAAATCATGGGAGATTTCAAGTAAAACATTACTGGGAATGATGAGGGAAGGGATGGATTTAGGAGGATTACTAATGACAGGTTAGAGGGAAGATGTCCAAGAGAAGAAATCTGTACTGCTCTGATCTATTAAACCTCATTTTCAATTTTTTTTAAAACTGATTTTTTTTTTTAAAGATTTATTTATTTATACAAGAACTGGGGTACAGGCCAGATGCGCGGGATGGTGAGAGGATTCACCAGAGACAGAGCTGGGAACAGAACAGGCAGACTGACGAAATACACCGCTGAGGGGAGCAGCGGGCGAGACAGGAGAGGTCTGCCATACCATGTGGGATTTTCGCCTGCTGGCCCGGGATCAAACCCATGCTGAAGAGGCTGTGGACAGCTTCACAGCACGGCACTCAACCGCCTGTGCCACCAGGGAGGCCCCCTCATTGTCAATTTTTAACACTTACAAGGCTATAAGGGTCTATTCCAGGCTATCCTTTATGAAACTGTAGTTGTTCCTGGACAGTTGCTGATGGGAACAAATGAGTTAACATGGGAACAAGTGAATAGTCAAGAATTAGTAAAGAGGAGGATTTGGAAGAGACAGTCAGGGGAATTATACTAAAGAGGAAATTACAAAGGAGATCCATTTTCTTCTAAATGGTTTCTTTCAACTTCTTGGGATTGCCTGCAGCCATTGGCCAGCTGCTGATGGAAAGTTCTTCCCTATAATGAAGCTTGGTCATCAATCCAGCAGCTTAATTTATTTTTCTCTTCTGAGTCCTCACACTCCAGAATAATAAAATGTTTTTTTCCCAAATCTTTCATCTTTCCACAATGATGTTTGTTTCTAATATAAGGAGTGACTAGTCACTAATCACTAGTTTAAGGAGCTGATTTGTTGTCAAGTAAATGGTAACTTTTCGGGCCTCCTTGGTGGTGCAAGGTGTTAAGCATCAGCACTATGAAGCTATCTGCAGCTTCTGCAGCATGAGTTCCATCCCCAGCCAAGAAGGTGGCCCACATGGCACAGCAGACCTCTTCTGTCTCACCCGCCACTTCCCTCAGCAGAGTATTTCAGTCAATGTCTATTCTGCTCCCCACTCTGTCTCTGGTGAATCCTCTCACCTCCCCCCCACACCTCTGGCCTGTACCCCAGCTCTTGTGTGCATAAATAAATGAAGCTTTAAAAAGATTATGGCTTTCATAGTGCTTTACATGAACTCAATTTTTGGTCAGATTTTCCAAATAAGGAGCTCAACCCCAAATACCTGGAAGCTCTTTTCCTTTTCCTCCCATACCTCTAGACAAGAGAGTCTACAAAACCCTTGTCACCTTGTCATGCAAACTCCAAAATGACAATTCCCCATCCAAAATATCTGAAACCTTGGATTTTTAAAAAGTGTCACTTGGAGCCAGCAGACTATACTCAATATTTCCTTTTTATAGTAAGATTTAATAAATGCCATAAGAGATGTGTTAGTCTCATCCCCAAGCAGTAATAATTTGTCATGTTTCTATTCTTTCTCACTTATCTTTGGTTTGCTTTAACTGTTTCTAGGTAGTAGGTATCTAATGATACCTCCCACAATGAAACTTTAGAGATGACTTTAAGCTCTGGAATATTTTGTTCATAGTTTCAAGAAGTTTGAGTTAAAAGGTTTGAATGGTTTTTAAATTAAATTTATTCATTTATTTTCTTAAATTATTGTTCAGTTTTTGGACAATACTTTATTTCTCCCCTCAGATGTAGGCCCCATATTTCTCCCACCACCAAAGCACCGATGACATCACCAGACTCCTTTATGCTTTTCCCTCCCCTGTTTTGTCTCCTCTCTCTCCCTCTCTCTGTCATATGGACTATAGAGAAACCAAACAGAGGGTTTGTATGGGCTTAAATTAAAAGTAACATAATTTACCAAGAGTAGCATAGTCAAGTATGTTTAAACTTGCTAGCAATAAAGAATAGACTGCATATTGTAACTTATTGACCAAGAATAGTTTAAGTTAACCAAACATAGCATTTGTAAATAAGAATATATCTGGTTTTTTGGCTTTTAGAAAAACCTACAAGGTTTTTTTTTTTTTTTCAAAGATCTATTTATTTATACAAGAACCAGGGTACAGGCCAGATGCGCAGGAGGGTGAGAGTATTCACCAGAGACAGAGTGGGGAACAGAACAGGCAGACTGACGAAACACACTTCCGAGGGGAGCAGCGGGCAAGACAGGAGAGGTCTTCTGCGCGATGTGGGGCCCTCGCCTGCTGGCTGGAGTGAACAGGCGCTGCAGAGGCTGCAAACAGCTTCGCAGTGAGGCGCTCAACCACCTGTGCCACCAGGGGAGGCCCGGTAGTTGTTTCTTTATTGAGAACATACTCTCTGAAGTTGGTATTGTTAAAAAAAATATGAATTTTTACTTGAAGGTGGCAGAGCTGGGGTTTGACTCCAGAAACAGTCTAACTTCAGAACCTGGTTTACTTTGTGATACTATGCTTCCCTATCCAAAGCATTGAGGGATACAAATAAGATCTCAAGACAGAGTTCCTGCTCCTACATTTGAAAAATAAGATGTAATACATTCGTAAATGTGTATGCATGCATAAATTAATTGACAAGAATAGTATATCAGAATTTCAAACCATAATTGCAAGGAATACCATAGTTAGGCACATGAACTTCTGTTGAGGTCTGGCTCTTCCATTTACCGACTGTGTGACCTTGAGCAAATTGTATGGCCTCTTTCTTCATTGGTTCAATGGAAATAATAATGGTACCTGCCTCTCAAATTCCAGTGACAGTATTTGAAATAATGCATGACATGGAATAATGTAGCATAGCATAAATAGAATAAAGTAGAATAGAGAATGATGTGTGTTCGTTTCAATAGGGGCATTTCTCAATCAAGACAAATGAGGGATGTTTTTCTTCAGAGTAAGTAAATATCTTTGCTTATCCAACTGAGATTTGAATATGGCAAAGAACTGAAACATAAAGGGAAAATTAGGAGCTATGAGATTCTAAAGCTTAAACACAATTATAAAAACACTCACTTTCAATTGTGAAAATGATTAAATCCTCTGATGAGGCATAGTGACCAGTCTGGCATATACTTAATGATACATAAATTTGAAAACTGCTACAATTAAACTAGCTAAGGAAACAGATCTACATTAACATTACATTAATGTTGTGTTTAGGCTTTCATATATCTTATCCATTCCTGCTGCCTTTTAGTGGAACTTTAGGCATTGCTCAATGGCATTCAACTTTAGCATATAATTTTGGAGTGTTTGGAAAAAAATCTCAGAACTCATTACTAAGATATTTTGTAAACCATTTCATCTTCATTCCACATTATAGGGTTAGAGTGACTATGAGAAAGAAATAAACCACTTTAAATTTTCCAGTGGCAACAATTACAGATTTACCAAGGTTCAGTGAAGAATCTTTGCTTTCTAACCTTACAACTTATTCCCATTAGCTAATAAATTAATTAATTTTCCTTATCAAGAGGTACACTCAATGATGGTTTGACAAACAGCTGAAGGAAATATGGAGAGAATTGAAATTTATGATAAACAACCTATAAGTGACCTTCAAACTGAGATTTTTGTATTTTCAAGAACTATTTTCACGGTCATTTGGCATCCAAATCTAATCCCTTGTACAGAGAACCGATTCGGATTAAAGAAAATTTTAAAAATAACCAGCAATCGATATCTAATTCATTTAAGTCCTATTTCTTCTCAGGTCTGCTGGGTATAAGCCTTGGCATTGCCTGCCATTTCTTTTACATTCAAACACTTTTGGAAAGGAGCCATTTTTTTAGATCTATTTTCTCACTGAATCTTGGAAGCTGTATCTATATAAAAAGAGGTGACATACTAAGCCTACCATATTACAAATCTCTAAGAGTAAGAAAATCAGAATAATTTTAAGAAGGCTCATTTATATGTTAAGTGGAAAAGAAACAAAGATTGAAGTGGAAATAACAAATCATGTAGTAAAGAATGCAAGAAATGATTGAAAATGTGCTCGACATCTTATTTGACTTGGAAGGCTGTCCTAAGTCTCCAATTTAATGTGTTCTCTCTTTCCCTAGGTAAGGAAAAATTTCTTAGATTTGTTATTTTGGCATGGGTTGAAATCATCTATCATTTCCCTGATTATTACTGTGAATATGACTGTAGTGATCAGTAATTATTGCATAATCTAAATTAAATTGTAGTGTATCAGGTGCCTTATTTTCCTACATATATGGTGACTTTCAGAATCAAAATTAGGTGACAAATTTTATTTATGACAGGCAGTTGTATATCACTTTTTTTCTCTTTGTATATCACTATTTTTCTCTTTCCTTTCATTCTCAGAGGTGTTATACTTGTCTCCTTTTAGCTTGGTAGGACAATCATACACTTTGTAGTATCACTCTCCAGCCATCAAACAAAACAAAATGAAATAGTTTGTGCTTTTATACTTTCCATTATCTAGAGTATCCTGTCTGTAGCTTAGTAAATCATAGGCTGCCACCAAGTTGGGGGACAGTAATTGGTTGAGGGGATTTGACAAAAGGAGTTATAGCCATACCTTAGGTCAGTCATGCCATTTTAATAGATGAATTCTCTAAGGGAATTGAGATCAGCTTGCTATCATTATATAACTTTAACCTTTCTGGTGAGGGGTAGAAAATGTATTAAAGGAAATAGATTTTAAAATTTAGATGTCCTCTTCCCTAAACAGTTCATTGCCAGGTTGTGATGTTACCTTACAGGTGGGGCAGGTAGATGCTGTATGAACCCCAGACTTCTGCACAAGTCTGGACAGCAAGATTCATCAGACTGGGAGCTGTTTGGCTTTCCAGCCCACAGGACCATCAGACAGAGGTTGGTCTTGGTAAAGTTCAGGAAAAAGAGCTGAAAGCAAAGAATGAAGTCTGATCAGCAAGGTAGAGTGTGATGCACAGTGTCTGTGAAAATGGAGAACTAATTCTAGTAAGGATTTTACCTTCTGGAAGTCTAGAAAGATGCAGGAAGGAGTCCTGATATGTAGAGAAATGAAGTGTATATGTATTTAAAGATACAAGTAAACCCATTCATAAACAGAAAGAACTCTAGACTAAGACCAAGATTCAGTAACTATATTTTAGTCTATTCAAGAGTAGGAGAATTTTTACTTCATGCTCTTTTGTACTGTTGGATTTATTTTATTATCATGTTTCTATTTAACCTTTAAATAACCACAATATGAAAGCTTATTACAGAGCTGAAGCACCAAGGTGGGAAAGAGGCATGAGGGCTTGGAACAAAGAGGGAAAGACACACAATGGACTATGGTGGTGGACTGTGAGTGATTTGGTGGTGGTATAGTAGGTGGTAATACCTCATAGGGATATCCAGATATTACCTCAATTAAAACTAAGCAAAAAATAAATAAATTAAAAAAATAACTGTACAGGCACACAGAAACCAGAATAGAAGAAACAGATTCTTCTACTTTTTTTTTTTTTTTGGTAACTTAGATTGAATTACGTTTTTCACTACTCACCTACATTTCATCAGATAGGAATATAGGGACCCAAGTCAAAAAGATTCAGGGAATCTTATCATTTCACCTAGACCTATTTATTTTTGCATTCTAGAGCAATAATATAGCAAAACAATAAGATTAGATTTATCATTCTCCTTAAAATTTTCTGTAGAAAAATAAAAACATTGTATTCAATAGATCTTTATGAAGATGGTTAATTGTCCAAATTTAAGAAGAGACACCTCATCTTTGAAAGTTTCTCATTAGACAGATCTATAGCTTTGTTCCAATATCTAAAATCATGCCAATATGTGTTTAAGATATTTTTCCTAACCAAATAAGACATCAGGGGCAAAAAAAAAATAACACAAAATACAACACAACACAACAAAAACAAGCAGGCAATTATAAACCAAGGACGTCCTTCAGGGGAGGGCGAGGGAGAGGGATCAGAGGGAGGGAGGGAGGAGCACAGGGGACTGAGGTAATGGTGCATGGGTGCATTGGTGAAGGAACTCCATGGGGACTACACCTGAGGGAGGGGAAGCAAACATTGTTAAAAATGAACAATGGTGTAAAATATGTAAAATTAAAAACAAAGATATTTTTCCCATTTTCTGTGATTATATTTTCCCAACTGCAGTTTACTGCATTGGTGATCTTAAAAGAGTAACTGAAGACATTTCACTCTTAGAAATGTATTTGAATAGATATGGAACATTCTGCATCGAGTCTGAATAAGATTTATACTATGTATGTATAACATGTTTTTGTTATAAATATACATAAATATATATTATATTGATATGACATAGATGGGCTATCATAGTAGAAGGAGTTAAATAAATATTTATTTTGAAGTAGATTCATGAAATATTTACATATAATCATAGTCCTTACCCAATTCTCAACAGATGTTTTTGTAGACCATGAAATCAAAACTAAAGTCAACTTTGGTTCTGCCCTAATGGAGAGGAACATTGCACAGATAATCCTAAACCATAGATAATTCCAATACATTTATACTTGAATTTTGGATGCTTTTTTATGATAATTTTATAGCACATTGCTCTTCTAATTATGTTTTGTTTTGGATAATATTGAAATTCACTTGTATTTAGTGATTGTGTGCTATATATGATGGACTAGAAAGGAGCCCAGGAGTGTATTGGAAAACCAGGCTGTTTGTGTGATGATCCTTAGCACTTCGCACAAAGGAAGGCCAAACAGTTAAAAGAAAAGAACTTCTTGAAGAAATAGAGAAGATCCGACTAGTTGGTAAATAGCTCTAGGACCTTAGCTGCTGAGTTATTTCTCCTTCTCCTCTTTGCTCCTCCTTATCTTCCCCCACTGCCTCCTTTTTCTTTGTAGACATGGAAAGTAACTTAAAGACAGGTGAAATCCAAGTACATTAGCACTAGACCTTGAGTAGTGAAGAGTACTTAGATCTAAGGGTAATCTTAGACACTGGAATCAAAAGCAATCTGGGAAGTCAGGTGTTGTAATACCAATAGCCATGTATGAAAGCAAGGCCAAGGATCAAAAACAAGTAGGAACAAGAGAAATTTTCAGAAGGACTTTCCATAGATCCAAAGTAAGGCATGTGGTTAAAGGTGTATTAGCATGTTGTCAGGCAGTCACAACTCTATAAAAACCAGAAAATAGGGTGAAGAGGGAACAGAAACCAGGCAGGTAGTCTGTATAGTGGCACAAAGTGGCAGTAAGAAGGGGACACAGTTCCTAGGCAAAGCTCCATCCTAGTCAAGAAGCCACAAGTGTACAGGATAGCAGCTCTCTACTCAGCAAAGCCACTCAGGAGTCAAAGCAAAAACACTAAAAGTAAATGGTCAGCCACTTCTTTGATTGAAGACAATGCCAAAAGGACCCAAGTGTCATCTTAAAGGCACTAGTAACAGATGATAACATAGAGCTTTAAACTCTCCCAGAAAAGACTACAGTGATGAAACTGTCGGGAAGAATGAAAATATTTGTACATCAGGATCTGAGTTCACCACCTGGATACACAGGTTTCAAATTAAATTCTTTCTGGTACTAATCTCTGGGTTCTTAAAACCCTTTTAATGCACAGCCCAGAGTAGAAAAATAGCCCTCCTAATTGTTGGCTTCTCCAGTATAGCTAAGATAGGATGTTTCAAATATTTCTAAGATATTAAAGAAGAAACAAAAAGGAAACAGATAATATGGGTGAAATGGGAATTGTGACAAATGTGGGAATATTTTGGATGGACACATTAATTATTGTCTGCCAGGAGTAATGTTGAGCAGGATTCAGCAACTGAGAATACCATCTTAGATTTGGCAAATATCTGCAGTGGTGAAGAAAAGGGTGTTGACAAATCAGCTTCATCTTTGCCACCCTTCACTCTCTTCTCAAAGAGCCAATGTAAGTTAAGTTTCATTTAACTTAGATTTTGTTTTATTTATTATATAGTTTTTATTAGAGTGTAAGCTACATAAGAGTAGAGACCCTCATTTAATGGGTCCTGTCTCTGAAGTTGCAGGTATCTTATATCTACAAGAGACAGTGATTTTCTGGGATTGGTGAACTCAGGAAAGACAGTGTTCTAGATGGTGTATCTCTACAACATATTGGGCACTGGTTCTTAGTTTGAAAGCTAAGCCCCATCTGCTCTCAGTACCTCTTTCTCTCTTTCACATTAAGCCCTCTCTTCTTTCTCTTCTTTATCAGCCATGTAAGACTCATGTCTGCATCATCTCACTAAGTGGATAGTAGTCCTACATAATTTCTGTGGAGAGGGATTTCCCATGTTGTCTGTTTACCCTATGTGGCATTTCCCCCATGTGTTTACTTTCAGCATATCTTTCTAAAATTTAACTTTTTATGACACATGAAAGTACTGTTGTTGAGTTCCTTTTCAAATCTGCAATATTTCTTACTATGTTGTATGATAACCTCAGGAAACATCAAATTCTAAGAATTTAAAATCAAATCACACTGGGAGGTCTTTTTAAGGCAGTAAAATCCTTTTTATTCATGTTTCAATTTTCAGAGGAATTCAGAGCTTTATTTAAGTAACGCATTTCATAACCATGTCAAGGTGCTTTGAGGGAGAAGAGAAGTGATTAAACATGAACAAATCCTGGAATGTTTGATGCTAATGGTCTCAAAAGGGCCACATCTGATGTACATTCCACCTGAGCACATTTTATCAAATACTACCCTTCCTCTCCTCTGTTATGATTGGTTCCAGACAGAAGGATAGAAGCTCATTTTACAAGACACAATGAATACCTAACCTCTACATATGTGTGCCCGCATGCACCTGTGATTCCATTTTGATTCTTGCTACCGCATCAACCCCCTCCTTTTTTCTATCCTTTCACCTAAAAGGAAAACCAATTCTTTTTCTCTCAAACTCCTCAAATTAGAAAAAGTCAGTAAAGCAACCAAAAAACTCACTTTCATGAATGAGGATGTCTTATTTCTGTCAGTTTTTAAATGAGTGTGTGTGTGTGGGGAAGGGGACTTGATGATGATGGTTTCTGTGACAAGTATTTGTCAGCAGAACGCTGCTGGTTAGTCCCATTTTACTGCTTCTGAAACTGAGCATGAACAAGTGAACTGCTATTTTCTATACCATTGTTTTTTCCTTGAATGAAGCATAATAAACTAATTGACAAATTAAACAGATACATAGCAATTTTATATTAGGGCTAATGATTTTATATTATGAGAGACTGTCAAATATCTCTTTCAGATTTTCACTATTTTACTGTCCTGGCTATAAGAAAAATGATGATCTAACCTATTTCTCCTAGTGAAAAAAAACTCATTTTCTACAAGGTTTCTAAAAATACAAACTTCTCAGTAAATTCAGATATACCTAATGACCATTTTCAGGATATGATAGAGAAGGACTAATGGTAGTTATGTGGTTTCTCAAGTGTCAGTTAAATAATTTCTAAGCCTTCATTTCCTCCAATCTTATTTCTTCATACCCTGCAAACATAGCTATCCTCGCCTTATGGAGACTACCAATAAGTGATCAATGATGATTAGTCTGACAGCTTCCTCCTTTCCCACTAGAATTTACAGATTTTTACCATACTATTTACATGTCAAAATATTTTTTCTTCTTTGAAGGCTCTCACTATTGGACTATACATGATTCATCCCTCCTTGTAGCTCTTGTCTGAAGCCCTGTAAATGTTCTTAATGGACCATAATAATTGAGTTAGGCAACAGATCCATGACTTACTTCGCCTGCCATCACTTGCTTGGAAAAACCCACTCAAAAGGCCAGTTTCACAGTTCTTCAATTTATTTGTTTACAGTTCTTCAATGTCTTCCAGGGACATTTATCTTCATATGTCTACAGAATCTACTTTTTCAACCACTGGTCATATCCTGGGTCTGTATCTACAATACTCTCAAATAGAACCTCTTGTATCTCAACTTCCCATACAGCCGCCTGCTCTTTGACCTTTTCTGCACTTACTGTCTTGAGTCCTTTATTCTTTCCTTGTTTTCAAGCCCCAGTAGGCTTTACTTGTGGGCCTCATATTCATCACTTGAATTTCTCCTGCACCAGCTCTTTACTCCCTTGGCCTTTCAGTGTAACCAATTTACAAACTCCCAGTCCTACGTCAGTATTCAATGTTGACCTTTGTTACTTCTACAACTAGTCAGAACAGTTGGTAAAATAAAGAAAAGAAATGGAATAAATCATTCATTTCTGACAGTGATCACTTTACATGTCATCCCAGTGTTATTTTAGAGGCCCATAAAGTTCATGCTGACTGCAGAGCTCACCTCTTACCTCAGAGTCTGAATGCCAGCATTGAAAATGACTGCATTTTCTAATTGGGAGAGGGTGACAAACTAAGCTGTTCAAAAATATCTTTTTACATATGAAAACATACAACAAATCATTCAATAGAAATGAAAAATCTTTTGTATAAGTTGTTGGAAAGAGATTTAGCAAACTTTCTGATTTTTCTCTCCATTTTGATATAGTTTCCACTTCTTCCCATTATTTACATCAACATCAACCCTTACCTCATAAATATACACCTAAAAATGATATCAGTAATGTAGAACTGCATCTGGTTTTTCTTCCCAAGCTCATATACTTAAAATTTTACATATATTCATATAGACATGCCCATATACATGCATTCCTATGCACATACATACATATAAACTATGACTATAATGTTCTTTTTGATCATTGTTTTTAAAAGATATATAGATATATAATCACACACATGTGTACATACCCCCACATATTTATACATATCTATGCATATAGATTTTCTATATCATAATATATATACTACATATATATATACACATTGTTTCTTGCTTTTGTCATTGCTTATTATATGACAGAAATCAGTCAAAATCAAAAGAAATAGTTCTAAATTGTTTTCACATTGAATTATTAACTTTGTTACTTCCAATAAAGCAATAAACATTTATTGATAATAAACCAACATTTACTGAGCATTTACAGTATGCATATAAAACCAGGGATTTATTCAGATTTGACAATAGAGAAGGGAATAAAGAGACTCAGAGTGTACCTCTTTTACAGAACAGAGGAGAAAACCTAGGCCCAGTAAATTTCCAAGAACTCTTTAATTCATACATCCAGTGGTATTAGGTTTCACATCAGAACCTAGCACTTGTATCACCTAGTACAATGCTTTCTCAGTCATGCTATGCTGAATCCCATAAATGAGTATGAGAGGCTACTCACAATTATTTACAACTTAGAAGTGTCTACTACATAAGATAGATTCTTATGCATGAGGAAGGGAGAGAATGGCGATGAGCAGGAATTCAGGAAAGTTCCTGATAATGGTTAATTGGCTGTGTGGATAGACCAAACTGTTTTCATTCAGCCAAATTAATCAACAAATGAAAACTCATTAAGACTTCAGTATTTGAAAGGGCATCAATAGAAGAAATTTGTATTGAAGGGCTGTATAAGAAAGCCAATCAAATGAATTCACTCCCCACTTTAACAGAGATCTTTTCACAAAGAAAATGCTGGGTAGGCTGTGGCTAAAGATCCTCTTTGGTCTCTAAAGCACATCTGGAAAGGCTCAGCTTTCAACCTGGAGCTTCTTTCTCAGTGCTGGAAAACTTTGTCTTGAGTGCTAGAAACGGTTTCCCAAAATGCTAAAACTTATGCAAAATATGAGAACATTCATGTTCATAAAAAATACACACCTATACATTACATTTCTTTCTGAGGCTTCTATGGCTCTATCTATCAAGAATTAACATCTGTCAGATTTTTGTGTATTTGGTTCTGTCAACTGTCCCCATAATGCCTTGAGTACCTGTCTCTACTTACTCAGTCATCTAATAATTTGGAGGCATCTATGCTATGCAAGCACTATGGTAGGTACTAAATAAAAGGAGAGTATAGCTACATGCACCTTCCACATCCAAGCAGGAAATTCCGTACCAATCCTCCTGTGTATGTGTCCCTGGAGGTAATTCAGTGTGGACTGTATGACCTTCACTGACAAAATAGCAAGGAATGAAAAAATGTTCCTTCAAGCCAGCTAATTCTTTGCTTGTTATGCAGCTGATTGGATCTTTTCAGTGCATTTCAAAGACTCTGAAGAGAGTCCTTGAAGTTATAATTCTACTGGAGGATGAGTGCTGTAGACTCCTTGAGACACCCCACTTGTAGGCACACCTAGCTCTATCAGGAAATTATGAGCTTTCACATCATAGGGTACCTGACAGTTGGATTTAAAAAAAAAATTGCATTTAGTGTTGGGTTTTCTGTGGCAACTCAGAAGTAGTGCCAGATTCTGCACCTTTATTGGATTTCCTTTCAGTGCTCTGCATTTCTATGTAAATAATTAAAATAGCTGGATTTATCTGATGCTTACTAGGTGTTAATTCTCTGCTGGGCACTTCACAGACATTTTTCTAAAACAACTACCTTGCCAGTCATGTGTTATTTTGTTCACTTCAGAAAGGCGGGTCAGACATTGGAAATAGTTTACACAATGTCACAGAACTGCAGGAGGCAGAGCAGGAATGAAGCCCAGATCCCCGTGTCTCCAAAGAAAGACTGAGATTTTTGACTTTACCAACCCCCACAGCTCTGGTGCAGAGGAAAACCTGGAGGTGGGGAACAGAACTGAGGCAGTGGTTGTGTTCTAATGGGCCAGTTCTTAAAGGGAACTTCATGCTTCATATCTAATTTTTCAAAAGCTGAATTTTAAATGTTTATTGAATGTCTTAGTAATAATATATCTTCCAGAGCTGGAGTTTTCTTTTGAAAGCAATACCCACACAAGAACTGCAAACAGTGAAGGGAGGGCAGATTGATTGTTCAGTGAATGTGACTGTTTAAAAAAAAAATGAAAGTAAACTTTATGAAAGAAAATATCTCTATGGTAATTATGGCTGATGCAATATTTGTTTTTTTGGATAATAGATAACCCGCTTTCAGTTAGTATAGATTTCTCTGCATCTCTTTAGTTCTATTTCTGAATGAGTAGAATATATAGAAAAAGGGTCTAAATCAACCCTCTAGGCGAGAAAGAGATCATTCATGAGACCAAATGCTGTAAATGTAATTATAGTATTCACATTTAAACCTAACCATTCTTACAGCCCAAATGCCCAAAAATAGATGACTGGATCAAGAAGATGTGGTACATATATACCATGGAATACTACTCAGCATTCAAAAAAGATAAACACATGCAATTTGCAGCAACAGGGATGGTGCTGGAAGGGATCATGCTCAGCGAAATAAGCCAGAAAGAAAAAAAAAATACCGGATGGTCTCACTCATAGCAGGAATCTAGAAAACTTAAATAAGGGACCAGGAAAATGAATAACTATAAGAAAGTGAAAATCAAAATCAACAAAAAACTATGAACCAGAGACACTTTTTGGGGGTGGGGACGGGAGGGGAGGGATTGGGGTCAGAATGGGGGAGTTGCAATTGTATGGGGAATATAACAATAAAATTTATTATTTAAAAAAATAAAATAAAATAAAATAAGACACAAATATATGTAGTTTTAAAACAAACAAAAAATAAACCTAACCATTCTTTAGCTTTTATATTTATATTCATCTTTCACAAAATTTCCTTGCAGTGGGTTCCTGGATGGTTAGTATTATCATGTCAATATTATTTACTCAAGATGAGAGAATAATTTGAAAAAGACTAAGTGACCCTTGAGACCTTATTCAGTGACTGACAGAAGAGGAATTAAATCGCTGTTAGGTGACACACTGTATATGATGTTTCACATAACCTCATAGCACTCATTTTGGAGATGTCAACGTTAGCTATGGAATGAAACCTGACTGTCTGCCCATCTCTGACTAATTATCACTGTTTGGTAAAAGATTAGGAGTCCTTGGTTCAGCTGCTTTTTAATGAAATCAAGCTATTTGGTCAATGTTAGCATTACATAGTTAATGCCTGAATAATTCCACAGTGCCCCCATTTTCTACCTTTTTTCTACCCTTAACCCTGCCAGGGACTCCCTTCTCTTTGTAGGAGTCTTAGCTATTTTTATATTACCTCCATATTTTGATTAGTTAATTTCATGTGTTTTGACAAGAGTTCATGATTAAAAGATCCTAGGCATTGGATACTCAGTAGCATTATGCTCTTCTGACATACTGTCTGTTGCTGAGGTAGGAGGTGAAATTAGCTTAAGAGACTATATATTTTAGAAATAAATATCAAAGTATCAAAGAATTTTTCAAGACATCCAGCCCCAAACCTTTTGTTTTCCAACTTAAATTTCATTATAAATTTAAAATGTTACTAATCATTTCTCCATCTCAATTGTTTTCATGCTGTGGGATATTGGGATTAGCTAGCAAGGATGTGGCATGGATGTGTGTATCTGCGTAGGTATGCTTGTGCATTACTGTTAATTACCTAAGAATGACAAATGCTCAGGTGAAGACAAATAGACAAGGTTCACAGTGAATATAAAGTTGTGTTTGTGTTGCTGTCAAGTCTTGAGGAAAATTTTCATGCCAATTAGAGTAAAACACTGAAAAACATGGCAATGAAAATCTACAAATAAAATCCTGAAAAACAATTAAGCTTTATATCTCTTGGTTTTCCAATTTAGGGACAAATATTGTTACTTTTAAAGAATAAATGTGTCTTGATGATATAATATTTAGTGCTAATAATTAGTCCTTTTACAGTGTTTGTGTTGATCCTGACCATGTTAATTCAGGGTGTGAACTGTTAATTATATTTGTTTATGAAGCCAGTTTTTTTTTAGGCAAATGGTCAATGTAATTTGCTTACTGTCATTTAAAAAAAAAAGGTATTATGAAATATTTTAAAAGCTTTTATGCAAAGATTATTTTAATTATATATAAACCGTTATGATTTTCTTTACCTGGTCATTGCCATATTAACTTCAAACTCAACATTTTATATTCAGATTTCTAAGATAAACCTGTGTCTCCTTCTGACAACCCTCCCCTTTTCTCCTGATAAAACTATTGCCCTTATCATGGAATCTAAAAGTCTTCATTAATGAATCCTCTAATGTTATCCATATGCATTATGTCACAACACTCAGAAATTATGTGTTCCTATTTTGCAACTATTTTTAGCATCATTTTTAGTGCTTCATTTAAAAACCTTTGCTAATCTACTAGACTTTAACAAAAAAACCTCTGTGCCTATCATATTTCTTTCTCTCATCCATTGTATGCCTCAAAGTTCATCTAGCTTTTAGAATTTGCAGACTGCTTTATGGCTATCCAGTGTAAAGATAGACCCTTTATAGGTTAAAAAATTAAATATTTTTCACAATTTAAAAAATTAATGATCTATAGCAATTATTATAAAGAAGAGCAATTATGTTAATAAAAGTTGCAGGCTATTTAGAGTTTTCATTGGATATTGGTAGCCAGTCCTGAGACTTCAAGCAATAGATTAGATTCCATATAGAACCTGTTTCTTCATACTTTCCTTATTTCTATATAATTAAGAAGACCTCACCTTAAGTCATTGTGAAGGACTACAAATGTTTTGTCTATGGTCTGGTGACTAGTTCTGATTGTATAAGAATTTAGAAACTATGGAGAAAGGTATTATGGATAGACATCCAGGCCCACATTGGAAACTAGTTAGATGAGGATGTGCCCTTCTCAAAAGTGACTAGCATGTTGAATATGTCAACAAAGAAAACCCAACAAATGGGTTTCTAATGAATTCTTGCTTCCATTTGTCAGTGGTAATTATTTCTTTATATGGAGTTGTGCTAGCCAAATGCATTAAATGTGGTCAATAATAACAGGAATTTCTTTAATAATGAACTTGAGATAACTTTAAATAGGGAGAAAGAAATTTGTCAATGAATATATTTATATCAAAATCCAGCCTTCTTAGGAACTTTTTGTCTCTCTTCCTAAATGTTAAAAATTATGATGTGTTGTCTTTGAATAGAGTCAGGATCTTCCAGATGTTGACTTTATCAGCAAATCAAGTCACTGGAAATAACAGATTTTTACTGGATAGTCTTAACTCAATATTTCTTTTTTAAAATTTTAATTAATTTATGTTTAACTGGGATAACATTGGGGTATCCCCATCCGGTTATTACTGCCTGGGCATCCACCACCATCTTGCCCATACTCCACCACCACAGACTATTATGCCTCCCTCTAGCCTTGTTTTTCCCCTCTCTAACCCCTCCTTCCTTGGTGCCTCATTTCAGTGGTCAGCTATCAAGAGTTAACTTTTCAGCTAGTCTTTATCTGACTGATAATTTAGTTACTTTATATTCCACATATTATTGACCCCATCTGGTATTATTTTTCTCTTTGTGACTCATTTCACTTAGCATTATCCTTTCAGGCTCCATCCATATTGTTGAAAATGGCCTACATTTATCTTTTTTGAATGCTGAGAAGTATTCCATGGGTTCACTCATTATTTCAGAAACTCATTTGAGGTTTTTTAGTTTTGCTATCCAGAGTTCTAGAGTATAAAACCCCCAAGTCTTCTGTTCTATTCCCAATTTGTTACAGAACATACTGGAAATCTTGGCTGTGATCTGATCATATCCAAAGCTTTCCTATTTCCTTGAAACCTTAGTTAAGTCCAGGAGGCATACTTATACTGTCAACTGTGAATACAGCTGTGTTGGATTGCCCTGAGATGCAATTTCTGTCATTCATGTGGTGATACCTTACTTTGCTGCATGTATTGATGATAATCAGTATCAATTCTAATGCCTTTTTTATCTACATTAAGGCTTACAAAATTATCATTAACAAACAATAAATTTCTTCATGTTTGGCATTACCTTCCAGTGATGAAACACATAGTTGTCAATAATTTTTCTACTCTGTGATGTGCTTTGTGCTGTGAATATCTCTGATTTTGTACAAATTTGAAGAATAATATCTGCCAAGAGAAATATATTAATAAATAGTAAACATTCCTTCACATTGTATTCCACTGATATTATTGATCTTCTAACAGTGTCATTTCATAAGGGATTTAGCAATTAGCTGACTCTGTTTCCACATTTCTAATTGCCATGGAACTCCTCCTCAGCTTTATATGAAAACTTTCATTTTGGTCTTTCCAGGTAGTTTCAATGAATCATTTTATCTAAAACTTTTTTATTTTTTAATAACTTTATTATCTGATTTGAATTTGTGATTTCAATTTATATATTTATTTAATAAATGTTAATACTGTACATTATATACCAGACACTCTTTCATGCATTTTACAAATGTTTTCATTTAATTTTCAAAACAACCCTCCGAAATAGGTAATATTATTATCACTATTTTACATAGGGGAAAATGATTCATTAAGAAGTATTAGCCAATGGGCCTCCCCTGTGGCACAGCGGTTGAGCGCTGGGTTGCAAAGCTGCCCGCGGCCTCTGTGGCGCCGGTTTGATCCCCGGCTGCTCCCCAGCCACCGGAGGAGGGTCCCACATGGTGTGCAGACCTCTCCTGCCGCCTGCTGCTCCCCTCAGCAATGTACTTTGGCCCTTCTGCCTGCTCTGCTCCCTGCTCTGGCTCTGGTGAATTCTCCCACCCTCCCGCGCTTCTGACTGTACCCAGTACTTGTATAAACAAAACAAACAAACAAACAAAAATAAATAAATAAATAAAAAACACTCCTCTATTAAAAAAAAATTTTTTTAAAAAATTAAAAAAAAAAGTATTAGCCAAGGTCACAGAGCTAGTCAATAATGAAGTCAGAATTTAAAACTGCATTTGAACTACTGTGTCCTAGGCATTTAGGCAATAACTTTGTTGTTTATGATAGTTCTCTTGTTTATGATACCGTTATAGGCAAGATATTAAATCACTTAAAGGAAAACAATCATCTTAAATTTTGTGAAATCAAGGCACATTTGAATACACAGAAAAACAAAGCCTAAGAAAGATATAATCTAAGTCTTCTTTTCCTAATGATAATTTTCCCCAGTTACCTGGCTGATAATATGCTATATTGCCCAATGTCCTATAAAAAAGTATAACATCTTTTGAAGCAAGGGGGTATATATAACAGATTCTTCAGTGACCTCTTTAAGGAGAAGTTACACCCCCCACCAATATTTTACAAGGAGTCATTCTGCCAGCCACTTTCCTGAAAACCAGCTCTTCTCACTGGACACATAGATGGTGCCTTTCAATCTGCATAAATTGTACCAGACTTCCCTGGATAATGAACAAAGTAGTTTTGCCTGTTTTACTAATTAGCACAGGAAACTGTTTCTAGGTTGGATTAGCCACCCCTCCTCCCTCAGTAAGTCTCTAGGTGTGATAACTCATCACCTATTGATTGCAGGCTGCTATTTAATCTAGGCTTCCTTGAATTGTTTAGATTAGTCTTTTTTTTTAAAAAAAAAAACCAAACTATACCCTTTATGAATATGTCTCTAATTGGTAGGATTTTCTAATTATTAAATAAAATTTGGTTTGGCAAGTACTTTCACTGAAGTGATGCTTATGTAACTCAGAATAAGTTTAGAATTGACTATTATTTACAGTATTAGAGTTTTGTGAAAATGAAATGTGATTAATTCCATTACCAATGTTCTTACTTTCCTCAGGAATTACCAAAAGGATTTAGGTCTGGGGTAGGGACTTTCAGTCAATCTCCTGGAGGTTGGAAATCAATGAGGTTCCATGTTTTCTCTATGATATTTCACAGATTTGGGCATAATAAGTATTAATGGTAATATACTGCTCTTGCCCTTGTGTTTACTTAAAAATATACTTTACAATGGTTTACTTTATCCTAGATTGGAAGAATGATGAACTGGTGGGTAGTCATCTACATGGAGTTAACACATTGAATTTGTAAGTAGCAATCTAGGATGACCAAAAATAAATTATTAAATATACATATGGAGCCTACCTGGTGGTGCAGGGGTCAAGTCTTAGCACTATCAAGCTATCACCCGCCACTGTGGCATGAGTTTGATTCCCGACCAGGGTGCTAACCCACATGGTGCAGCAGACTTCTCCTGAATCTCCCACTACTCTTCTCAACAGTGTATTTCAGTAGATCTGCCTGTTCTGCTCCCCACTCTGTTGCTGGTGAATCCTCTTACCCCCTGTACCTCTGGCCTACACCCCAGTTCTTGTATGCATAAATAAATAAAAATCAATCTTTTAAAAAATAAATATACCTATGCATGAGAAAGCATTTCTTACACTCACTAAATTTCCAAGAAAGCATCAGCATTCCATGAGGTGGACCATTAGAGCAACTGCTCTAGAATAGCAGAGCCTGTGTTTCAGTTGAATTGCTAACCCTGAAAACACTTATGTCTTGGTCTTGAGATCTGATAACTCTATTTTTTTGCATCTTGTGTGGAGAAAAAAAGAAATAAACATAAAAGGTCTATCTAATTACTTACCATTATAAATATTAGAAAATGTTGTTTGTGTCTTCATCCGCTAATGGTGAAATCCTCTATTTGTGATGCCTAAATCTGTACTTGCAAATTGTGTATCTTTCTAAGCAGCAATTCTCTTAGAGCTGGGATAGTATACCAGGGCTATTTTCTTTCTTGAGTGGCTAATATAGCAATATAGAGAAGGATGGAAATATAGAAATCTTTGGATTAGCTGTTATTTCCCCACCATAGGCAAATTTCATGTTCTCTCCTGCTTACTAAAAAGTTTCTGAAAGAACTCAGTGGTTCATATTTTCATGTTCAAAGTGTCCTATTTATTTGATAGGTATTTCGTAGTTAGAAGTGATCATCTGTCTTTATAAATCAATAGTTCTCAATCTGGACATTTGGGAGACATGAGAAAAGTGTTCAGAAAAGAGTGTAGAATTTACTAACCCTATTTTCTTTTTTCAGATCAGCCACATGTCCATTAGCCATTTCCTACACTAAAAGAATATTGCAGAGGAGTACAAGGACTGATATATTTTCAGATTCCTTCATAGCTATGCCTACTACATTCAGGGACACTAAGATAAAATTCTTTTTCAGAGATTTTTTTCATTTCCAGGCCTTTACCTCTTGCCTCAGTGAAATGAGCTTTTTGTACCCAGCTCCAACTACGTACTAAAACATTCCATGTGGTGACTTCACGTGTGCACACACTTCCTTGTTCTGTTTTTCTTTCTGTGTCAGTAAGATTTACCACTGCTCTGCTGGTCATGCAGAGCAGGCTTATAGTCTGAGTCATCTTTGGACCCTCTCTTTTTCTGTCCTCTGTCAGCCTCCTGCCTTATGTCAATTATCAAGTTTTGCTGAAATTTCCTTTCCCTGTTTCTATCATTGGCCCTTTTCCACAATTGCCAAAACCTATTTTGTTCAGTCACTTTTTCCTTCTTTAAATATCATGACAGCCTTCAACTAGGTCTCCCTGTTTTTGATTTCTTACTTCCAACCCGTTCTGTGTTTCTACGGATTTATATTCTGCTCCAGTCCCTTGAAATTTGAATAAAAACAGCATGGTCACTGCTCTCATGCTGTGTTTAGCCCTGTGAGAGATTCACATGATAATCATTAATCTCATAATTAAATATACCTTTAAATAAGAGATAAGGTGAAGGAATATTACTCAATTAGCAGGTATGCATGTGACAGGCACAGACTTGATATTTAAATAATGTATAAGAATTATCTAATCAGAGGTAAAGATGATGTGTGAGAAAAGGTCTTTCATGAAGATGGAACAGCATGTGAAAAATGTTTCATGGTGGGTAAGAACATGGAGATTTTGAGAAAAGAAAAATTGTGGTGTTAACTGAAGGAGACAGCGAGAAAAGGGAATTCAGTGAGTTAGTGACATAAGATTTGACAGAATCATGTTGTGTCACGTGGGTTTTGTTTCAGATTCTGTCTGTATCTTTAGAGGCATGGAGACTCATTAAGAGCCTCAAGCAAATTAGTTACATGATGAGATTTGGAAAGATTATTCTAGCTACAAAGTAGGAAACAGTTTGGAGAGAGATAAGTTATGACTCTTTGAATGCCACTATGAAAAGAAATTCTGGCAATGTAGGTTAGGAAATGGAGATGGAGATTATAAAAAGAAGGAAATGGATAAGGAACCCAAAGTGTAGTACAGATTAGCAAAGCAGAAATGTGAGGAGTATCTCATCCATGATGATAGGACAGCAGTGCTAAAAGAATATGCTTCCGTGCATCCAGAGAATTGAGAGCAATTTGGAATATCTTGAGCAGTGTTGGGAGTGATGGAGTTGGAGAGGCAAGTAGGGGCTGAGTAAATGTCATTTTGTGTGATGCTGAGGACAAAGAATATCTGAAGGACATTTGCAGTCAGTTGGAGTGTCAAAAGAAGTCTCTCTGGTAGTGTGGAGGATGACTTTGTGGGGTGAGATGTAAGACAGTAAAAGATAATGCAAATATAAACTAAGGCATGGCCACGGAAATAGAGAGGAAGAATTAGATCCAATAGCTTTGAAAGAAATAGAATCATCACTATGTGATTACTGATCACATGTAGGAAGTGAATGAGGGACTTGTCCAAGATGAATGTCTGCTTTCTGGCTAAGATAAGCAGGCAGAAGACAGTGTTATTCATCCAGATGGGCACTACATTAGGAAGGGGACGGAGGGATTTGAGAAGGTGCTAAGTTTAGATTTGTTTAAACTTCCTTTTATAAATGCCTCGTTCCTACCTGTCTCTGTAACTGGTTTTCCATTTGAAATCCACAATCTATAGTTATATTTATTTGTTTGGTTGACTTGGTTATGAACAAAAATGCCCATTCAACTCTTGCTGCATGCCTCTTGTTAAATTAATAGAGAAATTGCTATTTTTTCATGTAAGACTTTTAATTTTCTTTTATTTAGATCCAGAGGCTGTTGGGCATAGATGCCTACTAAGTAATTGTTAATAACAAACATGATTAGTTTGGGCATGGCAATCTGGAAATTTATCCTTGCCAGATAATCAGTGCCAGTTTCAACCTGGCAGGAGTTTTCAAAGACTGAAGAAGGGAGGACTGTTCCTTTCTTTTCCTCACAGAGTGATTCACTCAGGTTGGCACACAGTATCTTTAATCAATTTATGTGAATAATATCAAGCAATTGTAAGCCTAAAATGGACATTAGAGGTTACCTACTCCCCTAGGCAAAATCTGCAGAATATTTCTCTTTCAGTGATATTGCAATATATATTATATCCCTGGAATGTATTTCAAAACATTGACTCAAAAATTGAAACACTGCTACAAATCTATATATCACATTTCCCACATGTTCGTATTTAGTGATCTGTGAAAATGTTAAAAAGTGTTTCATTGAAGACTACTGCCATAAAGTATTTAAATAGTAGTTCAAAAATAATCTATGAAGTTAAATTGCTAGTCTAAATCCCAGATCTATTAGCTTCTGAAATTTTTATTCTATGCAAATCATGTTACCCACCTTGAGTATAAATTTCTCCATCAACATTATAGATTTTATTATGTTTTCATTTTTTAAAAAAGATTTATTTATTTATGCATACAAGAGCTGAGTACAGGCCAAAGATGTGGGGCGGGGGAGCGGGGGGTGTGTGTGAGAGGATTCACCAGAGACAGAGTAGGGAACAGAACAGGCAGACTGGCTGAAATACACTGTTGAAGGGAGCAGCGGACGAGTCAGGAGAGGTCTGCTGCACCATGTGGGTTGCTCCCTGGCCAGCCGGGGATGTAACTTGTGCTGAAGAGGCTCCAGATTGCTTCATAGTGCTGCGCTTAACCCTTTGTGCCACCAGGAGGTCCATGTTTTCATTTTTTTAGATTGAAGTAATGTTATTTTATAGCAGTTCATATGATTTAGGTTTATAAGTTCACATCTCTGCAGATGTATGATACCATACCACACCCACCACCAAAGTGTCCATAGTAGTCCACCACAAATTCCACCATGGATCACTAATTAGGTAATTCAGTAAATGTATTTGGAGTCTCTCCTATAAGATGAGTTCTATATTATGCTAATTAAGATGAATAATACATAATTCTTCTCCAGAGAGAACTTTTGAACTGATGATGTAAACAGACAAGAGAGCAGGCAGTGGTGTAACAATGTTAGACATGCTAGGTTAAGAGATCATACAGACGATCCTATCCAGTTAGGCAGGTTGAAGCAACCATACAAATAAGTGGTCTCAAATTGAGTCCTCAAGGTTGAAGTGAAATTGTCCAGTGGGGGAAAAAAAAGCAAAAACAGCAAAGAAATTTTAAGCTTGTTGACGTACATGCAGAATAGTGTGAAAAAATGGAAAAATAGGCAGAGGCCATAGTACAAAGGGTCTTTTCTTCCAAAGTAAGCGTTATCTGTTTGACAGATTTTAATCCTTATGCTTAAGATCTTACACATATAAGGACGAAAGAGAAATAAGTTATATAGTCTTCGGTCTCAAAATGATAAGCTTTTATTCCTGGAGAAAAAAAATTTTACCTGGAAGAAAGGTGCTAGAGAACACGAAGTTCTGAAATATACAAGTTCTTGTTGAAGTAGAAGCAATGAAAAAATCATAAAATTGGGGCCTCCCTGGTGGTGCAGTGGTTAAAGACAGCACTATCAAGCAATCTCCAGCAACTGCAGCACGAGTTCGATCCCAAACAGGCCAGGGTGCAGCCCACATGGTGTAGCAGACCTCTCCTGCCTCACTTGCTGCTGTTCCCCTCAGCAGTGTATTTCACTACATCTGCCTGTTCTATTCCCCACTCTCTCAGTGTATTTCACTACATCTGCCTGTTCTATTCCCCACTCTCTCCCTCACCTCAGGCTTAACCCCAATTTCTTGTATGCATAAATAAATAAATCTTTTTTAAAAAGAAAAAAATCAGGGGCCTCCCCTGATGGCACAGCAGTTGAGCGCTGGGCTACGAAGCTGCCCACAGCCTCTGCAGCACTGGTTCGATCCCCAGCCACTGGTGAGGGTCCCACATGGTGTGACAGACCTCTCCTGCCCGCTGCTCCCCTCAGTAGTATATTTCATTAGTCTGCCTGTTCTGTTCCCGGCTCTGGCTCTGGTGAATTCTCTCACCCTCCCGCACTTCTGACTGTACCCATTGCTTATATAAATAAATAAATAAAACTTAAAAAAAAAGAAAAAAATCATAAAATTATTGCCATGATAAAAACTTTAAAAAAATAAAAAACTGAGTATTTTTAATTTGTGTCCCCTATTATAGAAATTAATGCCACTTATGCTTGTTTCTCCATCCTAGTAGTGGTAGTTTCTCCATCCTAGTAGTGGTAGTTTCTCCATCCTAGTAGTGGTAGTTTCATTTCTCAATACCTGCTTGATGAGCCCTGACAGGAATCCTAAAATGCCAGAAAGTCTCCTTTAAAGTTAGACTGATGGTGACCCTAAGATATTTGGAACTCATCCTGAAGGCATCAGGTGTAGTAAAGTATATTGGTAATAACAGAACTTTGGTCAGAAAATAAGAAACTGATTTCTTATTTCAAATAGTTGCTGCTCCTATTTTTGTTATACCTGTGTTGGGACATGCAGGGAAAGTTTGTATTAGGTCCCCTAGCTGGGATCTGTGTGAATTTGTGCCCTGCAGAGCCAGCACTTGCTAGGACTCCCTAACCTTTGCTACTCCAGCACATTAGCCAAGAATGTGAGGAGAAAAGAAGCAAAGCATGATGGATAAGTCTGTTCTCAGAAGCTCCTTTCGCTGGTCTTTCAGCATTAGGCACAGTGCCTCTGTGCACCTTCTGTCAAAAAGCATGAAGGGGAATTTTGGCATCTTGAATTGTATGCACATAATATATTTATTTGAGAATTTTGAATTTTTGTAGCTCGTATTAATTGTTCAGCAGTGAAATTGGCTGTTAAAAAGCATTTATACGGAGGGTGGAGGGTCATTTTTGGGAAGAAAGGAATTATTTTTTGCCTTGTTCTCTAAGACTGCACATTCCTTGGAGATTTGCCTATCCCAGACTTTGCAATGAGATGAAATAGCTCTTTTTTTTTTTTTAACTAAGAAATGATCTCGAGTGCTATAGAGAAAAGTACTGAACAATTATTAAATTGAGATTATTTACAAAGGAGAATGATGAGTTTTGTGATCTTTTTTAGATAAGAAAAATGTAAATAATTACTGAAGGACTGAGAGTACAAGAAAGGAGAAAGGATAACAGTTATGGAAGATTGGTTCTAGACAAAGTACTTAGGAGTCTCAATTGTTTTTGGTTATCTTTTCTAAATCTTGCACTTTACATTAAATAAAGGAGTTACAACATTTCTACCCATAATGATCAAGAATTTATAAAATGAGGCCTAGCGTTCTGTTCACATCTAAAGTTTAATGCAAAACTCCAGGGAATGTATTTCATAGCCACTAAAAGAAAGGTATGATTTTAATAGAAGTTATTATTATTTATTACTAAGAGACCAGATACAGATGAATAGAAATTACATCTTCTGTATCTTCTTTCAGTCACAAATGACTTCCTTCCTTCCTTTCGAAACTCATGGTAGAATTTATGAATATATTTGGAAATATATCTTACCTCAAAGGAAAACAAATAATACCGGGGGCCTCCCTGATGATCTAGCTGTTAAGTCTCAGCTCAGTGCTAGCACCATTATGTCCAGAGTTTGATCCCTAGCCAGGGAGCTATTCCATATATGGCAGAGCAGACCTCTCCTATCTAACCCGCTGCTCCTCTCAGCAGTGTATTTCAGTAAATCTACCTGTTCTGCTCCCCACTCTGTCTCTGGTGAATCCTCTCATCCCCCATACCTCTGACCTACACCTGAGTTCTTTTATGCATAAATAAATAAAAAATAAATATTTTTAAAAGGAGAATAAATAATACAGCTATACTTAACAGTTTTGAAATATTTAATGATATTTAGTTGGCCTTGTGAACTCAGACTACATGAAAAATTTCAATTTATTGATTTTCAAATATTTTAGTTTTCTGAAGAGATTGTATTTTTAAATACATTTTAATGATTATAGTATTCCTATCATCCATTGCTAGGGCTTATATTGTGTTTCTTTGCAGAGTTATTGATGATGTATCCTTGTTCTGCAGTATAGCATTTGGCAAATCATTGCTTCCTAATTTGAACTTTTCATTGTAACCTTCAAGGGAAATGGTTCTGTGATACCATTGCATCAATTATTTCAGTAAATTGTATTATTAGGTATCCATTTATAACTTTCCCTCTAAGTGATCTCAGGCAAATCACTTGATGTCTTGGTTTTACTTCTGTGAAATTTCCTGTAGCAATTACTGCCCTTGCTGGTCTTTTAGGAATGCAGTGTCATTTAGTTAGATGGTTTCTGTGAGGTTCCTTTAAACCCTCATAAGTGGATTCCTAGGAAGAAACTTTTTTTTAATAGATTTTTCAAATAAGGGCAAGAGGGCGTGTCTGCCTAAAGTACCTATATAGAGATCACTGGCTTATGAAGATTGTAAAAGGTGATAATGGACAGAGGAACTGGCCAAAGCTCCTAGGCATATTGAGGATCAACTAACACCATGTTCTCTATGAGATACTTCCACACAGTGTATCCTGTTAAGTTTGAAATAGTTGAAATTTGGCTATTATTGGAAGCCAGAGATTTCAAAGAACTTGCCCAGGACACTTAATACAATTGATAAATGATGAAATTAGCATTCAACGGAGTCTGATTGTATCCAGAATTTCCCAGTTTTTCTACAAAGTGATTGGAGACAATGGAGTATGGCATGATTTGTGGGTAACCAAATCAAAGTATCAACTGCCCTAAGTGTTTTTTCTCCAAAAAGTTAGTCTAAACAATGTCAAATAAATGTACATGTGTTTTTGTACATGCTGTCTTCCTATTGATACCATTTTACATACATACTACAAAGCAGTATGAAGAAAGGTGCACACACAGATTAAACTTTGATATCTACTCCATCATGGGATGCTAAAATGTAGTCTACTTCCTGTGTGTACCTGTTATTTTTTAATCTAAAGCTGAAGTAACTATAATGATCATTTCAATTTGAGGTATTCTTTAAATTAGAAAAGTTATAATTCTAGTAGAGTACTAGAACAATTCTTTTGGAACAGTTCTAATAGAGGGCTATTATTCTGACATTTTATTGTAACAATCAAAATGTATTAGGAAATAAATCAATTAAAATAATGATATGACATAATTTGTCTTTACAGTTTATGTAAAATTATTCCCCAAATCAGCATTTTAAAGAATTTCTTCTAGGGGGCCTCCCCGGTGGCACAGCGGTTGAGCGCTGGGTTGCGAAGCTGCCCGCAGCCTCTGCAGCGCCGGTTCGATCCCCGGCTGCTCCCCGGCCACCGCAGGAGGATCCCACATGGCGCGCAGACCTCTCCTGCCGCCCGCTGCTCCCCTCAGCAGTGTACTTCGGTCCTTCTGCCTGCTCTGCTCCCTGCCCTGGCTCTGGTGAATTCTCTCACCCTCCCGCGCTTCTGACTGTACCCAGTGCATGTATAAACAAAACAAACAAACAAGCAGACAAATAAATAAATGGAACATGCCTCTATTAAAAAAAAAAAAGAATTTCTTCTAATTTATATCCTACATGGATGAATCAAAGCAATACCAAAAATATCTAAAAAAAGTAGAACTGTGCCCTCAGTTTTCACACTAATTTTAAGAATAGGAAATGGAGACATCAGGAGATAAAGTAATTTATTCAAGGTTACTCTGTAGTTTATAGCAAAAATATTTATATTCTGAGCTGAGACTAAAATCCAGATCTTGACATTAAATTCAGTACTGTTCATTTCCTTATTCCACAATATCTTAAAGTGCGTTATCTATAGTAATACCTGTATTGCCATTTCGGAATTACTAACACCCTTTTATCTGTCTGTCTTTTCCTATTTTAAATAGTAGACATGTTACTTTTCATTTCTAGAAACAAGTGAATGCTTTTCATAGATTGGGTGTGTCATAGAAAATTGGCTGAATGATTGTAATTGGACAGTAGTTTACACTTATATAATTTCCAGAATATGACCATAACTGAAGATGGATGAGTACCTTGAGGACTGTTGTATCTGGTTGGGTCAAAAATAGTGCCTTTTCCTCCCATGTTTCTTTTAATGGAAAGTATATTGACTCAAAATTTCCACTGAAGGCTCCATTAATATGGCCTTCTCTATCAGTAAGTGAGTCAGAATTATTGATCTAATTGTAGCCAATTTTTAGATTTTCCAAAACTGTAAAGGTAACTAATCATGAGAATTTTTGTCTAAAAAGGAATTATGAATAATTAGCTGAGTCAATCAAATTCTCTCCTATTCTGGTGCTATGAAACAACAGAAAGCAAGCAAGAAATCTGAGACCGCAAGGTAGCAGGGACCACAGAACGTTCCATATTAGTGAGAATGATTAAGTAGAAGATATGAGGTAGAGAGGATAACAACACATACAGATTAAAGGTGATGGTATTGATTTGATACATGTGCAGTGAGGCTAGAGACACAATGAAATGCTATATACCACAAAGGTAGAGAACAATAAATTTATGGCTATGAGGACATAAGGTAATCTGTATATTTTACTACCTTATATATCATGTTCTTCTAGTTCTACTTTTCAAAAAATCTGGGTATGTGCACTTATCCTTTCTGTGAAAGTACCTGCTTTTTCAATGAGGTTTCTAATCTTTGCTGTTGCACTGTTTTTACATGCCCCTTTCCTTTACTGAAGATGTTTATCTGAATTTCTGTTAATTACAACCGTAATTACAGGACAAAGCCTAGCATCTCAACAGGGCTTTCACATTCTAAGTGTTCTTTTCTGAATGTCAGTCATATTTACTGTGATCCTTAGCAGCAGACCTTATTTTAGGTCCAGTCCAATTTACATCATCTTTCATACAACATAAGGGAACAGTGATAGAGATCCTCTCTAGAGTAATCTCCAAATACCCTTCCAAAGCTGTTAGACCTCAAGCACTTCCTTTAACCTTTAAGCATGTGCTGTACATCTGGTCTTCTTGGGCCATTTTTGTCATAATATTTGGAAGGAAAGCTGGAACTTGGTTATTTTTAAGAGGAAAAAGAAGAAATTGTTTCTTCACTGGGGAGGAACAGTAATCTAATCTAAGTATGCTGCTGAAAACCCTCATGCTCGGCTTTTCCTTTAATGCCTTCTGTTACTCTTTTCTCTTTAATATATTACCTTTGGCAATTTTGGTGTTCCCGGACATGCCAATGAAGTTGTCTGAGTCTGAACCATTTGGAAGACTGGCTTGTTGCTGGAATTCCTCTTGCTTGTTGATGTATGTACTGGCCATTCTAGACTCTACTTACGTTAATTATCTCCATGTCAAAGGTATTATGGCTATTAAATAACGTCTCATAAATATTATCTGTAGTTTATCCTATGAATACATTACGAATATGGTGAGATTAGTGTTGTTTCAGGTTTTGATTTGTTATCCATTTTAGTGCTGCCTAGTGACAAAGGAATGTCCCAATTTGTAATTCCAAGGAGTCAATGGTACCAAATATATATATCATTTATTTTCATTGAGAGCTATGTAGCTTTCTGAAGTCAATTGTTTAAAATGTTGTTTTACAGATAGAAAATAGAAAACTGGTAACTGGTTTCTATTAATAAAGCAAGTGACTGGTGAATATATTAGTAAAAATCATATATCCAAGTTCCTAATCTACATTATGCTGCTTCAACAAATTGTTTCATTTAACTTTGCTATAATTGTAAGTGAAATACCCATCCTATGTCATTTACCAAATAGTTATTATGTACTCAATCATAGGCTGTATATTTTAAGTTTTTGAGTTATGAGATGAAAGAGGGTCTTATAAATGAGGTACACATGGGTGTCCAGACAAGGCAGATCTGAAAGAAATGAATGCACAGTTTTATTTTGTAAATACAAATTACATTACTATATCCTGATCTTTTGTAGATGTAGAAAAGATATTCCTAAATGCAGTATAATTGACCTATTGTAGTAGGGCAAAAAGAAAATATGTTGGCCAACAATAAGAAATTTGCTTTTTTGATATACTTAACAAAGTAAAACTATATCTTCTAAGTAAAATATATCTTCTAAAACCTAAAGGACATTTTATGATAGTCATGTGACATCTGCTGGCATGCTTTTTCTACCTTTGTGTCCATTTTAATCCTGATCCTAGATTGGAGATGATTGAAGCATCAGCATTAAATAAAATGGGTTCTTGTTAAAGCACTCTTGGAATTGCTGTATTTTTAGACCATTTAGATGAATATCATGCATGGTTGTCAAGTAACTGAAGAGACAATGGTGGTATGGTGACCTTGGGCACAGATGTAACTTCAGAATAAAATTCCTTCCTGTTCCTTTCATACAGAAAATGTAAAGTTCATTTAAACAAAGAATGGTAAATTTTACAAGGAAGAATCTTTGGGCTGCTGCTTTTTGTAGTCATCCTGATTCATGTGTTTACAAATTAATTAGAAATGTTAATAGATAGCCCCCTCCATGAAATTTACTGTTAGCGACTGCTTCAGTAGTCCTAACAGTAAAAATAAATTCTTAAAAATTACCAGTGCCTTTTAATTGTATACATTGTTGACTTTTCCTTCTGTCACCAGAGAATAGTATTCTCTTCTATCAGATGATGACTCCTCTACTGCATCAATTCAAAGGACTCCTAGAATACTTTATATAAGATTAGATTATGAGGTATTTACCCTTTCTGTCTGGAGAGTTGTTTTATATAATTTTAAAATGTTGAGTAAACAAATTCTCTTCCTTACCTTTACAGCTATTGTTTCATAGGAATGAGTTTGCTTCATTCTAACATTATCATCATCATCATCATCATCATCATCATCATCATCATCATCATCATCACTATCATCATAATCATTTTAGTCAGCAGTTAGCACACTCTGTGTCCAGGTACTGCTCTAGGCTCTTTACAAATATTATCCTACTTTTCATACCACTCTTTAAGGCAACTGCTAGAATACAGTGTTTAGAGATGAGGGAAGATAAGCTCAATGTCACATTCTATTGGAATGCAGGTTTGGCATGAGATCTGTCTAATATAAAAGTCCATGCTTTTTTTACTTCCATGGCCTGTTAACGTGTATCAGATTTTTCCCTTGCCCATAGATAGATCATCTGTTTTTTTCAAATTTATACTTTCACTTCTCTTTTTAAAAGGTGGTATTTATCTGCAGTATGCTAATAAAAATATCTTTATGCTTCTACTGTGGGATAACACTTCTCATCAAAGGAAAGAACATTTACCAAATGTTTCCTTCCTTAATAGGAAAAGGAGAAAGCATAGACCCTGATCTGTTCAAGACAGATCATTTGCTTCAAAAAGGTGATGGAAGGAATTCATTCATTTTTAGAATTGGTTAGACTGGATTCCTGAAAGAAAGGTCCTCCATTTTGGAGAGTGTTTTGGACCATGTTAGATGGACACTGCCTAAATTGTGCTTAAGAATGGGAGTGTCTGATATTCAATTTGAAGATTGCTTTACTACTGTGGAGTTCCTTCTACTTGCATGAACTGAACTCAAACCATGTGTATCATACTCAAGACATGCAAGAGAGTGGAGAGTAACTGACAAAAGTGGCTTTTGATGATAAAAATAGGAGCCAAATGCAGGTAAGGTGTACTGTGAGAAGAGAACTGGAGTTGAAACCTCCCTTTTTCCTGGGGACCACCCTAACACAAAAGGATGTATTTTTTCCATTAAAAGTACAAAGATTTTTAATACCTGATTCCTACTTATGTTAATTAAACTAAAAAAATTTCATCTTTTCTGAAAGAAATGTTCTAATCATATATCGTTCACTTTAGTTTGACATTTGAAAGCAACATTGTCACAAAACACCTGTACTTTTACTATTTTAGTAATGACAAAAGACATTGTATAAGATGGTGCAATTATAATTATTGGCAGGTATTATAATCCACTTCATTATGAAATGGGATTACAAGTGAATGTATAATGTGAAATAATTTCTTTAAGAATAAATGAGTATTAAAGAATTTAAAAGTTTTCCAAAACTCAGAGATACTCAGTGGGAATCTTTTCCAAAACAATTATAATAACAAGTTATCATCACATCTCTTTGAAATATATTCAGCTATCCAAATAGTTGGTCACTCCGTAAATGTTTATTGGGGCTCACAATTCTAGCTATGGTACGGGATACAAAAAGACTGTAAGAATCAGTATCATCACTATCATCAGTATCATTTTAATATGGGAGATGAAAGCAACACAGATGAGAAACTAAGGTTGAACCTGAGTTTGAAAGTATGTGGTATTGACTCAAAGTGGAGGGTCATCAGTGAAAAATTCATGGGGGGAAGTTTAGCCTTAAAGATCCTCAGAAAAGGAATTGAATAGGTACAAGAGGGACCCTCTCAAATGGGCACACATATGCCCATTTTAGGGTGGAAGGAGGGCATTATAGGAAATTAAGATTAACAAGATTCCACATATACAGGGCTAGCCTGAGAAAGAGTAGTGAGAAGACAGAATAGCACAAAACAATAGTTATCATTTACAAATCATTTAAAGAGTATCCTTCATGCATTCAGCCCTCAGGGGAAGTTCTTTTGTGATCTCGTTTGCTTCATTCTTAGACTCCACTCTGGACCTTTGTACTGAAGAATTTGCCACAAACTTACCTCTACTTTTACTGACTGAGTAATGAACAAGGTACCTGCATTCTTACTTCTCTTAAATTATGATAAATGCAATTTGTCTACCATCCAGTAGTTTACAGTAGTGCTTCTTATATCTTCTTGTGTCAATACCACATATTCCAGTCTGATGACTTGGAGACCAAGAAGGTCACAACCTACTCTGGTAATTGTCTCCATTAAAATGTGAAGTGATTGTAGCATAAGTCATTGGATTTAAGATTCAGTCCCCAGCATGAGGAAATAGGTGAGGGAATGGAGAATGGTGTTTCTCTTTCAATAGAGTTAAAAGCTTAGTTTCTGTAACATTAAAAGAGGTGACATAATGTTTAAATTTTGGCAGGGTCTACTTGCTTTCTTAAAGCAAGGTGCATGGAACTATTTAGAGCACTTTGCAAAACACAGAGGTGTGTGAAGAATTCCAATGACCCATATGAAAAATTTTGGACAATATGAATTTATGTGGGTTTAATATGCATTTTTTTAAGATTTATTTATTTATTTATACAAGCACTGGGTACAGTCAGAAGCGTGGGAGGGTGAGAGCATTCACCAGAGCGGGGAACAGAACAGGCAGACTGACGAAACACACTGCTGAGGGGAGCAGAGGGCGGCAGGAGAGGTCTGCACGCTATGTGGGACCCTCGCAGGCGGCCGGGGATGGAAATGGTGCTGCAGAGGCTGCGGGCAGCTTTGCAGCCCAGCGCTCAACCGTTGCGCCACCAGGGGAGACCCTACTCATTTATTCTTTTTTTTTTTTTTTTTCCCTAATAGAGGCATGTTATTTATTTATTTGTTTGTTTGTTTTTTGATTATACATGCACTGGGTACAGTCAGAAGCGCGGGAGGGTGAGAGAATTCACCAGAGCCAGAGCGGGGAGCAGAGCAGGCAGAAGGACTGAAGTACACTGCTGAGGGGAGCAGCAGGCGGCAGGAGAGGTCTGCGCGCCGTGTGGGACCCTCCTCCGGTGGCCGGGGAGCAGCCGGGGATCGAACCAGCGCTGCAGAGGCTGCGGGCAGCTTCGCAACCCAGCGCTCAACCGCTGCGCCACCGGGGAGGCCCTACTCATTTATTCTTAAATGACTATTCTTAAATGAGGATATTCTTGTTTTTTTTCTACAAGAGTGTTTCAAACTGGGAGATAAGAGTGATCTATTAAGAATATATTGACAGAAGGGCACTAGGACAAGAACGCCAAAGGCAAAGTCTGGCTTGAATTTAAGTTAGATATTAACTTAGATAACTGGATAGGTATGATAGATTAGAAGAAGCCTTTAAATTGTTCACCTGTAAAAAGGCTGACTGATACTATCTTAAATTTTCCTTTTATGCTTTCACGCAGAACCCTAACTTTGCAGCTGAGAATTAAAGTGGTCTCAAAATTTGAGTGAAAACCTGAACCTCTCTGACTCAGCTTCATTCAGAGGGAGGGAAACTTCTCTGGGTGAGAATATATATTAAGATATTTGACTTTATGTTAAAAAGTAAATTATCATTAGCATTTAAATTGTGTTTAGTAAGTAAGGATCTTCTACCAACAGTACAGAGATTCAGTGCTTTAAGTATTGAATTGATTAAAGTGAACAATTTCTGAACATCTAAGTAAGTGACATGATTGAATAACACATTCTATTTTTCTAGGTTTTACTTCTCAATTATATACCAGAAAACAATGTACTGAGAGTGTTTTACTTTACAGTCTCACAGAAAGTCCTTCCCAGAGTTATAATTTAATATTTTGTCTTCAGATTTTTTATTGAGGTCAATATAAGAAATAGCATAGGAAGAACCTATTTTCTACAAAACTGCAGTTGAAGACTATTCCTTTTGTGTAAAGCAATATCCTTTATACAAGGTTTGCATGATGTTCTCCAAGGACTTAATACACAGAAATAGTAGGTTGTTATAGATGATATTGCAAACTTGCTTTCATTAATAACCTGAAAATAGTTGATAGCAATTTCCATTTTTATCTTGGCTATCAGGGAGCACACAACTAAATTGAATCCACAATTGGAGTGACAATTAGAGTAACTACCCTACCTATTAGGTTGGTAAAATTATTTTTATTTCCATTTTAAAATAGTTCCTTTTCACATTATATTTTCTTAATTATTTTGCAGCAGATATACATCCTCACAGGAAGAGCAGTAGACTATTTGTAAGAAGCTAGCTTATAGATATAGAAAAGTAAGATACAATTGAGTCCCTAAAACCAATGACATAACCGGGGCACCATTCCTGTCCTTCCCTATGAGTAAACAATAGTGTTTAGTAGATTCCAGTCTATATCTAGTTGCACAATCATGTAATAAATACAAGGATCATAATTTGAATATTTGATAATGTGAGGTTTCAGAAATTTTCCTGACATATATAATAGTTTTCACATTTTATCAGATATCATCCTTTAAGAGCTGTTCTAGTGCCATGACTAAGTGACATTTGAATTCTTGGACCCCCGGAGAAAGAACCCATCTCTCTTGGCACATCATACTACCCAATGTCCCTTTCTTGATAAGAAATTGAAATTGTTGATCTGTTTTCCAAGTCATCACAGAGTCATTCATGGTAACTTTAGGACTGACATGGGTTCTGCTCATGTTCTTACTGCCTGTGCTTAAGGAAATTACATGGAAACCCTGAGTTTTGAAAGAAGGGAAAACACCAGACTCCTTCATTTAGCAGTTCAGCTGGAGGTGAAATAGAAATTCTTCCACTTTTAAAAGTCTTCCTGAGACTTTGTGGCGCAACTTATTGTCACATCCTCCATGAAGTTTTCTTTGACTTTTCTTCATGCCTTTACTCAGCTGACTACCCTTACCCTTTTCTGTATACATACATTGTGATTTATAAATATGTTATTATAACACTTAGAAGATATTATAATGAGATATTATTCTGTCTGAGATAAAGCTTACTTTTTATGATATAATGATATCATAAAATGTTTGAATGATATCTACAATCATTCAGACCTTTCCACTTAATGACTTTTTTTTTTTTTTTTGGAGATGTCTTTTCTTTTTTTTTTCTTAATGATTTCTTTATTTATTTATACAAGCTTTGGGTACAGTCAGAAGTGCGGGAGGGCGAGAGAATTCACCAGAGCCAGAGCGGGGAGCAGAGCAGGCAGAAGGACTGAAGTACACTGCTGAGGGGAGCAGCGGGCATCAGGAGAGGTCTGCGCGCCATGTGGGACCCTCCTCCGGTGGCCCGGGAGCAGCCAGGGATCGAACCGGCGCTGCAGAGGCTGCGGGCAGCTTCACAACCCAGCGCTCAACCACTGCGCCACTGGGGAGGCCCGACTTTATTTTTCTTTAAAATAATGATTGCACTGAAAATCATATCAGCTGTCTACTTGGAATATCCTTATAGCTGGCTATGGCACTGAGAGTTCTCTGGACTGTACTTTGTTTATATTTATTTAATAGCTAGATAATCTCCTTTTAGAAGCTGACTTGGGGGGGTTATCTGATTTATGTGAGAATGTGGAGGATTTTAAATCCAAAGTTTAGAATCTATGCTCACTTTATTTCTACATTCTCAGAAAATGTACCTCTTCTGACTCTAACTTTTCTGAATCTAGAAGTATCCATTCATAGCAGTGAAATTAGAGAGGAGCAGATATAGTAAGAATACCAAATTAAAATTATTGCAAGATTACCTAGTAACATAGTGACATACATGCCTTTCCATTTTATTTACCTTTTTTTGGTTCACATATTTTTTTTCTTACCTTCAAAATTATCATTTTTATATTAACAGTCTCCCTATTCTCATACATTCTACTTAAAACCCTTTGATATGCTACAATGAAAAATGGTTTTCTTGTGTCAGTGCTCAGATTTCTATATTCTATTCTTTAATTGTGCCCTTTTCTCCTACTTCATCTTTCATATGTGGATCCTTTCTTCATTTTCTCAGCTATTATACCTACTTATAACTTTGTTACTACACCTACATTTTTCTTTTACTCTTCTCCCCATTTAACAGTACACATTTCTTTTCTCTTAAGAATCCATCAATAAAATTCATTTTTTTTCAGAATGTCTATATACGCTAAGGCACAGGCACCTCAAGAACTGAGATGATATCTTTTTGTGTTCTTCATATTTTCATCCCAGTTAAACAATAGAGTGTGTTCAAAATAAGTTAGGAAGGCTAAAAAGTAGTTTTAGAATTAAAAAAATGACCCTTATTGCGATTTTGGAGAATTCCATTCCAGTTGGGAAAATCCTCTTGCCCAACATTACATTTTTCTCTTTTGAAAGATTCTTTCATTCCAATGTTAGGAAGCAGACTGAAAACACAAAAACTCTGTAGGTAATAGCTGATGTAGAGATCACAATAAACATGAATGACTGAGAGTCGATTTTGTTATCTGTGGAAGAGGCATTTAGGAGCACAAAACAACACCTAAAGAGGAAAGGAGTGATTTCTGACCTACTTGAAAATCCATATACTTAGCTCAATTGACTAAAAGTCAGAATGGGAATATAAATCTTTCAGCTTAGGGTGTTGGATTAATTTATTAAGTTATCACTTACCCACATTTTACTATTTGGGCAATTGTATAAAAGGCCTGTGACAGCCATATTTGGTTAATACAAACTCTATATGCAAGTGCCCTTTCTATGAAGGATGCATAAATGCCAGAACAGTCCTTCTCTTTCAGGTTATATATAATAGGTGTACTACTGACCTCAAATTCAATTTGATATGCCACATTTGTTAATATAATCTTTTATTTCTGGACTAGTTTACATTAAATAAAGTTGTCATAGAGTTTTTTCCAGGTTGGTAAAAATCAGTTTCTCTAATTTTTAAAATAATTTGAAAGGGAATAAATAACAGGATATCTTTTTAAATCTCTTGCCAAAAATATTTTGAGAAAATACTACACTTTTTATGGTAACCATTATTTAACTATGAATATGTTAAATTCATTTTATTTTTTATTGTTCCCTCACAGGTCACTCTCAAGCGTCCTTTAGGCTCATTAGGTTCAAAAGAAAAGAATATATTTCCTTTTGATTTAAAAATGCCTTGCTATCATTAGAAATTAATAGTAGAACTAATTGCAGAATGGCCTGACACACACTTTTACTGTCCTTCTAGGTAAACAATTGATTGTACATATCTCTCACTGTGCTTTGATAATGAAGTAGATATAACACTTCACATTTTGTGACACATATTTCACAAAAGTCTTTCACATTAATTACCTCATTTAATCTTGACAAACTATGCGGTGAGCTAAACATTATTTCCCACATTTAAATATGAGGAAATTGATGCTCAAGGAAGTGATGATTTGACTGATGACACAAAGTGTCAGAGCCAGGTCTTACACCCATTTCTTCTTACTTTCACTCCAGGGCCCTTTCCACATCTTTGCAGTGTCTCCTTCTGTGCTGTGTTCTAGCCTGTTAAACTAACTGGTTAGTATTTTTAATATGTGGTCTTAGAGTAGTTAATGCCTACTGAAAGCCTACTGACCCTTACATGAATTAAATAATTCAATCCTTGCAACATTCATAAGGACAATAATACTACTTTCTCCATTTTACAAACAAGGAAACATGGAGCTTAAGTAACTTACCCAAGGTTGCATAGGCCAATGGAATAAGTAGATCTCAAATGTGGACCATCTAGCTCCAGAGACCACATGCTTAGTTATTCTTCACCCTCTATTTCCTCTTAAGTAAACAAAATGTTTAAAGACTTTATAAATGACTTTTCTCATAAAAATCATAATTTAGGGTGAGTTTCTAGATATCACTTATGGCAGTAAGAATTACATCATTATATTGATTATTTTCCAAAAGGTATGAGTCACTAATTAGGTAAGTCAAGCTAAAGTGTGTATTCAGTTAGAAATCATTGTTCCACATCTATGGAAGCACCACAAATACTTTACCATAAAGATAACAGTTTTGAGACAAAGACTAAACTTTTCAGTTATTCAATAAAATTAACAAGTATTTATTGAAAGACAGTCATGTTTAAGAGCACTTGTATACTGTCCACTTGAAGCTTACACTGTAATAAAAGAAATACATTTGAAAAAATACTTGGTAAATCACTAAAAGACACAAAGCTTCATCGAAATGTGTGAACTTCCTGTATGTTGGTGAAGAAAGGTGGAAGTCTTAATGAAAATAGTGACATTAGAGCTTTTTTGGATAAAAGGCAAAAAAGGCAAATTATAGTACTTGGTAAGGCTGTATATGTGTTCTTTGGGAATACTGCGCCAGTACTAAGTTCTTCCTGTTGGCAACATTACCAGTGAGGATTTCTTTGCTTAAATAGATTGTTCTATACAACACATCACTGGAAGTGTAACAGGTTTGTCCACAGGAAAGGGGGAAGTTCCAAGTTTCCTGCCCCCTTTCACCCAAAGGACAGTGGAACTGAGCAGGGAGGAGAAGTAGCTGGAGAGGAGACTGGAGAAGGAGGGAAGCAAGATGGAGAGAAAGAAGGAGACCTGGAGGAGGCATGTGGAACAGAGAGAGACATGTGAAGAAGCTGTGCTTGCTTCTTGGTCCTGGACTGCTTGGAACAGATGTAAGTGAGAGACCCATGGGGAGGTTAACAATGGCAGCTTTTATATTGATTTTGATTTTGCTTTTTTTCTCCCAGACTTGTCTGATTGTTTCTGATCCATATTGATGGGTCCCTGCTAAAAGGTACTTTAGACTTGAGGCAGACTTTTGGGCCTTGCCTTGGGCCAATCCTGTTTGGTGTCTTTTACCCATGAGGGAATGGGTAACTTTGGGTGCTTGATTTTTAAGTATATCCTTTGCCTTTTCTGTATTGCACACTAATTGTATTAAAGTTTCTTTCCATTGAAAGTCTTACATGTTTTGTCTTGAAGAGGCAGATGGCCAAACCTATTTAGAGCAGGCAGGTTTGGGGGTTCTGGGGTGCCCCTCTCCCTGTCTTATAACAGAAGTATTTTCCAGTTAGAATTGACATGCATATCAATAGTGACAACATTCATGAAAACGCCATTAAAAAGAAAGCATTATATTTAAATTTCAGGGCATCAAGAATATTGTCAAGACTTTAATGATATTTTTTGTAGTCTCTTTTCATTAAATGCCATCATCACACTCATTTCTTCAACAGACTACCTGGGGCAGCTAAGCAATAAGATAAATGAGCTTCAATTATATATGTCTAAATATGTTTTCTTGATAAGATTTCTTGTGGTCAGAATCAAGTGGCCCACTCATTTCAACTTAGCAATGAATGCATATATTTTGACATGTAATTACAACTTAGTACTCAAAAGTTGAACTAACTGAAAAATTTAATTTCTGTGGTATATCCAGCATTTGCTTTCATGGACTTTATAGAGGAAGAGCTGTAGCTTATATCCTTCATTACTGGAACTTGTGCTAGTGAAATTCAGAAAACTTCTCCAAAGGAATCTATTTCAATAAATTCAGGTGTTTTGTAGCTAATATTAACTAGCCTCTACTTTTTATAATGCACTGTGTTAAAGATAAGGTAAGGATAAGAAGATGAAGCTTATCATCATTTCTCTCTAGAACCTTACATTTGAATGAAAGAAACAGATATGTAGCAACTGGATATGTATAATATAACTATAATATAGTGCCCATTGAAATAAACTTCTTATGTTTTTTGTAAAACATAAGCCAAAATCTAAATGTGATTTGTAGGAGAGGAGTATGTATTTGAACTATGAGTTGGATTGTAAAAACGAGAGAAGTAGAGGAAACTGGGAAGGCAAAGAAAACTCTATGAACAAAGTACACAGATTTGGAAAGGCAGATGTTGAATGCTAGCTGACTGGAGTACAGCTATGCAAGTGACAGAGTAAGAGAATTATGGAGAAGTTGTTGAAATCAGATTGTAAACTTCTTTAAAATCCTATTGAATGTGTGGGTTTTATTGTGCAAGTAGTTACAAACAATAAAGATTTTGAACTCTAATGATGCATCTAGGGCATGCTATTTGGAACAAGTAGCATGAAGAACATCTCAGAAAGCTACAGTATTTGTGTGCTATTGTTGATGTATGTCACAGCTTGTCCCTGTCTTTCAATATCAATACTTTAATGAAATACCTCAATGACACCTTGTCCTTGAAAAAGAGGCTGGCACCCTCAACAACTTAGCCTTTTTAAAACAAACTCTGTTGTCAACAAATTCATGATATGACTAAAATGTGAAATAATATAAATGGACTTACTCTTAAAAGCAAAATCTCCTATTTTGACTTCCCTTTTGGTTTCATTCCCTAGAGAAGACCACATTCAGTTAAATGTATTTATAATTTATGTTTGTTTTTTTTTTAAACTAATATTAAGGGCCTCCCTGGTGACACACCTGGTGGTACAGGGGTTAAAATCAGCACTATCGAGCTATAGGCAGCCAGGTATGAGTTTGATCCCCGGCCAGGGAGCTAACCTACATAGCACAGCAGGCCTCTCCTGTCCTGCCCATGTTCTCCTCAGCAGTGTATTTCCATAGATCCACCTGTTCTGATCCCCACTCTGTCTCTGGTGAATCCTTTTACCCCTTACACCTCTGGCCTATACCTCAGTTCTTGTATGCATAAATAAAAATCTTTTTTAAAAAGTCTAAGAAAATAGATAAAGCTACTACTTTTTCATATTGATGAACCATCATTTGTTTATCAGTGTGTGTATGTGTGTGTGTGTATGTATATATATATTATATAAATATTTATATATATTTATATTTGCACAGAACTGGAATATAGGCCAAAGGTGCAGGGGTAACACTAGAGACAGAGTGGGCAACAGGAGGATTTACTGAAATACATTGCCAAGGGGAGCAATGGACTAGACAGGAGAGGTTTGCTGTCCATATGTGGGTTAGCTACATGACAGAGGATCTGACTCAGATCTTCTGGGTGATAGCACTGAAACTTAACCCCTAGGCCATGAAGGAGGCCCTAGAACAGTTTGAGATTTATAGAAATATTGCAAAGAAGAACAGGGAATTCTCATATACTCTAATGAGTTTTCCCTATAAGTTACATGGTATATTTGTTACAAGTAATGCATAATTTCTATGCAGTATTTTAATGTGAGGTCCATAATTTATTTAGATTTCCTTGGTTTTTACCTAATTTCCTTCTTTTTCCAGTGGCCCTGTCCAGGGTACCACATTACATTTAGTCATTATGTTTCCTTAAGCTTCTCTTGGCTATATCATTTTCTCAAATTCCTTGTTTTTAATGACCATTTTTGAGGAACACTGTCAGATAATTTTTAAAATGCCACTTTATTGGAATTTTTCTGCTGTTTTTCTCAGTTCTAGAGTAAGGTCATGGGATTAAGGAAGCAAGATAACAAAGGTAAAGTGCCATTTTATTAAAAAAAATGTTTATTGAGGTAACATTTATTTACAACACTATGTATGTTTTAGGTGTATAAGTCCACATCTCTTCAGGTGTATAAAGGTTATAGGTATATACTGTCAACAAGACAATATATTTGATGTTGACCAGATCATCTGGATAATATAGTGTTGTTAGTCACTATAAGGTAACTATTGTTCCCTTATCCATGTGTACTTTTTATGAGGCAGTCACTGTGTGTTGTCTGCATTTAAATAATTGGGGATTATTGTCTACCTCCTTAAGGTTGCAGCATTTACATATATTATTTGTGGTTTTTTTTTTTGACATTGGATATTTCTATCTTCTGTCTCATTTATTCATTTGCTCAGCCATTTATAGCAATATGGACTCATAGATATTCATTTTGCACTTTTCATTATAATTAATATGACTTTATTGCTCACATTCTTCCAGATTTGGTCACTGGATCTAGTGTCCCTTTGACATTTTTCATAGTTTCCTATTTTCTAGAACTATGAGATTCTCCAAGCTCGTGTTGTATCTTTCTTTCCTGAGCCTTAAAATCAGCCAGTGTTCAAAGAATTCTACTTTCTTTAATTCGAGAATATTACTAGAATTCAAGATCCTGGGGCTTGTTGCCACTTGTGTTTCCTTCTGGCCCTTTCAGCTGACAAAGCAAAGAAATACATGTCAACATATTAGCCCATGCATATATAATTTTCTATGAAGTTTTGTACATGTAACCATCCGTACCTATGTTCAGTTACACATGAGTTTTAGAACCACTTGCTATTTCTAACTGGTTCCAACCACGTATTTCTTTCCAGCCTCTTTGCATTGTTTATCTGTAAACTCCTACTGGGGCAATGAGAAATCTGCTTCCTCCCACCCTCTAATTATTCAATTCTCACAGACATATGTAGCAGAAAAAAATTGTTACCTGTATTGCTGATGGAGACACATTTTATCAAATTCTGTAGTGCTTAGTTTGCCTTTTGTCTTACAGACATTACTCATTTCCATAAATATTTAGTCATCAAGTTGTACCTGAACCCCTTCAGTGAACTTGTAGGATACACTGAGAATATGGTTACATTCTTTTGGCAGGCTATGCATTCCATTCTGGGATAAATGCAAATTGCAAGCTATAAGGGAAGTGAAAAGATGAATAAAAATATAGTGATGCAGGAAATTAGTAAGGATATCAACTCAGTAGTTTGACCTGAGTGCCACTCTCAGTCAACATGATCCAATTGACATGTATAGACTACTGCATCCAACAATAGCAGAATACATATTCTTCTCAAACTCACACGGAGCATTCACTGAGATGACCATATCCTGGGCCATAAAGTATAACAACTTAATAAATTCTCAACTGTGGGAACTACACTGAGGAGCAATTCTATTCTAGAAGGCATAAGGAAAGAACAAACAAATGAAACATAAATAAAAAGTAAAATAGAGGGTAGATATTGAAGTGTTACTATCCATAACACACATATTCCAAAAGCAGAAAAATAGTTAACGTAGATATTAAAATATATTTGAGGGTAGAAGATATTTGAAAAATATTATTTTCAAATATAATTTGAAATGATGTAAGTATGTAAAAACTCAAACTGAAGGGTTTCATAACAGGTAAAATAGAAAAAGGAAAACTCCCTACTTATAAACATTATTTTGAATCCTAAGGCATCAAAGACCTGTGTGAGTTAAGGGGAAGGAAGTGATATGACATAACTCTAGTACCAGATACTAAATGGTCATGTATCTTCACAAAATTTTGTATTTCAACGAAGTTCATAGTAAAAGACAATAGAAGGCCTCTTACAACTTCCTTGGTCTTTTAGCCTAAGTTTTTTTGTACCATATAGGCAACTTTAATTAAGCCAATCCTTATAAAAATGGATAGGTGGTCAAAAAATGGGCAGAAGAGCTAAAAAGAAACTTCTCTGAAGAGGAAATGCAAATGGCCAACAGACATATGAAAAAATGTTCAACATCACTTGTCATCAGGGAAATGCAAATCAAAACTACCATGAGATACCATCTTACACCAGTGAGAATGGCACATATTAAAAAAACTAGCAACAACAAATGTTGGCGAGGTTGTGGAGAAAAAGGAACTCTCCTGCACTGTTGGTGGGAGTGCAAACTGGTCCAACCACTATGGAGAGCTGTGTGGAGATTTCTGGACCTACTAAACATAGAGCTTCCATATGATCCAGCAATTCCACTCCTAGGTATTTACCCAAAGGACACAGAAACATCAATTCCAAAGAACACCTGCACCCCTATGTTTATAGCAGCACTATTTACAATAGCTAAGCTTTGGAAACAGCCCAAATGCCCAAAAATAGATGACTGGATCAAGAAGATGTGGTACATATATACCATGGAATATTACTTAGCATTCAAAAAAGATAAACACATGCAATTTGCAGCAACATGGATGGTGCTGGAAGGGATCATGCTCAGCGAAATAAGCCAAAAAGAAAAAGAAAAATACCGGATGGTCTCACTCATAGCAGGAATCTAGAAAACTTAAATAAGGGATCAGGAAAATGAATAACTATAAGAAAGTGAAAATCAAAATCAACAAAAACTATGAACCAGAGACACTTTTTGGGGGTGGGGGCCGGGAGGGGAGGGATTGGGGTCAGAATGGGGCATGTGCAGTTGTATGGGGGAATATAAAAATAAAATTTATTATTCAATAAAAATAAATAAATAAATAAATAATACAGATGAAGAAAAAAAAAAGAATGAGTAAAAATGAAAGATTTTTAGGAGAAACATATAGGGACAAAAATGTTCAAATTTTCAAAATTATAATTTCAGAAAGATGTTATAAGAAACTGCTATAACTGCTAGTTTCAAGTATTGCTATCAAGTAATGTAATTGAATAATTATTCTTAATAGGTATCAAAAGCAATTTTACACATCAAGATTTTTTTATTTGTCTTAGAATATTTGGAGGCAATTGTACTGATACTTTAGACACTTGACTGGCAGTAAAAGTTTTCTACAAAAATTCACATATCTCTTCAAAGTGGAGGAACAGAAACAAAATGTTCAGTGAGATGAGTATTAAATTATTGTTTAGTAGAAAAATGAGTTGAAACATTCTCTTTGGCTGCTCTTATTTAACTCTCTATGCTGATATCATTCCCATTTCATTCTTTATATGTGCTTAAAATTTTCAATATAGGTCACTAATGGATGCATAAAAGGGAGTTTTGAATTTTCATCCATCAGAAATTTCTTTGTTCTAGTTATTTTACTCAATATATTAAAATTGTCTCATTCTTATTTGTCTATCTAATTCACTACTTAAGTTATGTTTTATTTTCTTGTACTTTGGAAACTTGCACAGAGGAAAAAAATAGGAACTTTGGAGACAGTAATTCAGAGAAATACATAGGCAATAATAACTTGATACATTTAGGAAAAAAAATATTTTTGTGCGCATATGCATACATACATATACATATATGTATATGCACACATATGTATACACACATATACTTATGTATACATACATATATGCACACATATGTGTAGGTATGTATATATATGTGTGTATAAAGTCTAATTTGGTATTTCTGTGGATCATGTTTCTCAGATGTTCATTGACCCCCTAATTTTTTTTTAAAGATTTATTTATTTATTTATTTATTTATTTATACAAGCGCTGGGTACAGTCAGAAGTACAGGAGGATGAGATGATTCACCAGAGCCAGAGCAGGGAACAGAACAGGCAGACCGATGAAATACACTGCTGAGGGGAGTAGCGGACATGGCAGGAGAGGTCTTTTGCACCATCTGGGACCCTCGCAGGCGGCCGGGGATTGAACCAGCACTGCAGAGGCTGCGGGCAGCTTCTCAGTCCAGCGCTCAACCGCTGCATCACCAGGGGAGGTCCCCCTTAATTTGTTTTTAGTTGTGTGAACATGGTTTGGGGTAGCTTTGAGTCATGACTCAACTATGTGCAAGTCGACTGGGGGTTATTCACTTTGAGCACTGTCCTGTCAATGTACTCTGGTCACAAAAATGGTCAGAACCCTGAATTGTACAAAAATAGAAGACATTTATCATTACTTGCATGGACACAACACAATTTATTGTCTGTAAAAATTGTATTTGATAGGGCCTCCCTGGTGGCGCAGTGGTTAAAAACAGCACTATCAAGCTATCGCCAGCCAGCCACTGCAGCACTTGTTTGATCACTGGCCCGCCAGGGAGCACCACACATGGTTCAACAGACCTCTGCTGCCTCACCCCACTGCTCCCATCAGCAGTATACTTCAGCTTATCTGCCCATTCTGCTCCCCACTCTGTCTCTGGTGAATCCTCTCACCCCCGCCCCCACATCTCTGGCCTGCACCCCAGCTCTTGTATGCATAAATAAATAAATCTTTTTAAAAAATTGTATTTGATAGCTGACATAAAGTCCATTATTGCTTATACATTATGACTGCAATAAAAGGCAAAATTAAAGCATCTGTGTTAGGGAGAATTTCTAGAACTGGTTCCCCAAATTCCACTTCACTAGTACCCAGAATCTTCAAATCTGGTGAATTATCACTTTCATGGTTGTATTGTATTATGTGACACAATTGACCTCTAAAGGGGAAGATTATTACTGTGGCCCTAATCTTAGTCATGGGGCCTGTTAAGAGCAAACAAATTGTCGGCCTCCCCGGCGGCACAGCTGTTGAGCACTGGGTTGCGAAGCTGGCCGCAGCCTCTGCGGCACCGGTTTGACCCCTGGCCGCCCGCTGCTCCCCTCAGCAGTGTACTTCGTTAGCGTGCCTGTTCTGCTCCCCGCTCTGGCTCTGGTGAATTCTCTCGCCCTCCCTCGCTTGTGACTGTACCCAGTGCTTGTATAAATAAATAACTAAATAAATCTTAAAAAAAAAAAGCAAACAACTTGCTAGGAAAGTTATAGAGATTGGCAGTCAAGAAAGACTAGACCTGCTGCTGCTGGTGTGAAGATGAGGGGCCATGTGAGAAGGGATGTGAGTGACTGTTGGTTGCTGAAGGAGGTCTTCAGCTGACAGCCAGCAGAGGAAACTGGACCTTAAATCACTGAATTTTGCTAAAACCTAAATGAAGTAGATTCTTGGAATTAGATTCTTCGCCACAAACTCCAGGTAATAGCCCAGCCATTCCACACCTTAATTTTTTCCTTTGTGATACCTTGAGCAGAGTGTGCCACTAGTTCCAACAGAACTCTGAAATAATTCATGAGATTGTTTAAAGCCACAGAGTTTTTGGTAATTTGTTACATACTAGAGAACATGAACACAGCATCCAAAACAGGTAACTCTTCATGGTTTGAGATACCAAAGAATATCCTATTCTTGGTTTGATATTTCAGAGTAACAATCTACTTTTCTTTACTTCCAACTGACACGACTTACTGTTTTGGTTCAAACAAATAGGCTCCTCTGACATCACAGAAGGATTTTTTAAGTGTCTTCCAATAAAAGTATGTTCTTTGGATAGATAGCATAACATTTTTAGTCATAAGGGAGTCTTATAAATCTAGCCACTTGCTGAATAATACAGATAGCAGGAAACTAAGATGCTGAACTTTCAACCCAGTGACCTTTCCACTCAAACCACATTGCCTGTGACTTTCATATTTTCATTGACCAAGCAAATAATCCCAACTTGAAACTTACTGAACTTGCTTGATAATTTGACTAATTCTACTCAGATTTCTCTTTAAAAATTGTCTAAAGTCAGGGACATTAACTAAATTCAGAAAGTAATATTGAGATTCTCCCTATTAATATCATATAATTTCAGAGCAAGTTTGCTTATAGTGGATAATTGAATGAATTTCAGAGAAAATAAGTCATTTGTAATTGAGACTACTGAGGTTCAAAAAGGTACACTCATTAGTTCAAATTCCTGCAGCCAGTTCGTGGCATAGACAAAACTGTAATGTGAGTGTCTTGATTTCTATTTTTTTTATTTTAATTGAGTCGTGCCACCATGTCAAATATATAGGGCTTGCTACCAGACTAGTTTGAGAAATGAAATATTTTCAAACCCTGAGTTTTTAGTGTGCTGCTGGTTAGGATATCCGTGACTTGGAGCCGGACTGTGGTATTTTCTGGGGCTACAAATTTTAAAGAGCCATTTTAGCATTGATCCACCTCCCAGAATTGTGTAAAATTTGGCTGGAAGGCAAACCTATGGTGCTGCATTCCTGAAAGATGGCAATGTGAGTTTTTAATGACTACCCAATCCTGACATATGTAATTTAGTTCCCTGCTGCACACCCCAGCTCCCAAACCCCGCAGGGATTAGATAAAACTGCCAGAAGTTATGCTGCATCATGAAAGCTAAAAAAAGCTCTGGGAATGAAATACCTCACTTGAATCAGTGTAGTCTGGACAGGTATATTTTTGTTGCTATTTTCTCTATCCACTTGGCAGCACTTAAAGAATATGTCTGTTGCTAGAGTCCCTTGAACCATTAAGACATATCCTATTTCTTTGGTGAATAGGCTGCTTAGTGAAGATGAATGTCAGCTCGCTTTTGTTCTTTCACATATTTATTAGAGTTTGCTTTCCCAGTGTGTAGAAAGACTTTTTTTGAAGCTAGTTTAAACTCAGATGTTTTCCCCACTGAGTCTGAGATCCGTTGAGGGTCAGGCACTAGGGAGCTGTTACACATGTATAACCACTCTTTTCTTACCTCTTCAGGGGTATCAAACAAGTTTAATTATAAGACAAACAAAAGAAAACATTTCTTTGTTAGAATAGTTAGAAAAAAAAAGCTTTGTTGGGAAATTGGTTCACTGTAAGCTTTGATCTGCTTAGTTATGTTTCCTAGAATGTTCCAAATAGTAAGTGTGCTCCAGATTAGAATATTATATATGTATTATATGTAGCAAATGTATGATGTATATATGTATGCATATGTATATGTATATATGTTTTGTGCTTAAACATTAAGAAAAAGATTGTGTTTGCAAAATGATTAAATTATTTCATTGATTCCTAACACAGAAATGACACTCATTTGGAATACATTGACCAGAATATGTCAGGTTAATCATTTGTGTGATATTAATTAGCCTTGGGACAAAAGGAAGAGGGGATCCACTAGCTTCTTGGGGTGGTGTGTAAACTTTTAGAAATGTCTTTTCTCTTTCTGTGATTCTAAGCACCAGAAAAATCTGTAAAGTTGAGTTCTGCCTACTAGTTCTGTGTCCTGTTTCATTCTATCCCTGCAGTGTGTCAGCCAAGCACCAGAGAGATGTGTACACCATCCATCCCTCCTCTATCTCTCTTATCCAAGTATCTTCAAATATCTAGAAGGTCACAGGCAGTACATTTTCTAAGATGTACTCTCTTTACCTCATAGTTCAAGATAAGATGGGCCAGATTTCCAGATTGGTTTCCAGATCTACTATGGTGACCTTAGTCCTGATTAATTTATTGGAGCTTTCTCTGACTCATAAAATCTACTTCATAAGATTCTTGGGAAATTTGTTATGGATCGTATAACCATGTAAGAGCTATTGAGAGGTCTAGAACTTAGTAGGGACCTCAGTAAGTCCCACTTTCCTTACTGCCATCACTACCTCATCCCAACCATTTCATCTCCCCTTCTTCTTTCTGGTGAATGAACGTAGTCTGCTCAGCCAGTGGTGTATTTTAGGTGTATCCCAGTTGTGTACACAATGTTTAGCTTTACATTTATTCATCAATTTAAAAAATCATTCAATATTTGTTGAAAAATCTATTCTATGTCAGACACCATTCTCAGTGCCTGGGACATAGCAACGAATAAAACAGGCCGTTGCACTGCTGGAACTAAATTCTAATTGGGAGAGAAAGACAATAAGGAAATAAATAATATATTAGGATGTGATAAACCCTAATGAGAAATATTAGTTAAGGAAGGGGATAGAGGGTTTTAGGGGAAAAGGACAATGGAAAAAAAATTAATGGTCAAAGTTATGGCTTATTGAGATAGTGACATTTGAACAAAATGCTTAAGGAGGTGAAACCCAAAGGTAGAAAGGCATGCAGAAATAAGCAAAAGAATACTCCAGGCAGAGGCAACAGCTAGTTCCATAACCTTGAGGTGGAAGCATGCCAGGTGTATTTGAAGAACTGTAAGGAGGCCAACTTGGCCACAGCAAAGTGTGGGAAAGAGCAGAAGTAGGTGAAGTGAAGAGATGGGGGTAGAGGATTTGCTAGATTGTATAGGTTCTTGAAAACCAGTGAAAATAAGGAAGTCATCGGTGGGTTTGAGTAGGGGAGTGACAGATTTAGTTTAATATTTTAAAGATGCTCTCTGTTGTACATATTGGGAAAAGAATGTTGAGGGCAAAGGTAGAGAGGAAACAGGAAGGCCTGCCAGGAGTCTATTGCAAAAATTCTGGAGAGAGTTCATTGTGATTTAGACCAAGGTGGTTGCAGTGAATATAATGAGAAATGATCATGTGATGGCTATTTATTAGGTGGAACTAGGAGAATTTACTTGGTTAAATGTAAGATTTGAGCCAAAAAGAGAAGTCAAGGATGACACCAAGGTTTTAGGACTGTTTAGAAAGATGGAGATGCCTTAATGAGATGGAAACACTTGTAGAAAACAGCAACATTAATTAAAATTACTTATAATCAGTGTTCAAAACACTGCAACAAACCTTGATGCAAATAAACCACACTCACAAGGTTTTATGTGTTGTTGCTAACTTTGATGCAATCTGGGAACTAAGGTCTTATGATGTAATGAATAATTATTCACTGGGTCTTGCTGTCAAAATGTAACAATTAAGGGCCTCCCCTGGTGGCACAGTAGTTGAGCACTGGGCTGCGAAGCTGCCCGCAGCCTCTGCAGTGCAGGTTCGATCCCCGGCCACCGGGCGAGGGTCCACATGGCGCACAGACCTCTCCTGCCACCCTCTGCTCCCCTCAGCAGTGTACTTCATCGGTCTGCCTGTTTTATTCCCCGCTCTGGCTCTGGTGAATTCTCTCACCCTCCCGTGCTTCTGACTGTACCCAATGCTTGTATAAATAAATAAATAAATCTTTTAAAAAAAAGTAACAATTAATAGAACATTTTTTTTGTGGTACCCAAAGCTTTTTGAGAGTGGCCAATTCACTACAATATTGTAAGTTCTAATGTAAATGTAATTTCTCCTCACTGGGAATCCCCAAATAACCCTTAACCATTGTGACTAATAGGATAGTTCTGGTCTATTTTGGTCTTCTTTCCAGGTTCTGGAGAGTCTCTTTTGTATGATTTACAACCCTTTTGTGTCATGCTCTATGAACTGGGATGTCCAGCTCTTATTTTAGACTCTTCATACTAAATCTTAGCCATTGTTTATAGATTTGCACAAAGACCTCATTCTTTTTCAGCTGATTCATATTGAAGTATATATTTTTTTAAAGATTTATTTATGTAAGGGGAGGGTGCAATTGTATGGGGAATATAACCAAAATGAAAATGCATACATTGTGCAAAGATGAAAAAAGATGTAAGAATTATATAAAATAAAATATTTAAATAAAAATAATTTTAAAAATGAAATAAAGATTTATTTATGTATACAAGCACTCTGTTACAGTCAGAAGTGCGGAAGGGTGAGAGAATTCACCAGAGCCAGGGCAGGGAGCAGAACAGACAGACTGATGAAGTACACTGCTGAGGGGAGCAGCAGGAATGGCAGGAGAGGTCTGCGTGCCTTGTGGGACCCTCGCCGTCGGCCAGGGATCAAACTGGCGCTGCAGAGGCTGCGGGCAGCTTCACAGCCCAGTGCTCAACCACAGCCCAGTGCGCCACCAGGGGAGGCCCTGAAGTGTATTTTTCTTAATGACCAATATGTTCTACCACGGTGAGAAGCCTAATGACTCGTTAGGAAAAATAACTGTGCACAACGAATTTTAACTTGCTACTCTCCTTTTCCCTCCATCACCTGGTATGCCTCCCCTACCTGTTGCTCTTTTCCTGGGTTTCCTTTATCAGCTGTGTATTATGAACAGAATTGGTATGTTCTTGGCATTCATGATAGAGCGGGTGATAAAACCTCTCCCTGGAGGGCAGTTATCTGCCACTTACTGTCTGAACTGCATCCAGATTCCCTCACTGACCAACCCCACGGCATTTCCTACTTACCCCCATTAAATAAGTCCCTTGCAGCAATAGTTTGAGAGATATTCTTAATTACTTCATGCCCTGAATCAAGGAGGTTAAATATATATTTGCTATTATAGAAACAAAAGCACATCATAATTAGAGAAAGCAAATTGTCATCATAGAACAATATCCTGAAAGAAAACACAGTCATTTGTGTGCATTATAATATACCCTGAATAAAGTGTTAGGTTATCTTGATCTCATTGAGATGATGCTGATATTAGATTCATGATATATCCTCTGTCTCATTTCATTATTCCCACCCCCCATTCATTCATTTTCCTTATACTTCATTTTTAATGAAAAAAAATTGTGATTCCTGCTTTCTTTTAAATTAACTATTAACTTTAGGCAAATGGAACATATACTTGTTATATGACCTTTTTTAAAATCCTCACATTATGTAATAGAGGAGAATGATAATTTTTATCATGTTTTTAATGTGATTCTTTTCCCTACTCCTTAAAATGTCAATGAATCAAATTGAAATGGGTGTTGCTGTTTTTTCATTTCAATGACTTGGCTCTCTCTGCATTGCATTATTACTTGCTCTCTAGCTGATATGTTTCATTTGAAAATAATTTACCCCTGAATATTGATATGTTTTATGCCATTCTGTGTACTTGGTATTATCTTCAAAAAGCCACAGTTGTCACAGTAAGAGGAAATATATGTGCTGCTTTATTTTTTGGGACTTAATGTACCAAATCTGCTGCCCTGTAATGGTTTTGGACGGATGACTGGTCTTGTTTGCAGTTAGAATGTGAATATTATTTTATCTAAAGATGTCTCCCTTTATAAAATTAGACTTTTAGGTGTTTGCTTTTAAATACATGAGGATTTTTTTTGGTACCTAGTAAATATTTAATGGATGATAAATGATAAACATAAGTAGGAGATTACATAATTTAAAAATGATCTTAGTAGATTTGAAAACATTGCATATATGTATATGTAACCAGCAAAAGGATTTCTTAAAATGTAACCTAAAAGGTAAATTATTTACTAAAAAAATATTTTTTATTGATAAATAGCAGTATTTTACATATTTGTTAATAGCTTGACAATACTGGGTTTCTCCCCCAGTTATGGTCTCCCACCACCAAAGTGCACATTGTCCTCCACCATAGTCCATTGTGCTCTCCCCATGCTTGCTCCCTTCTCTCCCATTCAGTGTGAGGAATTTTGAAGTCATATTTGACTTCAAATATGACTTATTTGAGTCATGATTATAGGATACCAAATTGCAAGTGGTGGAAAATGAAGCATACACAAAGCATATAGCATCCACATATAGCATACACAAAGTTTTGTGTCATGGTGGAAATCTCTATAGCTCCTAACCCATGACGTCATGAGGTAGTTAGGAAAAAAGAAAGTGTAAATGCTCATCTCCAACAGAGCCCAAGAACTTGATTTGCTTTTGTACATAATGGTATTTGCAGGTGTTTTTTCAAACTAGTGCTGTGAACATTTAATTATCAGTGAGATTTTGCGTCAGTGACAGCCAGTTTATCAAGCCGAAGCTTTTAGAGCATCGTTTAGATCTTAGGGATACATTTGCACATTCATGTTCAGGTCTCAAAGTCAGGAGCAACAGTCTTTATACATTCTATGATTAAGACTCCCATCTTCAGCCTACTTGGTAAGTTTAGGCATTCATCAACATGTCAGAATGATTAAAATTACAAACCTAAAAATGCTTTTATCGGACACTCCTCTTAAATCTGCTCTTTTCTGTATCTGCTTCCTGTCACTTTCACAACTATTATTTTTTTGTCAAAATTGTAATGTGTTTTCAAAATTGCTGTTTGTCCAAACTGCTTTCTGATGCTACAAAATGTTTGTGGGTAGTTCTCCTGAGCACCAGCTCCCTCTCTCTTCCCCAGAAATTACAGTTGGGAAGGAAGCAATAGAAATTCTGGAGACCTAGGCAGGGCTGAAGGTGTTGAAGATTAAAATAAACATTCACTTTCCAAATAAATCTTCTGGAGAGGATGTAATGATGGATATAACTGAGGAAACGAAGTCAATGAAATGAAGAGGAAAAGAGAGTAACAACCAATTTGTCTTTACCGTGCTCTACTTGAGAGCCAAGAAAATCTATCTGGAGGAATCCAAGTAACTGACATCACCAACCTTCTGTGTTTAGATCTCTCATCCACCTTATTTTTTTATTTTGATGTGAAATGGGGATAAAATTTTATATTTTTCCATACATATAGCCAATTCCTTTAGTATTGAATATTTCAATGACTACTTTCTTGCCCATGGGGTTACATTTGCTGCAGTGTCATAAAGTATATACCTATTGCCCTATCTCTCTACTCTTTTTTGTTCATCTTGTCTATTTTCATAACTTATTATTAAAATCCTCAACTTTCCTTAATGTGTTCAAGTTTGTCTTGGCTAATTTAGATTATTTCTACCAGTATGTAGAATTTGTAGTAAATATGACATTCTTCTTCTTACACCCAACAAAACTTCCTGAAATTTTGACTGATGGATGTTACATTAAAGCTATATTTGAATTGTTAGAAATTGATATAAACAGTATATCAGGTCTTCTACTCTTTGAACATTACATGGTATCTGCATTTGTTGAACTCATTTATCTTAGTAATATTTTCTAATTTTAGGAGTAGAGTTCTTATGCATTTTTCATTAGATTTATTTTTTATATTTTATTTTTTACATCATTTTTCATTTTTGTACAATGTAAGCATTTTTCATTAGATTTATTTCTAGATATTTGGTATTTTTGGTGCTATGCCAAATTATATTTTAATTTCATTCAAAATTTTGTAATTATTTAGAAAATGCAATTAGCTTTTGTGTATTGACCTAGCCCACATCACTAGGTTTATTTAATCATTGTGGTATCTTCTCTATGAATGTGTCTTCTTTTTTATGAATGTGTCATGTCATGTCTGAATGATAGTTTTTTGTCTTTCTTTGCTATCTTTATCTTTCCTTTCTTTGTTTTATTGTAATGGCTTAGACCTCCAGAATGATGTTGAATTGGTGATCATGGACATTCTCGTCGTGTTTCCAAAATCAGTAGATTCAATGTATCTTATCTTATTAATTCTTAGTCAAACCATATTTTCCATTTGGTGAAAACCATGATTTACATGTGCTAACCTTAACTGAATATCTTTGATTTCCACATAAAGATAATATGTGACAAATCTTTTGTTTAGAAAGCAAATGAATATATTTCAGAATATCTTTGTGCTTCATTTTCAACTCTAGATTATATTTGACATTTGTTCCTCTCTTGGAGGCTCTTGGGCTTAGCAGATAGTGTATAGCTGGGTGGCTGTGTCAACTGATAGTAGCATTGCGCTACAGACCCGCTGCTGATCCTGTAGCTGCTGCCACTGACCTGACCACACTGAAAACCCCAGGCCCTGACTACTTTGGCTCAGCACATGCACCATAAACCTGGTTGGAGCAGCACAATGGGAAGATGAGCAGCTGCCAAAGGAAGGAGAAGCTGCCTTAGTTGTAGTTAGCTAAACCACACTCAGTCTCTGGCATAAGGTGCTGTGTAGCACAGGAGGACAAGGATGAATTTTTAGATGAATTCTACTGTTTCAACAGATCATTGCTGTGGTTCTAGAAGTCATTTGGGAGAATATTACTGATGTGAAGTTTTTTGAGGATATCAGAATTCTGTCTGATTGATGCAGGAACTTTGCACCTCTACTTAAGCAGACTGTCTACAGATAGATGAGAAAGAACATGGCAGCATATGAGAGCTCACAGAAAAAGGGTGTATGATATCTTTTGCCTTATTCATGGTAATGTGGATCATCTTTTACACTGCCATCCATTCTGACAGCACTCTAGAGTCCTGCCTGCTCCCTGTCCAGTACAAAGGACAGCACTCATAGTTACAGCACAGAAATATGACTGTAGGAACACCTTAACCACATGGAACCTGGATGACCCCTGTTCCTAGGACTGATGCCAACCAGTATGTGGATTATTGTTTTCTGCCACAGGTGTGACCTGAAACATTTAAAAGAACCATTCACCTTTAGGGAAGCATTTTTGAATTGTCCATCACCAACCATATCTTCTTGGATGCCATTAGGAAACATCTTATGTCAATTGAAGCTGCCTTTTAATTAGATGTACTCTGCCTCCTGATAAAACATTAAATTGTCTTCCTCACTTTTCTATCAGGTATACAGTTTTTAAACTATCAGTGGCATTTCACATCTACTAGAGAAAAATTAAGAATAGATAAAATATTTTTAGGGAGGCATAACATTTACTGTTACAGTAAACTCTAATTCTTGATATTTGTGAGATGCACATATTGCTTTAAAGTATAAGGAAATTTTATATGAGTTTTTTTTTTTGCACATTAAGGACATAATTTCAAAGAGAATTGGGATTTTTCTTAAATTTCTTTTAATCTCTGAAGACAACTATCAGGATGTCTTCTCAATAAATACTTATTGATTACTTGAGAGAAACAAATTCATTATTCTGAAACTTGAAATTTCATTATAGGTTATAACCACCTTAAATAGTGCTAAATGCTATCATAATGTGGGTATAATAAATAAAATACATTTTTTCCTGGAAACATTTCAATTTAAAATATTTTTTCAATATTTTGAAAAGTTTCAAACAGTTTTCCATAGGGGCTATCTAGACTAGTCTACATTACCACCAACAGTGTAGAAAAATTCCTTTTGTTCTACATCATCACCTACACTTGTTTGCTTTGGTCTTTTTGATATGGCCATTCTCAGTGGTGTGAGGTGGTGTCTCATTGTGATTTTGACTCTCAGTTGCCTAATAATAAGTGGTGGTGAACACTTTATCATGTGCCTGTTAGCCATCTGTATGTCTTCTTTGAAAAAGTGCCTATTTAGCTATTTTGCCCATTTTTTTAAATTGATAATTGAACTCTTGTTGAGTTATATGAGTTCTTTGTAGATTTGGGGTATTAGCTTCTAGTCAGATTTATTAAGTGGAAATGTTTTCTCCTTTTCAGTAGAATATATTTTCATTTTATTGATTAAAAATAGTTATCATATCATCTAGTTATTCCACTCCTAATTTGAGGAAGAAACAATAATTTTAAAGAATATATGCACTTCTATGTTCATTGCATCCTTAATAGATACAAGTAGATAAAGAAGATGTGGTAAATATGCACAATGGAATGCTACTCAGCTATTAAAAAGATTAAAATCCTTGTTATTTGCAAAAACATGGGCAGAACTGGAGGGGATTGTGCTAAGCAAAATAAGGCAGAAAGAGAAAGACAAATACCAAATATTTCACTCTTACGTTGAATATTAAGAAACAAAAACACAGGAACATACAAAACTCAACCAAAACAAAATCCTAGAAATTTGACTTAGGAATTTAGACTATCAGAAAGTGATGGTGAGGATTGGGGATTGAAAAAGGGTAAGGGCCAATGGATTTGGTAGAGTATTATAGGTGTGTTGGTGGTAGATATGGTATGATAACATAAATATGAAGAGGTATGAACCTTTACCTCTAAATCATATACTGTGTTGTAAGCCAATGTTGCCTCAAAAATGCAGTTTTTAAAAAAGATGAATAAAAATATAAATAAAAATAACTCTATACACCAACACATAAAATCCTTTAAATCATCAAAAAATATATAGCTATTAATCCCTACTTTTATTATCCCAAACTCTTGTTACCTGATCATATGAACTATAGAGTTTACTATAAATGAAAAATAAAACACAAATTAATATTCATTGGTATCATTTCATTATCTGTAAATATACAGAGAGTAATATTAACTTTTTTGTAATCTTGCCTCTTTCCTCCTTCTTTCTATTTTTTTCCCCTCACTTACCCATAAGTTAACCTAGTTGCCTGATTTCACTAGTTAGCAATGGCAATTTGGAGACTGTTGGAAATATGAGTTGAAGGTGTCCTATTACTATAGACTTAGACCTGAGCATTTTTATAAGTGAAACCTATTTTATACTTTTTGTTGTTTTATAGGACTTAAGCAATATGTTTATAATCATTGTTAATTATATATAATAAAGGGTATTTAGTCTAGTGAATGTCATTAATGGGCTTAATGTTGATGAAAACGTGAAGTTTTTCCTAGGAATTTTAGAGGTAGAAAATAGGTGGAGTGAGTGTTTTTACTTACATTATGGTTTGAGTTGGAAATAGAAATGTGAGTATGTCCTGAATCTTCTAACTCTTAATCTAACTCATTCAAAAGCATGTATTAATCAACATCCCTAGTATATAGACAGTAGTGCTTCCAGCCAAACTGTCAGTCTTGTTAATAGGGCTTTTATTTCTCCCTCTGTGACATGCTTAATGTCAGATGATTTATTTAACAGGAGACACATATGCAGATTTTATTGTAATGCTAAAAATTTGACATTTAAAGGTAAATCTGTTATCAAAGAGCTCCATTAGGTAATATAATGTATATTCAAATTAAAAGGCACAAAATTTATCCTAAAAACTAATGCTATTTACTGACAGCAGGGGAAAGGAAACTATTCAGAGCATATCTTTATTTAAAATTTTATTGGTATATTATTTCACTACTACTTCTTTTAATATGACATATGCAATTACCTAGACTTCTGTAATGTCAGTACTTAGATAAAAAAGAATTGTAGTTCAAGACTATAATTTCATATTTATTTTTCAACACACCTGGTGCATTCATTTCATGTATAAAATAAATGAGTCCACAATATCTCAATATTTGAACATTTTGTGTAAATTCACTTAGCCGTTGAACTGCAAAGTCTGTTCTAAATGTTATTATCACTGCAACTCAACAGTAAGGAGATTTAACAAACCCAGAGTTTACTATGCATGGGAGCATAGCTTTCAAAATTTGTTTCAGTGCAACCTTATGGATTATCTTATTACATTTGTACCTTATACCTTTTATAGTACAAAGACTCATGCATATGCACTTATTTATGTACATAGTTTTCAATATTGAAAATTTATTTATCGTCTTCTGTACCAGGTGATTTGGATAATAACTAGGCTACATAGAGGGAATCTCTAGAACTTACATTTGGAAATTTTTTTTTTTTTGGATCCCACACTACTTTTTTTTTAATTTAAATTTTATTTTTTATATTCCCCATACAATTACAACCCCCTTATTTTGACCCCAAGCCTTCCTTTCCCTGTCCCTCCACCCTCCATAGAGTGTCTCTGGTTCATAGTTGTTTGTTGATTTTGATATTTTCTTTCTTATAGTTATTCTTTTTTCTGGTCCCTTATTTAAGTTTTCTAGATTCCTGCTATGAGTGAGACCATCCAGTATTTTTCTTTTTCTTTCTGGCTTATTTCGCTGAGCATGATCCCTTCCAGCGCCATCCATGTTGCTGCAAATTGCATGTTTTTATCTTTTTTGAATGCTGAGTAATATTCCATGGTGTATATGTACCACACCTTCTTGAACCAGTCATCTATTTTTGGGCATTTGGGTTGTTTCCAAAGCTTTTCTATTGTAAATAGTGTTGCTATAAACATAGGGGTGCAGGTGCTCTTCGGAATTGATGTTTCTGTGTCCTTCGGGTAAATACCTAGGAGTGGAATTGCTGGATCATATGGAAGCTCTATGTTTAGTAGGTCAAGAAATCTCCACACAGCTCCCCATAGTGGTTGGACCAGTTTACAGCTATGCTTATATCAGATAAAACAGATTTCAAACTCAAAAAGGTAAAAAGAGACCCCAACGGTCACTATATTATGATCAAGGGGACAATACTTCAAGAAGAAATAACACTCATTAACATATTTTCACCAAACGAAGGAGCACCAAAATATATCAGACAACTATTATCATTTTTGAAAACAGACATCAGAGAAAACACATATGTAGTGGGAGACTTCAACACACCACTATCAACAATGGATAGATCAACAAGACAAAAAATAAGTAAAGACACTAAAGCTCTAAATAAGGATCTAGAGCGCTTGGGCTTAACAGACATCTATAGAACACTAAACCCAAAAAAATCTGAGTACACATTTTTCTCAAGTGCACACGGATCATTCTTCAGGATCAATCACATACTGGGACACAAGACAAACATCAACAGACACACCAAGATTGAAATCATAAAAAGCATCTTTTCTGACCATGAAGGCATGATGGCAACTAGAAATAAACCATAAAAAGAAGGCAAGGAACTCTCCTACCTCATGGAGATTGAAACCCACACTACTGGAAGACCACTGGACTAATGAGGAGATCAAAGAAGAAATTAAAAAATTCTTTGAATTGAACAACTCATTTGAAATTCCTAACTTACGTTGGCTTTGTAATAAAATTTTACACTTACTATCTCATGTTTCCCTTCAAATTCCTTTGACCCACATTGCCCTGTTTTCCTGGATATGCAATTGAAGAAATGGCTAAAGGAACATAGAGGATATTATAAAGCATAGAATTTTCTAGTGTTTCCTCAAAATATTGAGAGTGCAATTTCCACAGGATTGGAATGAAACTTGATTTATTGTGCTGCAAAAAAAAAAAAAAACCTTGAAATTTGCAGAAAAGGAAGCAAGCAAAATTTGGTAACAGCTGCAAGTTGATGATGAACAGACTACTCTGCCTTTGGCTGGCAGTTTTTCTGCTCTATGTGCAGCTGCAGGGCAAAGCTGCACTAGCTTTTCTCCAGAAACTTGTCTTGGCATTTTAATTTTTCAGGGGTACCCAATGGTGACCAGCTGCTGGGAGAGGAAATGAGGGGACAACTCTGATCCCTCAGGATTCTTAGTGGAAAGATAGATAATTCTTGGGGGAAAGGGAAACTGTCTCTTGACACAGACAGAGGTTGATTGTTGCTGAGTTTCCAAAATCATGAGGACAGAATACCTAGAAGAGAAGAGAGAGACATTTAGACTTCCTCAAAGGAAAGAAAATGCTTGTGTGAAAGATTTTTACTCTTAATTTGAGTCAAATCAGAAACTATGGCAGAAAGCATCAGATTAAACTTAATCTTTCCCTAGAAGAACATGAGCTGTGAGGAGATGATCTTGCTGCCACACTGACATTAACCCATTCCCGTAGTGAACTGGAATTCTTCTTGGTATATTTGGATACTAAGAAATAGAGGTAATTCCTAGCAGGAGCTGAACAGAATCCTTCTTATAGTATAGCAAATATGTTACACTAGAGTCTCCCTGGTGACAGAAGGGTTAAAGTCTCAGAGCTATCAAGCTATCACCAGCCACTGCAGCATGAGTTTGATCACAAGCCAGTGGGCTAACCCACATGGCCAAGCAGACCTCTCCTGCCTTGCCCTCTGCTCCCCTTAGCAGTGTATTTCAATGGAGCTGACTGTTCTGCTCCCTACTTTGTTTCTAGTGAATCCTCTCACCCCCATACCTCTGGCCTATGCCCCAGTTCTTGTATGGGTAAATAAATAAAATAAATGTTAAAAAAAAAATGTTGCACTAGATGCCACCTCCTTTCCATTGATCTTCAAGTCATCTTTAGGACTGATGCTCTGTTTCACTGCCCTGCCTAACTTGATCTCTCTCAGGCAGTTTCCTGCATTCTGTGATCCTGGTGAATACAGTAAGTTCATTCTAATTGAAAACTTATACTACAAGGATTTCTTAAAAAGGGAAAGCCATTGCAGCATACTTTTTCTCTCCCAAAACTATTAAGAACCTCACTGCTATATTATATTGAATGGATGGAAAGTTCTAAAGTGAATCTTTGAAATCAATAAAACAGGACAATGAGTCTGAGCCTTGGAGCTGTATTTCTAAGTTTTTGAGTGGTGGGTAAGGAGGAAAAACATGCTGTTGGCTTTAGAGATAGTGTTTTCCCTAAGGTTATCTATCTAAAATGTTCTTGATGTGTTATATCCCCTTTAACTGTTAATCTCTTTTCCTGCCTCGATATATTAAAAGTTCTTAATATTGCTTTGTACCTAAATTTAACAGCTTTACAAGCATGATTTTTTTAGAAGATTTATTTATTTATGCATACAAGAGCTGGGGTGCAGGCCAGAAGGGGAGCAGAGCAGGCAGATCTACTGAAACACACTGCTGAGGGGAGCAGTGGGTGAGACAGGAGAGGTCTGCTGTGCCATGTGGGTCACCTCCATGGCTGGGGATCGAACTTGTGCTGCAGTAGCTGTGTATAGCATCATAGTGCGACACTTAACCCCTTGTGCCACCCGGGAGGCCCCAACAATCATTACTAATTATTGTAGTATTTTACTATTTAGTAATGAACATGTATCTATACTTCAAGTAGTTGATAAATTTCAGCATACATCACACATAAGATTTTCACTCATTAGGTCTGCAAAACTAAATGGTACAGTGAACATTCATAGATAGTGACCATAAATCCTTATGGCAGCCTTGTTTATATCACTATAGTTATTTGATTTGATAGGATGATAAATTATGTAGTTTGATGGTATTGTTTCCACTCCAGTTTGGAAATATCAGAAATTATATCAGTGATGGAATTTGGAAACTCTTCTCTCTATAGGCTAAGAATGAACTTAAAGACAAAGAGCAGATTCTGTCCAGGCATTAATGCTAAACTTGACATAGTACTGCCTTTATTTCTAAAGTATAAATTATCTTTGTAGCAGCTTCTTCAGCTTGTCAACTCTGTCCCCTTCCTCAGTTTCTTTCACATAAAATGTCATTTACAATGTAAATATTTTTTTTTTTTAACCTGCTAAGGGATACTCCGGAGTTAGAGAATAATGAACATCTCTCTAAGGCTCAGTTCAAGGATGATATGTGGAATTACTCTTTCCTGTTTACCTCTGATTTATCCCCTCCACTAAGATCAGGGACAAATCAATTGTGCATTGTCAATTGTAAAGGATAAAGCCTCTAGAATATCTCTGTCATTCTTTAACATCATGCAAGATGGGACTTTCAGAAGGGAGTAGGACCAAACAAAATGAAGCTCAGCAGCATCTCTTCTTTTAAAAGCAAAATCCTAGTCATTTAAATAATGACAATTTTAAATAGTCTATTTTAAATAGTTGTCTATTTTAAAAATTCAGTAAAATATAAGCTCCAAGAAAAAAAGTAAACAGTCCTTATATACAAACAAAACTCAATCACAGGTATTTCTGTCTGCAGTTCAACCACACTGTGGAAGGATCAATTATTCTGTATCTCCATATAACCTCTGTAATAGGATCACAGCTACCCTGAAGGTTAGAGAGAGAATGTTCCTGACTCCCAGGTGGCCTGATGCTTCCCTGATGGCAGCCATCTCTTTGGAGAGACAGTGCTGTGGTCCACTGGACCTGGGAAGCAGCGCCTACCTCTGGTGCCACCATTATTATAAACTTTCTACCACCACATCTACTGTTCATCATCCATGTTCTCTTTCCAGGAATGTTACCCCAGACCTCAGGCCCATCTCACATTCTGAAGTGGACATGGTCTTTCCAATTGTTTTATTTTTGTAGCTTATAACCAAAACTCTTCCAGGGATGAGAAAGGGAGATCCACAGACTGTCCAGTATGACTCTAAACTCTGTTGTTTGGACCCAGAAACTCACTGCACCCAAAGAATGCTGTTTGCCTCTGCTTCCAGCAGCTGTCCCTTAGGCACTGCTGTTGTTTCCCTTTCTGCTTTTTGTAGACATATGTCCAAGAATGGTGAAATAGTCTGTTACCTGTTTGTGGGGCTTTCCTTTACAACAAGGCAGCAATTTTAACATTTAAATGAACAATATAGGTTTGAGTTTATATTCCAGCCAGTGCTAAAACCAGAATTGAGCAAACCAGTGACAAGGACTCATAGCACAATGATGTTTGTTTACTATTTTATATTCTAATGGAATCAAAGAAAATAAGAGTATTCACTGTTTATATTTATCAACAGTTATTTCGGTATCATAATCTATATTTAAACATATGAATCCAAGTTTTGAAATTTGAATTAAATATGGGCTTTGGAAGGATATGAAACTTGGGAACATGTTTTGCTCTTACTGAGGATGAAGACTATGAGAAGAGCATTTGGTTCTCCTCTGCAGTCAGGCCTGCATGGAGAATTCTTTTCCTGCCAAGGTCTGTTGTAAAGGAAACTAGCCCCACCTGTTGTTCAAATTCATTTTGCTTGTGTGCAACAGGAATACTGTCCCTGGAAGCTTCTCCCCAAATGAGTGTTTCTCATGTTCTGGGCAGTATTACAAAATGATCCCTCTCAAAAGAAAGCTTAAGGAAAAAAATCACATCTAGACATAAGTCATTATATTGAATACTGATGAAGGAGATGAGCTGAAATTGTATAGTTTTTATTCACAAAGCACCACCAAGTTGTAGGATGTTTATTTGGCTTGGTATGGTTAGTACATCTTTGGAAACTAAAGGTGACCAATTTGCTTTCTCGTTTAATATCCCACTCATGCACTAGGGCTTAACTCACTGTTAACTTGCTTAACTCTCAGTATCTATATTTTGAAATCACATCAATAATAATCCACAAGCTTGTAAGAACTAAATCAGATATTGTGCAGGTAACAACTAGTATATATATTGACATGCAATATTCACTTAACAAATGGTAAGTTTTTTAATACTTTTGTGTGATGGTCTATGATTGACATTCTAGTCATGATATCAAATAGTTTAACCTAATTTATTAGATTTTGTTTTATTTCATGTGTTTGTGTGAGTAAAGTAAAGAAGTAGTTGATGGGGAAAAATCACTGGGTATGTTTGATTAATCTTTCCAGTGCCTTAGCAAACAAGAATCATCAGTGAATGGAAAAAATGGAGACCTACAGATTTTGTTTTGTGTTCTGTTTTTCAGCACAGTTATAGTAGTAAATATAAATGTTTTCTATTATTTTCAGGGTTTGCAGTATAATGTGGGCAGAGAGATGTATATCATGAGGGTTCATGAAGAAATTAAACAGTCTTTAAAAAATAATTGAATTTAACAAACTTTATTGAGCACATTCTCTGGACCAGGCATTACTCGATGTCAACGATCCAAGGACAGAAAATATTTATTTTAGATATTACTTTATCCCAATGCCTGGCATCCGGTTCTTGTCTTCATTGTGTTCACAACTATGAGATTCTGTTATGGAGGGAACCAGTTGTTTAAAAATCTCATCAGCATTTTCATAATGATAATAAATTCCAATAACCCAAGAGATTTACAAATGATCTTAGAAGTTGTAAATGTTTAGTTTATTATCTGAGTAGCTATTTATCTGTACAGTTTTAATTTAAATTCTCCTAAATAGCTGCTAGGTAATCTTAATGAAAGTTATCTTTGTTTAGTGGGATTCAAAACAAATCATTGTATTTTAAAAAAAGTAAACATTACCAACTGAGAGTTCAGGCAGCACTGGTTTCCTAGTCATAGAAATATCTTGAGTAATTGTAGGAGAGTTGGCTCAATGACCTGGGCCCACTGTTTTACATCGTTTTCAGTTGCTATATATTATCACTTTTGTTAGATTAAAGACAAATGATTAATCATAGTTTGGAAACTTTCTTGTTGTTATTCTTGTAGTGTATGTGTATGTGTGTGTATATTCACACATTTGTATATATTTGTATATGTTTGTTTTTATTTGTATATATGTGTATATGTGTGTGTGTGTATATATATTTGAGTTACAGCATATTCCAAATTTCAGAGTGACCATTTGGTCAAACAACATGTAGGACATCTGAATAGCACTAAAATGTCTTTGAAAATGGAACTGACATTAAAACAATAATAAAATAAAAGAACAGAACTGCAAACTGAACCCTTCTAAGTCAACTACCTGATTAAAAAAAGAAAATCAACATTCTCCAGATAGTTAAGACTCAATATCAAAACATAATATTCAAAATGTCTCCAAATACAATCCAGAATTACTCAGCATATGAAGAACTTGGAAGATTTCAATTTGTGTATGAAATGACAACATAATTAATGACTGAAAACTTCCTAAGTTTGTTACATTGCGTAAATTCACAGATTCATCAACACCCAGAAAACCCATGGTAAAAACCATGATAAAAACATGTCCAGAGACATCATAATTTTTGTCTGGAAAAAAAAAAACAAACAAAAAGTCTTGAAAAGAATCTGACAAAAACAGTATGTTACTTATAGAAAAGAAAATCTAGAGAAAAACTGCAAGTTTCTTATCAAATCCCACAGAGATGGAAAGGAAATGAAAAATCTCTTTAAAGAACTGGAAGAAAATAAGAAAAGCATTATTAAACAAAAAGTGTATATCCAACTAAAGCATCCTTCAAGGATAAAAGTGAAATAAAGACATTCTCAGATTAAAAAGAAAATTGAGACATATTCAAAACAACATTGAAGAAATTCTGTGTTTATAAGGAGATAAACAAAGAACAAGCTCCTATGTTCAGAAGAAAACTTGGAAAAACAAGAGAAATTGAACTATTTAGATAAATATACATAATATCCTCTTGAGTTCTTTAAAATACATAAACATTTGAAAGCAAAAACTGATACTGTCTAAGGGTTTTCATTGCATGTAGATCTTATTTGTGTGTCTACCACAACAAAGAAGAGACTTGGAAAGGAGCCTGTATGGTGATAGGTATGATTGTTAAATTCAAATTGAGATATAGGATATTGATTATAAACAGAAAATGAAATTAAGTATGTTGCAATAGCTGGAGCAATCACCAAATAACTTTTGCATATATACACAAAAAATATATGGCCAAAATCACAATAGATAAATTTAAATGAAATACTGAAAGTAAATACAATGACATAAAATAAAAGTTAAAAATAGAGGAAAAATCAGAAAGAACACAGAAAAAAAGGTATGTTTAAACTGAAATTTATCAATATTATATTAAATGTGAATGGTTCAAAACATTAAAAGACTCAATTCTCAGATTGGATAAAGAAAACTAGATGATGTAACAATATACTGTGCACAATAAGTTTACTTTGAAATAACAATTCAGCTCTGTTAAAGATAAAAGGATGGAAAAGAATGCATGTAAACATTAAATAAAAGAATGTTTGAGTTACTCATATCAGGTAATATAGATCAGAAAATGCCCTGGGTTTAAAAAGGCAATTAAGTTTTGATAAAAGGAACAGTTTACCAAGAAGATATAATAATCTTTTTTCTTTCAGTTTTTTTTAAATTCTACTATGATCCATTATAAACCTTTGACCCATACTCTTTTCCCCTCCCTCTTACCTGCAACAACCCACTTTGTTTTTTAGTGTCTACTAGTTTTTATGAGTATTTTGTTTTGTCAAATTGTTTAGTATGTAAATGTCCAGTATTTGTCATTGTCATTCTGATTTGTTTTACTACACATAATTCAAACTCCTTCCATTTTGCTATACGTTGCAATATTTTATCTTTCCTTATGCAGAATAATATTCCATTGTGTGGATATGCCACATCTTAATCTAATCCTCTGTCAATGGACACTTAGTTTGTTTTCATGATCCTAGCAATTATAAAAAGTTCTGTAAAAAAAAAAAAAACATATAATTTTGTAAATGGATGCCCAGTTAAAAAATAGGCAGAAATATTGATCATACCTTTCACCAAAAAAGATATAGGCAAGGTAATAAATCACATGAGAATATGTACAATATCATCAAACATTGAAAATTAAAATAAAAACATGGTAGCATTAGAATGACACAAAAACAAAACAATACATGTGTCACTGTAAAATGCTGGCAATGATACAGAGACCTAAAACTCTGAAACATTATTGGTGGGGATGCCAAATGGCATAGTCACTTGAGAAATTCACTATTTCTCATAAAGGTAAACATAAGGCTTCTGTATGACCCAAAAATCCTATTCCTTAGCATGTACTCCAACAAGGTAGAAGTGTATATTCACTCAAAAACTGTAGTTTCATTCATATTTGCTAAAAGTTGGCAACAAACCAAATATCTTTCAACAAGTGAATAAACAGTTTCCTTACATTGAACTAATACTTATCAGTAAAAAGGAATGAATTATCTTAACATACAGAAAACTTGTATGAATCTCAAAGGCATTATACTGAAAGAAAGAAGCCAGTCTAAATTAACCACATATTGTATGATATAGCATTTCACAAAGACAAAATTGCAGTGATTGAACCAAACTGGAGAGTGCCAGGAGCTAAGAACTGGAAGATAATGTTTCTATAGGGAATGGAATGAAGATATTGGAGGGCATGATGTCTTAATTCTTTCACATGATTCTGATGGTGATTATACAAATCTATACATGAATTATAATATAATTTTACTATAAATTACAATTTTTAATCAGAAAAAATCATCTTTTCAGTGAATGTCTATAGGCTTTAGATTACCTGCCAAACTCCGTAACAGATAATGACTTTCATTCTCTGGCCAGTTGTCTTTTCTACCTTTTTTCCCCATGATTGCTTGTTCTGTCACGATTCATGTTGTACTATTACTTCTTAATGTCTCGTTCACTTTAGACTTCTTTATCCCCTAAAGATGCTCATCACAATCTACAGATCTCCCCAGTGCTGATTATATGAGTACAGCAGCATATCTAGAGCTGATAGCTGGCAGATGAAATTGGTTACAATTGGATCGAATTTGGGCCTCCCTGGTGGCACAGTGGTTGAGCGCTGGACTGCAAAGCTGCCCGCAGCCTCTGCAGTGCCGGTTCGATCCCCAGCTTCCAGGCAAGGGTCCCACATAGTGCGCAGACCTCTCCTGCTGCCCGCTGCTCCCCTCAGCAGTGTATTTCGTTGGTCTGCCTGTTCTGCTCTCCACTCTGGCTCTGGTGAATTCTCTCACCCTCCCGCGCTTCTGACCGTACCCAGTGCTTGTATAAATAAATAAATAAATCTTTAAAAAAAAACAAAAAACAAAAAACCCAATTGGATTAATTCACCAAAGGCACATTCAATTTTCAGAGACTTGAAAAGGGATCATTGTTTTCAAGTGTGAGGTTATAAAGCTTTCTTTGTAAAGATGAATTTCATCCTACTGACATTCCAAACCATTTCCCATGGTTCTAATACTCCTATGAGTAGATGAAAACCATTGGTATTATTTACACTGACAAAAATGTAGTTGAAAGGACATAGTGAAACATTCAAATAAATGGTAAATTAATAATCATTCTCCATATTAACAGAGGATTAAAAAGAAAATGCTCACTAGTTGTACCATAAGGATAAACTAGTGCTATAAAGTAATATTCCCTACCAAGCAAACTTGCTTGCCCTGTTGGAAAACATGACTGAGGTTGGCCACTGAGTCATTCTCCAGTTCTTTTTAAGAGGATAGATTTTTAAGTGTCTGAGGTGGTTTTAGGGAGACCTAATTGGAAAGATTCAAGGAGAGCATCAGAATCCATCATGGATTCTGGTATGCTTTCATCAGGATCAGACTAATCTTTGCCAGGTCAGTATTTAAAGAATTTGAAAACTGCAAAACTGCTTTTAAGAGTCAGCTTCTCCTCCATTAATGATTTGAATTTAACACTGGATCATTTAGGGCCAGATACATTTGCAAAATGTTTTCTCAGCTTTGATGCTATAAAAACCTCTCCAAAGCTAAGGAAACATTGAAAATGGATTATTCATGCAGCTCTGCAGCACTTGGTAGCTGACATGGACTGTGTTTAATCTTTCCCTAAGCATTAGCTTTCTAAACTTAGGAAAAATTTGTGACATTAAGCATTTTCATGCATTTATGATCTGAGACAAGTCATGGAGTGTAGGATTCTTGTCCTTTCTGTGGGAATTGAAAGTCCTGGTGAAGGCAGATGGTAAAGCCCAGAAACCATTGCATGACTTTTTCATTAAGCTCTTGGCTAATTTCTGATAAGATGTCACAGATTTAATAAGTTTTAGTTTAAACAGCAGCTTGAGAAAAAGCTACTTTGGTTACCATTAGAAAAGTATCATACACTGAATTTTATTTTTTTTTTATTAAACATGTTTTTATTTTTTTCAAATTATGGGATTTCTCCCCTCTGATGTGGTCACCATAGTTTTCCCAGCACCAAAGGACCAGTAGTCCTCCACCACATTCCGTTGTGCTCTCTTCCACACTCCCCTTCACCCCCCTCATGTTTTCTATTCTCTCTCACTCCCTATTCTCCTACCCTCCTGAATGCCTCAGATCTGTGGTCTACTTTCAAGGATCCATCTTCGATTGTCTTTGCGTGATCTTTGGTTTCTCTAGATTCCAAATATAAGTGAAATCATCCGGTATTTATCTTTCTCCTTCTGGCTCACTTTACCTAAAATAAACCCTTCTGTTCCATCCATGTTGCCAAAAATGACATGTTTTGTGTTTTTGATCACTGAGTAGTATTCCATTGTGTGTATATATCTCACATCTTCATCCACTCATTGTACACTGAATTTTTAAAAATATTTTATTTATTTCTGCATACAAGAACCGGGTATAGGCCAGATGTGCAGGAGTGTGAGAGGAGTCACCAGAGACAGAGTGGGGAACAGAACAGGCATACTGACTGAAATATACTGCTGAGGGGAGCAACAGGCAAGACAGGAGAGGTCTGCTGCACCATGTGGATATCTCTGCTGCTGGCTGGGATCGAACTCACACTACAGAGGCTTCATGCGCTGTGCTCAACCACCTGTGTCACCAGGGAGGCCCTGTGCACTGAATTTTAACTACATAAAATGACAGCAAATATTCACAATTATGTATTGTAGGCATTTGTGAAGTAGACAATTCAGTATTATTTTCTCTTTAAGGAAATTGTGCATGCATAGAATGTTAAAGGAAACATTTAAGAGCAATATTCTGAAAAATGGTTATGAATTCTTTAAGTCTTTGCTACAAAAGTGGAAATTATGATTATAATCTAGGTCCAGACTGAAGTAGAGAATTTCTGAAATGAAGTGACATACAGGTCTTCCAATTGGGCTGCAATTGTCTCTATAGCTCTTGCAATCAGCTCTGATACTTTCCCAGTGCTATGTAATATTTAAGAGCATGATGTGGACTTTTATCTGGTGATAGAGATGGCTTGAAAACCAGTTTACCTGTTATCAATGGTATGATAACGATGTTCCTTTACATCCATCCTAGAAAGTGACCTCCATACAAGTATTACAGGAAGAAAGAACTTGCAATTAAAAATATAGATTACATCCTCTCTGGTGGGAGTGCAAACTGGTCTAACCACTATGGAAAGCTGTCTAGAGGTTTCTCAGTCTACTGAAAATGGAGCTATCATATGACTTGGCATTTCCACTCCTAGGGATCTATCCAAAGGACACAAAAACATAGATTCAAAAGACTACCTGTACCCCTATGTTTATGGCAGCACTATTTATAATAGGTAAAAACTAGAAACAACCCAAATGCCCAAAAATAGATGACTGGATCAAGATGATGTGGTATGTATACACAATGGAATATTATTCAGCAATCAAAAAAAGATAAACTCATGCCATTTGCAGCAATGTGGATGGAGCTAGAAGGAATTATGCTCAGTGAAATAAGCCAGAAGGAAAAAGAAAAGTATTGGATGGTTTCACTTATAGCAGGAAGTATGGTAACCAAATAAGACATCAGTGTAAGAAAATAACAGTACAAAACACAACAAAGCAAAAACAGACAATTATAAATCAGAGACATCCTTCAGGGGAGGCGGAGGGAGAGGGATTAGAGGGAGGAAGGGAGGAGCACAGGGGACTGAGGTGACTGTGCACGAGTGAATTGGTGAAGGAATCTCTATGGGGACTACACCTGAGGGAGTTGGAGGAAGCAAATAATGTTTAAAAGTGATGTAAAAAAAAGGGCAGACCAGGCATGCAGGGGAGTGTGTACCTGCATTGCCATTTTAGAACGGGACCTTTCTTCAATAAAGACTGCCTGAAAGAAGGCTCCCAGCAGAGCCAGTGGCGAGCTGGGAAGTTCACCCATGCCAGGCCCCTTCTGGCCAGCAGTCTGAGCCCAGAGGGGGAGCAGGCACCCACAGGTAGGGCAGACTGGGTGCGCAGGGGAGTGCGTCTCTGCATTGCCATTTTCGAACAGGGAACTTTCTTCAATAAAGACTGCTTGAAACTGGCAGAAGGCTCCCTGCGGAGCCAGAGGGAGAAGGTTCCCTGCACAGTCAGAGGTGAGCTGAAGGCCCCCACAAGCCTGGTCCTGCCTGGCAGGAAGTTGGAGCCCAGAGAGGGGATCCAGTTTTTTTGGAACCCAGAGTGCAATCCAGGTGCCCCACCTCCAGAGAAGTTTGTGGGACTTCAAGACACACCTTTGTAATTAAACACAGAAGGAGAAAATATTCTGTGACAGCGATCATTAACATACTCAAAGTACCACTGCCTCACTAGACTTCTGGCATAACAGTATTTGACTCATTTGGACCACCAGTTTCTGAAACTCCACAAAGAGCACATGAAAAAGATGCTGGCCAGTACCAGTGGCACAGTGTCCTAATGCATACTGCTAATTAGAAGACAGGTAGCAGGGAGAAGAAAAACTACATACAATCTAGCAACTCCTCAGGAGAAAGACACACCACAAAAAGAAAACCACCCATCAGATGGCAACAACAGTGGCTTGGAAGAACTTCTGAGCCTTCCAGAAAGAGAATTTAAAATTGCCATGATTAAAAAAACAGAAGTCATAAAGGAAAACAATGATAAGGGAAAAATAATCAACGATCAGAAGAATGAAATCGAGTCCCTAAAGAGGGAAGTAAAAGAAGTGATAGTAAAAGCAGTGATAGTGAAGGCAAAGATCAGCATCTGGGACTACATCAAATTAAAGAGTTTCTGCACAGCAAAAAAGACAAAAACCAAAACAAAGAGAAACCCCACCAACTGGGAGAACATTTTTGCATACAACACTAATGATAAAGGACAAAAATCTACAAAGAGCTGATGAGACTCAACAACAACAAAGAAAATAATCCAGTCAAAAAATGGGCAGAAGAGCTAAAAAGAAACTTCTCTGAAGAAAAAATGCAAATGGCCATCAGGCATATGAAAAAATGTTCAACATCACTGTAATCAGGGAAATGCAAATCAAAACTACAATGAGATACCATCTCACACCAGTGACAATGGCACATATTAAAAAAAACTAGCAACAACAAATGTTGGCGAGGTTGTGGAGAAAAGGGAACTCTTCTGCACTGTTGGTGGGAGTGCAAATTGGTCCAACCACTATGGAGAGCTGTGTGGAGATTTCTTGAACTACTAAACATAGAGCTTCCATATGATCCAGCAGTTCCATTCCTATGTTTTTACCCAAATGACACAGAAACAGTAATTCCAAAGGGCACCTGCACCCCTATGTTTATAGCAGCACTATTTACAATAGGTAAGCTATGGAAGCAACCCAAATGCCCAAAAATAGATGACTGGATCAAGAAGATGTGGTACATATACACCATGGAATATTACTCAGCAATCCAAAAAGATAAACACATGCAGTTTGCAGCAACATGGATGGAGCTAGAAGGGATCATGCTCAGCGAAATAAGTCAGAAAGAAAAAGAAAAATACCGGATGGTCTCACTCATAGCAGGAATTTATAAAACCTAAATGAGAGATCGGGAAAAAGACTAATCAATACAAAGTAAAAATCAAAACCAACAAGCAACCATAAACCAGAGAAACACTATGGAGGAGGGAGGGAGGGGCATGGAAAGGAAGGAGTAGAGTCAAAATAAGGGGGGAGGTGCAATTGTATGGGGAATATAACCAAAATGAAAATGCGTACATTGTGCAAAGATGAAAAAAGATGTAAGAATTATATAAAATAAAATATTTAAATAAATAAATCACTATGGAATACCAAAAAAAATTGTTTTCTGATGTAAGTTTGATATTGCTATAATCTAAAGCTATTTTGTTTTAAGATTTTTTACATGCCTACCTAATTATATTTGTAATATTAATAATAAAACCATATTTAACTCAAAAATGTGATGTAAAAAAATTTAAAAAAAAGAATATAGATTATAAAGAACCTCCTTGCATTGAAAACTAAGATCATATCTTCATCATCATATATTGTAAAAATTAAAGTGATTTGTATAAGGAAGTTAGCTTGTAGCAAGGACTCTGGTAAAGTACTCAGTAGTGTCAACAAGAAAACAAATATTTAAGAGAAAAATAAAAAGACATTAGGCCAGTTTTTTTTTTTTTTTTACCATGGGAACAAAACTGCTTTCTCCACCTCCCTGTGAATATGAAAGGTTAAGAAACAGCTAAATGGCAGCTTTGTATCCAGCTCCCATGAGATCACACCTTCCAGGAGTTAGAATATTCTTGCTCCTTGGGAATTCCACTACAAAGTGGTATTCCATCATTTCTGGAATTTTAGGGATTTCTTTTTTCATTCTGGAAAATTGACAATATTTAAAAAATTAAAATTGGTAAGAATAGTGCCACTGTTGGAAAGAGAGATCCAAACTGATCACAAAGTTCTTTCTTTCACAAATATACTAAAAATAGCTGCCAACTTTCATCTGCTATCTCGCCACATGCAGCTCTTTTAAATATCTCTGCTGAGGAGCAAACTGTGTACAGAGCACAAGACCTCATACGTCCTCCAGTATCCCTACACCAAAGTTATAATATAATATGGTGGCTAGTCATTTGCAGGCTGGTCAGGAACTTTTGCTGTGACCTTGTTTGAAAAAATAATATGTCATCTTTTCAGGATTTGACATGGAGAGAACAAAGTGATGAGCAGTGAAATTGAAGATTCGTGATACAGAGAGTGATCAAGATAGCTATCATGGGTAGTGGGTTAAACTGAAATTGTAGAGACTATGAATATTAATTAGCATGATTTATAAAAAAAGAGATAGATGATTTATAATATAGAGAAAATATGCACAGATGAGAAAGTGAGAAGACCAGAGGTTAGAGAGGAGAGAATAGAGAGTCTTCTGAGTACTTAGGAAATAATTGAATCCAGGCAACTCTATGCCTTTAGAGAACATTAGTGTTTTTTGTCTGATAATAGGACGTCCTGGGAAATTATAATTTGTTGGAAACATATAATATGGGGTGCCTCCATGTCTCCATTGAATTTACAGTCTCCTGGCTTAACAAAGATGCCATTGAGAGTAGGCGCTGCCCTTGTGTTTTTTGTCATTCAAACACTTGCTCCTCAATCCTTTTTCTTTCTTCTTTAATGCATGTGAGTAAATAGTTAAGTATCTTTTAGAATGTATGTAAGGGCCTCCCCAGTGGCGCAGCGGTTGAGCGCTGGGTTTCGAAGCTGCCCGCGGCCACTGCTGTGCCTGTTCGATCCCCGGCTGCTGCCCGGCCACCGGAGGAGGGTCCCACATGGCGCGCAGACCTCTCCTGCTGCCCGCTGCTCCCCTCAGCAGTGTACTTCGCTCCTTCTGCCTGCTCTGCTCCCCGCTCTAGCTCTGGTGAATTCTCTCACCCTCCTGCGTTTCTGACTGTACCCAGTGCATGTATAAACAAAACAAACAATCAAATAAATCATAAATAAATAAAAATACATGCCTCTTTAAAAAAAAACTTTAAAAAAAGAATGTATGTAAAAGGTTACCTTATTTGTTTATTACTCATATTTATTAGATGAGTAGATATATTAGATGCAGTAGGGATCCAGGGATCCAGGAAGAGTTCATGATCTTACATTAGAAGGCAGACAAGTAAACAGATACTACAGATACTACTGTATAGGTTGTTGCATGCTGTGATAATGATAACGGCAGTGCTGTGAATGCTCAGAGGAAGAACGTCTAATTCAAACAGATCAGCAGTGTTGGGAAAGAATGGATAAAGGAAGTCCCTCATAGAATTGTACCTGATGAATCAGGCGTGCCAATAAATTCAGCCAGGTGAAGGGAAAATGGAAGTGCATGTGTGAAACCTTCAGGGAGAAAGAGAATGGAGTGTTTGGGAACCTCACAGCACCTTGTGTTCTTGGACCACAGGATGTGAGAAGAAGAATGATGGGAAATTTATCTTGGCAGTGTGGCTGAGTTGGTTCAGAAACAAAGACCAGGAGATGTAAACTGTTTTATGGCATATTATATAATTTGAACTTGATACTTACAGCATGAAATTTTAAGTTAAAGGTATGTGTTCAGTTTTTTGGCCCTAGGGAAGTGGAGGAGTGGTCAGTCTGGAGTCATATTAAGAGTGGAATTTAATAGATTTTAAGGAGTCAGCCTGTTACCCTGATTTCTGTACTACTATCTTGGTTGGTTGAAGCAATATGCTATGCACAGAAGGAAATGTAGTTCTTTACAAGGGAATGCAACTTGATACTGAGTTGAAATGTCCATGGAATATAGAGGTGTGTGCGAAGTATAATAATAGTAGTATACAAATAGGTCTAGGAAACATAAGAGAATTGCAAGATGGATGTAGAATTTCAGTTGCCATCTCTCTAACAGCCATATGGTTGGGTTCTTGGTTCACTTTCTGCTGTGTAACTAATTCAGGATGTTTATACTTCTAAATTCAAATAAGCAGGTTAGGAATTATTTACCCTGTGTATAGACTTAAGAGTCTATATTTTAATAGGTGGAATGATTCAAAAATCTAATTTTGAGTGGATAACAGTCTAAGTTCTGACATAGATTTAGAAATGAGGAGGAAACACACTTTGTCCACCTTTTTGCATAGCAGAGAAATATCTCTATTAGGTTAACAGAAAAATGAAAAATCCTAAATCACAGTCAATTTACCATAATTTTTACTAGTTGTGTTCTACCATATACCTATGGATGACATACTTATTATAGACACTAAAATTGAGGATTAACCAGAGTTTAGTATTCATGTTAATATTAAATGTGAAGAACCAAGTTACTCCCTGCCACTATATGATCCCTACATTAGAGTTGACTGATATGGATAGCTATATTGGTTGGGCACCTGCTCCCTATCCCACAAAACCTCAGCAATAATCACAGAATAAACTTCCCTGAAAGGATAGAAACATCCTTTTGTTAAAGCAAATGAGAACAACAATGAATGATAAAAGCATAGGAATTGATTAATGATTTCATTGTAGAGACTCCTTAACTGCTAGGTGATATGGATTACCTGCATGGTTGCACTAACTATGGAAATGAATTTCTGTGGCTATGGGGTATACAAATTTGACTGAAAGATGTATAAGGGCAACATTCATTTCATTTTGTTTACTATGAATCCTCAAAGCATAGCACAAGGCCTGGCAGATATATACTTTACAAACATATGTTGAATGAGTGAATGAATGAATAATGTTTTAACTAGTAACTATGAATTGAGGATAGAATTAATAAAAGAGCCCCCAGGAACTCTGGATTGAGGTAGGATCTCATCCATTCAGCTTTATGTAATAATGGCAGCACTAGAATTGAGCTGAACAACCAGGATAAGGAGGTCATGTTTTTGGGATCAGACTTCTTTTCATCATGAAAGCTACTGGGTGGCCCCTGACATGATGTGTTTAGTTATCAAACATGACAACTAATACCACAGAGAGACCACATGTATTAAATGTGACAGACATAACAAGGGTCAAGGATTAAAGGTGAATTGTGAAGGGTTTTTACTGCATCTCTGTTTTTACAACAGTTGCTAGTAGGTGAAATATATGAGCAAAAAAGAATTATGAGGAATCATGGTGTGCAGTAATTCTCAGTCTACTCAGGAATTTTTTTCCACATTGAGCTGAATATTTTTTAAAATGCTCTGTCAATTATTACATCTATGTTGTTCGTGGGGCACTGTGTCTATATATTGATAAATTCATAAATCAATAATATTTTGTACTTCTAGTGTATGGATGGTGAATTTTGAAAGTTATGAGCCAAATCAGATAAAATTTGACCAAGTTCTAGAACTTTCACAGTACTTGATTTATCTGCTGGTTATGATGTTAGGGTTGCTGCTGTCTTATGAGTCTATACTATGTTATAGCAATTCACTGGGTAATTCAGGCAAAAATTAACCAGAAACCTTGATATATTAAGGAATTGACATCAACCTACCCTGAGGCTTCTTTGTCTCCTGGTATGTCTGTCTCAAGTAGAACTGAATCAAAAGCAACCATTTCTCTTACAAAGCAAATTTATTTCTAAATGTAGTTTAAATTTCTATGTTTTGAACTAACTGGCTGGAATATTGCTATTATTTATTTAAAATTTTGGAATAAAACCACAATCTGTGATAGTTTTGAGATGAGTATGCGTGTGTATAGCATCTGAAGTCTTAGGAGAAAAAATCTGCCTCTTACACATTTCAATATTTAATGTGCTAAGTACAATAATTTTCTACTGACACTGGTCAACTGCATTCAAAATTAAGTCATTTTCCCCTGGGAATCCGTATATTAGTTCTATCACTATTAAAGGTCTGTGCTTAAGGGGCTTGACTAAATTCTGTACCCCCTCTGTTTCTTCATGTGTAATTCCACTGAAAAGCTAGCTTCTGTTTTAGAGATTACAGTAAGGCAAAACATTTCTTAGAAGACAAATGTAGAAGAACCTATAGTTACTATAATAACATTTGGCAAATTACATAATCTAATTCTGTAATTTTCTTTTCCATTCCTCTCTTTGTCACAAAACCCAGGGGAAGGCATATTACATATTTTCACACATTTTCTTGCTTTAAATAGTTGTGCACTCATTTGTCTGCTTTAAAATTATATTGCATCCTTCTATTTTTAATTCAAAGGTATACTCAGAGAATGGAATACTTGCTTCAGTGCTGGCTGCCCAGTTAGACCCTACATGGTTGTGTTTTCCTTGGTGACATAATAAAGTAATATATCCTCAGGACTGCAGGCTGAGAACTGTGATTTTGTTACCAGATTAGGTAAGGTTGGTTCCATCTCTCACGTTAATACAGTTCACATATTGTATTATACAAACCAGAATGCCAATTTTTTTATTTACAGTGAGAAAGGTAACTGTGAAATAGACTGTGATCTAGTCACCACAGGGTCACAGAGTTTTCTCTATACGCAATCAGCATGGGAATCTAAATTATAATAAGATGCCAAATTATCAATTTATAATGAGAAATGCATCTGTCTTATGAGAACATTACTTGAGTTGGCTGGACAAATTCATTCTTTCTCTGTAGATTAGTGAATGGGTTGCCAAATTTTCTGAAAGTTGCTAGAGAATATAAATCCAAAACAATGGGAATGAATTGACCTTACATTTTGTCTTCAAAGATGATTTTAGCATTACCTCCTCTACCAGGAGTTAATGTCAAGAAATTTATATTTGTGTTAGTCCCTTTAACCAAAGTGAACATTATCTTTGTTTTCTTATTCATTTTTCTATGCTTTTGTTGACCAACCACTCCTCTCCCAAAAAGGGGTGATATAATTGATTGTGCTTTTGTTTATCCTTTTGTTTGTGCTTTTTGTTTATGCTTTTTGATTTATCTAGTCTCAATCGCATTTCAGCTATGTAACCTAAGATTACTCCCATATCACCTTGCAGGTTTTTATAGTATTTCCAAATGCTCAAATAAAACATATATAGTTTTTTAGTCTAACTCCACATTTATTCACTCATATTCTTTATTTTCAAGTCCTGAAAATCAACTGATTGCAACCCCCTGGCACTGAAAGCAATTCTAGATCTTTGCTACATTTTCCAAAATGGCAAAAGAGACAGTATTTGAAAACCTATGAGAAATAATAGTGTTTTTTGGCCTTGATATTTCATGCAGATTGGTATGAATATAAGACTTGTTTAAAAAATAATTTAAAAAATAAACTAGAGAAATGAAAGAAATGAGGTTTCTATTTAGAGACAGTAAAGATTATGAGATGATTTGGTGTTTGAGGCTACTTTTTAGCATACATGAATACATTTATTTCCAACACCTCTTGAAAGTATTCATGAAATGGATCCAGAATCTTCTGCTATCTCCTAACACAACTGGAGATATACAAAAGGCCACCCAACATAGTTTCAGGTTACCACCTTCAAAGATGTCAGTTTATCAGAATAAAGATGGCAAAAATCAGAATAATAATATATTGTCTTTGAGCTATAACACATTACGGTCTATTTCTTATTTTCTATCTAATATTTGTAACTTTAGAATAGGTCTTTCTAGACAGTGTTGTATATATTCAAAGATAAAGGTAATCTGGAGTTCTGAAGCTGTAACTATGTAATGACAGTATATAAGATCAGTTATTGATTTTCTTTTCCCATTTATTTATTTTATATTGAGCCCTAAACTGGGAAAGGTCTGATGCTTTACACTGAGTCCAGCATGTTTGAACTTCACAAAGGTTCAAAAGGTTTGCACATGGCCTGGAACGGTAAACATTTGTCCTAAAGTCATCCTTCAGCTTTTGACTTGGCTTGTGATTTAATTGCCACCTCATTAATATGGGCCACTGGGTGTGAATTTGTCAAAACAAGATACATCAAGAGGACTGATTGAGATGTTTCATGGTTAGAAACATCAACCACTCCCCACTCTGCTGTTCCATGTTTCTTGAACTTCCAACTTCAAGAGACTGCATTGATAAACATGCCCTGTCCTCTGGGTCATGGGGTTAAGTATCCATTCAGTCTTTTTGAACTTTTCACTTTTTCTGTGTAAGTATAAGCTAAGTACTTACTGGGTTCTAAAAGCGAAGATAGAGGACCTTATTGAAATAGTGAAGTAAGCAAAACATCTTTATGGCTCCTCACCTTGCCTTTTCCAGCTGTTTATTGTCCTTTTAGTGAATGACATTTCCTCCTCAGGTTTTCAGTATTTATAAAGTTTTTGCATTTAGAAAACATAGAGAAAGACTATATTTGACCTTCTTTTTTTAGTTACTAATGGAATTAGTAATGAAAACATTACTAATTGAAAACATTAACCCAAATGAAGTGCCTATGTATAAAGGCTATAGTTATGCATTATGCATTATGCACAGCCTATAAAAAATTGTTCTGCATTGTACCAGTACCTGGTACAATACAATAGACAAAAAGCTCAGTAATTGCTATGAAAATTATTATGCACACAAGTACATATTATCATGTTAAGTAATCCTAAAATACTACTGATGAGGACCAGATATCTTGCTCAGCTTTCCCAGTTTCATTCTTATATGCCCTAGAAGCAACTTTTTAATTTATTTTGTTGTTTATAAGTTTGTACCAGTTCTTATTTTAGGCAATATGATATGGAAATCAGTAAGTCCTCTAGTTACCAGATTTAGACAGTTCACTCTAATTTGCAAGATGGATTTTTATTCACTTTTACTTTGCCCTCCTATTAATATTCTCCTTTTATTATTTTAACTGTAATATAATTGTAAGCTGTGAGTTGAATCTTTAAAGCTATTCTTAGTCTCATAACTTGATACATTTTCTTTATTCCTCATTAGAAATAAAATCAAGATCTTAGTCCCACACACATTCATCAACTTTTACTCTCTCACTCAAGTAATAATTCTGTCAACCATTCTTTTATTGTGTTTATATTGTTGATTTTTTGTATTGTACAAAAAATACAACCGAGGTTAACTTTAAATATAGAACAACAAACAGTTCTAACATTATTATGAACACATAAATTTTATTTAATGTTAAGTCAAGATGTATGTTAGGATTACATTAAAAAAAATACTTCATACTAGTGCTGGGGCCTCTACTTCACTGAAAAGATTCTTAGCATTCAAGTTTAAATCTGATTTTTTTTTTCTTACATGGAGACAATTGCTTAAAATTAACCCTCATTTCTCTTATGTATTCTCTTTTCCTTTATCATATCTTCATAAAGTTTTACTCTCTATCATATCATCTAATCCATTAGCTGCTCTCTTTCACACCCCAGGATCAGCACCAGGCTGATCTAATCCCTCCTATTTCATTCTACAAACTTTTGGGATCATCTCATTATTTTAGATATTTAAATGCATTCATTTACATACTTGAAGATCTTTTTGCATTTATTATGATGGACTTTCAGTTATACTTCTTTGTAGATGCATGACTTTCTTTAAGAGAATTTTTTTCTATTATTTCTTTAATAATCCCTTACTTCCATTTTCTCCCTTCTCTTTCTGTGACTCCTATTACTTGAAAGTTATATCTACCACATCAAGTTTGTAATTAATTTGTAAGTATTCTTTCTTGTTTGCTATTTAATTATCCTCTTTGAAAATCTGTTTTCATTTTTTGGTTGTAAGAGATCCTCTGCTTTGTCTGTTTATCAGTTTTTTCCTTTTTCTGTTTATTAAATTATCATTGTTTTCCAAATTGCCCATCTTATTCTTTATTCATAATGCTACTGCATTGTCCATATACGTGTGATGTGTTTAATTGTCTTTTAGTAAAAGAAAGAAATAACTGACTGTTGTGACTTTCCTTTGTACTTACAGAGTTCTTGGAATCTAGGGATAAGAAGTCTAGGAACTTTAGGAATAAGAGGCAGAGGGGAGGATGATCAAGTATTAAATTAAGATGTAAAGATATGACTTGGCATCAGTGGATTTCTACCAAAGAGGATGAGAAAATTATTATTCTCAGATAGTATATCTAACTAAAGCTTTGTCTTCTTCCTGTGAATTTGTCCAGGTATTTTAGAGAAGCACTGTCAGTAATTTTTCTTGGGTTTTGTTTGGGATTTTGATTTTTGATGTTATCATCAAAATTTGATGATGTTATCATCATCATCATCTGCCTTGGTAATCTAGCTGTTTGTTTCCTGGGATCCAGAATGGAAAAGATGGACTGAAGAGAACAGGATAGGTAGCTATCGCATATACAGAACTTAGAGTTAGTTTTCTTTTGAGTCATGCCTTTCATTTCTTCCCTTAGAACCCCTAAGATTCCCTTGTAGACTTTCCCTGCCAATTCTCAGTCATTCTGTAGCATATTTTGGACTATAGTTTCCTCTTCTTATTCTTTCTAACAGTTCCTTTTAATCTTTTACCTGCATCATAACCATCACAAAGCATAATCTTTGTCAACACTAACTCCTTTTTGTTCTACTATGTATTATATTTATGTTATATAAATAATATATATTTAACTGATACATAAATGTGTTTAAATTTTTAATTTATCAATTTATCAATTTTTAATTTATCAATCCTTTCCTTTCTGAAAGGATGGAGACAAAATGTGCTGCCTTCCTGAACCACAACAATTGCCTAAAGCATCACTATGTCTATGAATTAATGAACAGATTCCTAACCCTTTCCATTTTGTTTGTTTCAGTTTAACTTTTATGATGTAAGATATTTTCCTTAGAGCACCAAACCTGTGTTCAGTAATTAAAATATTTATCCTGTTTTACCACTAAGAGTGTAAGTCATTCATGACCCCCGGAATTCCTGTTGCCCCGTACACCTGATTCTCAGTATATCCCTTTGTGATCACATTTGTTCCTGAAGTCACTACAAAAGTTATGGACAATTCCAGCCTTCCTCCCTTATAATCAGTAAAAAAAAAAAAAAAAAAAAGGATCTTGATCCTTAACACTAGTTTGCCACATAGTGACACCACAGCACACTGTATGCTCTTTTATGGATTTTGTTGTAAAGCAAACACTGTAGGTTATCATAAATTGCAACAAACTTGGATTCACATTTGCTGTGTGTTTACTGACTTTTTTTCTTTTGTCACAACTAGGAAAGTCACATTTGATGCATTTTATTTTGGTGAATGCAGATAGCTAGACAGGAAAAGGAAAAGTGCCTATTAACCAGTGAACTTTTGCAAGAGTCTTATTATGTAGAAGAGTGTATAGAAAATGCTACTGTCACTGGTGAAAAATAGAAGCCACATTCCACATTGTGTCATATTAAAATGTAAATCACAGGAAGAAATCATAAAAATAAGATCTATCCAAAGCAAAAACAGAAGAAAGTTGCAAAAGAAAACAAAGCCCCAGGAAATGGTATTACATGATAGACATGTGAGTATCCAAGAGAATGTGAAATTCTTAAAGCCACTTTGCCAGGTGTGGAACACAAAGAATCCCCTCAGTTCATGCACTTTTGAAACATGTCAGTTGGAAGAAGAGTATGCTATAGTAGACAGTTTTATTGTGCCTTGTGCGGTGACCTTTTAAAAGGCAAAGGTTCTTTCTGAGGTATTTCAAGACTACTCATGCATCTGCCATAGAATTTACTTGGCAGGAGGTGTACATGTCACACCAAACCTTTCTTCTGAGCAGGGCCTGCTTAATTGTCTAAAGAATAGTGCTAGAGGGGTATTATTCAGATGGAACAGAAGGAGGTCTTCCCTGGGATTGCCTTGCCACTGAATGTTAGAATCTTCTGGGTTTTGAAGAGTATTAAGAAATATTTCTTCAGAACTCAAATTTGAGAGGAGCTAGTTTTGTCTAGTTTTATACAATTTTCTAGTATTATATGCATAAATCTGCTGGAGGCTCTGCTGCTTCACACAACCTGACAGCCTCATGCAGCGTTCAATAAATGGTTATTGCCTAAATAAGTGAGGACACTTTCTAAAGTGTTCAAGAGCCCCTTTCATAGAGAGGAGTAACTACTTCCTGTATATATTTCAAATATCTATGTTCAATTACAGCCCAAGAAAGACAAATTCTATACAGCTGCTTAACAAACATTTCCTTACATGTCATTGTGTATTAGTGGTGGTATCAACCCTGGGTTATTACTCATTGTTAGGAGCAGTGGACTAATGTCACTTCTTCTGTGAAGCACTCCTAGCCTGCCAAGAGGAACCTGGCTGTTTTCCCTGCCTCTCCACTGCTATTCTTCTGATACTTTTCTTTTTGCTACCTCACATACAAATGCCGTGATTTTTTTTTTTTTTGATGCCTGACTTTCTGAGGACTGGAATCATGACTTTCTCCTGGCTTTGTTAGCATCTGGCAGAATCTGGTGCATAACAACTGGTTGATAAAATTTTGTTGACTAAATATTTGAAAAGTGGAACATAAATTCTGTCCACAGTCTAGAATGGTAATAAATATTGATTCATTGACCAACGTACAGAGAAGTATCAGGATATAAAATTAATATTTGCACCCTAGTAGGCTAGATTTCATGCTCTTGACTATGTTCTAGAATACTTCCATATAAATATAAATACTGTGGTATGATAAGTGCTATTTATTCCCCTTGGCTTGGGAGAAAGAACATTGACTTGTAAGATACTTGATATGTATGCAATGTTGAAAAAGTCATTTATCTTTTCTGACCTCAATTTACACATTTCTTAAATGAGAAAGTTATATTAGATGGTCATACATTGCTGTTATCTCTCACATGTTCTAATTCTGTGGAATATGGTTTGAGTGTGCTCCAAGAGATAAGACCGAAGAGCAAGACTACACATGGAACAATATGACACAAAAGACTTTCTGGAGGGCCTCCCTGGTGGCACAGCATATTGAGCGCAGTGCTGTGAAGCTGTCCACAGCCTCTGCAACATGGGTTCAATTCCTGGTCAGCCAGGGAGATACCCACATGGCGTGGCAGATCTCTCCTGTCTCGTCCGCTGCTCCCCTCAGCAATGTGAATTCTCTGGCCCTCCTGTGCCTCTGGCCTTTACCCCAGCTCTTATATAAATAAAATAAATCTTAAAAAAAAAGACTCTCTGGAGGTGACAGAAATAGTGTGAACAATGAACATGTGTAAAAATTGTATACATTAAGAGCAGAATGAAAAATATCTTTGGATGGAGACAGACAATGAAGAAAAGAAGGCTGGAGACTTTTTATAAACAAGGACTCTGAAAGTTGAGAAATTTCTAGAGGACAGAAACTGCACATTTCCTTCTCAATATTCTTTGAGTTGGTAAAGAATATAGAAGTGCATCAAATAGAAACAGTTGGTACCACTTTATGAAAATTACATATCTAACAGGGAATGATGCCAATCATGGACGTACTGAAAAATATCCTCAAACTCATCCAAACACTTTTAAATCTCAACTATTTACTTTAATCTTTCTTTATTGAATTCCTGGGTAGGGTGGGGAAAGAAATACTATGTGTGAGGGAGGTGGGTGTGAGATGCTTCCCTAAAAGTATCGAAAGCTATGTTTTTGGGCCACTGTAAAAGTGTAAATGCTCTTTAATTATTTTTGGTATTTAGACTCATATTTCTTCCAAATGTAATTCCAAACTGAGCTGATCCAAAATATGGCCAGATTTATGTTAATTACCATCACTTACAATTTTTTTCACTTGATTAAGAGCATCAAAGGTGAAAACATTGTTACTTAAGCTTCAGTGTGTATCATTGAAGTCTGAAGCAATAGAACACAGAAAAGAAATGCCAAAAGAACACAGCTGCAACTAACCCAACTGGAAAGAGACTTCAATCAAAATAATGCTCAAGGAAAGGAAAACATTTTCAGTGATCAAATTGTTAGTGTGACCAATGTTTGATGGAAGGAGACCACTTGACTGGTCATTTGTAACAGGCACTTGGGCAATAAATGCATTGCTCAAAATGGTGTGAATGAAAGTGGGGAGGTCTAAACAATCATCTTGGGACAACAGACTTTTAAACTGAGACTTTCCTGGGAAAATCAGGATGAATGGTCCACCTGGTGATATACATCTGCACAAATCATATCTGGTAATGAAAGAAACATTCAGCTAGGGAATTGCAATCAAAAATTTTACTAAAACTGTGAAGTCTTGTTTGACTAAGATGGAGGAGAAGATTCTGACTGTCATGCAAGAAATGCTACTCTGAAGAACAGGGAGTGTATTTTAAACCACTTCACATCCAATACCTTTATTTTCAGGTTACTTCTGGTTGTCAAAACAACTTGTGCCCTAGACAGTGATTTGACTGGTGATACTGGTCTGACAGTAGCTCTAGTGATGGCTAACCTGATGACTCTAATCCTCACCTGACAGTTTTGCCATCCTTCAGTTTTCTTGGTTGGATGATTACTGGCATGTGCAGTATATAGTAAACTGCAGCCTCATGGACTTTTAATTTTTTTTTATTTTTATTTTTATGTATTTAAAAAGACTTATTTATGCATCGACAAGCTAGGGTGTAGGCCAGAGGTACAGGGATCTAAGAGGATTCACCAGAGACAGAGTGGGAAGCAGAACAGGCAAATTGACTGAAATACATTGCTAAGGGGAGCTGCAGGCGAGACGAGAGGTCTGCTGCACCATGTGGGTAGCTCCCTGGCTGGGGATCGAACTCAGGATGCAGTGGTGATATTGCTGAGGCTTAGTCCCTCGGGAGGACCCTGGTCTTATTTTTAAATTAGCAGGTTGGTAAGACTTATTAGCTGAATTTAAATTATCATCAAGGGGAATTATTTCCTAAAACCAGCCTGGTGTAAATTAATCCTTTGAGTAATTCCTCAGCCAATTGAGGGAAATAGATCATCCAATTTGTCAGCATCTCTTTCCTATATCAGACAGCTCTTGAGTCAGCAGCATAATAACACATAGTGAAAAAAAGAGTAAAGTTTTATGTACCCCATTAAATAAGGTCCATATATTAAGTGTACAGAAATTGATTTCATAAGAACATAATTGATGGAGAAACTCAATTTCTATAGAAAAATCTGACTTGAAAACCAAATGTTCAAAGCTCAACAATAGTTGAAGAAAAGAATGAAACTGGGATATATGTTTTAATTTTAGTACTTGTGTTAATCTCCTTTATGAACACATATAATTTAGATGTGTCTTAAAAATTTTATGAAGATGTTCATAATGATGTCCAGGCTATTCCTAACCTCTACAGAGATGATTCCCCTCAGAGGGACTCTGTTGCCACAGATACATGACCCTGAGTGAAATTTACATTTGGAACAGATTTGCAGGCATTTGAATTTTGGAAGATTACTTATACAGACAAAGATACTCTCCTTCATATCCACTGGTATGAACAATTCACTTGCTAAAAGGATTCATCTTCCAATTACATTAATTACGCTGTATATATTTTCCAATCCAATATTAGTGAGGAAATCTGAAAATTGTCTACTAGTAGTTGACTTTTAAAAAAGGAAAAGAATTACCCTTTTATCTCATTAGGATATAGTTTGGCAAGTTCTATAGAAGTTTTCTTTTTTTGAAGTAATATTGGTAACACACAACATTGTATGTGATCCAGAATACAGAGTCATACCTCTTCAGATATTTGTCACCACACCACAACCACCACCAAGGAACCTACCAAGGTACCCTCTCTCATATTCCATCTGGCCCCTCTACAGTTTGCTCTTTGTTCCCCTCTGGTAACCTTAAATCTACAGACAGACTTCTAGGGTTTGTTATTATATTGGTTTTTATTGGCTCTTTGTTTCTCTATATAGCACAATAAGTGAAATCAAGTCATTTTGTGTTTCTCCTCTGACTTATTTCACTTAGCATTGTCCCATCCAATTCTCCACAGTGTTACAAAAGGTAATAGCTCATCTTTTTAAATCATCTAGTAGTGTTACACTGTGTATATGTACTTCAATTTCTTAATCCACTAATCTGTCCTTGGCAATTACATTGTTTCCATAATTTGGCTATTAGAAATAGGACTGCAATAACATATATCTCTACTAATTATTGTTTTTGCATTCTTTGGGTAGATACCTTGGAATGTAATTTCTAAATTATATGGTAGCTCTAAACACTGTTTTCCATAAATATTACACCAGTTTTCATTTCCACCAACGTTGTATGAGGGTCCTTTTTTTAATTTCCTCTGAAGAAACTTTTAAAGATGAAAACACCTGGATGTATTTATTTTTAAACATTGGCTATTATCCTTTTCATATGTTGGTAGATTTTTCTTAATCTAGAAGCTAAATCATTTGTTCCCAAATTCAAAATTTAATGATATACTGCCTTTAGATTCACCTTCATTGCTGTACATGTTTTATAAGAACAAGATGGCATGGATAGGGTAAAGATTACTGTTGTAGATGAGTGGATTAATAAGATGTGGTCCATATACATGATTGAATACTATTCAGCTGTAAAGAAGATAAAATCTTGCCATTTGTGGCAACATGGCTGAACTAGAGGAAGAAAGACAAATGTGAAATGATTTCACTCATGTATAAAATATGAGAAATGAAGCAAAGGAATTGACAACACTAAACCAAAACAAAGCTGAATTGATGCTGGGGTATATAGGTGATGAGGGTATAGGTGAGACCTAAGGGAGGAGGGGCCCAATGATATTGAAAAGGGATATGTGTGCCCTGGTGGTGGGTGTGGTGTGGTGAACTACACTTAAGGAGGTGTGGACCTATTTCCCTGAATAATGTACAGTGCTATAAACCAATATTACCTAAATAATAATAGTTAAATAAAACCAAAAAAAAGATTACTATTTCATGAGTCAGAATGCCTGGGTTTTAGTCATTATTCACTTATTTTATGATTTTGGTCAAATCACTTCCTCAGCTTCATCTTCTATAAAACATAGAAGACATGCTTAGAGCTGAAGTTTGTTTCTACCCTAAAAGGTTTTTATTTTATATCAGTGACATCCTGGTACATAGGCAGGCTGAAAGAGTTACAAAAACAATTATAAAAGCTGTGATCATATGGTCTATGCAAATTGTCAGGCTTAACCTGGTAAATAAAATAAGAGATGTGGCCAAAGTTAAATACTGGGTTACTGCATGTCTTAGGCAGTTCAGACTGCTATAATAAAAATGCCACATACTAAGTGACTTAAACAATCCACTTTTTCTTTTTTTTTTTTTTTTTTTTGGACACTGAGAAGTCCAAGATCAGGATGCCAGCAGATTTGGTTTCTGGTGAGAGCCCTTCCTTTGGATTACAGACAGCTACTTTCTTATTCTATGTCCTTACATAGTGGGAAGAGAGCAAGCTATATAACAGTACTCCTTTATTTGAGTGGGATACATGCCAAGACATGAATGCCTGAGACCAGAAGTAGTTCCTAACCCTGTATATACCATGTTTTGGGCACAATAAGAGAATAACAATAACAACAAAATAAAAAGTTGTAGCCATATACTATAATAAAAGTTGTATTAATGTGGTCTCTCCCTTGCAAAATATCTTATTATCTGTAATTATTTTTGATGGTGGGCCATGATCACAGACCATATGATCACAACTTTTATAACTGCTTTTGTAACTCTTTCAGCCTGCCTATGTACCAGGATGTCACTGAGATAAAATAAAAACCTTTTAGGGTAGAAACAACTGAAACAGTGGAAATTGTAGCAAAGGATAAGGGCATTGTAGATTCTTTCTCTTCTTACATGGATACTAATCCCATTGTAGGAGCTGTACCCTTATGACCTCATCTAGACCTAATTACCTTCCACTTCCTAATACCATCCCATTGGGAATTAAAGATTCAACATTTGAATGGGTTGGGGAGGGATAAATATGTGAATAAACATGTAGTCCATAGCATTATGGAAGGAAATAGTGGATGACAGAGCCAACAAAGACTTGCATGAATGATCATGAGGCTATTACAAGGCTCAGACAAACTAACTGGAAGACCACAAAAGGGAAGGCAGAGAGAGAAGGATAAGAAGTCAGTAATTCTTTGTTGCTGGGATATTTTTCTGAGAACTAGAAACTCTGCCTCATCTCTCTTGGTGTTCGAATGACAGTCCTCTGGATAAATCCGACACTTACTCTTTGCTTAAGTCCCTTCGTTGACCCCACTGGGTTTCCTGACTTGGTGACAGTAGTGGAGACCTATCCCAGAGTTAAGGGTATTGAGAGCCAGGTATTCTCTACACTTATAGTATTCTCTACACTCATATTCCTTTCTTACAAAACCCAGCTTCACTATTTCCAGTTGATACAAATGGCATATTTGGAATGATATTGTTATGGGTTGGACTGCTGATGAAGACCTGTTGTGACATAATATTTGTGTTTGTGTAAAATTCTGGGTGTCATTGGAGGGATGGCAGAATATAAACCACCAGGAGAATGGCATTTATGAAGAATCATATTATGAAGAACTGAGGATGGTCAAGCATTATTTACTTGAATAAGAGGTGCAAGGGTTCCTCAGGATCTGTCTGTCCCTTGGCAGCAGACTTATGCCAGAATTGTGTTTACTGCAAGTCTTCTGGAAGTTGAAATGAATCTACCCAAGTTTGAGACAAAATCCTGTGTAGCAAGACAAAGATCAGTGGATGGATAACATGTTTGGATACTTTGGGGAAGGGAGTGAGTGAAATCCATATTGGAATAAAGCAAATTCTTGTGGGCATATAGTGGATTTCATTCTGCTTGAATTTTGGGATGTCATCATGAAAGCTTAGGTGAAGTATGATGAACTGGGTGTTAGAAATAGAGACTTTGTGTTTGGGATGCTGTGAAGCTAGGAAATTTCTTTGGAGAAGAGACACTAATTGAGTTAGCATTCAAAACCTAAGTCCTTCTAGTGAAGTGGACTCACTTTGTGAGGAGTATACTGTAAGTATGCCCATGACTTTGAGACTGGAGTTATCCCATAATAAAACCAAAGTGGGGCCTCCCCGGTGGTGTAGTGGTTGAATGCTGGGTGGCGAGGCTGCCCGCAGCCTCTACAGCACGGGTTCGATCCCCGGCCACCAGGCGAGGGTCTCACATGGCGCGCAGACCTCTCCTGCCACCCGCTGCTCCGCTCAGCAGTGTATTTTGTCAGTCTGCCTGTTCTGCTCTCCGCTCTGGCTCTGGTGAATTCTCTCACCCTCCTGCGCTTCTGACTGTACCCAGTGCTTGTATAAATAAATAAATGAATCTTTAAAAAAAAAAAGAGAATAAAACCAAAGGTGCAGATACTTCTGATTTGGAGAGTTAACAGAGATGAAGGCAGTGCCCAAGCCAACCAGGAATCTTTCACTTGAACATATCTTTCCTAGATCTGTCTAAAGTGATCTTGAGAACCTGGTCATTGATACTTTTATAGCCTGTCCTAAGTTCTGTCAGTGTAGTCTGCCCATGTATCTTTCTACTATAAGAATGCAGCTAGGACTGTAAGTTTGTCAATTATAAAAACATCTGTTGATCTCAACTGAGGCAAGAGTTTAAAGTACATCCCCATGATTCTATTCATACTTTTGTTAGAAAACAGTATATTTGGGAATTTCTGAGAAACATTGTCATAGTGGAAATTGCAGATAGAGATAGATAGATAGATGTAATAAATCATATTAAGAACATATTACATACCAGAGACTGACCTAAAAGTGGGGGATATAATTGGAAGACAGATAGACACAAACTCCACCTTTGGGAAATTTGTAATTAATTTTTCAAGCCAGACATATCTGGGTTTTATTATTTCCCAAATTGATACTTTAAAATACTCACTAAATTTTTTGAATGGCAGTTTTCTCATGTATAAAATGACCATTTTAACTTTGGTCTGCAAGACTGCAAATGGGTTAATTGAACTAATATCCTTAAAGTGTCTGGTAAAGAATCTAATAATAATCAGTAGTCATAATTATTTTCACTGCTGAAATTTAGACTCATAAGATGATTAGAAAGTACTATATTGGTTTTACCATTTTCACAAAGGCATTATTATCTACCCAGAAGCTTAATTTAAATTTTGATTCTTCCATTTCTTTTATTTCCATATCCAACCTAATAGCAAGTTTTATTATTTCTACTTCAAAGTATATCTCAAATCCATTCATCTCTTGCTGTACCCATATAGACCACTGTAGTTTATGCTATCTTCATTTCTTACCCAGCAGAGCAATAGCCTTTAACTAGCCTTTCTGCTTTCACTATCATTTTCTTAAAATAAATTCCTTGAAAAACAGCAGCCAGAATATTTTCATAATATATGTCAGGCTATGGGGGCCCCTTCTTAAGTATTCAGTGCGTTCTCATTGCACTTATAATTCAAATCTGAATGAACTTGACATCACAACCAGACCCTTTCCATTCTTTTCCATTCTATGTCATACCGATTCCAAACACTAACCCCCAGCCCAGCTTCCTCCCACCTTCCCTCAGCTTCAGTGTTCTCAGTTCCCTGCTTACACCAAGCTCTGTGCCATCTCAAAACATTTATGCCGTCTGTTCTCTCTGCCTGATTCTTTTCACTACATTCTGCAGAACAAGTTTCTTAATTTTCTCTCAGCCTCACCTGCACCAGCCTACTGTTCTGTCTCAGCCTCCTTCCTAGCACTGTCATGGTTTATATTGCTTATTAATTTGTTTTATCTCATGCATTGACCACCATGGCAATAAAATTCTCATATGTCAGGTTCACTTTTTAATTCTTACTACTTGTCTCAATGGGAGGCACTCATTAAATATTCTTTAAAATAAAAAATTTTTAATAAATTATTCTACATGACATAATTTTTCAATTGTAAATATGAATAGAGGTAGAATATTCTTGTATTAAAGATTATTAATAGATTCGTATGTGAATCAACTTTCAGTATTAAGCATGTTTATCTTAATTTCTGCTGGGGTCTGTATTTTCTAAAGATCTATGTGACTTAACCTGGTCCTGAAGGCCTCTCTGTCAGTTGAGTATTACCTTATTGGTCTATTATGTGATCCACTATATAGATTAGCCAGGTTTCTTCCTTCTGTGCCACTACCTAGAAAATTTAAAACACTTGAGGACATTTCCTTTTTAGTTAGCATTCCTTGTGCAGCAATAGAAGTCTAGGGACCAGAGCGAGGACTTCAAACTGAGATTTTCTTCTTTAATATCCATTCTTGAAAAAAAAGGTGCAGGGAGAAAGCGTTCATGAGACTGTATAAGGGTGTTTAGGCAAGCATAGGAAGCAGTGATTGAGGACCAGACTTTGAGGTCAAATAAGTTATGGTTACTCATTTATTTAACCTTTGATTTCTGAGGTAGTTTAGTGATTCCTATGAGTCCTTAAAATGGCAGTCGTTCTAAAATTTCATGGTAACACATGGTGGTTAGATGATAGAGGTCTATGAAGATATCTATGGCTTCATCTAAATCCCTTGAGAGTAACATAAAGAGAATGGGAAGAAAGGTAGAGTCCTTTTGCTTCTAGGTTCTTACACCTCCTATTCTCATGAAAAATAAGCACCTCATTGTCCATAATTCACCTTGCCAATTAGGCAAACAGTAAACAGAATATGACTTTCACCATTAAGTAAACTCCAATGAGATCTCTTTAGCCTGAAGGAATTCTTTCAGATTCCACCATGAGTTAGCACTTTCCATTACAAAATTGAAGAATGTAAAAGAACATCAAAGAACTACTAAATCTTCCATTAAAAACAAAATAAAAAAATCCCTGTGATGGGAAAATAAAGTAGATCCTTAGTCATTCTGTTCCATTCTAGGCCTAAATCTTTAATTTTGTTGCAGAAAATAAAGTTCTAAACTCCTCTGGCAGTAATCTATGGTGATGCCAAGCCAATTACCCATCCCAACCCCATGTACATCGAAACATTTTTTTAATCATCCAGTTGTTCTAATTAACAAAAGCAAATATTTCCAGTGCTCTATTGTTTATCTTTCCACACAGAATTATAAAGGAGCTTTCTTGAAGTTCTTTTAATTGTTCTTATAAGGGATGACATTAAACTTAGAGATAAAAATAATTTTATAATACTGACAGACCTAACTCCAGTAGCTTTATTTCTTTCTAAATTTAAACTTATTGTATATCTCTGTAAGAAGACAAATAATTTAGTTGCTAGTATGTTGATTTATTTTAAAGTGAACCCAGATTTTAATTTCTTAGGGCCCAGTTGGCTTAATGATAAATAAGAAAAGGGTTTAAAAATACTTACTATTATTTTCTGAGAGACAAGCCAGTTTCATAATGAAAATGAAGACAATAATGGCTACAGCTTATGCATAACTCTGCTCCCTTCATTTACTACAATTTCAAGAATTTTGCTAAAGTTTTCTGGTCCTTATTATTTCTATTCCTGACATCTGTTGTTTTTTAAGGAAAATTTTGAATGAAGAGATGAAATATTCCTGTTAGCTACTGTCCTAAATATAGTGTCTGACATCAGGTCTGGGGAAAGAATTTGGTCACATAGTTAGCCTGAGGTTATTTTTAGGAAGTTCATGCTTAGGGAAATTAACTAATAATAAGAAAGTTGGTTTCTATCTCTGTCTCTGGAGATATTCTATTAGGAGTCATGTACAAGATACATTTTCAGTATCTTGTTTTCCTATCCCTTGGGTGTTCCATGTCACTCCTTATCTTATCCTTAGACATTAAGCAGAAGCTTGAGGCAGAAGATAGCTAATGCAACCTTTCTATTTGATCCTGTAATTTTTCTGCACAGAGCTTCATAGAATTTCATTTCAGGTTAATAAGGGGAAGTTGGAACTTAGGAGGAAGCTCTATCAAAATATACCAAGGATTACAAAGTTCAAATAAATGTAGAAAATGGAAAATGGGAATAAAAATGGAAAAGTCCTGGCAGATTTCTCTACAACAGATTTTATACTTAAAAAGCAGAATTCCTTCCAGCTCTTCATGGTGTCTTACTTTTTTGTCATGGAATTATAACAAAATTCTCAGTTTTTATGTGTCTCTCTTTTCTAAAGCCCGAGTATCTGACAGGCAGATGATGTATCTAATACCACCTCATTTTACAGAAGGAAAATATGAGACAGAAAGCTATCTTTACCAGGAAAACATATCTAAGCATTTACTGTCATTTAGACTGCATCTATGCAATTCCGCATGTCAGTATAAATGTCAACTATTCTTTGAGTGATCTAGGTATTTCAAAAACACAGTTTATTTATTTACATAAATAATGCATTCAAGAAATTGAAATTTAATTTTTCATTTGGAATTTTATCACCATGCAGGCAATCATAGGTTAGAGGGGTTTTCCTTTTTAATATCCTATTTCAATCATTACGTACTTTTAAACATTGTTAGGATATTTAGAGGGCCTCCCCGGTGGCACAGCGGTTGAGCGCTGGGTTGCGAAGCTGCCCGCAGCCTCTGCAGCACCAGTTCGATCCCTCGCTGCCCCCCGGCCACTGGGGAGGGTCCCACATGGCGCGCAGACCTCTCCTGCCGCCCGCTGCTCCCCTCAGCAGTGTACTTCGGTCCTTCTGCCTGCTCTGCTCCCCGCTCTGGCTCTGGTGAATTCTCTCACCCTCCTGCGCTTCTGACTGTACTCAGTGCTTGTATAAATAAATAAATCATTTAAAAAAAAAAAAAGAAAAAAGAAAAGACATCTCCAAAATTAAAAAAAAAGGATATTTAGAGAAAAATATTTCATCCAGAATGAGGATGGATGCCTTATTAGACATCAGATATCGTTAACAAAGTTTTTCCTACATTTCACAAAAATCACTAGACAATGACATCATCCAGAAAGTAACTAAGATTCTCAAATGTAACCACAAAATTTTATAAAAACAGTACTATAATTGTTCTAGGAGATGTTATACAAGGAAGAGATGCTGAATATAACTCAATCAGTTGGTTCCTATGATGACTATTCAACATCTTCAATATGGGTGTGCATTCTTCACTGCAAAGCACACCTACATCTACCTGTGAGTTCTGTCTTCTCTCCATCTCAGCCATCAACCTTTAGTTGCTGTAATCGCTCCAAGTAGCATCCCCAAACTCCCAAAACTGATGTGAGCAGGGAAGTAATTAAGCTTAATAAGAATTATAGAAACTTGCATCTCATGTTTAAAAGGAATCCATGAGATTTTAATTGCAGACCAAAGGATATGACTGTAGTAAAATGGCTCAATAAGAAGTATTTGATTGTCCTTCTTGTCCAGAAAATGGAACTGTGTTCCTGAAGGCCTCCCAGTAATTATCTTATTGCTGAATGTTCCCAAGACAGAAAGTAAGGGTCAGAGGGAGGTGTGTCTGGGTATTGAGAGTATCTGGCTTGTTGGCTAGTCATATTCCTTTCCTTGTTCTGTTTATTAGGAAATTAAAATTAATTTAGAACATTTCATTCTGTCTGTTATGATGGAAATGTCAATGTAAAGAAATGGATGAATAGCATAGATTTCTGTCATTGTAGCCAGATTTGTAAAATACATGATATGTTTTTATGAACACTTTATTGATTACATAAGAATAGATTGATTACTCTTTCCAGTCAATATGAACAAGCAGCAAATGGGTCAGATTTAATTTTTAAAATAATTTAATGGCTTATGGTAGTGAAAGGAAGGCGTTTGGATTGAGCTCTTATCTCAAATTTGCTACTTTTTTGCTGTGTGCTTTTAGACGAGTTGCTTCTGTTTTCTCATGTAAAATAAGGATGATAACAGGAACTACCTCATGTGCTTGCTGTAAGTAGGCCAGAGGAGTTACTATGTGTAATATGTCTGAGCAGGAATAAGCTGCATGTGGGTGTTAGCCCTTGAATAAGAGAGCTCTGCTTAGAGATATTCAAAAAGACAGCCTTAAGCATTTATCTAAAGCATTTATGCTTGCGTCCCTCCACAGATAAAAGTTCGCAAACTCCTCTCTGATTGACCATATTGTTTATACCCAAACCAAAAAGTTACTAATAACCATGCCAGAATAACAAGACTAAATTGAGTTTATTTCAGGAAAGCAGTTTCTTTGGTCATCCTTGATTATTTGTAGACTATTTGGTTATTTATAACCCTACAACAAAGGCAAATGCATAAAATATTGTTGTGTAAATATTACTAGATAGCATAATCTTCCAGAAAGTTACTGTTTTGTCCTTTCTTTTCTTCCCTTATTTTCCACTGCAGTCTAAGTTATTTTCTGATTTCCATGCCTTTCCCCCATTTATTTTATTTTCCACAGTGGCCTAGGTACCTCTTTACAAAATCAGATGATGTTTACCATTAATATTTTCCAATTTGATATCCTCCTACTCCTCCTGTGCTTAATGCTCACTTCAGGGGGTTGTGTAAGGCCCAACAGAGTCGGTGGTAAGGACGAGAAATAAAACACTTCTCAGACTTAGTTTTAGTTGCCATTTCTGGTTTTGTTTTGTCTTTGAGTGACCCAGCATTTATGCATGATTATGTGCACTAGTAAAATGTATTTAATATTCCTAAATTATTACACGTTTATTGCTAAATACTGAAAATAGAAGAAGTCTGAGATAATTCAGGAATATTATTGTTACACAGTTGAAGTTGTGTGTTTTTTTGTTCAGTTGTTTGTTACAACAAACAGGTTTAGGAAAACAATGACATCTCATGGATATGTACTTTAAGGAACAACCAAATTGTTGTGACAGAAAATCTTGATTTATAAAACATAATATTTGGTGCTCTTTGAATAACTGGTAATAGAAAGAACTACATGTATCGGTTACTGGTAGTAGAATTCATAGACTGTTATATATATAAAGTAGTAGTAGGTAAAAGAAAAAGCCAGGTGCTTTATCGCAGGTCAAACAGTAAGACAGTTTAACCTAAAATCCAGGGCTTCTCAGTCTATTTCAGTATTATCCTCATAATATCACACTGTAGTTGGGCTTAGTAAATAAAATTAAAATACCTTTAAAATTGCTGAATAATACAAGCGTAAATGTTAAATCCATATACTTATGTTTCTGATCTAGATCACAGGTGTTAACAGAACTTATCCCTAAAATCCCTGCCATAATAGATGCAATAAGTATAGGTTAATTGAATGAATCATATAATCATGAGTAAGTTTTACCTTCTTACTCATATAGCATTTCTAAATTTTAACATTGATCATATACAGCTCTTGAGGTTTAAAAAGATGGGTGAAACAAAATTATGGGAACAGATATTCAAATAACCTACTCACTGACCAAACAAGTAAATTTACTTTGAGTTTTAAACTTCTCATATTAGGAATTTTGAGGAACCTGACTACAGATGGTAATGGTCAGGTTTCTGTGACCACTAAGAAAATGGTAAGCAGTTTAATGTGTAATTAGAGGATGATTTGTGGAGTTGCAGGGCTGCATGCCGTCCTCTGACTGTAAGCCCAACTCCTTCCTTGTGGAGATTGAATTCTCTGACTTTATCGAAGGGGTCATCATGAAACAGTAATAGAGCTCTTTCAAGTTGCTCAGAAGTCGTTTGTCCCAATCCCTACATCAATTTGAATTAACCCCGTAAGGTAACATTTGATGGTGTTATTCTTTTCCAGACCTGTGAATGAGAAAATAACCCCCTGCCCCAAATCCAAACAAGTAAGGATAAGTACCTCCATCCCCAGGACCTAACTCACATATACTGGAGGGTAGGCCTACCCATTAAGGAATCTGACATGGAACTCTGCTTGCTTGAATGTGATTATACCAAATGAAACAGAACCTTAGTTTTATGAATGGATGTCTCTCTAAACAATTTTACCTTGCTGAGCTTTGTTTAACTCTTTTCAAGTTCTAAGGGAAAAAAATACATCTTGATGTCTCATCTCAGCCCACTCACCTGCCAGATAAAACCTCCCTCTTGTTTAGTTTTGTGAATTGCCCTTCAACTGCCCAAACCTGGGAAAATTAATGACTCACTCTTTGTTTAGCTGAGGACTTACTCCAGTTGGCTAAGATATCCTGTGTATATGGATTCTGTCAACAGGATTGAAATCAACATAGTATCTGGCAGTTATTCATTAATTTCCACCAAACTCAATACTTGACTACTTTTCAACCATTTCTGAATCATTTCCACTAACATTTTTCATGCTGATTAGAACTGGACGTGAAAACTGGGACAGGCACGTGGGAAGAAACAAGTACTTGTTTTGCTAATTGGTGCTGTCCAACAGGGACTAAGGAGAACAAAACACACACACAAATATACACACAAGTTATCATACTTTATATATGCATTTCTCTTTTAATGTACCCCTAAAAGTAAATGTGGTTAGCGTATTTTTTTCTTATGATAATGTAAAATACAAAGCAGATTTACTTATTTTCCTTACAGAGGTGTATTGGTGAAACAGTAATTAACTGAGAATAAACTTTGTCCAGATACGGCAAAATTTCACAGGAATTATTTCTTTCCTTTTGTCAGCAATTCTATAAATGCTATCTTCCCAATTTACAGATGTGGAAACCGAGACTAATTAATTTGTCTAGAATTGGGGTGGCAGAGCCATGATGCAAATTCACTTTCCCTCTTCTTTAATTTTGCCTTCTTTCTTGTGCAAATGTAAATGTTCTTAAAAAAATAACGAACACATAACAACAGGATTCATATCCATCAGGCAGATTTTTCGGCCAGAATCACAGTGTTTACCTGAAGTAAAATATGCTCATAAACAAAGCAGCAAGTGCAGCTGGTGCTTACATCTGGGATGATTAACTGGCATATAGAGTATTTTTTCTCCTTCAATTGTAAAATGAAAGCAGCAAAACCTCAGGGTAATGGGCTTGTTCCCACATGGGACAAGGTGATCTGAATGATGTAGCAGGGAAATGCTGCATGTGGGAATAACATGTCAAAGATTCATTATGTATCTTTTGTAAGTCTTAAAATAATTTTCAGTGTCTAAATTTTTAAACATTTGAGAGGTAATATCTTGACTGTGTATAAGCCTATATAAAGATACATACTTAGTTTAAAAATGAGAATTATTGTTCTAATAAAATATAACGACATTATGAAAATTATTTGTAATAAAAAGACAAGATAGAGGTCTGATAGAAAAATTGGGAAAAAGAAAAATCTTAAATATCATACTTGGCAGTGTCTATAATAGTTCTCATAAATTCAATTGTTTATTGTTTTTAAAGGAATATTTTTCCCTTTTCCCTGTTTCAGAAGGGGAAATAGGAATTCTCAAGTCTCAACCTGATTATTAGTCTGGCATTTTATTTTTGTTTCCGTCACTGGATTTTAGAAGTCCACCATATGCATGTGCTCTGGCTTGAAGGAAAGACCACAAAGATTGAAAGGGAGCATTTTCTCACCCTCCTTTCAAAGAAAAGCTGAAATAACAGGCCAGAATGTGCCACAGTCATGTTCCTTAATTTAACCCTCAGTCTTTCCCAAGAGAAGAGTTCCTGCACCTGAGCTCAGATAGTGATAGGGAAGAAAGACTTATAGGAATAGGAATAGAAGGAAAATATGGCACGTGGGGATACATTTTTTCATAATTATGTAAATGAAAGCTAATCTGTGAACGAAAGTCTCTTTATCCCCGGAACTTCCAACTTAACCATCTCCATAGAGTAGAACCTTTAAAGCCAGGTGAAGCTGCAAAGGAATCATGTTATTTCCATTATTAGAGTAGAGGGGTGGGAATGCCAAGATGTGATTTGGCGGGGTGTGTTAGGGTTCTGCTGTGGAACAGAGCCAATATGTGTGAATATATATAGAGAAAGGTAAGTATTTTAAGGAATTGCCTCATGAGATGATAAAGACAAGTCCAATACCTGCAGGGTGGGTGAACAAGTTGTAGACATGGGGAAGAGTCAATATTGTAGTGCAGGTCTGAGGGTTGTCTGCCTGCTGAGTCTTGTCTTGTTTAGGTGAGGTCAGCCTTTTGTTTTTTTCAGGCCTTCAACTTACCAGGTGTGGCCCACCCACATTATTGAGGGCAACCTGCTACTCAAAAGCCACTGATTTAGATTAAATCTCATCTAAAGCCACCCAAACATAAACATCTAGAAAAATGTTTGATCAAATATTTAGGCAACATGGCACATGGTCTTAAAGCCTCTGGTCAATCTGAATTGGAACCACAGTATGTCACCTCTATTTCAGGGAGCAAAGTCTGGGTTTAGCTCTGACAAAGGAGCAGAAGAAAGCTCTTTTAAAGTGAAAGTATATATACCAGTGAGAGATACTCAACTAATTAAACTCCTAGAATAGATTTCCAAATTCAGTTTGAGTTTGTTGAAAATGACTATGGGTAAGCAGAGCAATACTGAACATCTGTGTGGTGCTTTTTACACACAATGTTATTCTCACATCTTACTGTGAAATATAGCAGGGGTCTAAACCACTAACCTGGAGTATGCCTTTAGGATTTGAGGTTCAAGTGGAGAACAAAATGAAAGGTCAGAAAACTACATGCCATATATCCTTGCTCTGTTGTCAATGCTCTGACTTTCAAGAATGCTGCTGCTGCCTCACCCTACCCCCATGCATTTTTTGTATTTGCTTTACTATGTGACCTTAAAATGGATAGTATAATTAGTGGGCCTCCCCTGGTGGCACAGTCGGTTGAGCATAGCGCTGTGAAGCTGTCCACAGCCTCTGCAGCACTGGTTTTATACCGGCCTACAGGTGAGGGTCCCACATGGCACGGCAGACCTCTCCTGTCTCACCCGCTGCTCCCCTCAGCAGTGTATTTCATCAGTCTGCCTGTTCTGTTCCCCACTCTGTCTCTGGTGAATCCTCTCACCCTCCCATGCATCTGGCCTGTACCCCAGTTCTTATATAAGTAAATAAATAAATCTTTAAATAAATGGATAGTATAAGTAGAATAAAATAAAATTGTAACTCCAGAGATCAATTTTCCTAACTTTCAGACTTGTTTTATGTTGGGTGACATTATATATTATAAAATGTATGTTTAGCTGTCATTGTGCAAATATACCTTAATTTTTAAAACTAAGACACTATACATAAATATATATGTCAACATTACCCTATGCCCTAACCCCTCCCCCACCAAAACTTAAATAAAAGGCAAGTGAATAAATAAATACAATTGTTCAGACTGCTAACCTTCCTGTCAGCAAAAGTGATGTGAATTACATGAATCTGTTTTCCAGCTGGAGATGTGGGCCAGGTCAAGAGTGTGCTATACCATTAACACAATTGACCCAACATATTAGAAAAAAACAAAACAAAAACAGCAGCTGTGTAAAAGACCAAGGTCAGTATTATTTATGAGGACTTTAAAAATGTACATGGCACAAAAAGCTGAGTAAATGATACCAGATGATGGGTAGGTGACAAGAAAAAGAAAATTCCCAAAGCAATGTTCACCTCCTTTTAATGACATATTGAAAATACTGCATTACTGAAATGGAGATTTGGGGCTTCAACCAAGTATCCTGGGTTAGGCTTGTGCCTCTACTTTTGTTACAAATTTAAGAGCCAAAGATTTGGAGATCATGTGAGTGTGTATGCATGTGCATGTGTGTGTGTGCATGTGTGTATGCGTGCGTGTGTGCTCTTGCTCTATCAATGCAAATGTAGAATGAAAGCTGAGTTATCTCTGGAATAATGTGGCAAACCTTATCTCAGATCCCAATTTTATCTCTCAATGGGAGATTTGGACATAAGCAAAAAGATTGGACTTTGAGCCAGTTTTCAGGTTTCTTGTTCCTGCTAGGACCACACTTATGTTTAGGACAGCTGGAAAATGAACCATCTACATGGTTGAGTATGGATCTGGTTTGTTCCACCTTTTAAGTTAGATACAGGTCTACTATAAACAAGGGTGGGGGAAATTTGAAAACATTAAATTTTATTTCCTTCTTTCTGTTACACTATATATGTACTTTTGAAAGGAAGAAAGCCATTGGTAATTCAGATGGATATTTAGATTAGATTCTCTTGCAGACTGCAACGATAATCATGATTTACAGAAACCTCAGCAACTTGAGAAGGAAATTTTCCCAGCAAGATGACTGACACCATTTTCAAAGTGTAGAGAGAAACTGAGGCATGAAATTTACCTAAGACAGTACTGCTGAAATGGGATAAAGTAATTCCTTTGCCTTCTGTGCATCAGTCCTTTGGAATTTTTCTATTTCCCTTTAAATATAGATAGTACCAGAAATATATAGACATTCTAAGACCAGTGCAAACATTATACCAATTGAGTACCATTATTCACATTACCCTTATAGAAACTAAATATGGAATGATTGCTCAAGAAATTTATACTGTAACTGTCTATTACATGAGATAACTATTTTTAGAGCCATCATTCCCTTCTTTATGAGTTCACTTATAGAAATGTCATCTCACAGTTTTTTCTATTTTTAAGATTCAAAATGAGATCTCAGAAACATGATTAGAACATAGTCACACAGTCATTTGGTTTCTCAACAAGTGCTGATCCTTTCCAGGAAAATTCTATAAATAAAAAACTAAAACTGCTTGTCAGTTAATTTGAAGTACCTTAGTTAGAATGTGAATATTAATGTGTAAATTACAGTTTGTGCCAGCAATCTACAACTAAGGTTGTATGCATATCTTCCAGTGGTTTATTCAAAATATGATTTTTGCAAATAAATGCTGGTATAATTGAGTTTCAAAAAAAATCTTAAGAGAAACCACCTCTCCTGCCACCCACTGCTCCCCTCAGCAGTGTACTTCGGTCCTTCTGCCTGTTCTGCTCCCTGCTCTGGCTCTGGTGAATTCTTTCACCCTCTTGCACTTCTGACTGTTCCCAGTGCTTGTATAAATAAATAAATAAATCTTAAAAAAAAAGAGAGAGAGAGAGAAACCACTTGCTGCTTCAAGATATTTTGCTTTGAAACTTTTAGATAGGTAAGATCCACCAAATGTCAAATTTATAAAGTTTATTTGTACCTTTTATAGAAAACATTCTATGTTCAATAATTACAAGTGAAAGTGCTAGATAAACTGGAGGTTATAAAACCCAGTCTTCAAAGTATCAAACTGGATTGTGGCTGTGTAACTAGTGGGATGGTTATAATACTGCTTAGTTGAGAGATCAGTAATAAGGAGCTAGGCTGAAAGAAGGAGGAGCCTTCTGAGTAAAAAGTCAAAGTCAGGACAGGAGTTGTAAGCTGCTTTCCTATAGAGAGTACTGTTTCTCCATTTAAAAGAGTTTTTTTTTACTCAGAACTATGTTAAAATAAGGAATTATAAAGATGAGTTAATTTCAGGCTAGGCAATGAACTACATATATTAAGAAGTTTACCATCCAGTGGTCTTTCATGTGTAAATGCACTAACACAATAACTACCCATATGCACAGCCATAATTACAGAGCTAATATGGTATTAGCCATAACCCTTTGGTATCTAGTCTATTGATAAAAGCCTTAGCTCAAAAGAGGGAAGGAAATATTTCTGTAATCATTGCTTCTAAACCATTTGCTTTTACTTGTAGTTTTAGCTAATTCCCTGCTGAGATTACATGTATGATTTTCAGTCGAACTATTTCTTAACTTTAAGTTGATATTCAGAATTTAAGGGAGACCTAATGGCATAGGCAGGAATTAGATTTAATGTCCAGACCAGATGACTGAATGAAGCAACTCAGAATCTGTTGAACTGAAGGGAATTGCATCATAGAGTCCCACAAAGGCCCTGCCAGATGTGACACTTGCTGGAGCAATGCTGAGCCTCTTAGCTAGTTCTCACATCATCTCATATACAAGGTCCTCACTAGGATAGAGGTGGTGAAAAATGTAATTGAGGTTAGAAATTCTGTGAAATTCTCATGAAGCATAGAAAGATTTATTTTTTTAAAGATTTATTTATTTATGCATACAAGAGCTGGGTTGCAGGCCAGAGATGTGGGAGGTGAGAGGATCCACCAGAGACAGAGCAGGGAACAGAACAGGCAGATTGACTGAAAATACACTGCTGAGGGGAGCAGTGGGCGAGTCAGGAGAGGTCTGCTTCGCCATGTGGGTTTCTCCCTGGCCGGCCGGGGATCGAACTTGTGCTGTAGAGACTACAGATTGCTTCATAGTGTGGTGCTTAACATCTTGCACCACCAGGGAGGCCAAAGCACAGAAAGATTTAAATGTATTTCAAGAATCACAAGTTGTAGATGGAATAGAAATGGTAATCTCATAACATTATCTTAATGTTATGGGGTATTGGAATTCCCTTATAAATGGGCATTTTGTTATGGGATATATTCTTTTAGCAATTTAAAGAATAAAACCTAGCATGCCCGTGATGTTTCAGACTGGACCTTGCAAAAAGATAAAGAAAAAGGAATTTTTTTAGCCCACCTTGAAATATATACCTATTTTTGGCTCACACATGCTACCTCACCTGAATATTTCAAACCACTTTACAAAAAAGGCAAGGACAAGGTGTTTCTGACAGTGCCCCTGTATTTAGATGGACATTCTGATTCCATTCTTAGAAATTTTCTTTTAGGGTTTCAAGAATTCTTTGAATTTAGTAAATAATATTTAGCAAGTTTAGTAAGCTTGTTCATTGTGAATGTCAACTATTCATATTAGCCCTCACAGTTTGTATATAGCACATATTCTGTATGATCAGTATAAATTCATGTAAGTACATCTGTTTATTATATGAGTGATATTATGTTTTCAGTTATATACTTCCTCCAACTTTCTTTTCTTGAATTCACATTTTCTAAATGTAAAAATTCATGTTCCCGAAGCTAAGGTGGCTTGAAGCAAAACATCATTTAGAAAGTGATTAGGGACCTGCAGGTAAAAGAGAAGATGAGTTATTTATTTTTTATCTTTATTGAGGAATAACTGGGAAACAGTTTTGACAAATACATTGTATATATTTAAAGTGTATTATTGACTATTTTAAAAGTAGTGCTGTAAATTTCCCATAGTCAAACCAACTAGATTACATCAAGACAGGTATGATAATCTTCCTAAACTTCTTTTTTATTGTAGTAAGAAAATGTGACCTACTCTTTTAACAAATTCTAAAGTAGACATATGAATAATAGACATTCACATAATAATTGAAGTTCACATAACGTATACTTTTAATGATAGACATGATTCTGTAAGGTAGATCTCTAGGTCTTACTCGGTCTTGCATGAAATGAAGTTTTATTTATTTTTTTAAAGATTTCTTTATTTATGCATACAAGAACTGGGGTGCAAGCCAGAGGTGTGGGGGGTGAGAGGGCTCACCAGAGACAGAGTAGGGAACAGAACAGGCAGACTGACTGAAATACACTGCTGAAAGGAGCAGGAGGCGAGTCAGGAGAGGTCTGCTGCGCCATGTGGTCAGCTCCCTGGCTGGGGATCGAACTCGTACTGCAGTGGCTGTGGATAGCTTCATAGGTTGCATCTTAAGCCCTTGTGCCACCAGGGAGTCCCTGAAATTTTATACTGAATTTGTAACTCCCCATTTTCTCCCCTTCCCTCTGTGTATGACAACTACTATTCTTCTCTCTATTTCTTTGAATTTGACTATTTCAGATACCTCATATAAAGTATCTGATTTATTCACTTACTGTAATGTCCTCAAGGTACATTTGTTTTGATGCATATTACCAACATCTTAATAAAAACCGTTTGGTGAACAAGACTGTGCTGAAGTCAAATGGGATGTTTGTAGCACTTGCCTTACAGCTTGTGAGCTCCTAGCCTTGAATATGGACATTTGGTTTTCCAACTCTGTTCTGCAAGGCCATACCATAAACATCCATCAAGGCCCTTCTTATGTCAGCTCTAATTGGTAGTTTTGCTTCCAGGCAAAGTACTTACCTTATCAAAAAGCTAAAGGCACTTTGCAGCACGTTTTACTGTAACAATGTGTTATATGGTCTCTCTGTACAGTGAGAAGGAAAACTCTTAAAGACCTGAGACAGAGTCACCCTTATCCTCATGTCTTCTACTGGGTCTTGCATTTAATGGGATAATGAATATGCAATGAGTGCTTGTTAATAGATAAATAATCATGGAAAATAAGTTTTATACTAATCTGAGAACATAGATTAGACGTATAATCATTTAAGCTTTTCAAAATAGCATAATGGAGGAAATCAGTCCAATATGTGAATACACTATCTTAGCAGGGATAACTTTCCTAACCCATTCCTTAAATTCATAGAACCTTAGGATATTTAGAAGTCTTCATATTTATCTCTTATTTTTCTAAGTTAGAAAACATTGATCTAGGGCCTCCCTGGTGGTGCAAGGGGTTAAGCACCGCACTATGAAGCAATCCGCAGCCTCTGCTGCACAAGTTCAATCCCCTGTCAGCCAGGGCGCAGCAGAACTCTCCTGACTCGCCTGCTGCTCCCCTCAGCAGTGTACTTTGGTCAGTCTTCCTGTTCTGTTCCCCGCTCTGTCTCTGGTGAATCCTCTCACCCCCTATATCTCTGGCCTATACCCCAGCTCTTGTATGCATAAATAAATAAATCTTTTAAAAAAAAGGAAACACTGATCGAAAGGTTGAAATTATTTAATGTTAAAGAGAATGGCTGAAATGGGACTAGAATCCAGGTTTCTTTAAGCTGACTACAGAGTTCTTTTTACAATATTTCACAGCCTCCCACATGTTGCCTATTTTGGTCTGTAAACTATTGTGAAACAGATGTCAGGTCCTTGTCAAAATGTTTGTGTATTCCTGAGTGGGAAAAGGTGTTTGTGTATGTGTGTGTGCACATGCTTGCCTGTTGGGGGAGGAGAAAGGCATTTTTCTTCATAGTTACAGCCTTCTTAAAGTTATATATAGTGTATCCCATCCTGGTATATTCATACTGCACAGCAATAGTATGATTACTGGACAGTGATGATGATTTTCCATCAGTCTGTTGGTGATGGCAAAAAATATAACTCTGTAAAGAATGCTCTCCTGCCCATTAGTGTTATCCATGTATAATAGGCAGAAAAATTTACGACTTTCATATAGTAGCACAAGTAAGGAGCAAATGGAAGGAGAATTGTATCAGGCTTCTTAGTCTGTATTCAGGGGGGTTCATCCCACTTATTCCAGATTCTACATTTTTCACCACCACTATCACCATGATCATTATCCTTATGACCAATGTTAAGTTTGCACTGCTTTTTTTTTTTTTTTAAGGCAGCTCAATTTTAATGACATCGCTAAGGCAGTTTACATCAGTTTCCTGTTTTGTCAAATGAAAGAATTAAATCAGGAAATTTATGTGTTTCCTACAATCTCTAGATGCTACTAACACATTATTTTCCATGACATACACAATGGTCATGGCCCCAACACAGGGGAAAGACAAAGGGTGTTTCTGAAGTAAAACAAAGGGAGTAAAAATAAAAAGGTAAAGTTGTGTGTTAACTTTGTGAACTCTACATTTTTACTTTCATTCAAAGCATGGTATAGGATCTAAAATGAGATTTTAGTTAATATGTGGTCACATGGTGCCCTCATTGCTGCTACTCCTGGCTTGGTTTTACTTACCTGGCTATACCACATCCAAGGTCAGAGTAAATTGTATCAACATGGTACTAACAAAAGCAAGATTGGATCAGGAGCCAAAGTCAAGTCCCAGGACTGGAGGTGATTCACCACAGCTAATAAAACATGATGTAAAAGAAGAGCTGAAATGGAGAGGAGAGGAGTTGCTGAGATCTGAAATTAAGCTGCCAAACATTCAGAGGAGATAATATGAAAAAGGAGCAATCTGAGATGAGGGCCAGCCGGGGCTGGTGAAAAGCCAGAACTAAGGAAGCAAATTGACAAAGGTACGATTCCAGATAAAACTACAAGAGACCCTCTTTAAAGGACGACTGTCTTGAGATAATGAGTTTGCTTATCTTTAACACCCCTACAAATATGTTGCTTGAAGCTTCATGTGTGATTTAGATGACCAGAGATTGAAAGTGATATGTATATAAATATATATATACACACATATATATACATGTATATATACTTTAAAATTGATTAATTTTTATTTTTTTTAAGATTTATTTATTTATGCATGGAAAAACTGGGATGTAGGCCGGAGGTGTAGGAGGCTGGGGAAGGGATGACAGGATTCACCAGAGACAGAGTGGGGAGCAGAACAGGTGGATCCACTGAAATACACTGCTAAGAGGAGCAGCAGGTGAGACAGGAGAGGTATGCACTGCCATGTGTGGATTAGCTCCCTGGCCAGGGATCGAACTCAGGCTGAAGCAGCGATAGCTTGATAGTGCTGAGACTTAACCTCTCTGCAACAAGGGAGGCCCCTGAGTATATATTTTGGGGAAAAAGATACTAACACTTTTCTGTAAGAACATCAAAAAATTTAAAAATTCATTTACAAAATACATAAAACCTGGCTTCCCAACATTGTTGAATGTCAAATGAAAGAAGAATGTCCATTTAAAGAGAGCTTAATGAAGAACATTACAGTGATTTACTTATTACATGAATGGAATTACATTGCCACGATGGATATTATATTAATTCTATAATAAATCAAGTATGTGTTTCCCCCACTTTCAGAGATTCTTTCTTGAAAATTCCGGTCAACTGTTTGTTCATCTTGTCATTGAGTAATGTTACCTAAAACTAGCACTTTACAGGTATTTTATCTTCTTTCTATCCTTCTCCACCCCAAGATTATTTTTTATAAAACAAGGATGGTCTGAATGGCTTCCAGCAGCAACCACAACTATTTGTTTATTTTATTTATTTATTTATTTATTTATTTATTTATTTATTTGATCTGAGACATACATCAGGAGGTGGAGGGAGAGAGGTCAAAACAGGGAAGGGAAGAGCAACCACAACCATTTAAAAAGAAAAAAAAAAAACTCTAGACTTCCTTTCACTTGTAAATTTTCTTTCCGATCGCTATTTTTTAACCTCAGCATTCTTTACTTTAGCTATAAATTCATTGTTTCAAAGTCAGATAACATGTACAGGAGTGTAGGTAGGTAGAGGGTGAACACTGGCTCATTGAGAATATGGCATCACCTATGATGCTGGGCTCTCAGTTGACGGATTCTTCATAGCCTCTGCACCTATGGATGTGGGTAACTCCATAACTCCAAATATGGGCATAAACATTAACAAATTCAGTCATTTGGTTACTTTGTCTACATGATACTAATTATTTAAATGCTTTTAAGTCCTTATATTTATAATGATTTAGGCAAGGAGCATTGACTTAGAATATGTCAGAAAACAGGGCCTCCCTGGTGGTGCAAGGTTGAAGTCTTAGCATTATCAAGCTATCTATCACCAGCCACTGTGCCATGAGTTCCATCCCTAGGCAGGGAGCTAACATACATGGCACAGCAGACTTCTCCTGTCTTGCCCACTGCTCACCTCAGCAGTGTATTTCAGTAGATCTGCCTGTTCTGCTCCCCACTCTGGTAAACCTTCTCATCCCCTGCACCTCTGATCTACACCCCTGTTCTTGTCTGCATACATAAATAAAAATAAATCTTAAAGAGAATATGTCAGAAAACATGTAGCACAGGGTACATTTATAGAACATCTTTCTAGATGTCTGGACAGGAAGAATCACATCTAGCTGATTAGATGTGTCTGAGTAGAACTTTGGAAACAAATTACCCTATGCCTTATGACTGTCCTGATACCTGTTATTTATAGCTCTGTCCTGGACAAAGAACATCAAAACAGAATGAATTAATTGTTCTCCATGCCATTATGTCTTGGATATAATCCTATGAACATTAATAAAAATATTAAATTAGTACTGATAAAAAATAACAAGTGAATTTTCTCTTTTGTCATTGAAGAAGGAAAATTTTCTTAGACCCTGAAACTCAACAGACAAAGAATAGTCTATATTTGTTAAAAGCAGTAGAATTTGTGTGGTAAATTTGTTCGAAGTGTATATTCAGTTCATTTCAGTTCTGTTGTCCAACCATCTACTTTCAGGACATTTTTATTTTCCTCAACTAAAATTCAGTACCCATTAAAGAATAATTCTCCCTTCAACCCAGTCCCCCTTAGTCACTGTTCTACATTCTGTTTTTATGGATTTCCAATGTCTTATATAAGTGGAATCCATACATTATTTTTTCTTTTCTGTGTCTGACTTATTTCACATAACATTAATATCATCATGGTTCATTCATGTTGTAGCTTGTATCAAAATTTCTCCCTTTTTAAGTCTGAAATTCTGAGTAATATTTCATTTCACATATATGCCACATTGTAGGGTCAGGAATGGACCAGTGCAGGTTTTCTAAGATCCAGCAGACCGGGTAAAGGAGGAGTCAGAGTCCTCAGTGGCTTTTGCAGGTCTTTTATTGGGGTTTATCCAGTACACAGCAGGAAGGGGTGCTGGTGGGCCGGGAGGCTGGCAGGCCTCCCGGCCCCCAGCAAGTCTTCACTCTTTCTGGGCATTCCGGGGTTCTCTGCTTCTCTCTCGGCTTCATCTACTTCTTTCTCGGCTTCTCTTTTGGCTTCTGTTCTTCTCAACTTCTGCTGGCGTCCCCGTGATGCTGCCCTTAAAAGCACAGTCTTAGCCCACGTGAATCCCATCTACCTATGCCCACTCCAGGTGCCCGCCATCAGGTATGCATTCAGGACAAGGATCCATCATCTATCCTAATGGTGGGAGGGCAGAAAAGCCTGACATTTTTCCTTACCCTACACACATATTATACATTCACCTGTTAACAGATATTAGGGATATTTCTATTTTTTCTTATTTTTATAAATGATGATGCTATCAACATTGGTGCACAAATAATCTATTCAAGTCTTACTCTCAATTCTTTAGAAAATATAGCCAGAAATACAAGTTGAATTGACAGTAATTCTGTATTCTAGTTCCCTCTTCATGCTTTAATTATTTTGTTTGGGTCTCTATGTTGGTGCGCTCCTCCATGAGATTGCTTTCTCCTCAAACTTGTTAAAAGTCTTTGTGGGTGATTTCAAACTGTCAAATTTGAAGGATTACCAGAAATTCATTATTTTATTCCTGCAGCACATATATGGTAAGCACTTAGAATGATCCTACTTTTGTAGGATTTTGGATTCAGATAGAGAGAAGTAAGGAAACAATATAATTCTACTTGGTAGATGTGAAAATAGGCAGATAATGTGATAGAAAGTGGTTGGACTACTTTAGTTTGGCTCTCCAAGGCTCTTCCTCTGAGAAAATCTTTGTACTTACAGACCTGGTTTAGTAACAAGAACCCTCCAGCCTCATGGGGAGGAATATTCCAGGTGGAGAGATGATAACAACTTGAGCCAGTGTAGCCAGAATCTATTACGCAAGGGAAGGAGGATAGGGCAGGTAGTAAAGAGATGGAATTTTATTCATCTTTTCAATTAAACTATAAGGCAGATAATATTAAAAAGAAGTGGCATGATCTGATTGACAATTTTAAAAGGTCAATTTAGCTGTTCTGAAAGAAGACATGAAACAAGAGAAGCAAGGAAGCCAGACAGGAACTATTTGTGTACTCCAGGAAAGAGGTGATATTGGGTTAGAGTAGAATGGAACTGGTGGGTAGGCACAAAAGAATAGAAGTTGGAGTCTTTTATTTATTTGTTTGTTTGTTTGTTTGTTTGTTTGTTTGTTTGTTTTACTTGCAGTAGTTATTTCTCTGTCATGTAAAATCAGTCCAGAACTATTATGGGGCTCTGTAGCATCAAGGGCCTTAAGATTCTTTTATCTTGTTGCTTTATTGTGGTTAACTTCTATTTATAACGCCAAGGACTACAGGTAATTCAGCTGTTTCATCACATGGAATCTATTTTAGAGGTGAGTCAATAGAACTCATCTAAAGAATTCGATTTAGTAAGGGAAGGAAGGAAAGAAAGCAACTTAGGTCAACACCTCTTTATGGTTTAAGTAATTAGATCAATGGTGGTGGCAGAGAATGAGATAAGGAATATTGGGAAATACTTAGTGAGCTTTTTGGAGGGGTAAAATATTATGAATTTGAGATATCTATTATATATCCAATTGAAGATGTAAAAGCAATTTCCTATGGAAGTCAATGAAGAGGACTGTGTTAGAGATATAAATTTGGAGGTCTTTGTAATATAGATTATTAAAAGCTAATTGCCAGGTAGAGAATACAGACATAGCAACTGAAAGAATCCTCACCGAGCCCTGGGGAGTCCAATATTAAAAATTAATAGAGGAAGAGAAACTGATATATTGAGAAGCCAGGAGATTATGGTATCACAAAAGCATCTCAAAATAGAGAAGGTCAGGAAGGAGATGACAAATTATCCATTGTATTTGGGAGTATGAAGTACACATTTGTGATCTTGATGGCACATATTTAGAGAGTAATGCATTCAAATTATATGTCAGTCTGAAAGCCATCCACTCCATACACTTTAACTTAAGCATTAACTACAGAAGGTCGACACATGATGTATTTGGTGTACGTGTTTTGGTTCTATTCTTGGGATTCACCTGTTAAAATATACATTGCTCTTAAAACTCTTTAATAGTCTCAGGAATAATGTCTTGGTGATGAATTGATTCTGACAGGACCCAAGAAATTGCAGAGTGTTAAGAACATCAGGTTGATTGTTAGTTGTTTCCTGAAAGTGTTTGAAGCCTTCACTCTATTACATAAAATATAACTCCATTAAATTGTCTGTCTTTTTAATTTTTTAATTTAGTGCCATGAACCACTTTTAGTGTAAAATGTTTTGGCAGGAGGTTTCCTTTTAAACTGTTTGGCTTTTATGTCTTCATTTTATGTTCCAAACTTTCCATCAATGGAACTACTCCAAATTTGCATCTTGCCCATTGATAATTGAAAAGGGGCACCTGGATTTTAATTACTAAGGATGAAATGAGTTAAAATTTTTGAAGAAGATGATGATGTGAGGAAACACATTGGGCCAGAAACATGAAACTCTAATTGCGTCCCGGGTGTTCACAACTGACCCTCCCCATTATTGTGGTTAGCCAGATAACTCCATTAGCCCCAACTTTCTACCTTTGCAAACTACCTAGATATGGAATAGCAATTATATCTTTAAGTATAATTGTATATATTCTAAAGCATGTAGTGACAATCCAGGAAGTTGGTTTAATTGTGCAGCTCTCAATTTACTAGCAAAAATGGTGCCTGGAATGTAGAAACTGCAAGATGCCCTTTGATGTAAAGTGGAAATGCTTGACCTCACCTGAGAGCACAAGTCCTTAAAAGGAAGATTCAGGAATGACCCAGGAATGGAGGAAAATACAGTGGATGGGAAGGTATGACAATGAGCAATGGAGACTGAAAGATAAGAAACAGAATCCAAACCCTCACACTAGTTGGGCCTTGGTCAGAGTTGAGACAGGATCTCACAGGCTAAAGGAAGCAAAGTCATGGTTTGTTTTGCTCATTTAAAGCTCAGCCACATTGGATGAAGGATGCTCAGGGAGATTGGGATTGTATTGGAGAGTTTGATAGCATGCATGCTGGGGCAGGAGAACTAGGAAAAGGCAAGAGATTAGGGTAGGGAGGCCAAGTCTAAGATATCTCTCCCTCTTTCTCTGTCATCCCCCAATACAGACAGTTAAAAAAAAAAAAAAACCCAGAAAACAAAAATAACAAAAAGGCATAAAACCATAGTGATGAAACCAACATTACCACACTTTGCTGACACCACCCCTATAAGCCACAATAGTACAATATTAGACAGTATTTTTAAGTGGTGGCAAACTCAAAATAACATTTATATTATACTTTACAATGAATAAAGCACTTTAATATAATTAACTCCTTTGATTTGATCATCACAATCATGCCTGAGGCTGATGGTTACAAACCTCATTACTGATGAAGCTAAAATTCTGATCAGTTAAATTCGTGACCTGAGGCTTAGCAATTGCCAAAGTAAGCCAAGCTTGTCTCCACATCCCTTGCTTCTCTAGTTCCAAATGCTATGCTTCTTTCCTTATACAGTGCAACCTATTAAAAAAAAATGGAAAAGTCTAGTTTAGGACAATTATGGGTTTAGACACAAAAACAATTATTTACTAGATATGAGGAAAAAAAGAGCAAATTTGGATCCTTTAAGCATACTTTAATGAAGGGTCAAGAGGCAGCAGACCAATGGCAGAAGGAGAACCCAAGAGCCTGAATGACATAGAAAGTAAATTCACAGTCAAAATAGGCTATACCAGAGATGAGGGAGTCACCTCTTCATGATGACTGGTGATGCTGAGTCTCAGTGACAAAAAAAATTCAGGAAATCTGAAAGAAATAATCATTTGCTATGTTATTTGGGATTACTACCCTAAGGAATAATCTGTAGTTGGGTCAAATGATCATAAAGGACATATTTTAGAGGTACAATATGCAGGGACATTTCATTATTATTGCCAAAATATATGTTTATTTCACATACTGCTTTTTCTAGACATTTTTCTGATATCTCATTTCTGACTTATACCCCAAATCAAATGTGCAACTGCATGTAACCAACCTATTCTGGTGGACATTAAGTGCAGTAGAAATAGAAACTGAAAATAATCAGAAACATTCAGACTTTCATTTTATTCACCTAACTTGCTTGTTCTTATTCTAGAACATAGGTGATCCTGAAATACTCCCCATTTTTGCTCCCCAGTTTCTGGAATTCACTTTCTCCATGGAAAGAATTCAAGATAAACTTCTACCTCTTGACTACTTTAACATTGTCCTCACACAAACTAGAATTGCTCAAGACATGGGAAACAATGATTGGAGTTCAAGGAGAAACCTATTCCTTAGAGAGCAGTGAGGAGGACAGTAGTCTTTTTTCATACTTTCTTTTTTGTGGGACGCAGATTTTTTTTCTTTTTTTGAGTGAAAGCAGATTTGGAACATTTAAAAAAAAATGCCCTGCTTGTGTTTTCTTTTATTGTATCTACAAATAGCTTAGCTGAATTGAGCTTTTTAGCTATTGTTCTAAATGATAAATTTGACTGGTCTATAGGAAACAATGAATACAATGTTTGGGGCATGTGCAAAATTAAAAGTATGTAAAAAAATTAATGTGCTGGTTATTTTTATTTTGGATTACAAATTAAAACCAAACAAACTGAAAACACACAAACACCAAACATTTTCTCCCATTAACTATAGAAATTAAAGATCGTTCTGGGTGCACCATGCCTTCCAAGTTGTACTATGATTCTGAATTTTGTAATTTATACTAATATGTCACTATTACAGGTGCATCTTTGTAGGTTTTCTGGTTATTGAAAGCAGCTGAAATGAATTTCCAGTTGAAATGTGGTTTTCTTTTTTAAAAAATGTGTTTTTTGGTTAGCCATTTAATATCTCAAGACTTTTAATTTAGACTTAAACAGCTGAGTAGACTTCATCAGAGGGTGAATCTAGGTACTGAATCTACTGGACTGTTTTCTATACAGAAACAGACTTGACTAAAGAAATTATTCTTGCTTTCAAATTCCCTTGTAATATTAGTTAAGTAGTTGATAAAGAATTACTGATGGCTTTTGTACAGTAGGCACTGTGGAATGCAGAAGAAAAATGACAATACTCTTGCCCTCAAGGAATTTAGGGAGAAGGGCAGACTATAAGTAAACACACTGAAAAATCAACAATTACAGAGAGTGATAAGTGCTGTGATAAAGAATCATGGCCATCCATTCTCTCCAGGTTCCCTGTTAGCACCTGGCCCATCAGGAAGGCCCATCGGTTTTGGGGTTGTGTTGGTCCCTTTTTAGAACCTCATCGGAGGAAGTTTTACCAAATTTTGGTAAAGGTAAAAGATAGGTTGGTGTAGTATAGTGATTTTCAAGCTGCTTTTATTTTGATATCTAAAATTCTAGAAAGATGGCAACTGTAGAGCTGTATAAAGGAAATGGGAGTGGGCAGGGAATGGAGTTGGAAGCATTGGATGCCTCCCATCATCTTTTTTTCCAGACCTGTCCTACCCTTCTCTGTTGAAAAGTTTTCTTACTAAAGGGAGAAAAACATTTTAAATTTAATGTTGTGTTCCAAACAGGTCAGTCTTTCAAAACAGACAATTTTGGATTCCAAAGAGTATTATAACATTTGAGTAGTTTCTTTTAAATTCCTTATGGCTTCATCTCATTATTTAAAAAATGACACTCATACTGATTGTACGGGATTTTTCAAAGCTTATAAATATTGCCAGGGAGGGAAGTTACTAAGAAATGCAGCTCTTAATGTTCTTATTACTTATATTTATAATTGAGACCACAAATTAAAAAAGTAATTTAATAATAATGATTTTTTCAAAAAGTGTTGTGATGATATAATAACAATCTTGGGTGAAATAAAACATTGCCATTTCATAACAAGTTTCATGCCTCTATTTCTGTCCCACCCAAATGTCTTTTGAATAGTGGATATTCTTCTATAAGCAATCTCATTTTCCTATCAAGAACAGTTCTTGATGTGTCTCTAATTATGCCAAATGGATTAATTAGAATGCTCTCTTAGGATACAGAATTATAGAAAGAAAAATAGAGTTGAGATGGAAAGGCACAAAAGTGGTGTGTATATATGGCTTTAGACAAATTTGGTCTGCAAACACCTGTGGAAACTTGAATTTATCTCTTGTTTTTTCCAGATTTTGTTCATGGGAGGGGCACTTAATTTGTTCTTTGAGTATAACCATTACATTTTAACATATTTGCTGATTTAATCTTACTGGTCAAAATTTTCTTTTTATAACATTCAGACAGATTGTGCATAGAACCACATGCAGTTTTATTTTGTCACCAACTGGTTGCCATATGGAAGCCAGTTGAAATGTATTTTGATTATATAACTCTGCACAAAAGCACACCATTCAGAAAGGCTCGGGTAATATGGTAGCAAGTGAATTCAGTATTCAATCAGAGTAAAGATGTGGATCTGATAATTGGAATTTCAAACTCATTGGCTTCTTTGCAAAAGGCCCATAGGTGCTAACCAGTGTCTTAGCTTACCATTCTATATGATGAGCTCACAAAGATTTGTTCTCTCCAACTTTTTTCAGATGCGATGGTTAATGTTATAGTTGTTTCTTTAGTACTTTGACAACTTCAAGAATATATTCACAATAAAAAGTACATAGAAAAGAAACAAAAGAAGACAAGGATTAGTGTTTTCCGTTGTTGAAAAATGCATATGTAATTTATTCCCTTTAAAAATGCTGAATTTTTCTAATAGGAAGAACTCAATAATTTTTTGTGGAAATTTTATTCTTCTATCATAAAATCAAATTAGTTATCTCATTAAAATTTAACTGCATGTTGTGTTGAAAACACAATAATTTATAGTAGAAATAAATTAGGGTTAATTAATCTCAAATTTAAGGATATAAGAAAATAGCACAGAGTAGTTTCAAGATGCTATTAGATGTTTGTTGCCCACTTTAGCTTTTCCTTTCAGTTGACCTGATGTGAAGATAAAAATGACAGTTATCCCCCCATTGGCATTTGAAATACAAAAGCAATAAGAAGTCTAGCAGAACTCCTAGAGAATTTTCATAGCAAATATAAGCATATTGACATTCTTTGACTTTTGTATACTGATTTTTGGATCCAGCTGCTCCAAAGCCATTAAGAGTTAGAGTTAATCATTCTTGATTTTTTATTGTCAGTCAGTTCCCTTATTCACCATGCTGAATAATAGCAATACTGTTTCGTTTTATTTATGCTCACATTCAGTGCTATGGTAAAAATATTCACAGGGTAGCATACTGAAATTCTTGCAAGTAACTGATAAAATATGTTGTCTTTAGCAGGCTGTTGACTGATGTTCTAGTAAAAAAGCAAATCTTCTGAATTTCAGAGGTGGTTCCACAATGATCTTAAACAATCTGACTGTTAAAAAATATCACTGTCTCTTTTCTATAAAGATAACTTGAGACTCTTTTGAAATATGTGTAACTCCTTAACTTTTAGAAATTTATTGGTGGAGTCAGCTTAATTAGCTATGAAAAGCAATAACTTTTCATTCCTATATTAATATCTACTTTCACTGAGAGGTTATAAAAGCTTCTTGATGGAGACTGATGGAGACCTAATAAACTCTCCTATAGATTTTTAAAGTGTTTCTTTTCATATCAAAATTTCTAATCCAGAGAAAAAAAAATGAGAGAGAGAGAAAGAGAGAGAGAGAGAGAGAGAGAGAGAGAGAGAGAGAGAGAGAGAGAGAAAGGAGATATGCAAAGATGTCTACATCCTAATCCTTGAAACCTATCAAAATGTTATTTACACAGCAAAGGGAAATTAGGTTGCATATACAATAGACCTCCACTTTATAATACTAATCCATTCTACAAATGTGATTATATAGTGAAAATATCATAATGTGAACCCAATAATACATTGATATTGCATAATTCAATCTAAGGTGGCTTGATTTGAAATTTTCAGTACATAACTAATCTTATATAAGGCTGTGATTTATACAATAAAGTAACAAAAATACTGAATTTTGTTTCAACATTAAAAAAGATGAAACTAAAAAATGTAAATTAAATTAGAAAAGGTTATTTTAGAATCACTTAGAGTTTACTAATGGAGTGGGTGGAAGAGCAAACTTATCAGACCAATTCACTTACTTTTATACCATCGTCATGCTTTTTGATAATCTTTTGTTTCAATCTAATTGAAATTTTCTTTTTAATATGCTTTTTAGGACCCATGGTTACAATATATGCAAGAATACAAAAAGACCCAAAACTAAAACATTTCTACACTAAAAAATAAGTATGACAAAAGATTGTATCATAAGATTGTGTGATAAAAAAGATTGTCAAACCACTAAATACTTGTGATTGGCTCATATGCTAAAAGTTATTCAGATTCCCTAACCACAAATGCCACACCCATGTGGTGTAGTTGTTGGAAATCTTAATGTAAATATTAAATTATAAAGTGATTTATATTTTAATAGGAAAGGACTCATCATAAAGTGACTTGATTGTAGAGTGGACTCATCATAAAACAGTAATCTACTGTGGAATTAAGTTCACTATTCAGTTGACCTTATAAAAGAGAGATTGTTCTGGATCATCCATAATCACAAGGTTCCATAAAAGTAGAAGAGTTAGATATAAAAGGAGGTGGGAACGATAAGAAGGGATAATAGCTTCCCTTTGTAGACTTTGAGGAAGGAGGAAGGAATTCTCCCCTAGCCAAGTAACACATGCAGACTCTAGAAAATGAAACAGGCAAGTAATCAGATACTTCTCTAAGAACTTCCAGATAGGAATGCTGAGCTCTGACACAGTCTTCATTTTAGACCTATGAGACCTTTTCCAGACTTTTAATCTACAGAACTGTGAGATAATATGATGTTTGTGAGACACTAAATTTGTGATAATTTGTCACAGCAGCAATGAAAAAAATAATACAGACAGAAATACAATAATATCTATTACATCATGCATTCAGGAATTCCTACTATATGCCTATTTATTCACTACAGCTTGACTGCAACATCTTTACTGTAATTGAAAGACCCTCCATGAATCAGCGTGAAAAACATGCTGAAGTGTCTCTTGCTTTGACAACAGCAAGCCTGTAATTCCTCTACTAATTGTACTAGGAAGGTTGAAACCTAATGGAGTGAGCAGTGTGGTGGAATCCCAAACATCTTCCCACTCATATATACATCTATCCATTCATTTGCCACCTTGTTCTTGAGATGTCCCATTGGTATAGAGGGATATGGGGTCATGACAAGCCCTGGGCATCTGCAAGTTCAGCTTCCTGAGTGGATTGTTTGGGGTTCCAGGAAAAGCTTATAAAAATATGAGCTATGAAAAATAAGAAGGACGTTGAGACCAGCTATTCCAAATTTTGGTTTTACCAAATGAGCAAATCTGGGTTCAGTGTCACTCAGCTGGCAGGTATTCTATTTCTCCCTAATTTTATGTTGTTCCCACTGCAGAATGAATTCCAACTAGACCTACACTTTTAGTTTGCCAGTTGGCACACAGCTAGAGTCACCATTGATTCCATGTAAGTGAGGGATTATATTCAGCATGTTTGCAAGATAGTTTCCTAAAGTTCTTATTTCCCATTGGCTCTAAGAAGCTCAGGGGACAATGAAAGTTACATATTCAAAACTAACTGAAACCAACATCATTCATGGAAATAAATAATATTACCCTCATATGGTATGAGTCACCAAATAATTATTATGAAAAAGAATGAGCTTTTATTTTACCTTGTTTACTAACCATAATCTCAACTACTAAAATGGTAAAAATCTTTGGGCTATTTTTGATATTAACATGGACAAACCTCTGTTTTTAGTTTCTAGTCAAGGGATTTTAAGTAATTTATTTAATTTCTCTGAATCTATGCATCTTCCTCTGCATAATGGAATCAACTATACTATATCAGGAAGCAAGTAAGAATTAAAGGGAATATTTGTCAACTTAGTACTGTATTTGAAACAAAACAGGTGCTGCATAAATGATAGCGATTTTATTGTTATATATTGTTTCTAAATCACTAGAAATTCTGCAGAGCATATTTATGTCAATGGGAAAGATAAAGAAGTAAAACCTAAGCAAGATTCTTAGGATCTTGGAAGCAAAAGGAAAGAGAAAGTATTGGAAGGGGACAGAGACAGAGGGGAAAAGAGTGACTGTCATTACATACAGGAGGAAAGACTTTAAGAACTTCAAGGAACCAAGAGTCAAAGAAGAGGCTAGAAAAAGTCAGAGAAGAAAGGGCAGAGAGAAAGTCAAAGGAAAGGATAGGAGAGACTAAAAGTAGAAACTAAATCGAGAACACTGTTGGATAATGGTGAAAACTGGGGAAGAAGCAAGAGGAGAAAAAAGAATAGGGTGAATGATTGAAACCACCAGTTGTTTTCCTTCTGATTCATCTCTTAAAGGAAATGCTATCTGAGAGAGTTTTGCTCTTTTGTGTGCTGCTGAATGTAAGGTGTGAATCCCTCCTTGCTTTCTCTAATGCCAACCTTGAGCAAGGACATGCTTTCCTTTTAAAAGTTCCTGTCTGAAGCTATAATACTGCGGACTAAAATGGGTCTCCTTGGTTTATGTGACTGGTATAAATTGAATGATGTCCCTAGCAGATTCTTTTGAACTGTCCCATCTGGGAACTGAACTAAAGATGAGTGTGATCTCAAATCACTGTGCATGCAAGATTGTTTTTCCCTTGTTCCACAGCCCACATACTCAGTACCCAAAAGTATGCAGTCCTTCTCATGAGACATCAGTGAAGTAGAATAGTGCATTTTCTCCCAAACTTGACTGATTATGCAAATACCTAGAAATATTTCTGTCTGGAGATTCTGATTCTTACCTCAAGGTGACTCTTTAATTAAAGACTGAAACATGATGAAGTGAAGAAACTTCATGGTAAAACAAAGTTACCATTCCAGCAACTAGGCAGCTATGAATATGGTAACAACAAAAGTTGACAGTTTGACAGCTAGGTCTAGGATATGTAATCCTATGTTAGTTATCTCTATTTTAACTGAACTATTTTACTGCCTATAGTTGAAAATTTTATGCCTGACTTCCTAGACTATTTTATCAAGTACTCAAAAGGTAAACCTCTTTATAAATTCTTCATTATGCTTTTCACCATGCTTGCAAGTCAGTCTGTTACAGTACAGGGAGAGGGGCATGCCAGGACCCCCAAGCCTGCCTGCTCTAAATAGGTTTGGCCATCCACCACATCAAGACAAAACATACATACCTTTAATGAAAAGTAGCTTTAATACAGTTGTATGTAACAAAGAAAAGACCAAGAATATAGTTTCCAAATCAAGCACCCAAAGGTACTCATACCCTCATGGGTAAATGTTCAGCCAAAGAGGGTTGGCCCAAAGCAAGGCCTGAAAGCCTGCCACAAGTCTAAAGCACCTTCCAGCGGGGACCCATAGAAAATTGTCAGAAACAGCCAGACAAGTCTGGGAGGAAAAGAGCAAAATCAAAACCAAGATAAAAGCTGCCATTGTCAACTTTCCCACAGGTCTCTCAGCCACATATGTTTCAAATGATCGAGAGGCAAGAAGCAAGCGCGGTTTCCTCATATGTCTTGGCTACTTGTGCCTCCTCCAGGTCTCCTTGTTCTCTATCCTGCTTCCTTCCTTCTTCAGTCTCTTATCCAGCTTCTGTTCCTCCCTGCTCAGCTCTACCTCCTTTGGGTGGGGCAGGGAACCTGGGACCTCCCCTTTTCCTGGGGACCACCCTGTTACAATTCCTTTCCTACTTTATGTCATGCCCACAAGTGTGAACTGAAATCACACTGTGTGTTAATAAACTGTCTCACCTTATTTAATATTTTTCAAGTCTCCATGTCTTACTCATCTTTGAGCCCTCAGTATTTTGCCTGCCTGCTACATACTAAACTGTCAGTGTAGACTGTCATCAAGATGTACCTGGGGATGAGGAAATTGAATTTATCCCAGGAGAAGAACATGAAAGATACTAAGATCTGCCTGAGATTGTCTAGATACGTTACCTAGCCTGAAACACAAGGCCTGTCCTTGTATCTCTCCCCACTTTCCTTCTTTGTTTTGAAATGGCATAGAGTTGATCTCAGAAGTTGACTTGAGCTGTATCATTCTATATATGAGCCTCTGATAATTAGTATTTTTTTTTTGTGCTCAGATTGCTAGGAATCCTATAAAAATGAAGTGGAGGGGAAGGTGATAATCATGACTTAGTAATATTTTGTGACATGAAGTTGAATAATAATAATATATTGTATCAAATTATATAGCATTAAAATGTTACCTCAACTGTTATAAATGAAAAAATAAGGCAAAAACTACAGAAGGTATTCTGAGTAAAACAACAAAGGGCCATTGAAATATTAAGATAGAGAATTTGTAGTCTTTGCATTAATATTTCTTTTGAGTTGGTTCCTGTCAAATTTCATTGGTTTCATTCCTGATTGAATTGTTAGTAAAACCAGAATTATCCCAGAAAGTGAGTCTAGAAAGATTTTATAGTAGGGAAACCTTGACAGTAGACCAAAGGACAGGGAGAGAGAGTCAGCTGCTGTTGTGAAGTCAGTACCCACAGCTTCAAATCATTTCCATGTAAGGGTTGATAAGGGAATTAACCATTGAAGTCAGTTTTACACGTATTTCCTTCTTTACATCTCTCTTGCAAGGAAATGTTGAAGAAAAAGCTGCTGTTGTATTTCTCTATAGTGAATTGATCTGCTTCTTCAGCGGGAAGAGCAGGAGAAATCCTATTTGCATCTTTCACTGCTCTTAACAAGCCCCCAAAGACTTGAGTTCATGTTTGTGGTGGAGTAGCCAGAAGGGAATAGCGGAGATCTTCCTCTAAGTGTCAGTGGCCAAGAATGTGAGTTGCTTCTTCTCTAAACTGGAAGATATTTACCTGCATAATACTCCCTTTTGCTTTTTACCATCAGTTTGAGGTTTGGGATTAACCGGTGGTTTACTGGAAAGAATGTGGACTTTGGCCTCAGAGATGCTGGTTTCAAATTTCATTTTATCTACTTTTGTGAAGCCCATAGCAAGCTACTTAAGCTCCCCTGACACAGTGTTCTCAAATGTTCAATTAGAGTAACAATGCTGTGGACCAAAACAGCTACATAGTTTTCTGGCCCAGTACAAAATGAGAATCCTTTATTCAGAAATATTAAAAATTTCAGGATGGTGGTAGCAGAGCATTAAAAGAAGCCGAGGGGTCCTTCAAAGTCTGTGACAGTTTATGGTCTAGTTACACACACTCAAGAAGCTGACCCTGCCTTTGCAGGTTACTTGCTTACTGATTTTCAGATATTTTTCTCTTTTATCTGTATCTCAGGTTGCTGATTCCTGAAAGCTACATTCCAAATGGCCTCCAGCCAGATCTGACCAATGGGAAAAAGAGAGAGACGATTGGAGAGTGAAAGTGAGGAAGAAGTCAAGTTATTTCTCTCCCCTTCTCCCACTCTGCCTCTCTATTCATTTCCTGGAGTGGCAACTCTAGTAGTGGCTGCCTCCCTTCTTCAGATTTCAGCTTCTGTAGGAAGTCCTCCTTCTAGGTGTCCAGCTTCCCTGATTTGACTCCTGCTAGACATTCCACTGTTCCAGGTCCCTGCAGGTGACCCAGTTCAGTGTACTGACATCCCCTTCTCCTCTGACTTCTGCAGTCTTATGGAAAATAGCTTCTTCCTTTTGTTGATAATTTCTCTATTGTCTTACTGGCCCCTATTTGGCATTTCAGCTCTTCTGAGCCCTTTTGAACTAGTTCCTCTCATAAAATATTCTCTGTTGAACTATTCTGCTTGGAATCTGGTCAGATATCTACCTCACAATGTTATTATCAGGAATAAACTTGTTCTTCAATTGTAGGTTGCAATTCACTTGTGAGTCGTGAAACCAATTTAATGAGCCATAAGCAGCATTTTTAAACATAAAACAACAAAAATAGAATAGAAATATTGCAGTGCATTATATGTATTCGGGGTAGGTATTGTTTCAAAACTTTCAGTTGTCTATATGTGTATGTGTTGTATGCTCCAGTTCATGATCTAAAATATATTACTTTCCAGCAGCTGGAACAGAAAAAAATAAAAGAAAGAAAGTAGATGGACTGAAGTTTCTAATATATGATACGCACTCAACAAATAGTAGCAACTATTGTTGCCATCCAAGACCATGTTATAAAACACAGTCCACACAGACAGGGCCCAATTCACTTTAGTTCATTAGGACATTTCCAAACAGTTGGGCCAGGATGTACTGAAATGGCCAGAGCATTTACTTACATTTGTTTCATTACACCTAGACAGGCCCAGCCTGAGTCACCAGCCTTGGCTGAAAGAGAAGCCAGCCAGCTTCAAAGAACAGAAAGAGTTTTAAGATAACACTTTATTTTTTTATGATTCATTGCAAATCTGGCCTGCAACATCTTTCTCCTAAGAGCTGAATACATTTAAATGGGCAAATGTCACCCAGAAAAGTAGAAATGGGAGGAAAGGATGGAATAAAGCAGCTCACCAATCAGCAGATTTAGTAAGAGTACAACTCGGGTCCCCTGGTATTTCTCTTTTTTAAAGGTACCAAAGGACTCTACAAAGATGACTGTGTCATCACAGTATGATGACTGTGTCATCAATCAACCATGACATGGTAAATAAAAATAATATCAACCTTCAGCACTTGCTGATGAAAGATCTAAAAAGTCACAGTTTACATTATTTTGCCATCACCACCCCAGCCTAGAATGGCTACTAGCTATGTGTTGATGACAATAGGAAAATGACAAGCAAAAGAACGTTAACCCCCTGTCTAGTTTTTGTTTATTTCATAAGCCAAAAAACCTCAAATTCCCAACCATTCTTGAAACCATCCTACTCCAAAGAGCAAGGCGTCTTCGGGAGAGTAAAGGGCTAGAGGTCATGTGGATTTCTTTGCTTTGTGGCCTCCTCTGAGATTTCACCAGCACTTACTCTAGGCTTGAGAGCAGCCTTCCAAAGTTATCACTCCATTTGATAGTATAGTGGTTTTGAATATCTCTGGTGCCTACTTCTACCATTGCATTATGGAGTATTTGACAATGTGCGGGATGGACCCTTGTTTTCCAGTGGAGGAGATAGATAGGAAGGTAAATAACTTGCCCAAATTCCACAGTCAATTAGTAGTAGAGCCAAGATTCAAACAAGACAGCCTGACAGCAACCCAGACTGGAGCTGGAAGGACTGCTTTCTAATTTATTAGCCAGTATATTGATTGATAGAATAAATCAACCCCTCTGCAATGTCCTCATCTGTAAAAATAGGGGAATTGCTCTGGATATTTTAAAGTCCCTTCTATGTTTTTCCTTTTGTGTTTTTTTAATTTCAGTACTCAGAGGAAGTATATTAATTCTAATATTTCCCTAAAATACCTCAAAGAAATAAAGTACTAATGCTTTTCCAAATATTCCGAGAAAGGATATTTTCTATTCATGCACTCCCTAATTATAGGTGAAGAGGCCTCATGTTTTGCTGCTGAGTCTCAGTCTCCTACTTTTTTCCCTCCATCTGACCTAAAATGGCTTTTATCTTTCAGAACCTGGTGGAAAACCCCAGGAAGCTTTCTAAATCCCTAGGTTTGTTGCACCATCCCTTAAAGGAGTGCTGAGTTAGAGGGTGTGACTGGCCCAATGGGATTCATATATGATAGCGATACGCTGAGGAATAAGGGGACTGGGAAACAGAACACCAAACAGTGTTTTCAATTAAGAGAAGAGTAAGGTCATAGAGAACTGCCTTTTGGAAGCAACTCTCCACCACCTGAAGAGCTGATTAAATATCATGCTGCAATAAAGTAAATGTTTACTCCAAGCCAGGTGCTTAGACTCCACGGAACTACATTAAGCATGAGTAAGTGGTTTAATTGGCTCAACCTTTATTCAACTGTTAGTATTTTTCTCTTAAGTGCCTGTCAGAGAGAATCTTTGTGTTTCCTTCTAACAGCTGGCTCATGAAAACATAAACTCATTTTACAATGTTGAGTGAGGATCTTGTTCTGGCTTCCCACTCTTGCCTTCAACTTTCTACTCACATCATAGGAAATGTGGTTAAAGCATGCTATTCTAGTGATATTTTATCATTTTGTCAAAGTCAATGCAGTGACATTTTAAAATTTGTTCTAAATCTAAAGTGTAAGTTGTTTTATCTCTTAAGATGGAGTCCATGCTGGACATATTATAACTTGTGAAATCACTCAACTACAGTATTCATCTATCAGAATGTCTCTAAGGAGATCCATACTGATATGCTGACATGTGCTTATCTTACACAGAACACTCTCATTAAAAATAGGAATTTGTGTTCAATTTATCATGTTAGCCATAATTGACCCTATGCTTCTCCTTTTGTGGTTGTTATTGGTTGTACTTTCCATGTATTTTACCAAATATGTACTCTGTGTGTGTGTGTGTGTGTTTTCCTTTTAAAACTGAGGGTTTTTTTAAAAGACTTATTTATTTATGCGACAGGAACAGGGGTACAGGCCAAAGGTGTGGGGGTGAGAGCATTTACCAGAGACAGAGTGGGGAACAGAACAAATGGATCTACTGAAATACACTGCTGAGGGGAACAGCGGTGAGTCAGGAGAGGTCTGCTACACCATGTGGGTAGTTCCCTGGCGAGAGATTAAAATTGTGCTGCAGTGGCTGCAGATAACTTTAGAGGTTGCGTCTTAACCACTTGCACCACCATAGAGGCCCTGTGTTATTTTTTTATTGTGGTAACATTAGTTTACAACACTGTAAATGATTTAGGGGTGTAGGCTCCCACTTCTTCAGATGCATGTTGCTACACCACACCCACCAGCAATGCACAGTTCTTCACTGTAGTCCATTGGCCCTCTCCACACTTTGCTCCCTACTGTCAACCACCCCTTGTGGTGACCTCAATTCTACACTCAGATTTCTAGGGTTTGTTTTGTTTTAGTTTTGTCTGTTCCCTTATTTTTGTTTCTTTATATTCCATATATGAATGAAATCATCCAGTATTTATCTCTCTCCTTTTGACTTATTTTGCCTATCATAATCCCCTCCATGTCCATCAATATTGATGCAAATGGCAAGATTTCATCTTTTTAAAATTGCTGAGTAGTATCCCATTGCATATATACACCACACCTTTTTTATCCACTCATCTGTCATTGAGCCCTTAGGTTGTTTCCATATCTTGGCTATTATAGATAGTGCTGCTACCAACATAGGGCTGCATATATCATTTAGTGTTTTGTGTATTCTTCAGGTTCATGCCAGAAACAGCAAATGTTGGCAAGAGTGTGGTGAAAAAGAAACCCTCCTATACTTTTGGTGGGATTGGTCTAGCAGCTATTGATAACAGTATGAAGGTTTTTCAAAATATTAAAAACAGAGCTACCATATGATTCAACAATTTCACTACTAGGTATTTGCCTAACTAATGCAAAAATATTATGTATGATATATGTGCTTATTAATTCATCTGCCTGTAATAGTTTATAGGAATGTATATCAAAATATCAGAAATGTACCTCATCAAATCAGAGTGGCCATGACTTTGTATGCACCCCAACACTTTCCTTTTCTTTCTCCATTTCTGATTCTCCACCTTTGTGGTTATTCAGGAAATACAAGCTACTTGATTTTTAAGTTAATTATTAACTCAGGAGATATATTGAGAGACTCACAGTATTTGTTTTGAAGCCTGTATGAGGAATGCAGGAGTACAATTTTCAATTATAATAAATATAAATGATTGTTCTTTTACAAACTCAATTAACGCACTGCAAGTGAGGGTGCTGCCTCAGAATAATCTAATCTAGTTCTGAGAATTTTTGAAAGTCATTTTTTAGTAAAATGTTTTCCCAAATTCTATCCACAGAATACTATCTTCATAGTATGCTTCTTGAAAAAAGGTATCATAGTCTAATAAGTCCAGGAAACCTATATACTCTTTCCCTTGATTAAGAATAATCATTAATACTAGTGGATGTGGATTTTAGACTAAGAAATTCATCAGAAGAACACATTTACTTTTAACTCAAGATTTCTCAAAAGTATTTGTTGCTATCCATCCAAATCCATGTTTTTTTTTTTTTTTTCCCCAGAGAATTGTTACTACTCATCATTATAAGTTAGCATTCCTCAGAACATACTTGGGAAGTAAACTCTGTGTGTGTGTTTGTTTGTGTACACATATGTATGCCTATTTGTGATCATTATGTAATTTTGATAGTATTTGACAGTTGTTGAAATTTTACTATGTGTCAGGCAATGTTTTAAGTACTATAGATATTGTGTGTAATATAGGACTGAGATGACTCCTTTGATCATGACAGATTATTTATCTCCCAAATAAGAGTCTAAGATGGCAGACACTGCAGGGAATTAGGGCAGCTCTCTTTGCCAGCATCATTCATAGACTGGTACTTTCTATGATGTGTCAACATGCTTCAAAGTTTTAACTTCTCTGTAGGATTGAAACAGGCTTGTCACACTTCACCCGTGTTCCATCCCTCAGAAAAGAAACATCCCTGGGCCTCCCCGGTGGTGCAGTGGTTGAGCACTGGGCTGCGAGGCTGCCTGCAGCCTCTGCGCACTGGTTCGATCCCCAGCTGCCAGCCGCAGGGTGAGGGTCCCACATGGCGCGCAGACCTCTCCTGCCGCCCGCTGCTCCCCTCAGCAGTGTACTTCGGTCCTTCTGCCTGTTCTGCTCCCCACTCTGGCTCTGGTGAGTTCTCTCACCCTCCATGCTTCTGACTATACCCAGTGCTTGTATAAATAAATAAATCTTTAAAAAAAAAAAAAGAAAAGAAAAACAAACACCCCTAACAAAATAGAAAACAGAGCATTTGTATTAAGGATCTGGTGTGCATTATGCTCATGTATCATTGTCTAGAATGTATTTACATGCTCATACTCTTGTTGGGAAATCTGGGAAATGTAGTCTGTCTAGGGAACACATGTCTACCTCAAACTTGGGAGGTTCTATCATTAAAAGGGAAAAAGTAAAGAATGAATATTAAAGGCAAATAGCCTTTTCTGCCATTTTTTCCAACATTCAATCCTACAATCAATTCCATGAAAAAGGTATTTGTCCCTTTCAATGATGAGAAAATTGAGATACAGAGAAGGTAAAACTACAGAAAGGAAAAAAATCAGTGAATTTAGCCTTTGATATCAGGCTAATTCCGGAGTCTGAGTTCTTAATTAATGCACCCCATTGCAGTGCTTGTCCCCAAAATTTTGAATTGCTTCTGTCATTTGTGGGTCTGTTCTTTTCTAATTTTAAAGGAGATTCATGTTCTAAGTCAGTGCTGTAGAGAATAGTTTCTTCACCCAAATTGTATTCTCCATCCTTTCTGGACACATGTTTATGCTATATTCTCAATTTCACTAAGGTGTGGCCATATGACTGAGGTCTAATCAAGAGAATATGAAAATAACTGATATATACCATCTCCCAGCTTGACTTGTAAAATCCTCCCTTGCATGCTTCTCCATGCCCTTTCACCTCGAACTAGCTGAAATGGAAATGACACCCAGCACAACCGGATGCAAAATATTGAAGATGGCAGGGCCATACTCAGCCTGAGTCCCTGAGTGACTATGTTTTTATACCTACTGTGTGAATAAAATTTCTGTTGTGTTTGATCCATTTTAGTTTTTAACCTTTTTAAAATTTCCTAGCAGTTAGCCTACTCTAAATATTATAATACAGTTGGATAACTTGATGTCATGGATGACAAACTGGTTTAAAAATCTTATACTTACGGGCCTCCCAGTGGCGCAGCAGTTGAGCGCTGGGTTGTGAAGCTGCCCACAGCCTCTGCAGCGCTGGTTCCATCCCCAGCTGCAGGGTGAGGGTCCCACATGGTGCGCAGACCTCTCCTGCCGCCTGCTGCTCCCCTCAGCAGTGTACTTCGTCAGTCTGCCTGTTCTGCTCCCCACTGTCGCTCTGGTGAATTCTCTCACCCTCCCGCGCTTCTGACTGTACCCAGTGCTTGTATAAATAAATAAATAAATCTTCAAAATAAAAATCCTATACTTGCCATTTACTAATGATGTGACCTTGGGTAATTTATTTAATATCTCTCAGTTTTCTTGGTCTTAAACTAATAATCAGTCAGAGTTATAAGAATACATTTATCTCTATAAAAATTACTATTTCTTATTGCTTGTTCCATCAAGTGAACAATTTGTGCTTATTCTAGTTTCCGCACTGTTTAAAACATACTTGCTTTAGCTTTATGAAAACATTTTCAAAGAAATGTCTTAGGTTTCCTTAGATTTTCACATTTACATTAGAAAACTTTCAAATCTTCATTAATATCTCAAAAATAACTTGTCAGCAGAGTGAGAAAATATCACTTTGACAAACCTCAATAAAAATATCTGACCACTTGCTAACTGTGTCACCTCTCTGAGGCCTAGACTCAGCATTAGTAATTTTGGAATAATAGTTCTTTCTCTGAATTGTGAGAGTTAAATAAAATTCTAAAAGTCTGTGAAACCTCCTTGCACACTGTTGATTTCCCTTCTCTCCCCAAATAGATTTTTGTCATGAACACTTTTAGTCACTTTGGCTGGACTGCAATCAAACATTTCTCCAAATGTTAGAACTGAACAATAGCAACCAGCAATATGGAATCTCTAGAAAGCAGATTAATCTTTCTGATTGTAATATTGAATTGTGGCTCACTCTCCAACTGGCTATGGATTTAGGGTGGTTTATGAGGGAAGAGTTTGTCCCTTGCTGTATTATCAGGAGACAGTAGACAAACATTGGTTGTACTGTCTATGCAAGAAAGCAATGGTCACAGATTGGACAAGACAAGGCTAATTTTGTGGAAGGATAGAAACATTGTAGTAGGATATCTAATTGTTTCTACCACAGTGCACCTTTAAATGTTTCTTCCCAGGTGGGATATGGTATGAACTCTGCTAGAGGGCAGTTGCTTTTGAAGGACATTTGGCAGACAACTTTCAGGCTCTGTATCTACTTCACCTCTGGGGATTTCACTTATTATGGAACTAAAGATGGTAGTTCAGTTTAATTATTTCCATAAAAACATTAGTTCCTGCATAGTCTTCTTAGTAGGTAGAATAAGGGCAAAATCACTGGGGGAGCAATAAGTAAAATAGTGTTTAATATTAAGGGAATTTTTGGTTTTCATTTAGTATAATATCTGCATGAAACTAATATATTTTAACTCAACTCAATGGCAACCACCACCAACACAACATCATAGTGAATGTGTGAAGAACATTGGTTCCAAAGGGGTAATTATTAGTGTGAACTCCCTTTGGGAATTCACAGAGATTGGTTATTTAAGTCTTCTATGTTTTTTACCTTACCTCTGTGAGGCAAGTCATAAACCTCAGTTTACTCGAGTGTTCCTGTTAATCTTCTGCTTTTTTAAGTGAAAATCCACATTCTCTATTTCTTTCAAACTCTTTGGCAAAAAAACCATTCTAGATAACAATTAGCCAGTTTTCTGTTTTATTAAGAAAATATAGTTAAATTATTTAATGGCTAAAAATGTGGAGTATTGTTTGGTTTGTTTTATATTTTTGGAACAAACTATTTGAGAATATAATGAGAAATAAGGAAAATATCAGAAATTATTAAGACAGAGAAACACCAATTTTGAATGTAATTTATGTCTCTCACAACCCACTGTTGAGTTCCTGGCAAAAGACTCTAGGTTAAGAATCCCTGGCATAAAGTATTTTGACATTACCATTTTGAGCATGTTTTTGTTCTCATAAAAATCTATAGATAGAAAAAAAGAGGAATTTTTTTCTTTTTTTGTCTCCTTCATGATTTGTAATCTCTCTAGAACATTCATGTAGGTCAAAGTCCTATTCATAATGATCGAGGTAGCTTATAACTGTGTTTTACAGACAAACACACAGAACATTTTTTTAAAGATTTATTTATTTATGCATACAAGAACTGGGGTGTAGGCCACAGGCACAGGAGGGTGAGAGGATTTACCAGAGACAGAGCAGGGAGCAGAACAGGCAGACAGACTGAAAACACTGCTTAGGGGAGCAGCAGGAGAGACAGAAGAGGTCTGCCACACCATGTAGGTATCTCCCTGGCAGGCTGGGAATTGAACCCGCTCTGCAGAGGCTGTGGACAGCTTCACAGCACTGCACACAACCTGCTGTGCCACTGGGGAGGCCCCACACAGAACATTTTTTTATGGATTTTAATGCACTGTGAAATTTTTTAAAGTGGTGAACCTGGGTCACCCTGGTGGTGCAAGGGGTTGAGACTCATCCTATGAAGCTATCCACAACCTCTGCAGCATGAGTTCGATCCCCAGCCGGCCAGGGAGCAACCCGCATGGTGCAGCAGACCTCTCCTGACTCACTCACTGCTCCCGTCAGCAGTGTACTTCAGTCAGTCTGCCTGTTCTGTTCCCCCACTCTGTCTCTGGTGAATCCTCTCACCCCCCACACCTCTGGCCTATACCCCAGCTCTTGTATGCATAAATAAATAAATCTTTAAATAAAATAAAGTGGTGAAACTACCTTATTATTAAGGGAAGAATGTACTTTGATTTTGTTAAGAAGCTTACTGAGAGCTGTTTTCCATTTTGAAAATATGCCAGGGACAGTGATGCTGTTTATGGGATCTAGTCACCATGTTTGCTTCAATGTACATTTGTAACTATGAGTTTCACAGCAGTTTCTTACACAGATGTAATCTTTTCATTATTTCACTATATGTTCTATAGTTATCATAAACATACATGCTTTGAAATGTGATTATATTACAACTTTATTTTATTTTTGTCTATAACGAATTCTCTAAATGATACTTTATCAATAATCCAAAATTTCTTTGAGAAAAATGCTCTCATGGGGTGTTTTATCTTGCTAGTCTTCCTTAATACTAATTCTGGATTTGTATAGTTATCAGAGCTATATTGTTAAAGGGACAAGTGAATTACTACCTTGTCAGCGTGAACTCAAGAAGGATGTTTCACTATTGACTGGAAAAATGAAATAGTGGAAATTTATATCTTTTGTTCTGTATATAATCACCTATGAAACATCTTTAAACTAAAGAAATTATTTATGAACAGAAGTTAGGATCTTTAAATTCATTTTCTTTTTTCTTTCATTCCAGAAACTCTCTATACTGCAAGTTGAATATAATGAAATTTTGCATACATGACATGTGGCAAACTTATTTAGTATGAGCTAGGGAACCTGGTAATACTTTAACTTCAAAGCTCTTGCATTTTATTTCTTCATTACTCTTTCTCCTTTCAAAGCATTTTTTAGCCATACACCAAGTTTAAACAATGACAAATCAAATCCCCAGAGCCAGAAATAGTCTTTCAATATTTCCATGCAATTAATTTGTGCTTCCTGATGAGCATCCAGTATACTCAGTGCTCTCATAGAATTTCAAAGCCTAACACTGGGTTGATGTCTTAGTTTATAGAGGCCTCTGTTGATACCCTCTTGTACTTTTTTACTCCACTTGTGTGTCCCAGATTATTCAACTGTATCTATAAAATGAATGTGTACCCCTATTTTCAATCAGTTACCCTAACCTATTAGCTCTTCAATTCCAGTAAACGCCTCTAAATCCTTCTTCCATGTTTCAAAGGAAACAATGATTATCACCATAATAGTTTATATACCTTAGGGCCTCCCTGGTGGTGCAAGGGGTTAAGCACCACACTATGAAGCAATCCACAGCCTTTGCAATACAAGTTTGATCCCGGGCAGCCGGGGAGCAACCCACATGGAGAGGAAGACCTCTCCTGTCTCACCAACTGCTCCCCTCAGCAATGTATTTCAGTCAGTCTGCCTGTTCTGTTCCCCACTCTGTCCCTGATGGATCCTCTTATCCCCTGCATCTCTGACCTGTACTCTAGCTCTTGTATGCATAAATAAATAAATCTTTAAAAAATTAGTTTATATACCTTAGATGCTCGCAATGTACTAGAACTAGCAAAGTGCTTTACTTGTGTTGCCTAATTTAATTCTCTTAACAACTCATGTTGTTATTAACAACCTACGTTCTATTATTATCCTCATTGTACAGATTAGAAAAATGACATTCAAAAACATTTATAATCTTCATTACCTGTCAAAGGTCAGCAAAAAGGTTTGTTTGATTCCCAAGTTCTCTTCAGTGTTATGATTTTCCAACTTTTATCTTAAATAATCAGATGGCTGAAGTAGCTCCCAATAAGGTATTGCTACTTGAAATCTTAGTCTTTAGGAATAATTTGTGTTTTTTGTCAAATTAGACTTAAATCAGCAATGTTATCCACTCCAACTCTATTCATACTCATAGTTGACATCACTCATCTCAAAAATCTGCTATGACATGAGACTCAACAACAACAAAGAAAATAATCCTGTCAAAAAATGGGCAGAAGAGCTAAAAAGAAACTTCTCTGAAGAGGAAATGCAAATGGCCAACAGGCATATGAAAAAATGTTCAATATCACTTGTAATCAGGGAAATGCAAATCAAAACTACCATGAGATACCATCTTACACCAGTGAGAATGGCACATATTAAAAAAACTAGCAACAACAAATGTTGGCAAGGATGTGGAGAAAAAAGAACTCTTCTGCACTGTTGGTGGGAGTGCAAACTGGTCCAACCACTATGGAGAGCTGTGTGGAGATTTCTGGACCTACTAAACATAGAGCTTCCATATGATCCAGCAATTCCACTCCTAGGTATTTACCCAAAGGACACAGAAACATCAATTCCAAAGAGCACCTGCACCCCTATGTTTATAGCAGCACTGTTTACAATAGCTAAGCTTTGGAAACAACCCAAATGCCCAAAAATAGATGACTGGATCAAGAAGATGTGGTACATATACACCATGGAATATTACTCAGCATTCAAAAAAGATAAACACATGCAATTTGCAGCAACATGGATGGCGCTGGAAGGGATCATGCTCAGCGAAATAAGCCAGAAAGAAAAATAAAAATACTGGATGTTCTCACTCATAGCAGGAATCTAGAAAACATAAATAAGGGACCAGGAAAATGAATAACTATAAGAAAGTGAAAATCAAAATCAACAAAAAACTATGAACCAGAGACACTCTTTGGGGGGGTGGGGGCGGGGAGGGGAGGGCTTGGGGTCAAAATAAGGGAATTGCAATTGTATGGGGAATATAAAAATAAAATTTATTTAAAATAAATAAATAAATAAATCCATTTCCTACCACAAAAAAAAAAGTCTGCTATGACAGATCAAGTCCAAACTTTAAGGCTGACATTAAGAAGACCACCACAATCTGACCCAGCCTCTCCTTTTCTACCTACATTATATCTTTGTTGATTCTCATTTAGATATTTCCTTGATGAATGTTATTTGTACCTACCCCTCCATCTCCTTTTCTTTCTGTCTGTGTATATATAACTGTTTCCTACGACTTTTGATGATAGCGAACTCCTTTTAATTACTATTGGTCTATTTCTCTTATCCTATCAGTCTTTCCAGACCCCAAGATATCATTACACTATGACTTAATTCTATGCTTTCTTGAAAATATTTTGTCACAATAATATTTGTGGATGCAATACATATTTTGAGATTTATTAAGGGTTTCTGTACATTTTGCATGTTGTCACCTCCGTTTTGTCAGGAAGATTCAACATTCTCTTGTTTATGCTTTTTTGATGCCCTGGACATACCTTTATTCAGCCTTTCTGAATTCCTCACATGTATATACTGTATAGATGACTCCAAGATAGGGGTCATGCCTTGCTCATCTTTGTATCTTTCCAGAACAAGAACTAGAAAATACTTTGTAACTTCTTATTGAATGAATGAAGAAAATGCTAGGAAACAAACTCCAGGGATTTTTTTGTGGGTTTTATTTATCTTCCCTGGATCTTGCAAAAAATGAAAGCTATATATACACTTCCCTTCCCATTGACATTGTGTGATAGAATGTGTAACCACTTAATCCACCTTAAAATGCTATTAGGCAACAGCAATGCCTTGAAGTTAGGGACTGGAAGGCAAAAAATATATAATATCCAATTGCCTTGCTAAGGGCAGAGAGGGCAGAGTTAAGGAAGAGGGGTATAATAAGAAGAAATTTGGCCAAGATACAAGGTTAATGTTTCTTCACCTCTCAAAGAATAAGAAAATATTGTTCATCATCAAAGCTGCTGGGATTTAGAGCTAACTTCTCATCCAAATGGCAGTACCTTCCACAGAAGGCTAGTTCCCAGGTTTACTTTAATCTGCTAGTGAGTGAGTATAGGCAAGATGTGCCCTGGCCATCTATATCCAAGAGACTTAACCCAGTCAAAAGTTCTTCATTAATGCAAAAAAGGACCTAGCCGTGGTGGCACTGATTCCTGAAGTTGAAGACTTGGAGAAAGAGTCTGGTTTTCCATTGCATTGAAAATTGTTTTTAGCAAGCTGTTTACCTCTTCACATTTCTCTCTGCCAAGTACAAATCAGTATATTTCCAACATCCCAGTGTCTTAACTGTGCATAACCAGCTTTCACTGCTTCTCTCCAATTAACAAAGCAGCTGTAAAAGAGCTTTTTAATTGACATGGGGAGAAAATCTCTAAGGAGGGGATGGACTACATCCTACATCTCTAAATCCTCACCAGACATCTTCCGTTAGATCACCAAGGAGACATGCCCAAAGGGGGCAGGCACATCAGATAACTCATACTCAGTGACTAATTAGGTTGGGTTCCAAATACGTATATTGTTTCCTATCCCAGGGAATAGAGCAGGACTATGGGAGATCAGTTTAGGATTCCTTTGCCTCCTTAGTTGGAAGCCTAAGGTGTGGTACAACAGAATAGCTGTTCCTTAGACTCTTCCTTCTATGTCAGCACACTGAAACTGACCTCTTAGACTGCAACAAGAAAGGTAGAAACAAAGGTTTAGGGCAGTGCTAAGACATCCATTGTCTTCCTTGGATGTGGCCACAGCACTGAGGCTACCAGACCTTCCAAGGGACTTTACAAGATTAGGATGACAAAAGACCTGAACCTGGGAAGAAAAGAAAACACAGATTTATTCAGATTAAGAAAAGAGGTGACTTTCCTTCTTTTTTCCTGTCCCCTTCACATATTGTGGTCCTTAACCCATTTTTTGAGCTGCTCTCTTTTTTGTGGAATGTGTGTACACATGTAAATGTACATGTGTATCTATATTTGAAAATTCATGAACATGTGAGTTTAGGCTTTCCTGAAGGTCAGAGTATACATTCAATCAAATCTTTGCAAAAAATGAATGCTTCTGTAGCTCCAAACCTTCCCATCTGATCATAAAAAAAGTCTGAAAAAAAGACACTATCTGGGGCCTCCCCTGGTGGCACAGCGGTTGAGCGCTGGGCTGCAAAGCTGCCCGCAGCCTCTGCAGCACCGGTTCCATCCCCTGCCACCGGCGAGGGTCCCACATGGTGCGCAGACCTCTCCTGCTGCCCGCTGCTCCCCTCAGCAGTGTGCTTCCTTCCTTCTGCCTGTTCTGCTCCCCGCTCTGGCTCTGGTGAATTCTCTTGACTTCCCGCGCTTCTGACTGTACCCAGTGCTTGTATAAATGAATAAATAAATCTTTTTTAAAAAAGACACTGTCTTTTTTTTTTTCTCTTTAATGGATGCATCCAGAGTGAAAGCCACCATCAGTGGGATTGCAAAACTTGGTTTAAGACATTTCCTCTCCCCTTGCTTCCCCCCCCCAGTAATTTTTGATTACTCACTTAATAAACCACATATATTTTACAGTAATATAGTCATAGGTAGTGACATAAAATTATCCCCCACCCCCCAATCCTTGGCTAATAACATTTTTTGACTGGACAGAACTAGGTGTCTTCCTCCCTGGGCCCACAGGCTAGCATGAGGTATATTCCTCCACTTGGTGGAGCTGTGCACATACTTGCTTTAGAGGAAAGGAAAGAGGCCTGCCAGGTGCTCTATTCCAGCTGTTTGGGATTGAGTGATTTTTCCAAAGCATCATCCTGGCTTCATTCAGTGAGGCCTTCCCACTGATGGCAGTAAAATTTTAATTAGTGGGCACTGTGCATTCCGATACAATGGAGCACACAGATGGCAAGAAGAGGACACGTCTGTCATTCCAGTTTCATTTGTCAACCAGCTTTATGATTCCAGACAATTGCTTTATTTTGCTGAGTCATATTCCTTGACTAGATAGAGTCTGGTGTAAACCCTGTTTGATTTATATCTTGTTTGGTGGTTGCCTAAGGAAATTGGATGTAAAAGTGCTTTGGGAATTAAAACAATAGGTAAATGGAAATGATAATGCTTGTTGAATTCTCCCAATTTTCCCCAGTATACATGCTGCCTGCCTCTGGTCTTTCTCACTTGCGAAACCATTTCCATACCATAATTGAAGTGGTCTTTTTCAATGCATATGTGACCATAGAAATCCTCTGATTTAAATTCTAAATATATTTACCCTCAGGTAGAATAAATTCCTTAAGTGGTTTACAAAGCCCTTCACAATAGGCATGCTTCATTTTTGGCTAGGGGTACTCTCTCCTGATATACTAACATTGCACTGAAATTTGAAATCTTTTCTCTTGCTCTTCAGATTTCAGTCCTGCAGTTCTCTTGGATTGGATCAAACTCCCTTTCCTTCTTTCTAGACTAACTCCTTCTCATGATCCCAGAAGCAGCATAGGGACACATTCTTTGGATGTTCTTCCCATGTTCCCCTATTAGATGTCTCTGACTTGTGTCCTCATAACATTCTGCACTGCCTCAGATGATTTAACTGATTGTTTTTCCTCCACAAAGATACAGTCCATCTTTACAACTCAGTATTGTAAAAATCTGGTATTTAGCACAATTTAAAATCCTTAAGAAGCACTCAAAAATGTTTGTCCAGTGACCAGTTAGATGGTATATTCCTAGGGCTGTCAAACAATGTGCTAAAAAATTGGGTACTTTAAAGCAGTAGAAATTATTTTTCTCACTTAAAGAAGCTAGACATCTGAAATCAAAAGGTAATCAGTCACACTCCCTTAGAGACTCTGAATAGGATCCTTCTGTGTCTCTTTCTAGCTTTGGGAGATTGGTCCTCAATCCCTAACATTCCTTGAGGTGCTGTTTGTCTCTGTCTTCACATAAATTTTTTCTCTTATAATGACAGCAATTGTACTAGATTAGTGCCCTCATCTAAACTTCATTACATTTTCAAAGATTCTGTTTCCAAATAAGGTCACATTCAGGTATCAGAGATTAGACTTTTAACATATCTTTTTTTGGGGGGACACAGTTTAACCCATAACTAATTGATAAGCTCATTAGTTAATAATTAGCATATGTTATAGATGGAAAAGGCTTCCCCTGATTATGATAAAAGCTTGTGTATAGTTAATGGGATTAGGGGCCTCCCCTGGTGGCACCCCGGTTGAGCGCTGGGCTGCAAAGCTGCCCGCAGCCTCTGCAGCGCTGGTTCTATGTCCGGCCACCAGTGAGGGTCCCATATTGCGTGCAGACATCTCCTGCCTCACCTGCTGCTCCCCTCAGTGGTGTATTTCGTCAGTCTGTCTGCTCTGTTCCCTGCTCTGGCTCTGGTGAATCCTTTCACCCTCCCTTGCTTCTGACTGTACCCAGTGCTTGTATAAATAAGTAAATAAATAAATCTTTTTAAAAAATTAATGGGTTTATTCAATTTATGTATATAACTTACATGTGTACTTATGTGTATATATACACACACAGAGACAGTAGTTATTTTATATTGTGTAAAAAACCTAAAGGCTAATTATTCCAAACAGGAAATGTTGTGTGATTTGTCTAAAGATTTAAAAAAAAAATCTACATTTTTCAGATTTTTCTATACATAAATTTTATATGACAAATGATTTCATGGCCAACTTTCAGAATACTAAATTATGATAACCTATTGCTATATAAATTATGTGCTTCTGTCATAAAGAGTTAAGAAATATTGTAATAATCCCTCCCCTCCCGGCCCCCACCCCCCAAAAAGTGTCTCTGGTTCATAGTTTTTTTGTTGATTTTGATTTTCACTTTCTTATAGTTATTCATTTTCCTGGTCCCTTATTTAAGTTATCTAGATTCCTGCTATGAGTGAGACCATCCGGTATTTGGGAGTCAGAATGGGGCATTTGCAATTGTATGGGGGAATATAAAAATAAAATTTATTATTTAAAAAAAAAAAGAAATATTGTAACAGGGTGGTCCCCAGGAAAGGGGGAGGTTCCAGGTTTCCTGCCCTGCCAAAGGGAGGGTGAAGCTGAGCAGGGAGAGAAGAAGCTGCAGAGGAGACTGAGGAAGGAAGCAGGATGGAGCCAGAAGGAGACCTGGAGGAGGCACATGATGCCTAGAGACACGTGAAGAAACTGCACTTGTCTTTTGGTCATGGACGGGGTGACACGGATGTGGGTGAGACCCATGGAGAGGTGACAATGGCAGCTTTTATCTTGATTTTGATTTTGCTCTTTTCCTTCCGGGCTTGTCTGGTTGTTTCTGACCCTTTTCTGTGGGTCCCCACTGGAAGAGGCTTTAGACTTGTGGCAGGCTTTGGGCCTTGCTCTGGGCCAATCCCATTTGGATGGAGTTTTACCCACGAGGGGACGGGTAACTTTGGGTGCTTGATTTAGAAACTAGATTCTTTGCCTTTCCTGTATTGTTTCCTAATTGTATTAAAGTTCCTTCCCATTAAAGTCTCATGTTTTGTGTTAATGCGGCGGATGGCAGAACCCTATATAGAATTGGCAGGTTTGCAGGGTTTGGGCTGCCCCTCTCCCTGCCCTGTAACAATATGAGGTTAGTAATAGTTAAAAAATAATAGCAGTATGGTATCATAATTTATTCAGATTTTCAAATTAAGAAAATTTCTTTGGTTAGATGTTTCCTTCTTTGTCATTTTGCCTTTCTTCAGCTCTTTCATCTGTGCTTTAGTAGTCTTTCTTTGCAAGTGAATTATGTATACAGCAGTCCTAAGTTAGCTTTAATAAACAGCAAATAATCTTCTAAATTAGGCCCTAATTTGTAGCATTTAGAAGTGCAGAAATCAAGAAGATAATTTCACAAAAAAATCTCAGATAAAGTGCATCTTTCTTGATTAGTTAGCATTGGGTAAAAGAAACTAAGATAGGGATTTCATTTTAATTAAAAATTTGAAAGTTGTGTATTTGGGGAACTACTTATCAAGTTGCTCCTCATCTCTAATGTTTACTGGAATCAATGTTGATATTGGGGGCAGTATTTGGCTCCTGTTACCACCCCAAAATATTAGTCTTGTTGCCAAGAATAGAGCTGAGAAAACAATCCTACAAGATGCCAAAAGTGAATAATCTTTCTGATTGTTATCAGCAAGAATTTATACTGTAGACTAAATTTTCTGAAACAAATATTAGAGAATGTGAATGCCTATCTCAGATGAAGGGGAGTATTAGTAAGTAACTGACCAGGTGCTTTTTCAAATTCCATCCCTTTGGGTTCTCTTACTTAAAGATTCATATTATTTTAGCCAAATGCCAGCCTCATTCATTTCCAACTTACCTTGAGTTCTTGTGACTGAATTTACTTTCAGTCTTAGAAATGGAAAAAGTGTTGAGAGGAGGAAGAATGGATAGAAGGGAGATGGGCTTCAGGTAGCTGCATTGCTTCAAGGCAGTTTGCAGATCACATTCCTGTGCCAAACGTCTAACTGGAGCCTCTAATATTAACTTTTGGGTGTGCATGTGTGCAAGCACACCACCATATGGCATAGGGCAGAGTTACTGAAAACTCTATGTAACAAAATGAAAGGTCAATTACCGTATTAATGAACTGAATCCTATACAAGGTACTATCACACTTTTAATTTCCAGATAGTTTTATAAAAAAATTTTGCTTTGTTAAAGCTATTGGAACCTGTGCTTATAAGTGTATTTGCTGGGCATGGTTCCCAGTTATGAAATATTAATATCTTGAAAAATCAAACATGCTTATGAAAATGTATTTATGTTCTCATTTTCAAAATACTGTGTAAGTAATGAATAAATATAAAAGTGCTTAAACAACTGAAAATTGAGGCTGTGTAGAACTAGACCATGTTCTGTTCTTGCTGTTTATGTATGTGCTGTTCTTGCAAAAGTCCCTATTCTTCCACTTTCCCTTCTATAAACTGTAAGGTGCTGCAGGGCAGCAGCTATATTTTTTTAATTTCCATGTTAAGTATCTGTAAAATCTAATGCCCAGTGACCACTCAAGGGTAATGGGAAAGAAAGAGCTTCAGGAAAGAATCTCGTTTTACTGAATCTTTCTCTAATCATGTCAATTTCCATGTTGATGTTTGTGCAAACTTATAACTGATTACATTTTCATTTCTTCTAAGAATAGGTACACTAATATGTCAAAAAAAAATTAAATCTCCAAAAGAAAATGCATGGAAGTAAATAAGAAGTGTGTGCCATTATAGTAATGCCTTTGTTATCATTGCTATTTTTATCTTATTCCCATGGATATTGAAGAATTGAATTTAAATGTTGACAAAGCACATAATAGGCATACTGTGTGATCTGAGTACTATACAATGATAATTATTTCCCCCCTTATGCATTATTACTGAGGTTGTCACTAATTAGGAACTGTGAACTCCAAACTTTTTTCTGCGGACATCTCATTAAAAGAGCTTCCGGATTTTTTTCCCAGGCTGGAAACAAACAAAGAAACCCAAACTACTAGTAAAGGTCACTGAAAGGGAAATTAAAAAGACAGTTTTGCTTTTTAGAATAATCGATTCCACATTGAATAAAAAATAAGATTCAAATTTAAATCCCCTTTTGGGCTAATTATCTGGATGTTTTTGGTAATTGGCCTGCTGCCATTATTTTCTTATCCTAGCAAATCAAGGATTGATGCCTCATTTTTAAGAAGTAAAGATCATGAAAGAGAAAACTAAAGGGCTTGTATAAAGGACTTGTTATATTCTGTGTACTATGTCACTCCTCTTGCACTTGTGTTGTTTCCAAAATAACCTTCAGGGTAGCTATTATGATTTCCAACTGAAAGGAAGAACAATTTTCAGATTAAGTACCTAATTTTCCTATGTCAGCATTTTAACATGTTTGAATTGCCTAGTTCCTAAAGCTAAGTTCTTTTCCATACATCATGTGAATTACTAAAAAGGTATAAGACTGACATGTGATAATTACACCTTTACATAAATGCAAATGCAACAAAGCAGAGACTAGAATGTTCTCTGGACCTGGCAAGAGAAAGAGGAAATCCAGGGCAACAGATCCACTCTGGCCCTGCATGCAACATTAAGTGGTGTTGTATTTAAAAATAATAATAAATATGTAGATTTGTTTTTTGTTCCCTATTCACTAAATCCTGTACTCTTCATTCTCTAGCTAAGGAGTGTGTGTGTGTGTGTGTGTGTGTGTGTGTGTGTGTGTGTGTAAGCTCTGTGTGAAAAATTATAGTGTTTGCTTATGAATGGATGGAAGGACACATCAGAGATAATGTAGTGTTTACTGCTTTGCTATTAGCACAATGGGCTGTCTTTATGTAGTGTAATATTCAAATCTATGCACCAGTGCACTTTCAAATGGAAAATTTGCTTCCCATTTTCACTTAAAACTATCTTTTATTTTAATTAACAGGAATGCAGTTTAATCATCCATCTTTACAGCTAAGGGAGTTTTAAAGGCTTATAATACTGTCAGATTCTAGGGTATGTAAGTGAAAAATAGGAAGACAATATTGGAAAAGAAATGGAGAGCTCTCTCACTTGCTCTCTCTCTCTCTCTCTCTCTCTCTCTCTCTCTCTCTCCCTCTCTCTCCCCTCTCTCTCCCCCTCTCTCTCCCTCCCCTCTTTCCTCCTTCACTCTCTTTCTCTCTTCATTTCCTCTTTCCTTTCTTCCCTTTAAAGAAACTATTTTACAGGCTAGGAAGTTTCACTGAGGGGGTGTGATTTCATGAGCTGGATTCCATCTCAGAACATCTGTCAAATTGAGAACTGTCTGAAGCTTCATTCCAACACCATTACCCCCAGACTCACCATGATATGTGCACATGTTTCTATAATATAGAGGAAAGGATTTGTGCAAGTTCTGTGGATTAGAATCAGTAGCCTGAGGCTTTAATAACCAACATTTTTGAGGGAGGTACAGGAATAGAAAGAATGGGTGGGGAGAAAAACTTGATTTCTAGTGTTTGCCACATTTTGTGGCATAATAACTAACTCCCATGGTAGCCAACTTTAAAATTATTTTTACCATTATATTTCATTAGATGAATCAATAAGGTGACTATTCGTGTAAGGATAAAAGCAGTGATAAGAACCCATATGATTCAATTGATACCTATGTTTTGAAACTTTATGAAATTCAAAGAGCTATAGTTTTGAATGCTTTAATGTTGTTTCTTCCTATGAATATTTTTCTTCTTTCTTGAAGATATACATTCATGACATAATGTTAGATATAACATTTTTTAATTTTTCCTTATCTCATAACAAATGCTTTGTATATAATTAGATATATTAAAAGATCCAGGGATTTTACATTTGTTAGATCATCTCCTGTTGGTTTGATGATGAGATGTTTAATTTACTAATATATTTTCCTGATTAGGAAATTGAGGCAGCAGGGGCTATTAAAAGTTTTTCTCAAGGAAATGCAATGATAGACCAGATAGACCAGAAATTCTCAAATCAAATAGTGGTGATTACTAAAATCTGTTCATAGATTATTTAAAAATGAGTTAGAGCACAGATTAAAAAAAAAACAATTACTCTGGGGATTACTTTATAGATTATAGTTGTTAAAAAAAAAACATGAGTTGATTAATTAATGTAACTTTGCCATTTTAAAAATTATAAAACCAGATATAAGAGTTTCACACTCTGCCAAGAAGCTGTGTCCAGCTTATCTGCATCTTGCATCTAGTTACCTATCAGTTCTATGAAGACAGGAATCTCTTTCATGACCAGCTCACTATCAAAAATCTCAGTTTCTGCTTGGTGACTATACAAAAAAGACCCTCAATAAATAATTTTTTAAATGAATAAAAGCTCATTAAATTAGAATATAATTATAATAAGTAAGTCTATGTGTTATTTCTATAACAGTCCTTACTTTCAAATTTAATTACTAGTTATGTAGAATGCTTAGAAACTCTCTTATCTGTAAGTAGTTTAAATGCTCTCTATCAGCAAAAGTATAAGTTGAGGTAATTCATCTGCAAAATAAATGTCTCCAGATATCTAAATACCTCTTGTATATGTGGGCCAGTTGGACTGTGCCAAAGATAATAAAAAGATCCTATTGTTTTAATTACCTGTGTTTTTATCCAATGAACCTTGATCCCTGCCAATTTTTACATGGTATTTATTCATCCATCTCTCCACTTACTTAAGAAATTTTTATTATGCCAGGTATTATTTAACCAATGGAGATACCAGAGTGATCAAGTCATATGTAAGAGATCCTTGTTATCAAGGAGCTTACATTAATGAGGCATTAAATTCATATTAAAACAAATATCAACATTGATAAATATTATGCAGACAGTTAAAATAGAAAGCTGTGACCTGAGAAGAAATAGGTAATGATTTTATATTGAGTATTTGTGACATGAAATGACATTTGCATTGATTTGCATGTCAGGAAAGAACTACTCAGCAAAAATCTGCAGGAGAAGGGGGATTTCAGGGAAGGCCAACATTTAAAATGATGGCCCTAAGTTTGGTATGAGTTTCTTTCTGTTTCTTGGAAAGACCACATTCTGGAAAAGAAAGGATGAAGAAGAAATTGGTATAGGTGGGATTGGGTAGGAAAGCAGAGTCAGGTCAGGGGACCTTATAGCTAGACTAAGGGGTTTGTATTTAGTTCTAAATGCAATAGAATACATCAGAGGGCATTAAGTTAGGGAGTAATATGTCTTGATTTAAACTTTTAAAATTTCCTCTGACTTCCATGTTGAAAATATTTTACATGTGACAAAAATAGAAACCAGTTAGGAGACTTATTTAAGACCTGCCTTGATAAAATACACAGAATAAAACACTCCATGTTATTCAGCAATGTCTTTGAATTTATCCCCAATAATGCAAATGAACAGCATAGCAAATGAAATTGTGATTAAAATTAAAATACACCTTACTGAAAGTGAGTAAATATGTACATCATAAATCTGACAAGGAACTGATATCCAATATCTACAAAGAACTTGTACGACTCAACAAGAAAACAAATAACCCAATCAACCAGGGTGGGAATGTAGACTGGGCCAGTCCCTATGAAAATAGTATGAAGGTTTCTAAAAATATTAAAAATAGGGAAATATATCTACCACATGATCCAGCAATTCCATTCCTAGGTATCTACCCCCAAAATGCAAAAAAAACTAATTCACTGGAATACAGTCACTCCTATGTTCATTGCAACACTATTTATAATAGTCAAGTTACAGAAACAAACTAAGTGCCTAAGGACAGATGAGTGAATTAAAAAGATGTGTATATATACAAAATGGAATATTACTCAGAAATAAAGAAGATGAACTAATACTATTTTGGCAATATAGATGGAACTGTAAAGCTATGGATGGAGGGGGAGAGCAAGGTATGAAGGTGGTCCAAATGGAATGTGGTGGAGGATTGTGGATGCCTTGATGGTAGGTGTGGTAGGGTAATATAAATTTGAAGAGGTATGGTACTATGCCTCTGAATCATGGTGCTGCCAACCAGTGTTACCACAGTTAAACGGTATATATCATCTGACTGCTATGTCGAAAATGAATTACATGTGACAAAGACCCTTGCAGTATTCCTGATAGAGGGTGATAGTGATTTCTTATACATTAGTGCTGGTGAGGAGGCAATGGAGATCCTGAACATGTTTTAAAGGTAGAGAAGGCAAGATTTTCTGATGTATTTATTTGTGGGATCAAAACAAAGGAAAAACAAAATTAAAGGATAACTCCAAAATTTTCAGCCTGAGCAGCCAAGTAGATGATTAAGATTGGTGAGATAATTAAGATGAGTAAATTCAGAGGAGAGTAGAATTAAAAGCTAAAATTAATGTTCTGTTTTGGCCATGTTCACAATACCTATGTGGAAATTTCAAATGGACAGTTTGTTATACATGTCTTTAGCTCATGGAGAAATTGTGGATGGAGATAAGATTTGTGAGCAACTAGTTATATTTAAAGCTAAGCATCTTTAGGAGAGCACATGGAGAGAACTTACAGATAGTGTCTTAGTTGGCTTAGGCCATCATAGCAAAATACCATGGATTGGCTTAAACAATAGTAACAGAGACTGAAGACCAAGGTCAAGGTGCCAGCAGAGTCAATGACTGGTATGCACTCTCTTGGATTTCTGATGGCTGCTTTCTTGCTGTGCCATTGCATGGAGTTGGTGAAGAGAAAAAAGCAAGAAGATTTCTGGTATTTCTTTTTCCAAGACTAAAAATCTTTCCTAGAAAGGCCCGACTCTCATGGCCTTATTTTAATTACCTCCCAATGACCCTGTCTCCAAACACTGTCACATTGGGGTTAGGGCATCAACAAACAAATTTTGATGTGACATAGTTGAGTTCATTGCACATACAGAAGAGAAGAATGCCAAGGGTAATCTAACATTTACAGATGAGCCTAGAGAATAAAAGAAAAGCCATCAAAGGAAATTAAGAACGAGCAAAAGTGAACCATAAGAAAACCAAGGGACATAAGCAGTGTCGCTAGGATATTTAAGGAGACAATTGAAATACTCATTTAGGTGAGTGAGAAATAAAATACAACAGGGAAGGGTAATTTGGGAAGAAAATTCTCTATAAAACTTTTGCATTTTTGTTCACCTTATAGTCAGCTGTGAACATCTTTGTTTCAGGACTTTGTTTTTTCAAGGTTATATAGTGAACAGTGCTGGGAGATATAGTGTCTCTCCAGATCAAAGGAGGGGTATGTTTGTGTCCAGTGCAATAACAGAGTGTTACCCACTGGGGTGAATGTCAGATGGTTTTACTGTCCAATATAAAACATTCAGTTTCCCTAAGCCTGTGGTTCTTCAGCTGTAGTGCAACCCACTTCTTGAACAAATATCTCCCAGCCCTTTTCACATGGCCATAGGAGGAATGGAACTCAAGAACCCAGCAAAAATGCTAAAACTGACTACTGCTGTTGCCATAACATAAAGTCTTTGGTCTCTGACCCAAAAGACTCATGTCTCCTGCCAGCATCCATTAAACCTAGAGGTTAATTTTACAAATAGGGGAGGATAAGTCTCAGATCCTTCAGGGTTCTTCACAGGCGGTAGAGTGTTTGGATTGTCCACTTGAGATGTGTGGTTATGGTGGCATATTTTTACCCAGCAGTAAGTGGTTCAGAACAAATTGCAGGTAGGTGGGCTTGTGTCTTTAAGGTTTCATAAGTGTGGCTTACTGCATGACCACATAATTCCTTTTTGATACTGAGAGCCCAGTGCTACTGGACTTTGCAAACCCAAGAAGACCATCAGTGAAGTGCAGATGGATATGCTAGCATAATCATTTGTTTTTTATACATTTATTTATTTATGCATACAAGAATTCGGGTGTAAGCCAGAGGTGCAGGGGGTGAGAGGATTCACCAGAGAGAGTGGGGAGCAGAATAGGAGGATCTACTGAAATACACTGCTGAGAGGATCAGCAGGCAAGCCAGGAGAGGTCTGCTGCACCATGTGGATAGCTCCCTGGCCAGCTGGGGTTCGAACTTGTGCTGCAGTGGCTAGTGATGGGTTGATAGCACTGTCTTTAACCCCTGTGCCACCAGGGAGGCCCTGGTACATAATCATTTGTCAGAATCAAAGTTTATGTCCTCATATATATAATTTAAGAATTGACCCTTATGTTATGCTCTAGTATTAGTAGTACTAGAGCAAACCACAGCCATAAACACAATTGACAATAATTAATAATAGATCATATGTTCATGACATATAAGGGGGTCATTATATCTCATAGAAGAATGTAATCTATCTCTGATTTACTAGGGTGACAATCTATAAACAGTTTTTTTTTTCTTTTTTTTCTTTATATGCTTTCAATCATGAAGTTTCCATTGAACTGAGAAAATTACCTTTGCTAGTTGGTTGCCGTTTTCTCTCTTTATAATGTAAGGATATTACTCTTATGCATTAGTGAAGTGTTATTTGTCTATAAAGCAATTTAGTGGAAAAGATACAGTTTCTGTACGAGCACTTGCAAGTATACATAACATACTGAGAGATCACATGTGTTTGACAATCTGTTTTATCTTTAGACATTATGCAAAAGAAGAGCATTGTCCAAATCCCCTCTCTGGTTCTAGAATTATACTTTCTCTCCTGCACCTTTTCTTCCCATAATAGCTCCAAATGTACACAGGTATCCTCATCTGTCAAGTTTTAGTTGGTTGTCTCCATTTGTGTACCAGAAATTTGCTTTCCCTGCCTGTTGAGACACTACATGCTACTGAAGGCCAGTACTTACTCAATTCCAGTCTAAATCCTTTCATCCCCTCTATTTTGCATGTCATTCTTTTACTGGAAGCAGCTTTATAGGAAGACTGAAGTTCACTTAGGTTTGCTGGACACAAAAAATATATACTATTTGCTGGAATTGTTTTGATAATGAAGGATCTAGAAATAGACTATAGAAGTTGTCTATATTGTGAAAGAATGTCCATTGTGCTTATTAAAGAAAGAGGAGGTACAGAAACCTGATTAAAGGTCCCTCTCCTTGTTTCTCTTCTCTTCTACATAGTCAGCAACTATATCTGACTTGGCAAAGCCCAAAAGCAGCGACACAGCACCAGTTATGACAATAGTGAGTGGATTTAAACTTCTAGGGCAGTGCACCAATGCAATAAATAGAACATATAATTGTTGCATTGAGAACAGAATGTGTCTGCATTCTCTATGGGGGTCCTCATTTAAGCCCAACACCAAGAAAGATAAACATCTAAAGCTCAGCGTGGAAAGCCGAAGGCAGGGGAATATAGGCAAAACAGTTTCCTCACAAAATGCAAGTTTTAGGATTTCATGTCAATGCCATGGTACCAGTCAGAGCACAGCTATTGCCCTTCTCTGGACTTCACATGGTATGTAACCATGGCCTGTTGTATGTAAAATTCTCCTGGCTCAGAGCACAAACTAGCTCCAAGACATGCCTGACTCACAACTGTTTTCATTTTTATTATTTTTTAAAGATTTGTTTACTTATACATACAAGAGCTGGGGTACAGGCCAGAGATGTTGGGGGAGGTATGAGACGATTCACCACAGACAGAGTAGGGAACAGAACAGGCAGACTGACTGAAATACACTGCTGAGGGGAGCAGCAGGCGAGACAGGAGAGGTCTACTTTGCCATGTGGGTTGCTCCCTGACCAGCCGGGGATCGAACTCGGGCTGCAGAGGCTCAGGACTGCTTCATAGTGTGGTACTTAACCCCTTGTGCCACCAGGGAGGCCCTCACAACTGTTTTTAATGCAAGACATTGAACCCAATTTTGCTTTTCTTATTTTTCTCCCTCAAACTTCATCCAGGCTCTCTTTCAAAAAAGAGAAAGGGCTAAGGGCCTCCCTGGTGGTGCAAGGGGTTAAAATGCAACCTATGAAGCTATCCACAGCAACTGCAGCATGAGTTCGATCCCCAGTCAGGGAGCAACCCACATGGCACAGCAGACCTCTCCTGTCTCGCCCACTGTTCCCCTCAGCAATGTATTTCAGTCAATCTGCCTGTTCTGTTCCCCGCTCTGTCTCTGGTGAATCCTCTCACCCCCGACACCTCTGGCCTGTACCCCATGCATAAATAAATGAATCTTTTAGAAAAAAATGAAAGAAGGAAGGAAGGAAGAAGGAAGGAAGGAAGGAAGGAAGGAAGGAAGGAAGGAAGGAAGGAAGGAAGGAAGGAAGGAAGGAAGGAAGGAAGGAAGGAAGGAAGGAAGGAAGGAAGGAAGGAAGGAAGGAAGGAAAGAAGGAAGGAAGGAAAAAGGAATAAATCATTTACCTTTAGTGTGGATAAAAGACTCCTTAATATTTTCTTCTCAAGCAACCCTCTGACCATATCTTCCTGCATTCCCTGGTCATGCGGTCTCCAAGCACACCCGAGGAATTGAGTTTCTGGAACATAGCCCTCTCTCGTAATTCTGTTTTGGTTTAAAATGTCCCCGCTGTTATGCCCCATTTCTACTTGATGAAATCTTATTTATTAATAGAGGTTAAGGGTAAATGTCTCTGAGGAAAGTCCTATTAACCCCCATCCTGCTCCTTCCTTCTCTGTTTTAGCTGTCAAAATGGGAGTACCTTAGGGAAGAAATCTGCTTAATGATTTGGTAGAATGGCAGAGAGTGGAATGAGAGAGAGAACAAACCTTCTTGCACAGTCATGAAACAAAGATGAAAGGGAACCCATGATTTACTTAACACATCAAAATTATCACTAAACAAATGAAATCTTGTGAGCCTTTGGCCTCTGACAAATTAACAAATGTTGAAAAGAATGTGATTGTTACATATCTACAGAATATAGAAATATATGTGGTATGCTTTTTATAAAATGTAGAGGCCAGATCTCATAGTCAGGTTAACATGTATGTCAGGTTTCTGGAGTACACAAACACTCCAAACCTACTTGGTTTTTGAAAAAGCAAGATTTACAAATAGCAGAATGAGCATACACATTTATGCCGTGGGGATAATGCATGATATACTCTGGACAACAAAAGTCATATAGCTTACTTTGGGGGAGATTAAGTATTTTTTAAGAGAAGTTCTAATTTGCCTTATCTGAGAGACCACTGAAGGCATTTGATGGTACCTGGAATGTATTGTTTTGTGGACTCTAGAATTCAGTAGCTGAAGTTTTATGGCCATGAATGCAGTAGGCTCACGATGTTCCTTTCCCTTCATGACGTAGTGATTCAGCAGGTGAGATGTACCTTAGGGACCCACAGCTTATGGCTATTCATTGTCAGGAAATATCTGTTTGCTCTAGAGAGGAATTATTTGAACACTGCAATTCTGGAACTTGTATCAACAATTCTGAAGGTCAAGGTAGTGCTTCATGTAGATGGATTTCTGTCAGCCATTTTTAGATATCTATTTAATGTCTGTGACATTTTTAAGAGTCTGGCATGCCATTTGTTTCCCTTCATGTGGAGATTCAACCAACACCCAAGACCTATGGTCATCTGAATTCTTCCTGCCTATTTAAATGTAGTTTTCCTGTTCTGTAGTATAAATCTCTTTCTGGCAAGCAGATATCTTTCCTGTCATTCCCAGTTTTTCTTCATTGCTCATGTCTTTCTCACTTGAAATTCTTTCCTTCCTCTTTTCTAGCTCAGCATTACTTTAAGGCACCCCTGGAGCTCCAGCACCTCCACTGTTTGCTCGTTGCCTCCATCTCCACTGAGCTCTCCTGAGCCCTCTAGTCTCGCCTGTCTTTCCCGGTGGACTCAGTTAGAATTTATGTTCTTATCTACTGCTCTGCGGTAGATGTCAATAAGCACATCTTATTAACATCCTAAACCTTTTCATAACAAGCAATCTGTACTTTGATTATCATGTACTTCTTAATGTATGTCACACAGGGATCAAAAAAGGGAGGGCAGGTTAATTGGTAAACAAGTAAAACAGGGACTTGAAGGCAGTGGGACATTCTGTGACATGACCAAGTAAGGCATGAGCTTCCAGGGCTTAAACAATTTGCCAAAGGTACTAAAGTAGTTGTTGTATGAAATGGGGGGATTTCTTTGTTGTTGTTTTCATTTTTTTTAAGATTTTTTTTTTATTTTTGCGTAAAGAACTGGAGTGCAGGCCAGAGGTGGGGGGCAGCAATGAGAAGATACACCAGAAACAGAGTGGGAAGCAGAACAGGAGGATTGACCGAAACACACTGGTAAGGGAGCAGTGGGTGAGAGAGGAGAGGTCTGCTGTGCCATGTGGGTTAGGTCCATGGCTGGGGATCAAACTCGGGTCATCATGGTGGAAGCACTGAAACTTAACCCCTAGGCTACCAGGGAGACCCTGTAATAGAGGGATTTGGATTCAATACAGATTTTTCTCTGACTCTTTGGCACTGTTGGTATTGACTATGGAAGTATTAATAATAAATTAATATTTTTCATTAAAACTGTTAATACATTCAAGAGACATAAATAGGCTTCTCTACTTCCTTTGCTTTCTGCAATGACATTTTGGCCATTTTGATACGATCATTTATCCAGCCTGTGTGTACAAGTTTCCAGCCTATATGAGATAGTTGCTAGAGGATGGATGGATAGCTGAATGGATAGACAGATAGATGGAAATACAATCTCTACATATCCAGACTATTCATGACTTACTAATTACTAAATAACATTTGAAAAATTGTTAACTGTCTCTTCTGGCTAAAGATCAGAAAGGACATTTCATTTGTTCCATGGATACTTGTGCCAAAATCTTGCCCAGCTCGAGGTGTGCTTAACAATAAACAAGAAGAAACTTATAATTCCAGTTAATATGACTCATTGATTTTCCAGTTTGAACATAAAAGATGGCTTCTTGGTTTCTGTGTCTAGTTTTTTCAAAGCTGAAAAGTCTGTTCAGGGTAGTTCCCATGCTGGAGGTTAACGAATAATCTTCAGCTCTGCAGGAAGTCTTTGGACTCTGTTACCATCTTTGAAAGTGGCTGTCCTCTTACATCAATTTCTGGGCAGGAGATCAAACCAGCTATTAGGCATCTATTTGTACTGCCTGAAAACAAATTTTAATGTAAGGAGACTTATAGATATCTATGCCTAAAGTCTGGGGATCCTCTTTCTGCCTGAAATCAGGCATTCTTTGAACTGATAGTGGAGTGGATATCTGATGGAATTGATCGACAAGATCAGCTTAGCATGTTGCAGGTTCTAATGACCATTGCCTGAGGATGGCAACAGTGACTTGAATATATTTATATTGTCTTGCTTTTTCTCGATTTCCAAGCATGGGATTCAGGATGAGTTCTCCATATTGGTGGTGAAGGGTTTGATAATATTGCTACTTTCTTAGACTTTCTAGATTTTGTAATCTCTCCCTGAAGAGCCTATACAAGCACTTTCTTTGAAATATCAGTATTTGACATGATCACCCTGCCTATCATGAGCCATTGACCTTCATAGACCACAAATAGGCCAAATCTATGAGGTATCAGATTTCTAAACACGTTTATTAGGGAGAATTTGTTACCTAGATGAGGAATGTCAGCTACTGATCTGGAGAAATCTACCTAACAAATTAGAAGAGGCCCAAGGAATATCCACTCTTGAGAAACAGTATTCCTTCCCTTTCCCCTACCTGCCACTATAGGAGCACAGAGCAAAAGCAAACCCTGTTTTTTCACTTACTGGATTTTTTGGGGGGGATTGCGGGTTTCCACTTACAAATTAATCATTAGTCTGATGAGATAATATGAGGTTAGCCTCTTAGAAAGAAATAAATGTTTTGAAAATAGTGCTAATAACACTTACATACAAATACAGAATTATATTAGGTATGTATTGGAATGTGGATGAGGTTTTTAAGCATGTAATATATTTAGCTTAAGCATATAATAAAATTCTGTGATATATATTTTTTAAAAAATTTATTGAGGTTGCATTGTTTTACAACTCTGTATATGTTTTGAGAAGATAGGATCACACCACTTCAAATTATGTTTCCATGCCATACCTACCACTAAATTACCAACAACCCTCTCCACCTTGCTCCTAATCCATCCCCCTCTGATAAACTCAGTCCAAGGGTTTGCTTTGTTTTGTTTTATCTGTTCTTTTGTTTTGTTTCTTTATATTCTACATGATTGAATTATCCAGAATTTGTTTTTTTTTTTCTATTTCACTTAACAAAAAAATTTCATCATGTTGTTGCAAATGGAAAGATTTCATCTTTTTTATGGGTGAGTAGTAGTCCATTGTGTTAATATATGAATTTCACATTGCGACAGATGATATCCAAATCATCTGTCTATGGGCACTTAGATTGTTTCTGTGTCTCAGTTATTGTATAGTGCTGCAGTGACATAAGGGTACATGTATATTTTCAGATTAATATTTTCATATTCTTTGAATAGATACCTAATAACAGAATTGTTGGATAACATGGTAGATCTATTTTTAAAGGTTTGAGGAAACTCCATTCTAGAGGCTGCACTAATTTTCATTGTCACCAACTGTGTGCTGGGATTCCTTTTACTACACATCCAACACTTGTTGTCTCTAGTCTTTTTGCTATAGGCCATTCTCATAGGTGTTGGGTAGTACCTCATACTTTTGATTTGTATTTCACTAATAAGAAGTGATAATGAGCAATTTTTCCTGTGCCTGTTGGCCATCTCTACAGCTCTTCGGAGTGGTATCTATTGGTATCTTCTGCCCATTTGTTGATTGGGTTATTTGTTGTTCAGTTGTAAAAAGCTCTTTTGTATATCTTGGTTATTAAACTCTTGTTGGATATATGATGTGCAAATATCCTCTCATTCAGTAGGATGTCTTTTCATTTTTAATGATAGTTTCTTTTGCCATACAAATGCATTTTAACTTGATGTCTCACTTGTTTATTTTTGCTTTTGTTTCTTTTGCTGTTGTTTTCCAAACACAACTTAAAAACCAGTGTTGTGAAGTGTATCACCTATGTTTTCTTCTATGTATTTTATGATTTTGGGTTTTACATCCATATCATTAATCCATTTTGAATTTATTTTTGTATATGGAGTGAGAATAATGCTCTACATCCATTATTTTGCATGTGTTAGTCCAATTTTCCCAGCATCATTTGTTAATGAGACTTTTATTTCTCAATTGTATCTTGATTCCTTTGTTGTAAATTGACTTCTTATATGTATGGATTTTTTCTAGGTTCTCAATTCTGTTCTATTAACTGGTGTGTTTATTTTTTTTCAGTTACATTCTATTTTGATTACTGTTGCTTTGTAGTATTATTTGAAGTTCACAAAGTGTGAAAATTCTACTCTTCTTCTGTTTTGTCAGGATTACTTCGGTTATTTGTGTTTGTTCTATTTCCTTGAAGAATACCATCGGAATTTTGATAGGGATTGCATTTAATTTGTATGTTGTTTTGAGTAAGATGGTCATTTGCATAAAGTTAATTCTCCTAATCCTTGAAAGGAATATCTTTCCATTTCTTTGTGTCCTTTATGTCTTTTAACAATATCATGTAGTTTTCTTTGTGCGGGTATTTTTGATGCTATTGTAACAGGGATTGTTTACTTTATTTCTTTCTCTTCTAGTTCATTATTTGCATATAGGAAAGCAACAGACTTGTGTGTTGATTTTGTAACCTTCCATATCACTGTACTGATTTATTATTTCAAAAGTTTTTTAGGTGGAGTCTAAGTTTTTCTATATATTTCTTCATATCATCTGAAAATAGTGATAGTTTTACTTCTTTTCCAATTTGGATTCTTTTTCTTGCCTAGTTGTTCTTACTAGGACTTCAAATACAATGCTGAATGATTTGGCAGTGAGAGTGGACATCTTTGTCTTACCTCCTGGGCTCAGAGTAAAAAACATTTGGTTTTACACTATTGAGTATGATATTAGATATTACTTTGTTATATATGGCCTTTATTGTATTGTGGTAAGTTCCTGCTATCCTTATTTTTTTGAGTTTTTAGCATAAATTATTGTAGAATCTATCAAATGATTTCTGTGTACATATTGATAGACTCATACAAGATTATCCTTTCTTCTGTTTATCAGGTGAATTATATTAACTGATGTGCGTTTTTGGAACTAATTTGCATTGCTGCAGTAAATATCAGGTAGTCATAATATATGATTTTTCAAACATTTTGTCAAATTCACTTTGCTTAGATTGTGTCTATGACCTTTCCATCGATTTTCATTAGGGGTATTCGTCTTTAGTTTTCTTTTTCTGTGTGATGTGAAATGTCTGTATATGAAGAAAAAGTATACATAGTGTGTATTGTGCACCCAAATATATGTTTATGGTATGTGTGTGTGTGTGTGTGTGTGTGTGTGTGTGTAATGAGGGAGACCTGTGTGACTGAACTGAACTTTGGGCTGAAATTTTTATTCCATCATCCCACCAAGTCAGGACTTTGTTTAGATTCCCATAAGCACATTTTTGTTTTATTCTAAATAATATTACCTGTCTCACCTGATATGTTATTCACCCATCAACCCATCACTTAGCAAAACAAGCTGCCATGGGATGCATGTAGGAGTTGCCATCATTTACTCAAAGACTGGTGTTATTCTTAGGATATTGCTGCTCATTTATTTATTTGTTTTTGGCCTAGTTTTTTTTTCCCTGATTTAATTTAATTTTAACTCTGATGTGTTTCCTTTCTCCTTTTTCCCAATTAATAACCATTATGTATTAGTTAACTTACAGATGAAATGGGTTTGATATGAGGGCTGTGAAACACCTACTTCCATTAACACAGTATCAATGCACTAACTAGTTGCTGCCTCTTTAGAGTGAGATTACTTCTCTAAAAACCCAGGGGTCTATAAAATTGTATGCAAAATAGCTTGCAAGTGTACTTTTTATTTGATTCTCAAAGATTAATATCACCCCAAAAAAGACTGAAGGACACTTCATTCAAAATAAAGAGCAGAGGTCGCAAATATCCAGCCCTTGGATGTCTTTTCTTTGGCTTGGTTGTTTGAAATAGTTTCCAGTTTTTAAACGTCATGAGATTTTCCATAAAATAAACGTAATTGTCTGCTCTCTGGAAAAATCAGATCTGGCAACAGATCTTGCTAATCTGGCCATAATATCTGCCTGCTGTTTTCATCAAATACTGGTTTCTCAGTATGTTCCCCATACCAGCACTTTTGTCCTTGCTTGATTATATGTCTAGCTGATCAGTAATCAAGCTGAGTACCAAGACAATATCTCCGAGAACAAGGAGGGCTGGGGATCCCACACAAGAGGACTCAAAAAATCTAGAATATATTTGACTAGATTAAGAGTTGCACTCATTTTTTTCTCACAACTGTTAATTTTTTTTTTTTTTTAAGATTTATATATTTATTTTATACAAGCATTGGGTACAGTCAGAAGCGCGGGAGGGTGAGAGAATTCACCAGAGTCAGAGTGGAGAATAGAGCAGGCAGACTGACGAAGTACACTGCTGAGGGGAGCAGCGGGCAGCAGGAGAGGTCTGCGCACCATGTGAGACCCTCCTCCGGTGGCCGGGGAACAAACCTGCGCTGCAGAGGCTGCGGGCAGCTTCACAACCCAGCACTCAACCACTGCGCCACCAGGGAGGCCCACAACTGTTAAATTCTTTGCTGAGAATTTACTTTCTGGTCAACCACTTTTTAAAAAACTGTTCCCACATATATCTGTATTTTTTTATATTTGTGTATCCTAAGTAATGTCTTCTAAATATAGATTATTTATTGAATTAATTAATTGAGTCAATTTGATGTAAAGACTTTCAGAGAGACTAAAATCGCTTAGTTTCGTACTGTCTATTGACAGAATTTTATTGTTTTTGCAAGCAAACAAGTGACTTTACTATCACTATCTTCTTATATTTTCTCCCTTCTTTGTATTTTCTCTGTTAAAAGAATAGTAATTTCACCTCTAGTAGAATGTTCTTGAAAACATCCAAGTTTTCAATGTGCAAATGGTCCTTAAACTTGGTTATTTTCCTTCAAGCCCATACACTTGGGTCCCAAAATTTTATGCAGAAAATTCTCTGCCACATCTGAGTCAGCCTCTTTGCTGACTACAAATGCCAAGCTGGGATCGATTCTTCAAAATGCCTGCTAAAATAAGTGTATTAGATTTAAAATAATTTCATGATAAAACTGTGAATAGCATAATTGTAGCAGATTCTTGGATCTTCACTGTATCTGTATTGCTTGTTTCCTGTCCTCAGTTCTAGTTTCTATATTTATTGCTAGGGTTTGATGCATGTGTGTGTGTGTAGTAGCTTTTGAAACAGAGCTTGAAGTTTGAGTGGAAAGTACTGCCTTTGTTTGTGTTGATTTCCATTATTTCATCTTCCTTTTCCTCCTCTATTGGCATGTAAATGGTAGCAGAGTAAGGCTGCCAAGAGCATACTGAATGGAGTTCATAGCTTCATCTTCACCGAGACAGTTGGCTTAATCAACTGGGTGGAAAAATCCAATGGTTTAGACATAACCAAATTCAACCATGCCTCAATCTTTCCTTCTCTCCTGTTCTTTGTTACGTTTAAGGACTGGCCCAGAAAGGTACACAGAGAGACTTTCTAGAAAAAGGATAAAATAATCAAAAAGGAACAAATTGTTTTCTTGTTTTCTGTAATAATTAAACAAGAACCTACTCAGTATCTACTTCTGAATTTCTGTGACTTCATTTTTACTTTTTTATTAAAATAAAAAATATATTCGATTGTCCTTATGAGGCATTCATTTTTATCAAGTGACATTGATATTTGGGATGTGTGAGTAAGTAAGTAGAACTGAAGAAGGATGCTTTTGGAAAGCTGCTGCAATGCCTATATTTTCTTCTGTGTAATCAATGGTATCAGGTCTTATATGTAAGTCTTTAATCCATTTTGAATTATCTTTTCTATGTGGTATGAGTAAGTCATCTACTCTTATTCTTTTGCATGTGGTTATTCAGTTTTTCCAACACCATTGGTTGAATAGATTTTCCTTTCTCCATTATATACTCTTAGCTCTTTTTTCATAAATTAACTGGCCATGTTAGTGTGGGTTTATTTCTGGACTCTCAATTCTGTTTTAATGCTAATACCATACTTTTTTAATAATTATAACTTTATAGTATAGTTTGAAGTATGGGCATATGATACCTCCATTCTTCTTTTTTGACAAGATTGCTTTAGTTATTAGAAACCTTTGTGTTTTCATAGGCATTTTAGTAATTTTGTCCTGTTTATTTGAAGAATACTGCTGAAACTGCTAAGAATTGAGTCTGTGTATTGCTTTGGGTTAAAATTGAGTTTCATTAATGTTAGATTTTCCAATCCATGAGCAAGGAATATCTATCCATTACTTTGTGTCTTGTGATTCTTTTATTTTTTTTATTTTTTTTTAATTAATAAATTTTATTTTTATATTCCCCATACAATTGCAATCCCCCCATTCTGACCCAATCCCTCCCCTCCCGCCCCCCACCCCCCAAAAAGTGTCTCTGGTTCATAGTTTTTGTTGATTTTGATTTTCACTTTCTTATAGTTATTCATTTTCCTGGTCCCTTATTTAAGTTTTCTAGATCCCTGCTATGAGTGAGACCATCCGGTATTTTTCTTTTTCTTTTTGGCTTATTTCGCTGAGCATGATCCCTTCCAGCGTCATCCATGTTGCTGCAAATTGCATGTGTTTATCTTTTTTGAATGCTGAGTAATATTCCATGGTATATATGTACCACATCTTCTTGATCCAGTCATCTATTTTTGGGCATTTGGGCTGTTTCCAAAGCTTTTCTATTGTAAACAGTGCTGCTATAAACATAGGGGTGCAGGTGTTCTTTGGAATTGATGTTTCTGTGTTCTTTGGGTAAATACCTAGGAGTGGAATTGCTGGATCCTGTGGAAGCTCTATGTTTAGTAGGTCCAGAAATCTCCACACAGCTCTCCATAGTGGTTGGACCAGTTTGCACTCCACCAACAGTGCAGAAGAGTTCCTTTTTCTCCACAACCTCGCCAACATTTGTTGTTGCTAGTTTTTTTAATATGTGCCATTCTCACTGGTGTAAGATGGTATCTCATGGTAGTTTTGATTTGCATTTCCCTGATTGCAAGTGATGTTGAACATTTTTTCATATGCCTGTTGGCCATTCGCATTTCCTCTTCAGAGAAGTTTCTTTTTAGTTCCTCTGTCCATTTTTTGACTGGATTATTTTCTTTGTTGTTGTTGAGTCTCATCAGCTCTTTGCAGATTTTTGTGATCAGTCCTTTATCATTAGTGTTGTGTGCAAAAATTTTCTCCCAGTTGGTGGGGTTTCTCTTTGTTTTTGTTATTGTCTCTTTTGCTCTGCAGAAGCTCTTTAATTTGATGTAGTCCCAGCTGTTGATCTTTGCCTTCACTATCACTGCTTTGGGTGATGTGTCTGTAAAGATGTCTTTGATATGCAAATCACGTAGTGTTTCGCCTATATTTCCTTCTATGTATTTTATGGTTTCAGGTCTTATGTCTAGTTCTTTAATCCATTTTGAGTTGATTTTTGTATATGGTGTGAGGTAGTGGTCAAGCTTCATTCTTTTGCATGTAGCGACCCAGTTTTCCCAGCACCATTTATTGAACAAACTTTCTTTGCTCCAATGCATAGTCTTTGCTCCTTTGTCAAAGATTAGTTGACCATAAATCTGTGGGTTTATTTCTGGATTTTCTATTCGATTCCATTGGTCTGTATGTCTGTTCTTGTTCCAATACCATGCAGTTTTGATGATTGTGGCTTTGTAGTAGAGTTTGAAGTCTGGGAGTGTGATGCCTCCATTCCCTTCTTTATTTTTCAGGAGAGCTTTGGCTATTCAGGGTTTTTTGTGATTCCATATGAATTTCATCAATAATTGTTCTATTTCTTTGAAGAATGACATTGAAATTTTGATTGGAATAGCATTGAATCTGTATATTGCTTTTGGTAGGATGGCCATTTTAATAATGTTTATTCTCCCAATCCATGAGCAGGGGATGTCTTTCCATTTCTTTGTGTCTTCTTCTATTTCTTTTAACAGTGTTTTATAGTTTTCTTTGTATAGGTCCTTTACCTCTTTTGTTAGATTTATTCCCAAATATTTGATTTTTTTTTGTTTCAATAAGAAAAGGGATGTTTTTTTTTTTATTTCTTCTTCTTCAGATTTATTGTTTGTATATAGGAAGGCTACTGACTTTTGCGTGTTGATTTTGTATCCTGCCACTTTACTGAACTGATTGATGAGTTGAATTAGTTTTTCTGTGGAGTTTTTGGGGTTCTCTATCATGCCATATAGTTATGTTGTATAGGTCTTTCACCTTCTTTGTAAATTCCTAGATACTTCTTTTTGATGTAAATATAAATGGAATTCTACATTGATTTTTTCTCTTCTAGTTTTTTTTTTTGTATATAGGTGTTCAACAGTTTTTTGTATATTGATTTTGAAACTTGCCACTTCACAGTACTGCCTTCTTATTTCTAAGAGATTTTTAGTAAGTCTTTAGAGTTTTCTATGTATGTTGTCATGTCATCTGCAAATTGTGATAGTTTTATTTCCTTTCTGAACTGGTTCCTATCATATCTTTCTCTTCCACAATACTCTAGTTAGGCTACCAATACTATGTTCAAGGATAGTTTTGAAAGTGCACATTTTTGTCTGTACCTTATTTTACAGGAAAGGCTTCTGTATTACACTATTTAGTAAAATGTTAGCTTTGGATTTGGCATCCATGGTCTTTATTATGTTGATGTATGTTCTTTCTATCCTAATATTTTGAGATTTTATATTGTATATGTTAAATCAGAAAAATGAGCTTTCTTTGCATCTGTTGATGTGATTACTAAATATTTTCCTTTCCTTTTGTTAATGTGGTGAATTGTATTGAATGATTTGCATATGTGAAACCAGACATGTATCCCTGAAATAAATCCCACTTGGTCATGATATATGATCCTTTTATGTGCTATTGAATTTGATATTCTAAAATTTTATTGAGGATTTTTGCAGCTGTATTTATCAGGGAGATTGGTCTGCAGTGTCTCCTCTTCTTCCCACGCCTCCTCCTCCTCCTGTTCTCTTATGTCATTTTGTCTTGCCTTTTTAGTTTTCTTCTATCACTATGAGTTTCTTTATTATAACAATTCTGAACACATTCTTTCCCTCTGATAGGGAGATACAATCTTTCATTATTTTGTTTGGATTCTGGAGAATTTCTTTGCCTTCTGATGTCTTACTCTCTTGACATCTGAAGTTGCAGTTTGTTGTTTTTTTTTTTTTTTTTTTTTTTCGTCTTCCCATTTTGCTACTTGAAGTCTCCTGTTTGTTTTTTAATGTCTGTATCAGTAATTTAGGGAGTTGAATTAATTTCACCTTTCCTGCAGGTGGTGCTGTGGTTTCATTTTATTTTATTGGCCTTTGCTGACTTCTTTACGTATTCAGACATGTACTTGCTGAGTCATCAAGGTGAGAGAAGGGCTTGGAGGGATCTAGTTATTGGTGTGAATGAGTGTGGGTAGTATATAGTTCATGCTTGTGTTATCCCTGATATCCTTCCTTGCCATGATCCCGGATCTGAGATACTGCTACCATGCACTTTTAGAGGTAAGTACCAGTTTCAGGGGGTATGAAAAGTGGTGTGCAGATCAGAACACCTGTTCTGCTCTTATTTTTACATGGGGCGCAGTCTGTGTAGAGCACCCTGGCTCTTCCATGTGGTTTTTCCCTTATTAAAGGTGTGTACCTACATGTACCTCTCTGCTCCCTGCTTCCTAGCATCCTGTCTGAGTTGACAGCCCTCCTAACCATGTTCCCTGTCCTAGAATACAACCTTTGTGCTCTTCTCTCCAACTAGCTCCTGCTCAGTGAAACATGAATCCCCTCATTGTCACTCTGTTTAAGTTTGCATTGATATCTGATATCCAATATGAGCTCAAGTCCCACTTCTAATCATGGGACTCTGTTAGTGCATTGTCCCTCTTGTTATATATTACATGTTTGTCTTAGTAGTGAAGCCAGAAACCAGTGTGGTCCTGGCACTGAAGCCCCTGCTTCTTTACCACTACCTCTGTGGACGGGCACCACTGTTTGCCATGTCTGTTCCCTCTATCCATATCTCGTTTATTTTATTTTTGCACAGAAGAACTGGGGTGCAGGCCAGAGGTGTGGGGGGTGAGAGGGTGTACCAGAGACAGAGTAGGGAGCAAAACAAGTAGTTCTACTGAAATACACTGCTAAGGGGAGCAGCAGGTAAAACAGGAGAGGTCTGCTGTATCATGGGGGTTAGCTCCCTTGCCTGGGGATTGAATTTTGAGGTGGGCCTTTGCAGTGGTAGCTGGTAGCTCTGAGACTTAACCCCTAGGCCACCAGAGAGGAAAAGCTCTTGCATGTTCTTGATCTGAAATCCCTCTCTTCTCTCAGGAACTGAACTGGCTTCAGTGTGCAACCTCCCCAATCACCCTCCTATTATCAAAGCCCATAACACTGAATAAGTATTCAATACAAATTCCCTTGATGGTAATGCATTTTGTAATGAATTTATGTGGTTTCCTTAATAACATATGAAGTCCATGAGGTGAGAGCATTTGATATTAGAAGAAATACTCAGAATGTAATTGTTCTGATTTTAGAGGAAAAGAAGGAAGAATAAGGTAAAGTGACTGCTATATGCTAGGGACTTCATATAATTAACTCAAGTACAAAAAAGAAGTAAAACAGTTTTCTTTAGTTGATTGTGGTAGTTTAGAGAAGAACCTAACGCCCCTAGTTCTCAGTGTCCTAATTTGGCAAATGGAAATTGGCCATATATTTTGTCCAGCACATTTGACATAAAGAAACATGATGAATGGTTATAAGCCTTTTGGAAACATACGATGCAAGAAGAATACTAAGTAAAAGAACTGATCAATACAGAGTCAGCTTTAAAATTCTTTCATTTGCTAGAGCTGATTTTCCTGACAGTATCAGCATGATCTAAATTTTTAAAAAATCATTCTTATATATATTGATTAAGTTTATTAAGATGTTTTATTACCATATCCATTTGTTTATAAGAAGTAATCTTATATGTCAACTATAAGTCTCAAAATATAATAACATAAATAAAAATAATGTAAAGCAACAGTGGCTATACAGCATTTACAAATTGTATTTTATTTGTTTTTATGTAAATGAAAAACAGGAAAGGACAAAGGATTGAAAGTCTTTCAGAGAAATAAATGCCACAATTCAGTGGAGCATGCACATTTTAATTTGAGAACATCTCTTGTTGAGGGTAAGGATGGCAAAGGGAAAAAGAACACTAGCTTGTAGGCTCCTTAACATCTCAGTGCTTTTGATTCAATAAGGGCACTAGGCCTTCAGTTTCAGCAAATGTTCAAATAAAATAAAAGTATGAATGAAAAAAAATCCCATTCCTATATTTATTGCAATTATTCTCTAACTTTGTTTCCTGGTGGTCAAAAACCAATTATTAATTTTTAATGTACTTTTAAGGTCCAGTATTCTGCTGTTAACATTTGCATCAACAAAGAGGGTGGCATGATATTTTATCTGTCATTTTTACCTATAAACTGGAATGGTGGTCAAAAATAGAGAGAAAAATAATTTGGAATTTATTAGGAAGAGGTATAATAGTTAAAAGGCATCTCAATGAAATAGAATCTTATAGACAAGAGGCAAAAATAGGTGATTTAAAAAATATGTATTATAGGTCCTCCCAGGTGGCGTAGTGGTTGAGCACTGGGTTGCGAAGCTGCCCGCAGCCTCTGCAGTGCAGGTTCGATCCCCGGCCCCCGGCGAGGGTCCCACATGGTGCACGGCCCTCTCGTGCCGCCCGCTGCTCCCCTCAGTAGTGTACTTCTTCAGTCTGCCTGCTCTGCTCCCCACTCTGGCTCTGGTGAATTCTCTCACCCCCACCACGCTTCTGACTATACCCAGTGCTTGTATAAATAAATAAATAAATCTTTAAAAAAAAAATATATATATATATGTATTATAGTAGGACCCAGGTACCAAGGGAGGAAAAGTGTATGTTCATAGACCAAGGAGATTTCTCAGTATTAGAGAATGAGGAGTGTTCTTTCTTGGTATGTCTGGAGGCTACCTGGGAGTCAGGGCATGGGGTGAGGTGGAAATCCTGGAAAATGTCTGTGTGAAAGGTCAAGAAAAGGCAAAATGGCCAGAGGACTTGGCTTCTTCACTGAACAGAGAAGCTAAAAAAATGCTCTCCTTTGTTTGAAAAAACAAAAAACAAACGCAAAAAGCAAACAAACAAAAACAGAAATAAAAGTAATAAAAGAAAATAAAATACCTTCTCAGGTAAAAAGTCTATTATCACATGATTCAATTCTGCAAGTAAAAACATCTGACTCAGGAAAGCAAATCCAGAGGTGGGGTGTGGTGAGGGGGGGTCAAAAGTAGATTAGAACTTTATTAACATCAAACCAGTGAAGGCAGCAGAACTAACATATTGAATTCTAGGAAGCACAATTCCAAGGAAAAATGTGAGTGATGGACAAGAAACTCCATGAGGATCAGATACCTGTGTGTCTATAATTGCTATGAAGTGGGCAAGAAGTGAAAGGGAGAGATCCAGATGAAACAGCTGGAACAAAAAATCTGAGCCAGAGAACCTGGCAGCAGCCAGTGCAAGCTAGAAGAACAGGGGCAGATTTGGAGCCAAATTTTTTCTCAGGCTCTAAACTTTAATATTCCACCTGTGAGGCCAGTGCTTTTGGGTGATGTTCATGAGTTTCAGGACTAGAAAGGATTTTCGAGATCAACAGTCAACGTGCACCAAGATTCTACAGTATTTCCAGTATAGAAAATGTGAATGCTTAACTGGTGTAGGAAAGAAGGGAGAGAAATGGAAATTCTTAACCCAAACTATAAATGTTTTATCAGTGAGCTAGGCTAAATGAAACAAATAAAAAAAAAAAAAGACGAATGATTTGTAATTTACCTATTTATGTTATATCCAGAGAACTCTACAACTGTACTCAAATAACTTTTTGCATCTTAAGAATCTTAACTATTCACGTAGTGTTCCGATATTCTATCAGAGAGAAAAATTCCTGGATAGTTAAAAAGAAATACTACATTCTCAAAGTTGTGATCTTTTTAGGGATACAGCTCTTGACTTTGGGTGTTGGTGATGGAGATTTACAAACTGTTGCAAACACTTGTGGCCCTTCCATTTAAAGATACTCTGATGGCACTGCCATGTGTTTCAAGTCTAACATTTCAATTTATTTTTTTAATATATCTTTTTTAAAATTTTATTTATTTTGTGTAGACCTGGGGTGCAGACCAGAAGTGTGGGGGGTGAGCAGATTCACCAGAGACAGAGTGAGGAGCAGAGCAGGTGGATCTACTGAAATACACTGCTGAGGGGAGCAGTGGGTGAAACAGGAAATGTCTGCTACACCATGTTTGTCAGTTCCTTGGCCGGGAATCAAACTCAGACCATCAAGGTGGACCTTCGCAGTGGTACTGCTGACTTAACCCTTAGGCCATCAGGCCACTTTTAATTTTAAGTTATGTTTTCAGATAAAAGAAACATGTTTGTAAAATACTCATATGTAGAGCTCTGTTTTAAGGACATCTAGCTTATACTTATAAATCAAAAACTGTAGGGCATGGTCAATTTCCCATAATATTTCTTAAAATAATAAACTCCTTTGAAGCATGTAGTTCATGTATCAATTTAAACAGAAATGTTTCCAGTAATATAGTCAGTCTCCAATTTATGAAAATATACTGTGTCTCACAGGTTGGCTTGAAGTGTGTTGAACCAGTTAAAGCCTCAGAACAACCTATACAAAAAACACATTGTTAAATAATCTATGAGGCAAATTTGCTTATCTACTTTTTTAAATTTTTTTTTAAAGATTTATTTATTTATTTATACAAGCACTGGCTACAGTCAGAAGCACGGGAGGGTGAGAGAATTCACCAAAGCCAGAGCAAGGAACAGAACAGGCAGACCGATGAAGTACACTGCTGAGGGGAGCAGTGGGCAGCAGGAGAGGTCTGCGCACCATGTGGGACCCTCACCCTGTGGCCGGGGATTGAACCAGCGCTGCAGAGGCTGTGGGCAGCTTCGCAGCCCAGCGCTCAACCACTGCGCCACTGGGGAGGCCCTGCTTATCTACTTTTATATCAAAAGTTGTTAAAATCATATAAAAAGTTATGAACCCCCTTACATAATTAAATGATATATACCCATGCACACAAATATTGGCATGCAATTTGAAGGGCTAGGTGAACCCATTCAAATGGATCCAAGGAACCTGAGAAGTCCAAAGATAGAGAGTAAATAATAACAACATAAAACAATAGTTTGGAGGGAAAGCATGCTGTATTTTGGTTTCAGATGCTTAATAGGAGATCCTCCACCCCCATGTGGCTGTGAGTGAGAGCCAAAGGTTTTCCCTAATTCAAAAAAATTCAGTACAAATTTACAATATGGCAGAGTATTTTTTTTTTCTTCAAATGTTATTGTCAAGAAAGTGTCAGCCTGCTTCTTAATCAGATACCTCAACTAGTTGCTTTCAAGCCAGGCTTTGCCTTCATTGTTCACTGGGGAAGAACTTCTGAACTCTTCAGAATAAACAACGTTACTGGCAGTAGAGAAAAACAATGAGATACGATTAGTCTTTGGTACTTTCTTTATTTTCCTCTCTTACATTTTGTGGTGAAGGGGGAAAATACAAAAATCTCAAGTCTCAAATGAGGTTGGGCATTTTGGGAATTTCACCCAAGGGGGTCAAAGATATATAAGCAGAAGAAATGTAAGATACCTAGAAAGAAGAAAGGGCTGGAGAGGAGGAGCAAGAGGTGAATAGGGTAGGGGAAAATGGAAGATCAAGCTCACTTCTAGCTCCAGAAATAGAGGAAGAAGAAGCAACCTCAGGATGCATGTGCCCTTAATGTTCAGCCTCTTTTGTCATGATTCACCACCCTCCCCTCTGGACTAACTCTTTGAGAAAGAGAAGGAGGCCATGTGTAATAAAGGAATGAAAGAAAAGAGGTAAATCGGAGCTGTGCTAGCAAGGGAAAAAAAGAGGGGAAAGCAAGTCCCTGCCTTCAGGGTCTGTGAGTTGATATTCCTAGACATAATTCAAAGTAATTGTTTGTAAACAAAGATAAAATGTGATTGGTCTATGCCAACCAGAAACTCCCTGAAATTCCCTCATCCATAGCAAAACTTTGTGTATCATTTGTTTTAGAAATCAAGAATTCCAGTGACAATCTATTAAAGAATCTTACTTGGATCTAAATTCCCATGCTTTTCTGATATCTTAGAGAGTCTGTAAAGGTTGGAGAACTTCAGAATCCTTGGGTAGGGAAGAAAGTAATAGTAGTATCCTTTGTTGGTTATCAGATGAAGTGTAAGTCAGCAGAAGAACAAGAAAATCGCTGATGGTTTAAAAAGTAGTTGGGAAAACTTAATATACGTTTAATTTTAGGGCTCATGTAATCACCTTGCCTGCTGAATTTTCTTCTGAGGCAATGTGAGAGAAATTATGTGCTTTAATTCAAGTGTTGCGAAAAACTCCTACTGAACTTAACGCTCTCAGCTAAGTAGCAAACATGTTCTTAGATGAAGCTTGTTTATCTGAAATTCTTCTTTCAGTCCTTGTTGGCTGCTTCCTCTTTGTGATGAGAAGGGAGGTCTACAGAATTTAGGCTGTTCAATTAGCAAATAGTAAAGGAATGAACATTTCCAAGTAGATCAGCTAACTCTGAACCAAATGTATCTCTAGACCATAGTGAGGAAGCCCGATGAAATTTTGCAATCTTTGTCCCTCCCTCCTCTTCTCCCCTCTTCTCTCACTTGCTCTATGCTTCTTAAATAAATCTTCCCCCTGTCTCTTTCCCTGACCCTCTCCCTTTTCCCTCTCCTCCTGTTTCGTAATAACTGATGGTATTCCTGTGTTTCCTGCTCTCCTCCCTCCAGCTCCCATATGTATTTCCTCTAGCCAGCTTTCCTTCCTGCCTGCCTTCCTGCCTGCCTTCCTGCCTGTCTTCCTGCCTTCCTTCCTGCCTTCCTTCCTTCCTTCCTTCCTTCCTTCCTGCCTTCCTGCCTTCCTGCCTTCCTGCCTTCCTTCGCTAGGCCTTCTTTCCAGTTTCTATGCATTTTCTTCTGTAAAGCACTTTTGAATTCGAGCCATCTGTTAATACAAGGCAGTGAAAAATGTTGAAGTCACATCAAATTCCACTTGCTCTGCCAGTTAAAAAATACAGATGCTTCCTGTTTTATGCTTTCCTCTCACTTTCTCTGGAGTTTAAACATGAAAATATGTTCGATGATAAAAACCAGCACAGATCCCCTTTCATCAGGAAACCTATTCCAAACAATGAAAGGTGGGATTATTTTCCCAAGCCCAGCAAGGGTATTTAGATGTTGGGGAAGTCATACGTAGAACCATAATTTCACAGACCAAGAACATAATTATTCACAACTATCGCATTTTACAGATGAAGAAATTGAGATTGCAAGGAATTGTTATAATTGTTCTCATATGTGCTTCAAATGCACTTGCCAAAGTTCACATTAGTTTACATTTTCACCCAACATAGTTGGGCTTCAGTTGTTCCACAATACGTTTTGCTCTCCACCACTCTCAGAAAGAGCTCAGCTGACTACTAGGAGATGCCAAATCATTAAGCATGACTATTGCTTAAAACTAGTGAATGAGTTGGACTGAAAAAAGAAATGCAAGACTGAGATTCAACACCCAGTTTCTAGTTAGAACTCTGTTACTGTCAGACCTTGACAAAAATTTCTATCCGTGGACCATTCAGGGAATAGGACAAATGATCTCTAACTTACCCTCCAGCTCTTTGAATTTTGATTCTTTTTCCTTCATTTTTCTGCTGACTCAGGGTATAAAATCTTGGCTACGTTATTAAGTGCCATAAATCTCAATTTTTCCAAGTGCAAAAGGAGAAAAATACATTCAAGTAATTCCCTAGCATAAAGATATTAATTGATCATGCATTAAATTGACTATCTTTAGAAATCACATTTAGCCTTTTATATCAATAGACATCTAGTAAGATTCTAAAGCTATAATAAGACATTCATCAGAGCAGTGGGCAGTATCCTGGCAATAGTTGCATTACATAGCTCTGTATTAACGGTGAATTCTACTCCTCTTTGCTTCTATCATATCTTTTTATATGTGTTGTTCTAACTTTTTATTGCCATAGTATATTGTACATCAGTTTGTTCATCCTTTTCTGTCATGGCTGGTCTTATTCTTATTTCCTATCACAGTGGCTGGGGCCTAATGCAAAAATAGAAACTTTCTCACCGTTTTTATATTTCTTCCATATCCAGTGATTCACCAAGTTCTCATAGATTTTTGTCTCCTTCATGTCTATTAAATTTATCTATTTCTCTTTCTCTCTCCCACTATGTCATAGGTCAGGCTATAATGCCTCTCAACTTAAAACTCTGTTCCACCCTGCACTCTAAAGGATTATTTCAGATCACATTTCTGACTGTCACTCACATGTAGACTTTCTAATGGTGTACTACTACTCTTAAAATAAAGCCCAGAATCATTATCAAGACCTACTCCACAGGCAGTTCCTCACACTTGCCTCAGTTTCCAGTCCCATAGCATAAATTCCTAATGTTACCCACTTTAGCTCTTCCTTCTGGCTGTCCTCTCTGGGGACACAGACTTTTCTTATGGCTATAACACTCTCCCTGCCTCTGAAAGTTACCTCATTGATTTTTATACTTCTGGTTTTGTGTTAATGATCATGTCATCAGAGAAGCCTTCTCTGACCTCCTTAAGTCATTTCCCTCTATTATATGTGTTCACTGATCTCTTATTTCTATTGTGTTTCTATGGTGTTCATAAAGACATCTTTATTTCTGCTCATGTAATGATTTTTTTTTTTAATAAAAATCCTCAATGTCAGTATCCTGGAAAAGCTCTTGCTTTTATTTTATTTTATTTTATTTTTTTAAGATTTATTTATTTATTTAATTTATTTATACAAGCACTGGGTACAGTCAGAAGCGCGGGAGGGTGAGAGAATTCACCAGAGCCAGAGCGGGGAGCAGAGCAGGCAGAAGGACCGAAGTACACTGCTGAGGGGAGCAGCGGGCGGCAGGAGAGGTCTGCACACTATGTGGGACCCTCGCTGGCAGCCAGGGATCGAACCGGTGCTACAGAGGCTGCGGGCAGCTTCGCAGCCTAGCACTCAACCGCTGCGCCACCAAGAGAGGCCCTTATTTTATTTTTTTAAAAGATTTATTTATTTATTGTATACAAGAGCTGGGGTACAGGCCAGAGATGCAGGGGGGAAGGGGGTCTGAGAGGATTCACCAGATACAGAGTGGGCAGCAGAACCAGCAGATCTACTGAAATACACTGCTGAGTAGAGCAGCGGGCGAGACAGGAGAGGTCTGTTGCGCCATGTGGGTTGCTCCCTGGCTGGCTGGGGATCGAACTTGTGCTGCAGAGGTTGCGATAACTTCATAGTCCTGTGCTTAACCCCTTGCGCCACTAGGGAGGCCCTTGTGATGCTTTTTAAACTGTTTTGTGATGACTTCTCCCTCACTGGTTGTAAATCCTATGTTACCATGTCTATTTTTCTGTCACCATCGTTATACCAATACCTGGTATAGTATATAACACACAGAAGGTGCACATTAATTTTTTTTGAATGAATAAATCAATAATGAAAAGAGCACAGAAGCTCTTGGTTTCAGAAACTATATCCCCATCCCTTCATATACAGGGTTAAAACCATAGAAGGAAATGCATAAATTCATGTTAAAAAAATAAAGTTGATGAGCATTGAAGTGTCCACTGGGCTAAGAAATTCAGAATTTTTTTTTAATTACTGATATGGAAGGATATCGCTGTTATGTATAAAATAGCTAGAGATCAATATAGCCTCCAACCATATCCCAGTATTCCCCCAAATACAGTATTTCAAATATCAGATTATAGCTCCCTTTCTTTATATTAAAAAGAAACACCAAGACAAACTCTAAGTGCTATACTTTCAAACCAAAAAATCAGTTAAAACTAGAGTCCCCAGGAAATGTTTTCAAGAGGCCATATTTGAACTGTACTTTGAAAAGTAACTTTAGTTTGAGCAGGGGAGTGTGTGGATTATTTCTTAAGGATCTGTGTGTGTACTGATTGATTTCCATTTGCTTTTCCCCATACAATCTCTATCTGGTTCCCCCAAACTCTGTATCCTAGATTGTTGACATCTATGGGCTACATCAATAGGACTCCTTCACCCTCTGTCTTCATGTTGTTTGCCCAAGAGGGGGAATTGGCAGGAGTTAACAGCCTGGAAGGAATGAGTCATAGGCATTCATGTCCCCTTGAACTCTATTTGACTGGTTGTGCTTGCTCGGCAGTAGCTAATTCCTCTTGTGAATGCCAAGGCTTCTGTTGGATGACCCTTCTCACTTACATGCACGGTTCTCAGTAGGTTACCCCTTCAGACCTAGGAGTGGTAATGGCTTTCTGATGCTGTAAACTGCCCCCCTCCCAGGTTAGGATACTTTTAAATTCCTTTTATTTATCTCTTATGAGGTTATCATGTATTTCTTGCCAAGAATGAGAATAAAAAAAATTAAAGAAGCTGTCTACTTATCAATGGAAATTTTCTCAAATGAAATATTGTATTTTTCTCCTTTCGTTTGTTTAGTTCAGATGACACATATGTTTTACTTAAAAACAGATCACAAAGCTGGGACCACTGTAAACCACAAGCAACCCAACAGAACTAAATTTGTTTCCCTAAGTAACACACCATAAATTGGGTCAATAGAAAGCGGAACACCTATCTTTGCCCCCCAAACATACACACACACACACATACACACACAAACATACAATGAATTTTCAGAGAAAATAAGAGATAAGCTCCTGACTCTGCTCCTCCCCCTGGGTATGCATACAAACACTCCAGGTATTCCTTGTTTAGATAGAGGGAATGCAAGAGGTTAGCCCTGCTAGAAGGGTTGAGAGCTCAAGTTGAGGGTTGGGATGAGCACAGTTAGAGTATTAGAGTTTAGACTCAGATAAAAACTAGTCTCTTACATTCACCCTGATTTTCAAGTCCATCCATGAGAGACATAGTATCCTAGTTACTATCTTCCCAGACCCCATCTGCAAAGGAATTTCGCAGAGGTCAGTTCTTCCTGACCATGGTTCAAAGGAAACCTTACCACTTCATTTGCCATTGGTCACACCTATTGTGAGGAAAAGATTGCCCAGTACACACAGAGAATCTCCTTGGAACCAATTTTTTAGTTTACTAAACAGTAAAAGCATGAATTGATCATCTACTTATCAGCATTGTCATCAGTAGTAGCAAATCCAGTAGTTCAGCCAGCATTGTGTAAAAGTAAAAGCTTTGTTTAACTTCTGCAGTACCTTGTTTGGTTAAAAAAGATTAAGCCTTTATGTGGCAAATGGGAATAGAATTATTTACTCTTAAATTATTTCCAGTACTTTTTAAATAAGAAATACTTGGTTGATGAAAATATAGAATATGTCTTATAATTAGAGTAATTGAATACATTACATAATATTCTTTGCCAAAAAAGGCTTACATTATTACAATGGTTAGGAGGTAAATTAATCTGACTAATCTTATTATAATAGTACTAGTAATCATAATGAAATGAATCATCCTGTATTACAATTATGATTCAAATAATATATATTTTTGGAGATCAACTTTTTCATGATGTGTTGGAATGGAATGTGGTAATAGGAGAGCAGTGATTTTGGCTAACACATTAGATATTCTGAGTCAAACTAGCACAATAGTGAATTCATTTCCTCTACTGACTTATTAAATGGCCTAAGAAGTATCTTGGGGAAGATAAATGAGTATATGAGTCTGGCATTGGATGAGAGTATGTTTCTTCCTCTATGAGATATCATATGAGAGCCAAGTATGGAGAAGGAAAGATAATGAAGGGTGGCCTGGGAGAATTCTGAAAGCAAAGTGCAGGTGCCCACAGTATCTATTAAACAGGCCCCTGCTCACCTTTCTGGGCATGCTTAGTTTATTTGAAAGGACAGAAATGAAGCAACCCAGTTCAAACATTCAGATGAAGTATAATAAAAATAGCTAATATTTAGTGAGTATTTGCTTATGTGACCAGGAACTCTGCTAAGTGTTTCCCTTGAGTTTAATTCACATCCATTTCCAAACTACTTAAGAAGTAAATCTTTGTTATCCTCATCCCTGAGATGAGGAAACTGAGTCAATGGCATTAAGAAATATGTTCGAAGTCACACCAGTAAATGTGAGTCTGGGATTTGAATTCAGCTTGACTTTAGAGCTCATGCCATTATCCATTAAGTGAAATAAGACAACATATTCAGGATGTGTATATACATATATGCACACAATCAAATATTTGGAGGCAAGAGACCCTGGATTGGTGGTAATGCCAATGTGTTTATGAGCAAGAGATTTGTTGATAAATCTTGTCAGATTTGGGTTGTAATTAAATTTCTATTATTAAAATGTATTAAGGGCCTCCCTGTTTGCGCAAGGGGGTGAGCACTGCACTATGAAGCAATCCACAGTCTCTGCAATATGAGTTTGATCCCTGGCCGGCAAGGGAGCAACCCACATGGCGAGGCAGACCTCTTCTGTCTTGGCCGCTGCTCTCCTCAGCAGTGTATTTCAGTCAGTCTGCCTGTTCTGTTCCCTACTCTGTCTCCGGTGAATCCTCTCACACCTCCCCCCCAACATCTCTGGCCTGTACCCCAGCTCTTGTATGCATAAATAAATAAATCTTTTTAAAAAATAAAATAAAATGTATTAAAACATGAGAGACATGTTTTACTGGGCTTGATAGAACATCTCCATTTACAAACACAAGTATGGCTAGATAAAGCCTTTATGGATTTGAATACCTATACTTTAGTATATTAACACCTTGTATCTTAAGAAGTTCCTGACTCACCTTGAAAATGGTATATACTTTCCATGTGATAAAGTTGTAGTTGCAAGTAATAAAGTCTAAAATATTATCGAAGATAATTAAAACCACACTTTGTGTCTTCCTTATTGAGATCACACAAATCGCACTGATGTCTTTAAGTATCATCAGAAGGAAGAAGTAAGTATTCCATTTCTTTCATTTCTTACCATTAAGTAAGACCAAGAGAATAAATTACATATTTAACTGGACCAATGAGCCAAATTTTTATAATTTTGAGTTCTAATCTAGCTCCATCCCTCATTCCCTAATCAAGCATTGTTTTCCTATAAAAGGGTTAAAACAATTGATAGATTTCTTATCAGATAGTTAATATAACTTAAAATAGGTAAGTTATATGAACTACAATTGTTATAGAGCAACCCCGATATTAAACGGGTTCCTGGCTGTGGTTCCTCACCCGCGCATTTTAAAGGGACTTATGAATACTCTACTACAGACACACACAAAAAGGTTAATAAAAGGTTTATTTACAAGAGAAAAGGAAACAAGGAAAATGTACAACTCAGGGAGAAAATAGGGAAATAAAGTCTTTAATGCGTCCTACCCGATCCGATGACCTGGAAACCCAAAGTCACTCTCAGAGCTGGCCGGACGCTGCGAGCTGGTGGAGAGCCCAAAATGGGGTCCCCCAAAAGCCAGGTGTCTGCCTTTTCTATCCACCTGGCTGCTTAACCCCACCCTCAGGTCCCAGCCACCTTCCCTTTGGTGGTGATGGGATTTGGAGTTCCCAGTGTCTTTGGCTTTGACCTGGGGTGGGGGTGGAGTCCACAAAGCCTATATGGAAATAGCTTTGGGACTTCCTTTTACCCCAACACAATAATACATTTTGAATGAAGAAGCAATAGGACATCAGAGAGTGTTTAACAATGTATTGTTGACATAGTTAATTAAGGATAGAGTAAGGACTATGTAGTATAAGTTGGCAATATTGCTTATGTGAGGCAGGTTCACTCATGAATCTGAAATTATGAAATTAAATGTGACAGATGTATAATAGAGCATCCTCAAATGAAAAATAATTCACTATTTGTATAAAATAGTATGTAACGTATTTTATCTATGCATAGGCATTTTTTTCGGTATGCAAACTTAACAAAAGAACCCTTCATTATTTATGATTTAGTTAGAACATGCTAAGTGCTATAAAAAATTAACACCAGAATCTCTGGGTTTTCTTGCAACAAAAACTTGTATGGATTGAAATCCCAGTGCTGTTTTTCTTGGTTAGTTTGCTCCTCTGTGAATTGACTTGGCGATCTGTTCTCTTTCTATGCTGTAACAGAGGAAGATGGAGAAGCCATCTTCCACACATGGGGGGAAGTGAGCCACTATGCAGCCAGTGTACTGTGGGCAGAATGAGAATATGAGAGAAACATTCTTAATTGCCTTTCTTTTGAAGTGACACACACCTTCTGTTCATATTCCCTTGCTCAGAATCAGTCACGTGGTGACTAGGCTTAAGAGGATGGGAAATATAACTTGACTGACCTCAGAAAGAGGAAATGAATTTGGCACTCATCTAGTCAGTCTTTTTTTTTTAATAAATTTTATTTTTATATTCCCCATACAATTGCAACCCCCTTATTTTGACCCCAATCCCTCCCCCTCCCCACCCCCCATAGAGTGTCTCTGGTTCATAGTTTTTTGTTGATTTTGATTTTTACTTTCTTATAGTTATTCATTTTCCTGGTCCCTTATTTAAGTTTTCTAGATTCCTGCTATGAATGAGACCATCCGGTATTTTTCTTTTTCTTTCTGGCTTATTTCGCTGAGCATGATCCCTTCCAGCGCCATCCATGTTGCTGCAAATTGCATGTGTTTATCTTTTTTGAATGCTGAGTAATATTCCATGGTGTATATGTACCACACCTTCTTGATCCAGTCATCTATTTTTGGGCATTTGGGTTGTTTCCAAAGCTTAGCTATTGTAAACAGTGCTGCTATAAACATAGGGGTGCAGGTGCTCTTTGGAATTGATGTTTCTATGTCCTTTGGGTAAATACCTAGGAGTGGAATTGCTGGAGCATATGGAAGCTCTATGTTTAGTAGGTCCAGAAATCTCCACACAGTTCTCTATAGTGGTTGGACCAGTTTGCACTCCCACCAACAGTGCAGGAGAGTTCCTTTTTCTCCACATCCTCGCCAACATTTGTTGTTGCTTCATCTAGTCGGTCTTTATGACAGGGTTGCTACAAGCTTTGTACCAGTCAAGATAAAAATATTCTGATCAGGACCTCCCCGGTGGCGCAGCGGTTGAGCACTGGGTTGTGAAGCTGCCCGCGGCCTCTGCCGCGCCGGTTCGATCCCCAGCTGCTCCCCGGCCACCAAAGGAGGGTCCCGCATGGCGCGCAGACCTCTCCTGCGGCCCGCTGCTCCCCTCAGCAGTGTACTTCGGTCCTTCTGCGTGCTCTGCTCCCCGCTCTGGCTCTGGTGAATTCTCTCACCCTCCCGCGCTTCTGACTGTACCCAGTGCTTGTATAAATAAATAAATAAATCTTTAAAAAAAAAAAAAAATATTCTGATCATTGCATTCCACAAGATGAATTGTTTATAGGAAAGCAGATATGTTTACATTTCTACTTTGTATAGTGAAACAAAGTCCAGAGAATATTATTTACTCTAGTCATTTCAAGACTTGTCTTTAGATTGTACATATACAAGTCACTAAATTGTATGGAAGAAATATTGGATCACAGAAAATATTGTATCCATCATCATGGAATGCTGGCCACAGATATATATGTGAAATTGCAAAAACATCTGAACCATATAAGAACAAATCAGTCATCTCAATTTTGCAAAAGTATGTGTAAATGTTTCACCTTGAATTCAGTTGTTTTTATATTTCATAAGCACTGATATAATTTTGGCTAAAATGCACACTGATGTTGCTGTAAAGGTCATGAAAAAGCCATTATATTTTCAAAGTAAAAATAAAGTGTAAAAAATTCTAAGAACAAAATTACCTCAAATAAATGAAATTTAAATAATAAAAATGAGAGTATGATCGAGAGATATTAAATTTTGGTTTCATGAGATAATTGCCACTTGCCCTTATCTCAATACAACTTGAGTTATGATGTAAACTCAAGACTCTTGAGTTATGATTGACCATGTATGTTTTGTGAATTGAAGAGTGTGTTAGATAATTCAGAGTTAAGAAATTTGTGGAATCCACTTCTTTGCTCTTTTAGATTACAAGTTTGAAGGAAAGTTGATGTATAGAAATATAAGCATTGTATAATTACTCCCACCTGCTGGGTAAAATCTTTATTACATGGACATTAAACTTCACTCCCACCGAAGAATAAGAAGGACTGCAGTATCACTGGGCACATCACAGGGTTTGTGAACATGACCCTTTCTCCATGGTGGCCTTTGACCCTTCTAACTTCCAAATGTGGCATAACTTAGACTGGATACTGTGAGACAATAGTTATCCTATGGACAGTAATTTCTCTCCTGAATGGAAGCAAATGGAAAGGGGCCAATAGATCTAGCATATTTATTCAGTCGGTGCCTCAGCTCTAAGGAAAGCTAGAGAGGAAAGGGACTCTTCTAGCAGAATGGTCTTCAGATCTGCTTTCCAGCCTATGAACCAATGGCAGGAAATTGTCTTTGATCATTAAACAGGCTGCATACATTCTTTCTCAGGCCTTCTTAGTGTAAATGATGGCAATGACTTCAGAAACAGATGAGTTTCCAGTGATCAGTAGCACACTCCTCACTAAAGGATGCAGAAAACCACATGCCTACCATAGATCTTTGATGAGCTGGGCATAAAAGCTGGGCAGACTTCTTTTTCGAGATGGTAGGGGAGTTTTCTATTGATATAAGACCTACAAAAAATAAATGTAAATATTTACACTACCACATCAATAACTGTTCTCATCCTTGGCAGGAGGTAAAAGAGATGACTTCAGAACAAACAGCATTTGCTTACCACTTCCTCTACCCCAACTATCAGCAATTTAGGAATCAGAGTTTCAGAAACGAAATCTTATTCTTTTGTCTCTAAGATTGGGGTGAAAATACTCCATTAATATCTCAAGTGTATAACCACTCCTTCTCAAATTCGTGTCTGCACTGTAGAAAAACAAACATAGTTAACAAAGGTGAAGACACTGGTATCCTAGCAATATATTTCATTTTAGAGTTCTTGGCCATTGAGTTTAACAGTTGCTTGATTGGCAAGGCTGAACTGCTTCCTTTAATGCCAAGAAGTCTCTGTTAAATTTCAGACTTGTCTTTCTGTCCTTCAGCAACTACAGTGATGAGAAATCGGGGACAACATAGAGTTCAAGGAACCTATAAATGGTCATGGTAGTCCTTATTTTTATTTTCTCCTTTACCTCCTCACCTAAACATTTTAATCATTCTTCATTCTATACGTTCTGTTGCCTTTATGTCTTCCTTCTCTTGGTTTCTATGTCATTTTTCTCTTTGCTCTTTTAAATCTGATCTATAATCATGCTATCAGCTATAATCAACATTGAAAATGCTAGTTTCATCTTCTATATTAAAAAAAAAAATCTCAATTGAGGAAAAGGCTGAATATAGCTAACTTTGGTATTTGCCTTTGAATTTGGAGGGCTTCCTGCCAATAAAATTATCCTCTGAAACTCCTTGGATATTGTCTTTACAAAGCACACTAGCCAGTAAGTTGCATACTGACATCAGTTCGAATATTTGGGTTAACTTTTATTGCTTGCTGTTCCAGCCAATGAAAGCAAACGCCCTTGGCCATTATTTCCCAGATAGTTAGGATTTATGGGACAGAAGAAAAACTAAGAGATTGATGTAGATTTTCTTTATTTATGTTTTAACAGGTAAACACTTTTTAAAAACTCCCATTGTCACCATTAAATGGACATGTTAGGAAACATAGTTACAACATAAATTGAATAAAAATATCCTATGAAAATCCCATTTTTCTCATTTTCTCATTTTATTTTAAGGACTGGATATAGCTATCAATCAGAATTCATGCAACTTTGCACCCTTAGGTCCAATACAATTGTTCCTTTTCTGATACAGATGGTTACACCTTTGGGCTGAATGCTCTGCCTCTCAGAGGTTTTCATATCCCATTGCCTTTATATGGAGGATCATCATTTAATCCTTAGGCTTACAATGTTCCCAAGGTCATAGTGGCAAATTCTTAACTCTAACATATAGAGACACTAAAAATAAAATGAAATGAATTTGACCCACAAAAAGCAAGTAAATGGGTCAATTTTATTGTTATATTTATGTATTTATATATTTAATTAATTTAATTTTTACCACTGTGCCAGGAACTAAAGATATGGGATACATAGTAAGAGATAAAGGTAAGTGGGGTACAGGTGTTGAGGGACACATGTATGAGGTATGACACTCATTCTTGAGAAGATTTTTGTCTCATAAGACAAAAACATTCATATCACAAGATAGACAGTAGTCAATGCTGAATAGAGAAACAATAAAGCTTCTATTAGAGGGCAAAGAAAGGAGAAATTCATTTCACCGGAAGAATCAAAGACTAGATCACTAAAGTATTACATGTAATTTTCTAATTATATTATTACTTGACAAGTGTTCTTTCATGGTTACAATATAAGCTTCACAAGGGCAAGGTCTCGCTCAGATACAAGAACCTCTACATCTCAGCCTTATCCATAGTGCCTGGTATCTAGTATTCCAAATATTTCTTGAATGACTAAATGGGTGCCTACAATGACAGGTACTATGAAGGAGACCAAGAAATTGAAGTTTCTTTCATTGCATTTGAGCATCCATAAGCAGATAGGGTTTCAAACATGGCATATGTTAAAGCAGCTCATTACTTGTATTGGAGATCACAAATGGTCATGGTGACTTACTTATTTCATTCTGAAATGGAATAATTTCATCCTCACTCAGCTTTTCCTTAGGCATTGAATTTGATGCCATATTTATTGAGACATCTATTTGGAATTGGATGTCATACCGTGAAGAACCATTATAGACAAATGTTACAGCCACTTGTTGCTGAATAATGACTTATACTGGGCAGTTGCTTAAAAGGTTGATTTTATTCATTTTATTTGTAATGCTTAAGGAAAGCAGAAGGGTGAGAGAGCAACAATTTTTTTTCTAGCTAGTAATTTGTACAACTCTGTGGGCAAAGTGCTCAGCTCATACCTGGGATCAGAATCCTTTATTAGGCAGTGACTGTGGTGATATTTTTACATCTCCAGATAGTGGTTTGCCAACTGAAATGCATTCTGATGCATTTGTTTTTGTAATATTATCTTTGGCCCAACAGATTCATTTTTTTTTCTTCTTATACTTTCAACACTTCTTCAATAGGGAGTTATGTTATCTGGTGACATCATTGAGTTGCCTCTGTGCACAGTGGTGGGCTCTTGAATATCCCACTCAAGAGAACACAAGACACCAAGTGCCAGCGGAGGCACTGTAATTTATTGAAACTAAAAGAGCAAGAAATAGAGTGTCAGGGAGACCAAAGAGAAGAACCAAAGAGAATCGGCACCTCCTATGGAACCCAGCTGAGAATATTTAAGTTGAGGGACTCAGTTATCTCTTCCTTGTCTTTCCTCACTGATTTTTCTTTCTTCTAGTTGATCAGATCCACTGGCCACATCATCCAATGAATTCCCATTTTCTAGACTTGGGATCTCATGAAAATTTGTCATATACCTGAAACATACTCAAAATATACCATGTGCCCTTTAGTACCCTTAGTGTGGGTCATGAAGACATGAAGGCCACTTTTCTGCTAGCACTTGGGATTGGGATCTTATGGGGACTTGCACCTTCCCTAGCTTGGGTTGTCAGCAGGATATTTTTCTCTGGTCTCTTCACAGTCATGACCAATTGGGGGCTACATCATTTGTTCCAGTTACAACTGGTGGTTTCTCCACCCCTGTCCCCAGAGGAAGCAAAGTTACATATGTCAACTTGGCAGGAATCATTCACTTAAAACAAATTTGTAGCAAGTCACATTTTTCTACCATTTTCACTTTGAGTGATCAAGTAGTCACAGTTTAGGGAAACACCATGATGCCTCCTTTAATGGTAACAGTGCTTTGTCTCATTGAGCTGCTGTTGCTTCAGTATTAGGGGGAAGGAGCCCATGTTGTTTGAGTAATCCTTTCCTATGAATACTTGTCGGGGCCCAGACCTGAGGCCCAGACCTGAACATCCGGGTTCTTGCCTGAAGCAGGTACTGAATGTTAGCTCCAGGGAAGGTTTCAAGTTTCCTATTGTGACGACTGAACCTTTCCCCCTGCTTGCTACTGTGGCTTGTTTGCATTGGTGGTCTCTCCTTGCTAGAGATAACGAGAGACCTCCTCCTCTGAACCCTATATAACATTGTACACATTCCTGAATAAATGAGACTGGCGATGATCCTGGCTTTGTCTCCACTCCTCGCGTACCCCTGTCCCATACCAAGCCCCTGCTTCCTCCCCCGGGTACCCCGTTGATCTGCCCGGCTGGCCCGGACAAATACTGGGACTGTATCCCCAGAGTTGATTACCTGTATCTATAGGTAATGGAGGCTTAACTGGTATAAAAGTCATAGCCACTTTCAGACCCATTAAGTTTAATGGTTTGTATAATGATAGGCTGCAACTGATGAAATAACCAAAGAACAATTCATGAACTGTTTATGGAAGAACACCTTTACCATTCAAAATGGACATTAAACTATGACTGGTTTAATTGCAAGGCAAAAGTTCCCCTCTTTATTTTCCGGTTAGTTGTATATGTAGCCTACAGGGTACAGTAAGAGCTATATCTCGGGAGAAAGGTTGGACCTTTTAAGCTAATGAGTTTGAACCCTTGAATGGTTTCTATTATTTTTTAAATCATTGTTGAAATGTAATGAGGAGCTAATAAATTAATTTAGATGTAAGTCAAATTAATGTAAGTTAAAGACAAATTCAAGCAAGGGAAAGTCAAATGTGCACATTAAAATGACAGCTTTTGCCTGAATCCCCTGATGACCTATGGAAAGGAGAAAATGTTATTTAGGACATCAAGTGCCATGAGATTAACAATTGTCTATTTTATTCGCTCTTATATCCTCAGAGTCTAGAAAAATATCTAGCATTTAACAGGCATTCAGCAAATATTGGACATATATGGTTTATGAATATATAGCCTACCTTGGATGAAGTAGCTTTGTTTCATTTCTGAAGGGGTGAAAGTTCTTTCTCTCAGAAAAAGAGGAGAAAAATAATCTATAAAAAAATTCAGCAGTGGTTGATATTCTTCCCAGCTCTACCTTTTTTCACATAAATCTTTTCCTGAGAGCAAACCACAGGGATTTGTGGTTGTCACCATCAATGATAGGTTTGGGATATGATAAAATGTGGAAAATGACTAAGTAGAAGAGTACATGCTTTATAAAATAGAATTTAAAATAATAGCTATCAACAGCCGAACTCTGTAGGAAGCACATGCTGGGAAAATATAAACCCCACCCTGGTGATGGCATCTGGTACAAATTGAGAAGTGAATTGGACAACAAAATGCAATGTGTCTTCAGCAGTCCATAACCATCAGTGATGCGTATGAATCCTTGGAGCCTCAATCTTCCCCTTTTTGAAACAGTTAAGATTAGTAAGGAATGAAAAGGAAATGGCTCAATTATCTTTGAGCAGCTTGTCCCTCCTGCTGGATAGTCAACTCTCCAAACATGCATTTTAATATACTTAGGGATTTTCTGTATCTAGTGGTTATATTTAGATAAAAATGTACCCCTCCCTGCACACATCCTGCATTGTTGCATCATTGATGTCTCATTCTGACACATTCAATAATTTAACATGTAACCTAACTGAAAGAACAGTCATGCACAGTGATAACGCTTGCATCATGGAAAGTAAAAAAAAAAGAAAAGAAAAGAAAAGAAAACTAACAATTGTGGAAGAAGCAGATTTCAAGTGGGAAAAGCTGTCCCAGTTATCAGTGACTGTACCAGGCAAATGATGCAAATTCAAGAATTTCAATACAACCTAAGTTTATTGAGCATGTATTGTGTGTCAAGAATGGAAGATGGCACCAAACAACAAAAAGCTCTTTATCCCCTATTACTTATGTTCTAACATCTGGCATGAATTTTCTTAACATCATTGCAAGTCTCATTGGATTTACACCGTGAAACCCTGAAAAGGATTTACTTTGGGTTAAATTAACACCATCCGTGTAGAAGTCTCGAGCTGGAAAAACATGGAAGTGAGGTAGCTGTTGCCCATGTCCTGTTGCTAGTTAAGCTTAGCCTTCTATGAAAGCCAGGAGACTAAGTTTTATATGCATCCTGAAGGGTTTTCAATAAAAAAAGATGCATTTTGAAAATTAAACAAGAATTAAAATTCATAGAAAGTAAACTGTTTAAAAACATGAGATCCATGAAGAAAGGATAATAAAATCAAAAGGTCCTACCGGCAAAATAGAAAAGTAACTGACGTACCACTTTACTACTTTCATATTTTAACTATAAGTTTACCTTTTCAACAAAGCCCTCCTTAACCACCCAACCCCTTACTACTTCTGGCACTTCTAAACACCCCCTTATCTCTATTCTGCTTTGTACCATTTTATATATTACACATCATATCCTTATTTATTTCATTGTTGCTTCCCTTTACTCTGGAGTATAAATTTGATCGGGAGAGGGGCTTTTTCACAGTTGTTTCCAGGTGATGTTAGGAACCCCCCCATTTGAGGCAGAGATGCCTTTCCCTAACTAGATGTGTGATCATTGGCCCTTTCAGACAATAGTATTCATTAATACATCATAAATCTATCTATAAGGGAAACATTATACACTCAGTCCCCAAGTCACAAAACCACTTGATATGTGAGTATTTAAAAAAAAAATCCTTCTTTTACTGTTTGTACATGTGAATAAGTAATGTTTTCCAAGATACCAAGTCATGATACAATTGGTTTTCATAAAACTGCTTCATATAACCATCAGTAAAAGAATTTTGAGGATTTATGGCGATGAAATGTAGGCATTTAAGACTTGTGATGGTGGACACAATTTGAAAACAAGGTCAAAATGACCTAAAGAAAATAAATTCTTTATTAATAACAATTGCTAGTCAAGGATTCTGGGATAGAGTTTATGGAAGTTGATGGTTTGGTGATAAATTGCCTGACTGAATAAGGGGGATTAAGTGTATGTAGAAAGTGACAGAAATTAGACAATAATTTATAGTTGGTGAACATGGAGGGATGAACATAGTGGGAATTTAAAAATGGATTACCCCCATATCATTCTAACTGAATGATAATTTTCTGGTCCAAAACGGAAATAGAGACTGTTACAAGACAGGGAGAGGGGCAGCCCAAACCCCACAAACCTGCCTATTTTACATGGGTTCTGCCCTCCGCCGCATCAACACAAAGCATATGAGACTTTAATGGGAAGGAACTTTAATAAAACTAGGAAAATACAGGAAAGGCAAAGAGTCTAGTTTCTAAATGAAGCACCCAAAGTTACCCGTCCCCTCATGGGTAAAACTCCATCCAAATGGGATTGGCCCAGAGCAAGGCCCCAAAGCCTGCCACAAGTCTAAAGCATCTTCCAGTGGGGACCCACAGAAAAGGGTCAGAAACAACCAGACAAGCCCGGAAGGAAAAGAGCAAAATCAACATCAAGATAAAAGCTGCCGTTGTCACCACCCCACGGGTCTCACCCACATCCGTGTCACCCAGTCCACAAACAAAAGACAAGTGCAGTTTTTCACATGTTTCTAGGCTCCATGTGCCTCCTCCAGGTCTCCTTCTGGCTCCATCCTGCTTCCTTCCTTCCTCAGTCTCCTCTGCAGCTTCTTCTCTTCCTGCTCAGCTCCACCCTCCTTTGGGTGGGACAGGAAACCTGGAACCTCCCTCTTTCCTGGGGACCACCCTGTTATAAGACCAGTTATTCATTCTCTAAATAAAAGATTTACTTGGATATCACAAACAATAATTAAACTAAAGCAGATTAGAATGATTTAATCTTTCTAAACATAAGTTCCAGGGTACAAAGACCAGGTTCGAATTGTGTCTCCAGCAACCTCCCCTCACAAAAAAGAAGATATGCTGAAGACCTAACTCCCAGTTCTATGAATGTGCTCTTGTAGAAATAACAAACATCATTGCAGGGGAATTACCTAAAATGGGATTATATGGGAGCCCAGTAAATCCTTAATCCAATATAACTGGTATCCTTATGAAAAAAAACGAGGACAGAGTGTGAACACACAAACACACAGGAAAAAACAAGTCAATATTGTACAGAGATTGAGTGATGCATTTGCAAGACAAGGATCGCCTGGGGCTATCAGAAGCTGTAAGAGGTAAGGGAGAATCTTCCCCTGGAGGCTACAGAGCAAGCAAGACCCTGCCAACACTTAGATTTCGGATTTCTAGGCTCCAGGACTGTTACATTGTAGGTTTCTGTTGTTTTAAGCCACCAAATCTGTCACACATATTTTATGGCATCTCTACGAAACCAATGTATCAACCTAAACCTACGTGGAGAAGAAAAGCCGAAAAATGAAGTAAAAGTTTGTAACTTCTCACCACTTGAGGTGAGATGCGTAAGCTGATGGCAGGAAAGAGAGATTTTTATTTTGAAAAAGACTTTAGGGTCCCCTGCCTTGTCTAGTGAGGGGAGAAGTACAACTATTTCTGTCCTAATAGGTGCAAGTGTTGTTGTCAAGACTTTACCTCTGGTTGCTTAGATGAAGCATTGTCAATCTCTCTCTATTTATGATGCCAGTTGGAATTAAACCTGACCCTACTGAAGCTGAGCAATAAGGCAAAACTGACTCCAAAATTATTTTTAGATGAATTTGATGGAGGACAAGAATGGGGGGGGGAATGAAAAGGAGGTACTCCACAAGACCAGAAACCTGGCTCACAAGGAGGTGGGGGTAGAAGAGATTAACATAGCCGTTGACACAGCTATGGAAACCAAGATCCTTAGGCACAGACCACACTGTTGCAGAAGCTAGTATCCTTAGGTGCAGACTAGTGTCCTTAGGGCAGACACCTAGATTACAAAGCATAACATCCAAGCAGGTTTCCCAAAGCTCATCCAAAGGTACAGATATGGAGATTGAGCCCAATTGTAGAATCTCTGCCCTTTCAAATTCTACATAGTTATCCAAAATTAGCAACCAACTAATGGCTCACAAGGAGTGAGCCCCTCCCAAACACCCAAACAGAGGACGATATCAGTGCAGTTTCTGCACAGGCTCAGGGCAGCACTCCCACTGCCCACCTGTGACTATGCAGGTGCCTCTTTTCACCAACTCTCCTCTGCATGGCAGCAGCCTTCCTGCCTGCCCATGACCTGTACCATGCCAGGACTTCTCCTCACTGACCTCCCTCAGTGGAGGCTGCTCTCTACAAGGCCGCCTGCCTGCAACCATGCAGGCCTCTCTCAGCAAACCTGTCCCTTTCGGGGCAGCTCTTCCTGCCTGCTTGTGTCTATGCAAGTGTACTTTACTTTTCTGACCCTTCTCCTAATAAACCTGCACTTTAAATATAACTAATATCTCTGCCTCGTGGAAAAACTCACCAGGGAAACTCACCGCGTATCGCTGAAACGGGATCTCTGGTGACACCTTTCCCAGAGTGAACCCAAGGACCCTGCACTCCAACCCCACAGACTACAAAAACAACCACAAATTGATTAAAGCCAATCACTCTCCTATTTTTTCAAACTTGACACTGATGCCTAAAAATTAACCTCACACATTTCATCATTGTACCAGCTGGTTTTAGTTGTGAGGTTCATAATCTTCAGTTAACTTAGTGTTAACATGGTAGCCAAACAAGAGTTTCATTAAAGCTGGAAATTATTTGGGGTATCTAGGCCCTAAAAATGATTGCTCTACAGATAATTACCTATCTGTGTCTTTCTAGCAATTTTTGTTTTTCCTAGACCCACGACTCCTTCCCCATTTTCTTGTCAGTGGTAACCAGAGCAGGCTGGGAATTGTTTACTTGTCTCTTGTGTTCTGCATTCCTCATACTTGCCCCTACATAGTGTCTTTCAGTATCATTTACCCTTGTCAATCAGTGCATCTTCTTTACTTCCTGTTTGTCTACCTTGTGTCACTGTAGGGGAGGAGGGGACAATGAGTAGATAGTTTGTGTGTAATTTTAGACAAAATTTTTGTCTCTTGCATTTTACATTTTAAGGAAAGAAATGATGAAATCTCTTGTATAGCGTTGTTTTTTTTTAAAATGCAATTGTTTACTGAAAAGGGGCTTTATTATTGCTGGTACAGTTACAGAATGCTATGATATAGAATGCTATGCTATTCATTTAATCAGGATGCATCAAATCATATTCAGTGATTATGCAAATAGCAAAACTGACATTTAATTTGACATTTTTAAAGAAACATATAGAAATACTGTCTGGAAAGCATTATTACTTTATCAATATTATTATTTTAAAGAGTAAACCTCATTGCAAGCCTATCTTATTCATCTCTCCATTTAACAAATATTTACTGAGTGTTTACCATGTTCTGTGATGGGAACTGGAAATGCAATATGAACAAGGACACGGTCCCTGGCCTCCTGGGCCTTATCTAGCAGGGACAGAAACACAGATATAGATAGGGCAAGAGCCTTTTGCTCAGAATTGCTATAGGAATTGTTATCTGAAGAGTGAGGGGTGTTTGTCAGGAGAAGAGAACAGATCAGGGAAAGGGAAGAGTATGAGGCTATAGGGAAAGGAATGTTAAAAAGCCCAGATTCCACCAGCCTCTATGTAGATCAGAGAAGCTGAATGTAATTTGGCAGGAAGGTTGCTTAGATTGAGGGGGAAGTAGAGAGAGATGAAGTTAAAGATACATTTAGAGGTCATACTAAAAATATCATACTTTAGGATAAGGAATTCCTGTTTCACTCTGAAGACCACCAAGGGCTTAGAAGCAGGGCAGTGATTGGAAGAAAAGTCAAAGATGACTTTGACTCTTCTGTGAGTAAATGCTATAGGACAAGGTCACAGTCAGGGAGACTTCTCAGGAGGATTCTGCTGTACCCTAGATGAGACCTAAGTGTCAGTGTACTGGAAATAGGAATGGAGATGTATACCTAAGTTAAAAATATTAGGAAGTAGCATAGATGGGCCTTGATGATTTATTTAGTTTGAAAGTGGCAAAGAGAGAGGAGTCAAAGACGGCATGCATATGAAACATATGGAACTTTATTTTTTATCCTAGAAAAAAAATTGACATAGAACATGGTAGAAACTGCTAAAATAAATCAAGATCTCAGTTCTCAATACAATGTGGAACAATCATATGCTCTTCTAACATTTCAAGTAGAAGTGTACATTTTGTTTCTGAGGACTCAGCTCATAATTGAGTTATGATTTCAGACCCATTACTCAGTAGTAAGGATTCAGGACTGTGGGAGGAAACAAGTGGTGGCTGGCAGTCATAAACTACAGGTTCTAACATAGTTGAAAGTCGAGAGGCCCATTCAGGATATAGAGGGCCACTAAGAATTCTACAGAAAATGGAAGCAAAGTCTTTGCAACCTCGAGATATTTTGCCAACTTACTTAATATTTTATTGCATTTATAGCACTTATTATGTTACCAGAAATGTAGGACTTTTAAGTATAAAGGTCAAATGATTTGCCCAATATCACACAGCTAATGAGAGGAATGTGGGCGGGACAAGCACATGGCTGACTTGGAAGCTGCAACAGGAGTCAGTAAGGATATAGTCAATTTCCAGAAGAATATTCTGGCAAAAGTTCCTGAGTTTCTTGGCAAGGTAAATAAGTATTTGTGACAGTTACTGCCGGAGAAACTATCTAACTTTTCTCAAGTAAATAGACATAAGAAAAATCTTTCAATTGTGGAAACAAATGGTGATTTTTCTGAGAGATGTTTACCTTCTAGTGCTGCCCTAGGGATAAATTCTGTCAGAATGATATACATTGATGGTGTGGGGTCGATTTCCCCAAAAGGGTCAGATAGACTCTTTTCAGTCTGCCCAAAGTAGGCCACTTGTCACATTGGTATGGGACTTAGAGGTCAACCAAGGTTCGGTGAGCCCCAGGAGGAAGATCTATTACCATTACTTAAAGAATGCAGATTGTTTTGGGTTAAGGGAATGTAGTCTCATCAAGCCCCTATGGAAAACAGTATTGAAGTTTCTCAATATATTAAAAATAGATCTGCCATCTGATCCAGCCATTCCATTGCCAGGTAACTATCTGAAGAATACAAAAAAACTCATTGAAAAGATGATGTGCACTCATCTTCTTTGCAGCACTATCTACAGTAGCTAAGGAATGTAAACAACCTATGCGCTCAACAACAGATGAAGGGATAAAGAGATGAGGTATATCTACTCAGTGGAATATTATTCAGATATGAAAAAGGCACAGCTTTGCCCTTTGCAACAACATGGATGGAACAGGAGGGGATTAAGCTTAGTGAAGTAAGGCAGGGGAAAGACAAGTACCAGATGATTTCACTCAAACGTGGAATATAAAGAAACAAAACAAAGGAGCAGACAAAATAAAACCAATTAAGCCCTAGAAATCTGACTGCAAAATTGAGGCTACCAGAGGGGGGATAGGAAGCAATGTGGGGAGGGGACCGATTGACTAGGGAGGAGGATTGTTGGTGCATTGGTAATAAGCTGGTGTGGTGACACACATCTGAAGTCATGTGGCCCTGTACCTCTAAATCATGCATAGATTGTTAACCAATGTTATGCCAATAAAAAATGTCAGTGAGGGCCCTTAAGCCTAGGAAAAATTTTGTCCTTGCCTAAGTTCTTCTCCCCTCCCTAATCAAAGAAGATTGTAGTTTGGAGAGTTTCATCCAGTTATAGGTTTATCAGTGAACATGTCCTCTCTACCTAAGAATCTCAATTTTACTCTCGATTTGGGGATCAGATAAGCACCCCCCACCTTGTTTTCCATGTGAAGTCTCCTCCTCTCTCTCCTTGACTAAACTCCAAGTCTCTAAACATAGGATAAATATCCCTAGCACACTCCATTATGTTAAGTTCTGTAAAGTTTAAAACCAATTTAATTCTCTATATTTATGTTTTTACATAATTGTTTTTCCTTTACTAACTCATCTGATTCTGGTTTTCTGAAAAGATCCCACAGCAGTAGAGGACGATATTCTTTCTGCCCAACAATTTACTTGAAGGATGAGTTGTTGTCAGGGCAAAGATGCTTTATCTTTCCTCTTTGCTATCAGGAGGATTTTTCTCTGAGCTGTTCATCAGAGGTGTGGGCCCCCTTGGAGTGGGTGATTGCCAGGAACTCCTTTTTGTCATGATGACTTTAAGTGCAGATGTAATATGTATCAGATTACAGAGAAAGCCAATTAAATCGAAAAAAGTCAAATATGTTTTGAATTGTGATATAGTAATACATGACCTTATTTATTTGTACAACTACTGAGATCTAGCAGCAGGGGTAGTAACTATTATGATTTGTAATATTTTACTGTAGTTTGTGACCTACATTCAAAACCAACAGAAATGTTCATTTTTGGTTAGAATTCAGGGGTAAGAGGGTCTCCCTGGTGGCGCAGCGGTTGGTTGAGCGCTGGGTTGCGAAACTGCCCACCGCCTCTGCGGCGCCAGTTCAATACCCGGCTGCTCCCCGGCCGGCCACGGGAGGAGGGTCCCACATGGTGCGCAGACCTCTCCTGCCACCCGCTGCTCCCCTCAGCAGTGTGCTTCAGTCCTTCTGCCTGCTCTGCTCCCCGCTCTGGCTCTGGTGAATTCTCTCACCCTCTCAGTGCATGTATAAATAAAACAAACAAACAAACAAACAAACAAATAAATAAATAAGAATTCAAGGGTAAGAGATATGAAAACTTTCTTCTATTCAAGTTTCTGGATCTCCAGTATTCTATCTTTAGTGATTGAGGGGTGTCTGGACCCCAGATTAATAACCCCTGCTAGTAATCCTTCATGACTGTAAAACTTCCTTTAAATTTTCTAGACCTAATACTCTCATCTTGTTCCTTTAATGATTTGTGTAGCTTCTGTTATGCAATAATATATTAGTAGTACTAGTAGTATATATTTTCCTGTATCTTTCTCCTTGCTGTATAAATATCTCTGTGGCTTATTCATTTTTATTTCTTTGTTATCTAGGACATGTTGCCCCACTCAATAACATTTGTTTAATAAGTGAATTAAAACCCTTAACAGCTTCAGGTAAATTTTCCCAGATCACCAGTAATGGAAGGACCTAAATATATTATATGCTTCAACAAGGAGTACAGTGTACAGACACTGACCTTTAATAAGTAGTGTGTTTTCAACAGTGTCTTCCTATCCTAATCTTAATCTTATGCTTTGCATTGTTATATGTGTAATCCTGCATGAGCTAACTGAGTCTTCAAAGTATTTTAATACCTATGGGCAAACAAATGGAACAGTTAATTCCATTGTTAGATGAAAAAAAAATGAATATTCCTATTTGTAAGTGAGAAAAAAATGGAATTTTAGTTGTTTTGAAGGTATTTATTCTGAATAATATGTTTTGGAGATTATGAACAACCTTAATTATAGTAAAAAAAATAAAAGCATTAGCCTAAATATATTAAACTTACCAGCAAATAGCATGAATCAGCTACTACCTGGCTATAAAATTTTACTTCCATATTGCCCAATTCTGATATAAAGTGAGATATCAAAAATCAGCTGGTGTTCAATCCATACTACTTTAGCCATTATTTAAAAAATGGAGATAGAAGCTCTGATAGAAAGTGTATACGTTCTAATAGTAAGCATAGAAAATCACAAAGAGAAAAACACAAAAAGAAGGGACAACTAGCGCCAAGGGAGAGCAGCCTTTTGTACTTGACCTTCAATGGATCTCAGGAATGCTGGTGTGGTCAATCTAGAAATAAGCTCATTCTCTCTCTCTATGTCTCTATCACACACACACACACACACACACACAACACACACAGTCTATCCTTATTTTTCCCTCCTATGTTTTCTTGGGGGATAAGAGTAGTTTTCTAGATGACTACAAAATTTGTAATAATTATAAATTTTAATTAATTTAAATATTTACATAGCAATGTTAATTTTAACTCACTATGTTTTTTTTTCTGTAAAAAATTCTTTCTCCTGTGCTTTAAAAATATTTTTGTACATTAAAAAAACCAGTATTGTTGTAGTAAAAATCATTTCTGCTTTATTTTTTAAATGTTTTCATTTTTTCTTTGTTAAAATTTTTTTCAAGTGTATGGAAAGAAAAAAATTATAGGGAAAAGATGTGAGGATAAATGAGATCATCTGACCATGAAATGTATGGAAAATAATTTTAATTACTCTTCTTTTTGGATAGCATGATTAGATTTCCCATTTTTGGAGAGGAAAAAAGACCCCATTATATTCTAGGGTGGCCAAAGAAGATTAAGTTTCTGTAACCATCCATGAACTGTTATCATCATATCCTTTACTCCTAGAATCTGCAGTCTTGCTTCAGGAGAATTTTTTATTACAAACCCACATTGAGATTAGAGGACTGCTTGAGTCACAGGCCAAGGTTTTCAAACTTGCCACATGCCAGACAGGGCTTTCTCATGCTGCTGAGGTCTGGGGTCAAACCACTTTCTTCCTCTTTCCATCTCATGTCTTCCTCTTTTTTTTTTGATTCTTACCAGAAAATATATTGCAATTTTTATTTTCTTTTTCCTTTCAAGCCCTACAGCCCTGCCCAAGGCAAAATGCTTCAGGGATTAGGAAGATGAAGCAGCTAAGTTAAATCAATAGTGACAGCTAGTGAACGCATATAAATTTCAACAAGCAAATGTTCAGCATTGTCTCTTGGGCCTAAACCCAACATTAACATCACTGGATTTCCTGACTTAAAGTTCTCACAAAACAAAAATGAAATAACTAACAAAGTGCCAGCCACTCATAGCCTTTAGGTAAATGAGTTTGATCTTCATTAATCTCAAATTAGAGTTCTTGCATAGACTCACATTTGGGATAGATGGTTCCACCCTAAGAAGAGCTTATCATCCATAAATCGAAGATAAGAAAATACTTCTCCAGTTCCTCTTAGTCACTTTAAATGTCCTGTCCAGCTCGTTAACATTTGGATGATGTGTTATGAGAGCTGGGGCTGAGAATTAATGCCATTCACATAAGAAACAACATAAGTTAGCTCATCTCTCCTCTCTGGCTAGCCACAACTATTTCCATTAAAACACTGGTTGATGCAAATGTGATTTTTGTAGACATATAGAGTATGTAGCTTTGAATGTAGTGGGATCTTAAAAAATATTTAGTAACTTAATTATATATTTTATTTAGGTACACATATATAAATGCATATGTGTATTTAAATGTGTATATTGTATTTTATGTATTTCAACAATTTTAGGAAGTAGTACAGAAATAGCTCAGTGGCACTACACACAACTTGTATAATAGAAGTTTATTTTGCCCCTTTACTTACAATGTATCAAGTCAAATTTTTCTATTTTCTCAAGGTATATTTGGATACTTTGATGTTTTATTTTTGCTGAAACCAAACAAAATCAAGACCTAACATGTACCCTAAATGCATTTTCACTTATGATTAATTTATTATGAACTGGTATTGTTGATAAGAGTTTTATTTAGTCTGTAACATTTTGGAGATATTGTTAAAAATGATTTCTAACATGATGGCATTTAAGCCAAAGTAACTACTTTTCTCAATATGCTAAATTTTATGGAAAAGGAAGGAAAATCTAGTAAAGCTAAAGACCTTTTACTCAAAAGACATATACTTGTATTTTTACGTTAATGCTTAGAGCTATTCCATGATAGTGTACTGTCTAATTCTCATTTTACTCCTAGTAAGAACAAAATATAAAGGTTAAAAGTTCTTCCCAAAACATGCATGGTTTTAATTTTCAAAATGTGAGTGAAACTTACTTGCACAATAAAGTAAGACTGTCAAAGAGGGGGGTTTTCAAGAAACTTTCTTGAGTAGTTCTAAGTGTTAATATAAGTTAAGGAGTTGATGGCATCAAAGGAAATAGTGAAATTTCTAGAGGTATCCTTCTGTGCTGTGATCCTCTATTCTTACCTAGTAGTTGGCCTTCCGGAGACTTTTTCTGTAAATTAATAATTGGAATGCTTTAGAATATTTGTCATTTTTCATAAGCTTATTTACTCTGTGGAAAAGGTAAATTCTCCTTCCGTATCTCTAAGTTCTTATTCTACCTTCCCATGGGTGTGAATACATATGAACACACACATACACACACAGACACTCAACATTTGAGGCACTAAACTATGTGATAACAACATAGTAAATGTTGCAATAAAGGCATTTATTTATGTAAACAGGCAAGACATACTGATATTACTCTAGTATCTATTCCTTCTTTCTTTGGTAAGAGATTGGAGCATCTACTTAAGCCAAAGCTATCCATTTTGTTCAATGTGATTTAATGAGATAATCCTCTTTATGACACTATCCCAAACTAGATTCTCATGGCTCTTACCAAAGGACTGGTTTGAGATTAAACCAAAATTAATCTGGAGTTAAAGTAAAAAATAGTGTTCCAACACTGCAAAAAGTAAAGGAGTCAATCCTATGCTTATTTACATATTTATACATGCTTATCCAAATCCTGTGGCCACCATCACAGAATGATAGATATATGACTTTAAGTATAATTCAGGTGGGTTTCAGGTCCAGTTGAATTCTCATTCAACCTGTGTTCATCTTTCGCCATAAGCCGTACTTTTTTAAATATTGCCTTTTTTTGCCTGCTCTAAATAATGAAAACCCATGGGGATATTTAATGATTTAATGACCAAGACTGTTAGGATCCTATACCTACAGACTCTTTAGTGATAAAACAAAATCGCTTCACAGATGTGTTAGGGAAGTTAGTGAATTTAACTATAGGCCACTAGGAATTTCTTTTAGGAAGTACTCTTTATAAGTAAACTCTTATTCACAAATTCTTATGTACAAATTATACAAAAATGTTCCCATTTCTGGGGATAAGAGCTGAATAGACGCTTTTCAAAGAAGACATACAGATGGCCAACAGGCTCATGGAAAATGCTTATCATCACTTATCAGGCAGAGGCAAATCAAAGCTGTAATGACCACCTCACGCCTGTGAAAATGCCAAATCAAGAGGACCAGAAGTAATAAATATTGGCGAGGGTTTGGAGAAAGGGGAACCCTCAGAATGTTTGTAGAAATGCAGTCAGGTACAGCCTCTATGGAAAATAATATGGAGGTTTCTCAAAATATTAAAAATAGTATACCGTATGAACCAGCATTTCCACTCCTAGGTATGAGTAGATGCAAAATCACTAATTTGAAGGGATACATGCATGCTTATATTCATTGCAGCACTATTTACAATAGCAAGCTATAGAAACAGCCTAAGTGCCCAATAGGTGATGAATGAATTAAGAAGATGTGGTACATGACTCAAATCTTAAAAAGAAAGACGCAATCTTGCCATTTGCAACAACATTGATGGGATTAGAGGATTTTAAGTTAATAAGTCAGAAGAAAAAACACAAATTTCACGATTTCACTCATGTAGAATATAGAGGAACAAAATAAATGAACAGAGGAAGTTAAACCAAAATAAATCCTAGAAATTTCACTGTAAAATTGAGGCTACCAGAGGGAGTGCATGGGAGATGGGGAATACAGTGGCAATGGACAAGGGTGAAGGGTTATGGTGCCTTGGTGGTAGGTGTGGTTCAGTAATATATATTTGAAGGTAGGTGTGAAACTATACCTTCAATTCATATACAGTGTTGTAAAGCCTTGCTACCTTAGTAACAACAACAAAACTACAATCCAAAAATTCTGCATTGAAAATGAAAAAACATGCTCCCATACCTGCATTTATAGTTCTGAGGTCAGTTCCTCCAAAAGTAAGCCCCTACAAATATGTCTCATCATGTGAAAAACTAACTATAGTTTACCAAAGCTGTAAGAGAAAGTCTCTGTCTACACATTAGATCTGTTAACATCTTGTCTAGCAGTTATGTAAAATTTATCTGAATTGATTTTTCTGTTTTAAGATGATAAATGAGATGGTTCGTGCTGGATGGCAGGGTCACAAGTTTTAACACATATTACAGTGACCTCTTCTCAACTGCTGGCGGTGATACAGGGAGGCAGACCCTCAGTATTCAAAGTGCAGACCCTCCAGGGAGCATGTTAGAGAAATACAGAATTTCAGACCCCACCTAAGACCTACTGAGTCAGAATCTGAATTTTAACAATATCTCCTGGAGATATATATGTACCATAAATTTTAAGAAGCACTTATTGTGATCATTGCAATCTGGGTAGTTGGCTCTGCAAAACCCTCTTTATACACAGTTATCTGTCCTATTTAGGTTGTTGGTGCTGGAGAGTTCTACAGTCAGAACCTTTGTTGCTCCAGTGCCTGGTCTGTACCACACACAGGTCCAAGGATGCTCAGGAAAGCAAAGCCTTACATGTCCCTGTCTCATCATGGTGAGCTACCCTGTACTCACTCCCTTCGCCGTCGGCAGTGCTCTGTCTACTGTGGCATCCATCAATGCTGCCTTGAATGATTGTTCAAATTACCATAATGTGTTCCTTGCTTACCAGAACATGTAGGGCTATAATTTTAAAGAAAGTATAGAGTGCATTCTTTCAAATAGCAATGTAACTGGAACAAGTTGAATATTAAATGAATAATTTACATTGTGAAAATCATCATTCTCTTAACATTTTTATTTAGTTTTCACCAGCACTAAACAGGATTAAAGGTGGGTACATTAGTGTTCTTGTGTTTGCCCACTTACCATGCTGCTAGTGATTTCCCTAACACAGACCTTTGGGGACAGATTGTCTGATGTGCTAAACATTACCAGGAACCCTAGGAATGGGAGTTCCTTCCTTTATGATACTTGATCTTGAAATGTTCATCTAAATAAAATGAGCATACTGGTTTACCTTTGTTAGCTAATATTTTCCTGATAAAATTGTTATGGAGACCTCTGACTTTAGGACAAATGGCAAATGATGATTCTTGGAGTCACCTTCATCTTTTGATCCTTAAGTCTTACTTGAAGTTTGTCTTAAGTGAAAAATGTCTGGGATTCATGCGATATTCAGCTTCTTTCAAAAGTTTGTGTGCTGCCCTTAGACCAAGGTCATCTCAGACAAAGTGACTCACTACCAGTAAAGAAAGTTTTTTGTGACGAAAAGGTGGACAGAAATTGCTCAGGAGTCCAGCCAAGAGAAAAGGAAAATTTTATCACTGACATGGCCTTAGAATTGCCAGCCCTTATTGATAGCAGAAAGCTGACTGGCTTTTAGCCACTTTATTCTAGTTTTAAAACCTCTAAAGACAATGCACTTGCTCTACCCTGCATTTGGGAGCAATCTGCACCCATCACCATGTCATCCCTTGATGTGTCAGTACAGGGGCATATGTTCACGAGTTTTAGAAGGTTACATACCAAGCACTGATATATTAATCTCCGGGGCCTGGCACTCACAGGCAAGATCAAGAAGTGGCTAGAGCATCTTAGTTACAAGTTAATGTCTTATCCTGGTGCCTTTATTTTAGGAATTTGAGTTTTGGCTGGTGTAGTGAGCAAAATGATTACCCCACCTACCCTTCCAAAGATATCTACATCCTATTCCCTGAACCTATAAATGCTACATGGCAAAGGGAAAGGAAGACTGTAGACAAAATTAAAGTTGCCATTCAGAAAAAAAGGAAGATTACCCTACTTTATTTATGTGCATTCAGCATAATCAGAAGCATCCTTAAAAATAGAAAAGGGGACAGGAGAGAATCAGAGCAAGATGTGACTAAGGAAGTATCGTTAGACAGATGCTGCTGGCATTGAAGTTGGAGGAAAGGGGCTATGAGCCAAAGAATGGGGGCTGACCCTAGAAACTAGAAAAGTCAACAAAATGGATTCTCCCCTAGAGTCTCCGGAAAAGAGAACAGCCCTGCTAACACCTTGCTATTGGCCCAGTGAGACCCATGTTGGAATTCTACCCTACAGAGCTGGAAGCTAATAAAAAATTTTTTAAGACTCCAAGTATATGGTAATTTGTTACAGAAGCAATTGGAAAAAAAGAATTGGTAAAGTAAAAATCATTGTAGTATGTAGAATCTAACAGAGCCAAATCCTGGGTCTACATCTAACTACTAGTATACTATTGGTAAATTTCCTTAGCTTTATGTCCCTTATCCCATTGAGTGGATATAATAGACATAATCTTTCTTTTTTTGTGGAATGAACATAATATCTGTCCTTATCTGTGAAATGTACGTAATAGTACTTACCTTTTAAGGTTGTTATGAGAATGAAATAACAAGCAAATGTAAAATTTCTTGGTTAGTACCTATCATGATGGGGCTTTTCAAAGGTACTAATTCTTTTTAAAAAAAAAAAAAAAGATTGATTTATTTATGTATACAAGAACTGGGGTAGAGGCCAGAGGTGCGGTGGGGCGGGGAGCGGGGGGCGGAGGGAGGGTGGTATTTGTGTAAGTATTCACCAGAGACAGAGTGGGGAACAGAATAGGCAGATCTACTGAAATACAATGCTGAGGGGAGCAGCAGGCAAGGCAGGAGAGGTCTGCTGTGCCATGTGGGTAACTCCCTGGCCAGCTGGGATTAAACTCATGTTGCAGAGGCTGTGGATAGCTTCACAGCGCTATGCCTAACCCCTTGTGCCACCAGGGAGGCCCAAAAGTACTGATTCTTTATTATTTCCCTTTTTACAGTGTGTTGATCCTCTTAGTACTGGCTCCATTTTCTTTAGGATCACCTCTTGCTTTTCTCTAGCAAGCAAGATAGAATGCACAAAAACTTAGCAGCACTTCAGAAAAAAATAAGGTACCAATTGATTGTATCATTTTGTGACTTCCCTAAAAAAACATTAGAAATGCACCTAAATCCTTTTATCAAAATGTATAACTTTCCTTTCTTGGCAGATGTTTCTTCTAAGACCCTGAATAATATAGGAAAATTATTTTTCTAACTGCCCAACAGGCTTCAAGACAATCTTGACCGCCTCTGTGGATACATCATAATATTCACTTGAGCTTAGTGACAGTCTTAGTTCACTCTGTTCTGTACTGAAATACAAATTCTGAAATTTTTCATGAGCAAATAAAGGGAACAGCTGTGAGGTCCTGGTTCATCTTTTCTATTTTACTTTTTCGATTTTACTTTTACAACAGCTGACTGTGCAAAGTTGAGAACAATTAACACATTGTGCTCTCAACCCTAATTTTATTAAGTGCCCTGAAGAACAAACCAACAGACTCCTATAAAATTTCATGACCAAAAGAGCTGTAGGGTTAGTATTGCTCTTGGAATGTCTTGATTGGTACAAGCATTTATTGTGCCAAGTTTCTTGAGAATTCTTTTTGGTGGGTGTAACCACTGTGGTTTTACCTCACTTGTGGCCTAATAAGTAAGTCTGCCACATGGATACTGGCAGAAGACACAGCACTTGGGATCAGAGGTGAAAGATAGTTTATTCCGAAAGGAATAGCAGTCACTGGATTTCAGTAGATATGCCAGTTCACTAAAACCCAGTTCCCACAGAACAAAGGGAAGAACCCAGTTCCTGCATATATTTTGAGGAGAGGAAAGAGATGCTTATGGAACCCCAAAACTTTATAATGGTTGGCAAACTAATGTCCCTCTAGTCCAGAGAAAGATATAATTGTTATTTTCATAGACCGTAAACAAGCTTCACTCTGCTCCAAAAAGAGAACACCATCTCTCCCTTGCAGTGGATTTTCACTATACAAACATTTTGGAAACAATAGTCTGAAACAAAGTTATTAGATCATTTGTTCATAAAATGTGCAGAGATGTGAAAGGCCATGGAGAATTGTCTGGCAACAATGGGTTTCTTAGATGAAAATGACTTATTTTCCATGTGGGTAAGAATGCTGCAATAAGAAATGTTATCATAGACATATGTAATATTAAGCTTTTTTCCCATGAGAGAATGATTTTTTTGGCTTCTCTAGCAAAGTGCAGGTTCTAGTTATGTGATCTACCTGTCTGGATTAACCAGGACAAATATAAATCATTTATTTAAATAAAAATTAAAATTTTATCAGTATTTAGCTGGGCAGGGGATGAGAATGAGGATGATAGAAAAGAGATTGTACACCCCACAAAACATTACCCTTTTCCTTGCATTTTATTCTTGCAAGAATGTTGATTGGCAGCCAAAAAAAAAAAAGGAGCCAAGGATGGTGCAGAGGATCTCAGACTTTGGAGACAGGGGAGAGTCATGGGAGCTTCCAGAGGCTACAGTTGTCAAACCTAGTCATACCTGGCTCAGGAGCACAAAACCATCAGGTCTTCAGCTCTCAGGGTTATTACTATTGCTGTTTTGGGGCACACCTCAGTTTAAGGTTCTTGGCACTGACTCTTGCCTCTCATAGATACACCCGCCCCCAGATTACTCAGGGCTCATTTTCTTACTTCTTCCAAGTGTACTTAGATATTACCTTGTCAGTGACCCACCCTGAATTGTAGTCACACCCCCACACACACACACACAGAGTCCATTCACACACAGTTCATTCAGTTTTCCTGCTCTATTTTTTTTAATCTCCCAATATACCATAAAATTTATTTACAAGAATGCAAGCTTAATGGCAGGCATATTTCTCTGTCTTCGTTTCCTCGTATTTGCTAGGCACTTATGTCAGTGCATGACACATAAATGAATAAATATTTTAAATAAATATTTTCTGAATAATGAATGCATGAATGTCACTGGTAAGGCTTTTCGTTGTTATTTGCCTTATTTCTAGGAAGATGGGCCCACTCATATGATATATCATTTTTAAAATAGCACAGACTGGATGCTCTATTTGTAGGTGTGAAATAGTAATAAATGAATGAAGCATAGCAGCAGTGACCCTGTTGATGATAATAATGAATCACATTGATAAAGTGCCTTTCTTCTTCTACCTTTTTTTGGTATGGAATTCCCCTCAGTGTCAGGGTGATGAATTATCCCCATTCCCTCTAGGAAAATGGCTATTCCATCTTAATGCAGGCTTTTAGAAATGAAAAATAATGCCTGCTGCAATCAACTTTTAATTATCTACATTAATGGAGTGCTGATGCAAAAGGAATAATCCTCCAATCATTTACATTTGACTTCAGGATGCAACCAGGGGCTTGTACTCAGAACAACAACATGAAAACATCAGAAGCAGCATGCCATAGTAGAACTCTGTCCTGGGAATTGGACAATTGTATTTATAGAATTGAATTATGCCCTCCACCAAAAAAATTGTTGGTGTTCCAACCTCTGGTAGCTCAGAATGTGTCCTTATTTAGAGACAGGGTCTTTATAAAGGTAATGAAGTTAAAATGAGGTCCTTTGGATGGTCTCTAATCCCTTAGGACTGGTATCTTTATAAAAAGGTGGAAATTGTATGCAGAGACAGATATATGTACATGGAGAACACCTCGTAAAGATTGGAGTTATGTTGCCACAAGCCAATGAACTACCCAATGTTATGTCCTTTCCTGGCCCCCTTCAGAGGAAGCACGACTCTCTGGACAACTTAATCTGTAGCCTCCAATATAGTAAAATATACAACTTCTATTGACTATGTCACCCAGTTTGTGGTAATTTGTTATGGGAGCCACCAAAAACTAATACATTCAGTGATTCAACTCTTAGCTGCTCATTTAGCAGGCAATTCCTCCTCATCTCCAAACCTTTGCTCCTCATCTCTAAATATAAAATAAAGTCCCATGCTGCTTGAAGACTCCATAGTGAAACTTCAGATGTAAACTCCTGCTTTTCGTCTAAATTAGATAGTGAGAAAGTTCCACACATAATCTGCAAAGCAGATAAAATGGTTTACATTTCACTATTACTGGAAAAACTCAAGGTTTTAATATTTTCACATAAAAATAGGAAATTATATACATTATTTTGACAATCCAGCTCTATTTCTATTGGCAGAAATCATTTATGCCTCATTTAACACTACCTTTCTTCAGTGCACTATTAGGACAGGCAAACACAGGTATTCCACAGGCTCTGAGACAGCAAAGTCAGCCCTGTACACATTAGTAGGATTTGAGGGAGGATCGAACTTAAAGCCTCAGCACGTGGCATTCCAAAAGACCGCACCAACTGAATTTTCTTATCTGATGCTGTATTTAATATATATATATATATATATATATATATATATATATATATGTGGAGTACATCCAAGTATTGCATGCATTATTTGCTCCCAAACATCTGTAAAGGAGGACCAATGGAGAACAAAGCAGATTCTCATTTGGAAAATATTTTTAAAATATTTTTCACTGTCCTTGTTATGTACCTTTTCACTATAGTTATGATAGAAGAGATGATTTCCTATAGATGGCTACTACAAGTATGGAAGTTGCACTCCAGAAGAAAATTACACCTATTTTTTAATTTGAAAAGGAAAGGTTTTGTTTTTTTTTTTTTTAAAGATTTATTTATTTATACAAGAACCAGGGTACAGGCCAGATGCACGGGAGGGTGAGAGGATTCACCAGAGACAGAGTGGGGAACAGAACAGGCAGACTGACGAAATACATTGCTGAGGGGAGCAGTGGGCAAGACAGGAGAGGTCTGCTGTGCCATGTGGTACCCTCGCTGGCCGGTTGGGATTGAACCGGTGCTGCAGAGGCTGCGGGCAGCTTCACAGTGCGGCGCTCAAACGCCCGTGCCACCAGGGAGGCCCTAAAAAAGAAACGTTTTCAAGTATTCAGATAAAGTCACCACCTCTCATTAAGTATAGTTCAGTGTAACAAGCAAATAGGAGGTTAGGTTAATAATGTAATACTATCAAATCAGAGCATTTTATCAACAACACTATATTAATATTATTTTCAGTAACACCTTGGTCTTAGAGAGGTTACTTAACAGGGTATTTGGACCATAGGGCATAGAAACAAGAGCTACGTATATAAAAAACCCTGAATAGTTAGAAATGGTCCACAAGAGGGTTCATGAGTTCTGTCTCTTCATCAAAGCCTATTTTTCCATGCTCTAATTCTAATATGTTGATTTCTTTGCTTTACTGATTTACATTAGAAGCCAAGAACACAGGATAGGAATTAGTAAATTTATTAAAAGGGAATGAAATAATAGGAAAGCATTACAGTATCAGGCCATTACATCTGGGTACAGATAGCTTCTAAAATTACATTAGCCTTTGTGTGTACCACTGACAATCATCAATGGTTATAATTATGACCTTGAAATAAATCCTAGGACAGACATCAAATACTATGTTTTATAATTTAGAGGGCTGTATAATAAATTTAAGAAAGATAACCCATGCAAAGTAGTTGATTTGGTCTCATGTTGGCAGTTGACAATTGGGCTGCAGGGTCCTGGAACAACTCAGTCGTATGAAAGGCCTCATTCCCTGGCAATGGCAGTTGAATGATGAATTACTGTATTAGTGCCTCTACAAAGAATGTGCAGCAGTGCCTCCCTGGTGGTGCAGGTAGTTGAGCACAGCGCTGTGAAGGTGTCCGCAGCCTCTGCAGCGCCAGTTGGATCCCTGCCGGCCTTGGAGCAATCCACATAGCGAGCAGACCTCTCCTGGCTCACCCGCTGCTCCCCTCAGCAGTGTATTTCGTCAGTCTGCCTGTTCTGTTCCCACTCTGTCTCTGGTGAATCCTCTCATCCTCCCGCACATCTGGCCTGTACCCCTGTTCTTGTATAAATAAAAAAAAAAACTCTTAAAAAAAAGAATAGGCAGCAAAAAACATGCCTGCTGTTCTTCAACCCCATAGAGGAAAGAGGGAATATATATCTTTAATTTTTATTTATTTAATGTGTGTGTGTATGTGTGCTTTGCAAAGCAGCTGATCAAAATACATCCTTTCAGTTTGTTTAATAAAATTGTGGGTTCCCTACTACGTATCTTACATTGGCTGGCTTGTGGAGAACCATAGTGAATGGTGTGAGAGCTCTGGCACAGGGCAGCCCCAGGCTCAGAGAAAGAATGGAGAGAGGATAGCAGCTGATGAAAGAGAAGGCATGAAAGGAAAATTATGGCACAGACTCTCCTCTGTTTGTCAGAGAAGGCTTTCTTCTCAGGAAAGAAAATTTTCATCATTAATGCTTAGAACTTTAGAGTCAGAGTACTTGATGGTGAGTGGAAAAGACTAAAATAGGATGAGAACATGAAACTACCCAATTTATACATTCTCTGAATCAGTAAAGGCAGAATTATACCCCAGCGGAGTGCCCTGGGATTGGAGAGGGAGGCAGTTTTTAATGAAGACTTTTTTTTTTCTTCTGAATGATGGATGCCAACAAGAAATAGTTTGCAACTCCAAGAGAAATCTTCCCCTTTCATCCCATTGGGAAGTGATGGCTTTTAACGGCATTGAAAAGAAGCCAAGAATGTGCATGGTGTGTTTCAATAGACAGACTTGAGACCTGAGAACCAAAGGCATGTTCATAGTCTTCCTCTTAAGTTCTCACAAGATACTATTATATCACGTCTTTTCCTTTAGGCTTGCTTCCCTGAAATTTTGGAATGAGATTCCTAGATTCTGTGTTTCAAAGCTAGTTTTCTACCAGGTGTTTTAGCAGAACATACCTACTTAGAGGGGGCAAAAATCATAGCCTTCTATTAGTTCTCTCATTCACACACAGGGATGAGGTAGTCCGTTCTCAACCTCCTGTCTCTGTTGTCACCTCTGAGAGGCTTTGCATCCATTGCTTCATGCTCTCTACTAGAGGCTGACTCAGAGATTGAATTACTCATGTGGTCCATATACCACTGGAGCTAGCCTAGAAATAATGCACCTCTGGGTTCCCCACTCTCTGTCTTGGGAATGGTATTTCACATCTGAGGCCTTAGAAAGTGAGAACTTGGAACCATCTCTAAGTTTCCTTACAGTTTTAGCCTTTTAGAAGTGTCTGTTATTTATTTAATTATTTATTATTTATTTTTTTATTTTGTGTGTGTGGGGGTGTGTGTTTTAAAGATTTAAATGATTTTCCAAAAGCCATGCAACCGTAAACATCTGGGATACATATACTGTTGGCTTATTATCTAACTTTGGGCCAGTCATTTCAACTAAACAAACTGAAAAATGAGGACTGGCCCAGAATCAAGTCTTAGAAGACTTCTTTCCTAATATTTGATACTTCTTAAATTAAATCATTCTTTCTAATTCCCTTAATTCTTCTCCATTGCATTTTTGGAACTTGCAGAGCCTTCTGACATTTTGAACAGAAGGTTGCAAATGTTTGTTAGTGCTTGACTACATGCCAGGAAAAGATCCTCACTTTACTATATCCTAGGTCATTTGCCCTGTGCAAGATCACTTTGAGATTCCCATGTACTTTGTGAGCACATGCATGCTCACACATACACACACACCCCACACACACAGACACACACACCATCAAGGATTCTCTTAAGGATGAATGAATATTCCCAGGTCAAATATTACATAAGGATTTGGGAAATATTTTGGGAGGTTGACCAATGCTCATATTTATGCTCTGGCAAAACCATTGCTTGAACACCTTGTTCTTGGTGAGGGGCATTGTTTTCTAATCAAGATAACTATGCTTAGGGTGATATTTAATGCAGCAATTTGCCTTAAACCGTCATGTATTCATACTAAAACTTACTCTAGCATCTAGAAATTTAGGTAAAGTTGAAAGTAAAGACAAGAAGAAACATCTATTATGTATCTATTTTCTGATTTTTGTATGCCATTTGATTTTTACACGAATGTTCTGAGGTCTGTTTAATAGTAAATCTGTTATTGGCAAGGGAACAAATACTCTAATTAGTTAAGTAACTTCAGTTCATTAATGACATAGCTCTCTTATTCCCAAATCTATATTCTTTCCCCTAAATCATGATACTTCCCTATATAGAGATTAAAAATTTGAAAACAAAGGAAGAGGGTTGTCATTTATTGACTGTGCTACTGGAAGTTTGTGTATATGATCTTATTTAACTCATAAGAATTCAGTTGCCCTTTCTTCCATATTTTTCAATAACATGTCATAATTATGCCACATTCCACTTATGATTCCTATGATAATATTGCTTACTGTCAAGCTAACTAGTATGCCACAGCCACCCCTCTTGTGCTAAATAATCCTTCAGTTTTTCTGGACACTTTCAGGTTTTCATATGTCTGGTTTTCTATAAACCTATTGGCTATTTTAAACCTGTTGGTATTTTCCTGTTTATTCCAATTTCATTGTCATATGCCTATCCATGTGGTTAACCTGTACAGTTTCATTCTGTTTTTCATGGCAATGTCTATTTCCCTGATCTCCATCTGGGCCCCATCATCTGCTCTAATTTCAACTAGATGTTTTCCAAGTACTATGAAACTGTGGCCTCATTACTTTCTTTATTCATCATTCTGGGACTTCACAACCAATATCCTGTTTCCCATATTGTATATCATCGACTTCCTTGTTTTATTTTCAATTCAGTACATTTTCTAGTAGCTTTCAAATAAGCAGACCTAAAGAAATACTTGTCTGAAAGTGTCTTTTTTTGTTCCTTCATATTTGATTCATATTTCATCAGAATATATGATAGAGATTGAAAGCCATTTCCACAAAATTTTGATGTCTTTACAGTCACTCTCTTTCCACTGAAATTTTTGAGATCATTGATATCCCTAATCCATTGTATTTGTTTCCTCTCTGGAAACTTTAAGATATTCTTTTATCCCAAATGTTCTGAAATTTAATAACAATAGTTCTTGTATCCTTTTATTGTTTTAGACATGCAATAGACCTATTGGGGATTTTCAAAGAAACCTTATTTCTCTGATAATTTCCTTTCCTGTGCTTTATCTCAAATGCTTCACTTTCTGAGATTCCTTTGAATTTAACATTGGATCTTTTGGACTGATCTTTTCTATTTTCGAGAATGTCTTTTTTGGATTAAATTCTTGCAAGCTGCCTCTGTCTTTTTTCTTGGTTTCTTTACTTTAGACATCCTATCTTTCAGTTCCCAAGAGCACTTTTTGTTGATATGTTCTGGTTGGTCTTTACATATAGCAATGGATTCTTACTTAAGATGCGGTGTTTCTCATAACTCTTAGGATTTTAAAAACAAATGTTAGATCTCTCCTTAATATTGTCCTAATTTTTTCTCAATTGCCCTTCACCCCTGTTTGTTTGGGTCTGTTTCTTTTACAGTGAAGACTTTTCTCATTCACAGGTCATCTCAGCAATCCACTTGTGTTTAAAAATGTGGCATTGAGACATATTTTGGAAATTCTGTGTACATGACCCCGGCTTGTCAACAGTGGAGTTGTCACAAAGTAATTTGAAAAAAAGCTGCTTTTTCTAAAAGAGACACTCCCTATCCTTATATCTGCTCTACTTTTTGGAAACCACACAATTTGCCAATTTTCTCCCTGGGGATTTTAAGTCTGGTTGCATCTATTCTAGAATCAGGGAATTGGCAGTTTTCCTTCAGCATGTAAAATCTCACTAACTTCCCCATTTTCATTCCATCTTCCCCTTGCTGCTACCCTTTGCACTTGCTATGCCCGTTATGTGAAACATGGTGCTTCATTGACTCAGTTTCTTCAGAAATAAAATCTCCATTCTTTTCTGGAGAAAGCGGTGCTATAAAGCACCCATCTGTGCAGAAATAGGATCTGGTAGTATAACCATACATTAACCATACTTTCAAATAATTTGAAAGTCCCACAACTTATTCTGTTTATTCTGGGAAAACTGCTACCTTTGAGTTCTAGGCCTTTCCTGAATATTTTTCAGGCAAACTGTCTGCTACTACCCAAGTAAAGGGTCTTCCATTTTAATTAATTGGCTGTCACTCAGATGTCTTTCACTTTATCTTCCACAAGTTTGTTAAAATTCTTATCCATTGGTAAGTTTCCTTTTGTTTGCTTTGTCCTTGTGAGTTTATAATTATTTTGATCCTGTATTGTTATGGTAGTGGAGTTTCAAGAGAGAGAGTAAATAAGAGAGTGTGCTCAATGCACCATATTCAACCAGCATTCAGCTCGAATTGTAATTATCCAACAATAGGTCCTGTGTTCTGCAGTTGTAGCTCTAGATAGACAAAATTACTTCTTTTTATGCAATTTATAGCAGTTGCTTTTTCTAGACAATTGCGTGGAATCTTAGTCAAATGAATTTGATAATCATTTATGCCAGTCCTCTTCCTAATGTCTAAATTTTACCCCAATAGCTGAGTTTATAATCTTGAGTTGAATTTCTCCAATGATGAGGAACTTACTTTCTCATGAAATGGACCATTACATTTTTCATGTCCTTTTGTTATGAGAGTAAGAGTGCTTTAAGTGTCCCTGTTAACTCCTAAAACCTGAGTCCTATGAATAACAATGGCTTATAAGTAGAACTATAAAGAGGGGGAAAGGTGAATTCCTGATCTCTCCTAATTTTAATAGATCATAGAAAATGATCATGTATGAATTTATCCAATATGTACTATTCAACTTATAGATTCCACTAGTATATTCATCAAAGTATTCCAGGATGACCCTATGGTATCAGGTAAAGGGAATTCAAGGGTCAACCTGGATTTCACAGTAACAAGGCTGATTACTTTAGTCTTGCTGAAAGTTCTGCATGTTTAATGAAAAATATTTATAGAATGTTTTCAGAAATCTCTCAGCTGGTAAGTCTCAGATTTGAAAGCGGTTTTATTTACTACATAGTAATAAACTTAATCAGGGGCCTCCCTGGTGGCCCAAGAGGTTAAGTAGCAGCACTATCAAGCTATCAGCAGCCACTACAGCTCCCTGGTCAGGGAGCTAACCCACATAACCCAGCAGATATCTTCTGTCTCACCTGCTGCTCCCCTCAGCAGTGTATTTCAGTAAATCCGCCTGTCTCTGGTGAATCCTCTCACCCACCCCTGTACCTCTGGCCTATACCCCAGTTCTTGTATGAATTAAAAAATCTTAAAAAAAATAAACAACTTGTTGAGTGTTAATGTCTCATGATTCTGGTCTGCAAAGGAGAAATGCAATTGGCTAGAATGAAAGCAAATAAGACAGCTCCTGCCAGCTCTATTTTTAATCTTATTTCATATTTATAATGTAGAATGCCACAGTATTAGGATCTTTGTTCATCTGTTCACTCTGTGATTAAAAAAGTCTTGCGTGTCCTTTGAGATCTTTTTAATCTCACTTTTGTGCAATAGAAAATGTCCTATGAAGACCACTGATGTCATTGATTTTTGTGTGCCTGCAAAGAGCCAAACTTGTTTCTGTGAGCCAGGAATGCAGCTGCAATGAAAACAGTTACCTCTGTCCTCTTGTTCCTGAAATCCTATTCAGAAACAAGTAGGAAGACATGATATTAGTCATAATTTAGTATTATTTGCTCAGAGTTCTGTGGTGGGGCCATAATAGGGAAAAAAGAAGGAAAAGGAAATTGAATATAACAGGGTTCATTTTAAACCTGGTGATCAGTTTATTTAGGAAGTGATACCAGTAATTATAAAGGCAGGATAGGTGGATAGAAATGTTTGAAGCAATCAACCAGTGAGTGGCAATAATGTCACGAAGGTAAAGGGAGGTGGGGAGTGGATAGACTATATTAGGCTTGGTTTGCAATGATTTCACCTTTTGATAGCAAACCATGTGTATATATCTTCTACAGACAAATGTCATGATCAGACAACATAATAGTACCCTCATTTGCAAATTGGGAGTAATAATATCTATATAATGAATTATATAATGAATTATGAGAACCAAATGAGAAATAACATGTAAGAAATAACATGTAAGAAAATATCTAATAGTATCTTAGAAGTTAGAAAATCTTTTAAAATGTTAGCTACATCCACACTGAATTTTAGGAATAAATAAATTTATTTATTTTATTATTTTTTTAAAGATTTATTTATTTATTTATACAAGCACTGGGTACAGTCAGAAGCGCAGGAGGGTGAGAGAATTCAGAGCCAGAGCGGGGAACAGAACAGGCAGACTGATGAAACACACTGTTGAGGGGAGCAGCGGGTGCAGCAGGAGAGGTCTGTCATGCCATATGGGACCCTTGCCGGCGGCCAGGAATTGAACCGGTGCTGCAGAGGCTGCAGGCAGCTTCGCAGCCCAGCACTCAACCGCTGCACCACCAGGGGAGGCCCAGGAATAAATAAATTTAAATCCACTGACATAAATTATGGTTAGAACAAAGATTTCAATCATCTTGTATATATTCTTTTTTGTATATTCTATTCATGAAAACTCTACAAATAATTTGAAGAACCTCCTTAAATTATATCTGTAAGGATGATCACCAAAGTTGTAGTAGTATTATGGGAACCACATGAAAGCAAACATTAAACAAAAAATAACTTATTCGAGGTATTAAATAGTGTGTCCAATCTTTAAGTGCCATTTTGTCCAACAATTAATCCATTAAGAATGTATATCTAGTATAGTGTTAGGTAAACAAACATCATTATTTATAGATTAGATATATAGAAATTTAAGGAAAGAAAATTCACTAAGATGTGTATGTATGGTATCTCTGATTTGGGCACTAAAACCATTTTTATTTTGCTTTTTCTTTACAAATATTTCTACATTGATTCTACACTACTTTTATAATCAAAAGTGGCTGTTATTATTATCACCTTGGCAATCTTGATAAAGTAACCAAAAAGGTTAAAAAGAATAGATGCAAAGAACCTCATTCAGTAATAGAGGAGTGTAGCACTCATTTTCTTCTCAATGATTCTCTAGCCATACCTAATAGCATATGGGGAACAGAGATGTAATTTGATGAGAGATTTGTGATCATGAAAAAACTCTGCAAACAAGAATTTGACATGAGGGGGTATAAATGATTTTTAAAATGAGAAGTAAAATGCAGAATTATCCCACTTTTTGCTCCATCACCTTGGCAAAAAGTAACATGACCTTTCCTGCATCACAAATTAAAAAAAGGAACAAATTCAGGGAGTCACTGTGTACATTAGATGATCCTTTAGAAAAATCAGACATTTGCCTATTAATGCAATTCATTTATCTTACTTTCCTGGAGGAAGGCAAGATAGCAGTGACTGAATATTGCTGAAAATGTGAACTGTTTGCATGGCAAGGAGGATATTTATCAGACTTTATCAAGATTCCAGCTTTATCAAAATCATCCTTCTGATGAGATTTCAAGGAAGAAATAAAACACAAGAATGTACAAATTAAATTTAATGGAAAAAAGTTAGAGCTAACAATGGTTTTAAAATAATTACACCAGTTTTATTGGAGGGTGATGGAAAAGCATTTTTAATCTGCCTTTTTTGGTAGCAAAGAGCTTACAAACGCCTGTGTACCTCCCACACCATCTGACAGAGTTTTACATTATTCTGTAGTCCACTGGATCCTTCAGGATTAATGTCTCTTGTGAAGTCCATTGAAGTGAAAGTCAAGGAGGATACACTAGTAAATTGGATATTAATGAGATACCTGTTGGATACAAAGGAGATGACACAGAAGGAGAAATGGAGATTACTGGAAACCAAATGCCTTTATAAATTACCTTATTTTCTTAAAGCTTAGTTTTTTTAAAGTGTAGCTCTTCACTATATAAATAGCAATAAGATTTCCCTTTAAGGAACTAAAGTTTCCTTTTCTCTGGCCAATTGAAATTTTTATTGCTATCAAAACAATATCTATGACCAGAATTATTATCTTATAATTGTGAAAGGAGTCAGAAACTACTACTCTGTACCTGCCAGTTCAGTTGGGAGTAGTCTATTTCCTTCTTCATTTTTAGCTAATCTTTATGAATGAAATGTGATCAAATCTAGCAAAGCTATGGGAACATCATAACAGTATATGGGGAATCTTACTGTAGTGCCAGTTTGCTATTTCTGTCTAATAACAGATTTTAAAATTCAATTAGAGCTTTATGGTGACCAACGCAAGAAAAATTACTTTGGGCTGGTCAACCACAGGTGAAGCTTAGAAACCATGTTGGGCGCCAAGCTGTTATAGGGCAGCCCTGATATTGAACGGGTTGCCTGGCTGTGGGTCCTCATCCGCGTGCTTAAAAGGGACTTATTAATACTGCACTACAGGCACACACAAAAGGTTAATAAAAGATTTATTTACAAGGGAAAAGGAAAGAAGGAAAATGTACAACTCAGGGAGAAAATAGGAAAATAAAGTCTTTAATGCGTCCTTCCTGATCTGACGGTCGTCAGATCAGGCACTCTCAGAGCTGGCCGGATGCTGCGAGCTGACGGAGAGCCAAAATGGGGGACCCCTCCAAAGCCCACGTGTCTGTCTTTATACCAACCTGGCTGCTTAACCCCACCCTCAGGTCCCAGCCACCTTCCCTTTGGTGGTGATGGGATTTGGAGTTCCCAGTGTCTTTGGCTTTGGTCTGGGGTGGGGGTGGAGTCCACAAAGCCTGTATAGAATTAGCTTTAGGACATCCTTTTCCCCCCTAACAATAACAGCATATGGGGAACCTTACTGTAGTGCCAGTTTGCTATTTCTGTCTAATAACAGATTTTAAAATTCAATTAGACTGTTTGAAAAAAGGAAGCCCAAGTTAAAAATATCTGACTGTTTGACTCAGCACAGTAGGGAATGGTTTATGGGCCATTCACAGAAAATAGATCTTAGTGGTGAGAAACTCACTTCTCTAGCCCATTTGAATAATAATGTTTTACTCCTCATCCTGCTCTAAAGCTTCCTATTTAATTATGCCATGTAAAATAGCAGAGCTTCTCATCCCCTTTATGGGAAGGAAAATCACATTGATTTGTCCGCACAATACCATCCTCATGTGTTAAGGGACCAATGTTGACCTAGTGGCAAGACAAACAGATGGTTTAGGAAATGAGAGAATAATTTTTCATAAAATGGTTAATGAACGAGAAAAGGCATGTGTAGGTGTCTGCCTAATGTCTATGTGTACTCACTGAATAATTCTTAAGTAGCCTCAATTTTTTTTCTTAACTACGTTAGAAATAGATCAATAGATTAAATAGATTAAATAATTTTTTGCCTATCCTATTGACAGATGGAATAAAATTGTGCAGTGCAATTGAGGTCATAAGTGTTACCGTTTTTGGAGTCTGTGGGTCTGGAGTGCAGGGGTCCTTGGGGTCACTCTGGGAAAGGTTTCACCAGAGCTCCCTTTTCAGTGATACATGGTGAGTTTCCTAGGTGAGTTTCTCCATGAGACAGAGACATTAATTATATTTAAAGGGCAGGCTTATTAGGGCAGGGATAAAACAGTTAAAGACACACTTGCATAGACACAAGCGGGCAGGAAGAGCTGCCCCAGAAGAGAAAGGTTTGCTAAGAGAGGCCTGCATGGTTGCAAGTGGGTGGCCTTGATAGGTCCTGGGCAGGCAGGAGGCTGCTGCCCTGCAGAGGGAGAGAGTTGGTGAAAAGAGGCACCTGCATAGCCACAGATGGGCAGAAGGATTGTTGCCCTGAGCGCATGCAGACATTGAACTGATACAGTCCTCTGTTTGGGAGGGACACACTCCTTGTGAGTCATCAGTTGGTTGCTAATTTTGGATAACTATGTAGAATTTGAAAGGGTCAGGAGATTCTACAATGGGCTCAATCTCCTTATCTTGATCTGTTGGGCTCAATCTCCATATGTTTATCCTTGGGCCTGTGCTCTAGACAGCAGTCTGATACCTGCTTGGATGTTATGCTTTGCAATCTTGGAGTCTTTGCTTCAGGATACTAGTGTTGGCGGAGCCTCAGGATACTAGTTTCCCCAATTATGTGGATGGTTATGCTAATCTCTTCTGCCCCCAGCTCCTTTGTGAGTCAGGTTTCTGGTCTTGAGGTGCCTCCTTTTTTAGTTTTAGTTTTTTTTTTCTATTCTTGTCCTCTATCAATAAGGACCATAGGTACTTCCGAACACTGCAGCTGGAACTACATAGTGGGTTAATTTTTTTGCAAACTGTTTGAACATGTGAAAATATTCCATGAATTTTGCGTAAGTATTACAATCAGAGATGGCTTAAAGGTTGTATATGTAGATGCTCTTTGCAGTAGCATTTATAACAAGGAAAAAACTGGAAACAGCCTAAATGTACAAGAAAAGAGAAAGACAATGACATGAAAAATACAATAAATACATCACTAAGTGAAATATATATGCAATCTTAACTGGAAGAAATTTGAATACATTTAAATAGTTGGGGTAATAGGAACATCCCATAAAGTGAGCAATGACCTCTACAAGTTTTTCTTTGGCAATTTTAATTTTTTGGTAAGTACTTTTCAATATTGTTTGAATTTTCCGTATTAAGCATACTTAGTATACTTTATCATTTAAAATGGGGCAAAATAAATCCAGGCTAAGATCATAGGTTTTGCAATGAAAATCTGGGCTTGAAACCATTCTCTGCCATTTAGTATACCAGGATATTAATAATGTCAGTATCTTAAAGATGTGATTTGCATTAAATGAGTTATTTTATGTAGACCATTTTAACAGTGAATGCCTAATGTAAAATATATATTCCATCAATGATTATAATTATTGCTATTATTTTAAAACAGAAATGCTACTATTGAATGTAAAAGATAGAAGAAAAAAGCTCTTTTAATTTTTTTAGCAGTTTTACTGATCTTATTTCCTATGTTTCCAGAGACAAAAGCATCCCCTCATGCTACAGTGTCTTAGTGAGGAAGAGGCTAGGGACAGGAAGAAAATGGGGAAGGGATTGAGTTCTCTCTGCTTGGGAAGGGATTGAGTTCTCTCAGTTTTGAGATTGTGATATTTTTGGTTCTTCAGATTTACCTTCTGTAAATGAACGTCACATGACTCCTATACAATATGCTGAACACAAATTATTAGGAAGTGTTCTGTAAGGATGAGCTGCTTTAAAAAAAGGTATGAGACAGATTGTGTCCTAAAGACTTCGTATGCAACAAAACTTTTTTTTCTCAGAAACAAATGAGAGTTGCAGCTATCATTTTGCTTTTGATATTAGACATCAAAACTGGCAAAGGTTTAAAACAGAAGAACACCTAAGCATGCATTTCTATTTCTTATCAAAGCATTGTCATCATCACATTTCATATAGCTTTGTAAAATTATTCCACAGTAGATTTGTTAAAAAAGGAGTGAAAGAGGCCCATATCATTGTCGTTATAAAAACATTATTAACTTCACAGACCCCCTACAGCATCTAGGGATCCCTAAGGAATTCCTGCACCTCGATGTTAAAGTGCACCTATTCCTCTTACCCTTTGTCATTCAAAAGTACTTTTGGAACTGTGAATTGTCTAATACCACAAAACAACCAATACTAAACTTTCAAGAAAAGAAAAAGTGAACTTCATCTTTGAGAGGCCAGTGGCTCAAAACATGATCAACCAAATTTGCTTCTTTTAAGTCCATAGACTACCTCACTTAGCCCCTGTAATGGCAGCTCCGCCTAAAAGTTGATACAAACTAGTGAAGAAACTTAAAAGACCCCGCAGAAAGTGTGCCACAGTCACCAATACCTGTTGCTTTCTGCTTTATTTCTATCTCTAGCAACAGCTTAGGACAAATCAATCATGGAATATTCATCCTTTCCTCTTTATTCAGAGAACTCTGCCCAAAAAAGGGGAATGGGGAATTGAATGAGAAAAGATGTTGTGTACTAGGCACCAGATTAAATACATTTGTTGTGGGTTTTTTCCTCATTTGCATTTGGTTGATCATAGTATCAATACACCTTCTTCATAAAAGATTAAAACAATACCTAAATATACTCAATCCACTCTGAAATCACAAATCTTGGAGATAACTATGTGTATTCTTACAGTTCTTTTATTTATTTAAATTTTTTAAAGATTTATTTATTTATGCATACAAGAACTGGGGTTTAGGCCAGAAGCGCTGGTGGTGAGAGGATTCACCAGAGACAGAGTGGGGAGCAGAACAGGCAGATCTATGAAATATACTGCTGAGCGGAGCAGCAGATGTGGTAGGAGAGGTCTGCTACACCATGTGAGTTAGCTCCCTGGTCAGCAGCAGGGATTGAACTTGTGATGGAACTTGTGATGCAGTGGCTGGTGATAGCTTGATAGCACTGTGACTTTAACCCCTGCATCACCAGGGAGGCCCCATCTTACAGTTCTTTTAATTGCCAAGTTATAACCATAAATAAGTTGTATAGAGAGGAATATTTCTTTGTTTTGCTTTGTTTCAGATGAAAATTACATCTTAGAGATAGTGCCCCGTGCCAAGTTCACTCATTTTATCCCTTTAAGCATGCAAAGCATGTCATAGGGTGGGTGAAATACAGGTTATTTAATCATTCACTAGTTGATAGGTATTTGTTTATCATTTTTTCCATTTTATAAACAATGTTGCCATGCAAAGAATATTCCTTGCACATAATTCTTTGTGATGACTGAAAGGATTGGCTTGGTAAAGAAAAGGAAAGCCAGGCTAAGTTTCTCACAGGCATGAACTTTACTGAGCTCCAGGGCAAGGTTCGCTGACCCTGGGGAGGTCGGAGGAGTCACGCCCATGTTGGGGGAGAAATGTCCTTTTATAAGGTGAGGAAAGGCTAGGCGGAAAACTGGGTTTGCAGGGCTGGAAAAGGTTTGCAGGGCAGGGAAAGGTTTATTGTCTAATTTTTTTCTGTGTGGGCTTCCTCATTCCTGCCCCCTGCATATCGACCTTTTAAAGACATGTTAAAATCCCCAAATTACTGAAATTACTGGACCAAAGACATCCTAATTTTATTATTTATTTTTTAACTGAATCATACTTACTGAGATAGTATTGGCTTAGAACACTGTATATGATTAAGGATTTTGGTTTCCACCTCTTCAGATGGATGTTACCACACCATGTCCTCCACCAACACCTATATTCCTCTCCTATTGTCAGTTGAGCCCTATGCACCCTTTGGTCCTCACCCTCTACCCTCCCTTTCTGGTAGTCTCCATTCTGCAATCAGATTTCTAGGAAGACACTTTCAAAATTTGGTAGACATTATCCTCTAGTGTGCATATGAATTTGCACAATTTCCAGTAATTTCTGAGGACTTTCATGTTCACATACTATAACATTGTATATAATGACCTTTTGAAAGTTGACCAATCTTATGGGTAAATTATGATATCTTTGTGTGATTTTTGCACACAAGAACATTGTGTGCAACGAATTTGAACATTGTTTCCTATTTTTTTACTGGTCATTAGTATTTATTCTTCAGAGAGGTGATATAGTTGACCATCTTTTGATAAGAATGTTTGCCTTTTCCTAATAGATTTATATGATGCTTTATGGATATTAACACTTTAGTTTATAATATTTCCACCCCTATATTGCTATATTTAAACTTAATTATAGTATCTTTCACCATACAGCACATTTTAATGTTATACACTTAAATTTATTTAATCTATTTAAAGTTCCTGAGTTTTTGTTTTACTTAGGGACTACCTCTCCCCCAGATAATCTGTACAAGTGTAAAAATGCTGTTTTCTCCAACAGTTTTTATCACAAAAATTTTTACAATTATATTTTAACTCATTGCATATACATGTGGCTATTGCTTTTAAATAATTTATTATTTCAAGTTAATGTTTTCACAAATGGGTGGTTGTTTACCATTACACAATCTTGTGAGTATTTTATCTTTTCCTCACTCATTTGAATAGCTACTATGAGTGCTATGTAGTTTTATAATATATGTCTAGAGTCACACTTCCTGAATTTGAATCACAGATCTACCATTTAAAGTTATGTAAGTTTTGATTTATTTAACCTCTTTTCTGCCCCACTGATTTCATGGGTATAAAGTGGAAAAATCAATAATTGAGATATTATACCACTGAGGACTAAATTAAGGTAATTCATATAAAACACAATAATACCAAGCACTTTAGAGAAGTCAGTAAAATCAGCCCTTATCAAAACATAATTAGATATTGACTGCATTGAATAAAGCCTGGTTAAAAAATTAGCTCTTACCAATTTTACTTCTCCATGTATATGACCCAACATCTGCTTGGGATTATCTGTAGCAGCATCAAAACATAGAACATTCTATGTTGATAAAATGATTCACATTTGTACTATCCAGTGTGGTCAGCCATATTGAAAACTTGGTATATGGCTGCAATTACTGAAGAATTAAAATTAAATAGCCACATGTGACAAGTAACCACCATATTGAGCGGTGCCAATGTGATATTTACCATAGGTTTCCACTAATTATACTTTATTATATGAAAAATGTTTTATTGGACTCCTCACTAATGACTATCATTAGAACTGGATTTTGAATTTTATCAAGTAAATTGCCTGGAGTGATCAAGAGAAACATATAATTTTTCTTCATTAATCTGTTTAAGTTATACATTACTAGGAATGATAAATGCAGTTGTTATTTGAAGTCAACTTATTTTTGAAATTGAACTTATTGATTCTTACTCTGTTCTTTGACCAGGTGGTTAAATTTGATTTGCTAACATTGTTTAAAATTCTTTTATGTCCATATTTGAGATTTTAAGTTTGTGCTGTACAACAGGTAGTATCAGGGGTATTTTTTGGTTTGGTAAAATGAATTGGGAAGTTTCATTTCCAAACTATAAATATATTTGAATATTGTAGTATTTCAATTCCTTAGTGTTTAGGAGAACTGGAATAAAAGCATTTTGCCTGGGAACATTAAGGCGGGTATTGCTAGGGACTGAATCTTTATCTAAAATATTTCTTCTATGGTGATTGCTCAGGTTTTCCACTTATTCAAAGACAATTTTAAAGTCACTTGTGCTCCAAAGAAAATTTGTCATTGGGCCTCCCCGGTGGCGCAGCTGTTGAGCGCTGGGTTGCAAAGCTACCCACAGCCTCTGCAGCACTGGTTTGATCCCCGGCTGCTCCCCAGCCACCGGAGGAGGGTCCCCCATGGCATGCAGACCTCTCCTGCCGCCCGCTGCTCCCCTCAGCAGTGTACTTCAGTCCTTCTGCCTGCTCTGCTCCCTGCTCTGGCTCTGGTGAATTCTCTCACCCTCCCGCACTTCTGACTGTACCCAGTGCTTGTATAAATAAATAAATAAAAATAAATATTAAAATTAATTAATTAATTTAAAAAAAAAGAAAATTTGGCATTGGGTAGTTTCAGTCAGTTTGGGCTGCTATAACAAATACCATAGATTGGGTGGACTGAAACATATCTCCTGGTGTTGAGGCTGGCATGTCTAAGATCAAGGCAACAGCAGATATGGCGTCTGGTAAAGGCCCTATTCCTGCTTAACAGTTGTTTCGTCAGGAGGTGGAGAGAACAAACCAGCTCCCTTCCTCTTCTTATAAGGTCACTGATCCCATTCTGGTGGGGGATGGTGAGAGTCCATCCTCATCACATAATTACCTCCCAAAAGCCTGCCTCCCAATACCATAACATTATGACTTAACATGAATTTTTGAGGGAAATTCAGCATGTGATCCATAGTAGGTAGCAATACTGCCATTCAATAATACACTTCATTTTTAAGTTCTTCAAATAATGAGTTTGAGACCTCTATACAACTTCATCTTTAGGCATATTTATTTCACTATTTTCAATAGATTAAAGTGGAAACAACAATAAGAAATAGTGAAATACACATTAAATATCCATTACAACCACACTGTAGAAAAACTTATTCTCTTATAACTCATAGGTTATACAAATATTAATATTTAATTTCTTTGCAATGATCATTAGAATGACTCCTTTTTCCTTTTATGTCTTTGCTTCAAGTTATCTGTGAATAACACATTTTTTTTTTTTAATTAAACAAAGGTCAGAGGGGCAGTGACTGAGTTTTATTCAATTAAACAAAGCAAATCTACAGGGCATTTTCTATGCTTCAACCTGAGCAGGAAATAAAATGAATCAATCCACATCATGCATGAAATTTACAATCCCATGAAGGAAACAACTAAAATGTTGCACATAAAAGAAAACAGGATGGGATAAGTGCTATGAAGTTTGGAGTTTTAGGACAGTTTGACTTGCCAAAAGGCCCCACTCCCTTTCTCTGCCTATAGATCTTCCTGGTAGTTATTTTAGTTGAACTTGCAGTTTTCCCTTGCCAGATAAAATGTAGGACATTCAAATTGGAATTTTAGATAAAGCTAAACATTTTTCAGCATAATTATGTCTCAATCTTAATTATACTAAAAATATATGTTGCTTTATGTTGTTTATGTGAAATTCATTTTGCTGAGTTAAATCTGGCAGTGTTATCTTGGGAATAAATTGTAATATCTTAAATTTGTATAATGCGGTATTTCACAAAACTCTTTCTTCTTTAGTCCCTAGTTCTGAAGCAGCAAAAATAATCATGTAGACATTGCTTGCTGTAGCCCTTCTTGTATAGGACTATAACTCAGAGTGATAGTCACCTGTTTGAACAACCAGTGTAGACAAGACACTGATCAACAGAAAAGATGCTGTTTAATAAGGCCTCCATGGAGATCCACACACTGCAGTTTACATTCAGCATTTGCTGTGAGCCAGACACCCTGTGAGTGTTTGCTTGGCTTGTCTCATGAAATCTTCACACACTGGTAGAAACCCATTGGCATTTTACACATGAGGAAACTGTGGCTCAGAGAAGTTAAGCAACGTGCCCAAGGCCACACTGTAGTAAAGTGTTTGAATCTACTTGCTGTACACTTCATCAGTAGAGAGTCATTATAGGTAACAGCCCATCAGATGCCTAAGAAATCCTAGAGTAAAGGAACCCTTTCAATTTGCTTAAATGACCAGTTTCTGAATGGCACCATAGAAATAATATGGCACCATAGAGTATTTTATGGTTTACCTGAAACTTTTATTTTTTAATTTTAAAAAAAAGATTTATTTATTTATTTATACAAGCACTGGGTACAGTCAGAAGCATGGGAGGGTGAGAATTCGCCAGAGCCAGAGCGGGAGCAGAACAGGCAGAATGATGAAATACACTGCTGAGGGGAGCAGCGGGCTTGGCAGGAGAGGTCTGCGCACCATGTGGGACGCAGACGATCCCCAGGGATCCAACCAGCGCTGCAGAGGCTGCGGACAGCTTCACAGCCCAGCGCTCAACCGCTGCGCCAACGGGAAGGCCCTACCTGAAACTTTTATATAGATCTCATCTGTAAGAGCATTAGTTACCCTGACCACCACCTAACAGAGTGCCCACCAGGTTCTGTCAGTCAGCAGACTGTCAGCATATCTTTCTCAGACAAGGCCTGTTTATTTTCAAGCTCCCCGGGGAAAGTCTGTTTAACCATAGGAACCATGTTTGCTTACTGTGCAGATTCACTTAATATTATATTTCCCATACTTTTGTCAATATGATACTCTTATTATAATCTCTTAAGAAAAAATTAAAAAGCTTAGCCATTTAATATCACTAGCAGGAGGAATCCAAGTGGGAGCAGGGAGTAGTCATTCATAATTAAGAATACGTATATGCCAAAATTTTCCCTATAGTCATTTGTTAAATTTATTCATTTTTTCATGTTTTTAATTCAAAGTTCAAGTCTATAAATATTTATTGAGTACCTAAAATGTGTTTGGCAATGTCCTGGATATATAGATATTATAGATATACCATTGAACAAAATAGGCAATGATACCTGTCTTCCTAGAGTTTATGTTCTAGCATATGTCAGGCTTTAAACTAACTCCCAGCCAGACGAAGAATATAGAACACAGTCCCCTCCCCACAAAAAAAGTGAACATTAATGTACGTCAGCTTTGAACAGATAACAACACAGTGGTTTGCTCAATTTAAAATATGTGGTATTGAAATCAGAACTCTAGTCTTTTCTGTGGTGTTGAAATCTGAACTCCAGTCTTTTCTGTATACCTTACCACTTACTAATTACATTTGAGGAATTACTGGCAGTTCTCTTAAACAATAAGGGTTTAATGTAAGTTCTTGAGCGAAAGAGTGGTGTTATTTTTTTTTAAAGATTTATTTATTTATTTATACAAGCACTGGGTACAGTCAGAAGTGGGGGAGAGTGAGAGAATTCACCAGAGAAGAATGGGGAGCAGAGCAGGCAGAAGGACGGAAGTACACTGCAGAGGGTGGCAGGAGAGGTCTGCGCACCATGTGGGACCCTCCTCCGGTGGCCGGGGAGCAGCCGGGGATCGAACCGGCACTGCAGAGGCTGTGGGCAGCTTCGCAACCCAGCGCTCAACCGCTGTGCCACCAGGGAGGCCCAAGAGTGGTGTTATTAAGATGATGTTTGAGAATCAAATTCTGGCTCATTATTTGGAAACCCAAGTGCTCAGACACCACACAGGGACATAAGAACTGAAGTAAGTCAGGTAGGACTCAACAAGAAGTGATGAGGACCAACCATTAAATGATTGGAAGTGTGACTGCCAAAGTTTGGTCCAGTACCCTTGTTTTTAAGTGCAGCCCAAATGAGGACGCTCACCCAAGGTGAACTCTACACATTGAAGATGACTTAGGGTCCCACTGGAAGTTATAGTTCAGACAGGGAGTATGGGACAGTCACCCTTGGCTCTATGCTATTCTTAAGATATCACATTTCTTCCCTGGACTCTGGAGAAGCAGATGCTTTCTTGCTTGGATCCACAGTGTTATCATTTGTAAAACAAAGGTGTTGAATCAGAGATTATTATGATCCTTTAAAACACTGCTTTCTGTGCATAACTTCTTTATAGTATATATTAAGTAGTACAGTATTTGAGACCTTCCTTTGATGGTGTTAAGAGGGTAAAGGATGCAAAATGAACCTGAACTTTTTTGGCACAAAGTCAATAACCATCTTATTCCAAGAAGGAAGAAGTTGCCTTCCCTACTGTCCAAGGTCCTTAGTCATAATGGAAGTGCATGTTAGCACCCTTGGTAGTGAAAGATTTAATATCCAAAGGCATTTACTGAGTGTATATTGTTGGCCAGACCCTACCCTGGTAGTAGTATTAGAATATAACTTATTCAAAATTTGGTGTATGGATAGAGAGGCAACTTTTGCTGCTTTTAGCTGATTCAGAAATACGATTTCAAAACTATTAAAATTTGATCTCACAGGAGTCATGATTGCTATTATGTTTAACATGTACTTGTTATGATTTATGTTTAACATGTACTTTTATGATTTATAAATTTCTATCTGGGTTACTTACAAGATGCTATAGTTGGCAATATGACTTTTATTTTTACCATCACAAATTGTGATGTTACAATGTTACCCATATGACATTAAACATTAAACATCCCTGACATCTAAAACATCTTCTCTCATATTATGGGGTTTTATTGAGATTTAGCAGAACAAGGAGATCTGCATTGAGGTTTTAGGAATGAAAAAGACAAACCCATTTCAAACCTTACTGAAATGTTCCACCAAAAATGGATGTCCTATTTCTTCTAAAAACTGCTTTCTTGCTTTTACACTTAACACAATCACTTACACCCAGTTTTCAGTTCACATAATAGTGAAAAGTCATTTATGAATCTGCTTTATTATAGGGTTTACAAGCATCTGTTTTTCTGCTCTGTTCATACACACTTGGAACCTCCTTTATGATGGAACTGAAACACTGACCAATACTGTTTCACTTTAAAGAATTATGAGTCAATTCCATTTTTTAAAAGATTTATTTATTTATTTATACAAGAACCGGGGTACAGGCCAGATGTGAGGGAGGGTGAGAGGATTCACCAGAGACAGAGAAGATTGCAGCACAGGCAGACGACTGAAATACACTGCTGAGGGGAGCAGCCTGTGCGACAGGAGAGGTCTGCCGTGCCGTGTGGGACCCTGGGCCGGCCGGGATCAAACCGGCACTGCAGAGGCTGCAGACAATTTCACAGCACTGCGCTCAACCGCCTGCGCCACCAGGGGAGGCCCTCAATTCCATTTTTATTTTATTTTTAAATATTTATTTATTTATTTATACAAGCACTGGGTACAGTCAGAAGCGCGGGAGGGTGAGAGAATTCACCAGAGCCAGAGCGGGGAACAGAACAGGCAGACTGACGATACACACTGCTGAGGGGAGCAGTGGACATAGCAGGAGAGGTCTGTGGTGCCATGTGGGACCCTCGCCAGCCAGTGGCCGGCGGGGGATCGAACCAGCGCTGCAAAAGCTGAGGATAGCTCTGCAGCCCAGTGCTCAACCACTATGCCACTTAAGAAACTTAGTGAGCATAGTACGTTCTGCTACATGGTTGGTATGTATAGCTCATTCTTGGAATTACATCTGGGTTGTGTTGAATACAATGATCAGAACCTATAAAGTTGCTTAATATAGGGCATTTCCAGTAGTCACAAACATCCCTAAAATCTTGTTTATTTAATCGTTTTTATTATGTCACACTCTAATTTTCACTTAGCCCAAGGGATTTTCCACTCACCTCAAATCTGAGCTTTGCCACAGACCACTCTTGATTTCCTTTGTTGTGAATGTGCAATGAGGCTGTCCTAGATGCCCCAGAATAGGAGAGACAGAGCCCAGGTTGTCAGAAGTTTAACCTTTGTGAAGGCTGTGAAGGGCAATCTCATGGAAGAAAAAAGGAGAGGGATTTCCATGCAGAGTTTAGAATAAGAAAGTGGGGGGAGTTTACTGGTGCTCTAAGTGCATCAGCTCAATGACCTGCATAGTGGTAATTATTAGCACCTGATATTTTTCCTGCACTTATTCAACCTTGCAGTGATACAAGATTGTCAATGACTTATCAGGACACACACACACACACACACACACACACACGCACACACATTCTTATTTTAGCTTCAAGGACTTGACTTACTTTGAGGCTATTGCTCAGGAGCCTTTAAATGCAAATGAGGGAAACCCCGGGTTATAAAGCATCTGATTCTGCAGACAGGTTTTCAATTCTGTTACCTTAGCAACATTTGCCCTTGTCTTCCACAGGCCACCTTGAAGGCCTGCATAATGTAACTGGGAAGGCGGGGGTGGTTTAGAAATAAAAGGGGGTGAACGTAGGATTTAACATTGGTTAGTGGCTTGGGATCCTTCGGATAATATCCTTGCAATAAAAATAGAAGCCTCATTTCCAGAAATAAAAGAACTTGGGGAGAAATAAAAACGTTGGCTTAAAGGGAAAAGAAAAAAGATATCCGAACTAGCTGGACCTGAGAGAGCAGAGATTTTCCAAAAATATCCTTCCCACCAGCCGTGCTGCAGATGTGTCACTGTGGCTCAGCCAGGCAGGCCATCTGCTGCAGTGTTTCCCTGGAAACTCCCAGTGACGCCCCTCCCGGCGCTCCTCTACGGTCTCCCCGCCCCCCTCCCCCCAACTCTGCGCAGCTGAGGAGCTCGCCTGTGATGTCACTTCTGCTAGCTGGGAGGGAATCCCGGGACCTGCGTCCCTCGGGGGGAGCCAATCATGGTCGGCTCTGGATGCTGGAAACCTAGGGCTTTTGATCATAAAGAATTACAAATGCAGTATGCAATTTATCACAGTCCACAAAGCACAGTTCTTAACAGATTCTAAATTCGTGATAAAAAAAATGATGAGATTTATGTAAAAAGAGTGCTAGCCTAACAGTGGCAGGGCAGCAGCTAATCCTCCTACGGAGTTTTAACCTACCCTCTGTGGATGCATGAAAAAAAGAAATGATTTTTTTAACTACTTATAGAAATAAAGGTAATGACTATTTCTTATCTATATATTGTTCGTTGTATTGTTGCTTCTGCAGAAAATTGGGATGCAAATCTCAGATTAGCTGTAGCTACATGGAGATCTACAGCAATGCAATGTTTAGCTAGGATGTATTTTGTCAGTCCATGGGTGGTAGATAAAAGAAGGCTTTACACGGCTGGATGCACAATGGAGAAATGGGACCTGTTTCTCTTACCCCGTCATAGGGAGCTTTAACCCTTTGGGGAGATTTGCAAATATGGACAAAGAGCTGCCTTTGAAGATTGTTTACATCTAAATATGTTTAAGTCACATGTTCAGAATCTGAAGAAAAACTGAAAGATAATAAAGTAAAACAAGTTTTAGGAATTTGGGGATGGGAAAATAAATAGAAATAGCTGTTTTTGGAGATTTTATCTCCTATTCAAAAGCTGCAGATAATTGTAGCTTTGTTGTCATATTATTCTTGGGCAGTTAATCACAGACATAGTGAATTATTAAGGAATAACAGTCTCCCTTTTGTTTTGTTTTCTCTGAGAAAAAATAGGGATGTGGTTATAGCATAGATTAGGTACTCATCATTGTTTTTTCCTATAATAGTACAGTAAATGTTGAGTCCATGAGTCTCTTTATTGTGTTGGTATTGATAGAAAAGATCAGTTAAAGAAACTAGTCTAAAAAGGAAATGGACATTCACATTCATACAGTCATATTTTTTGATCTCAGTAGTGTTTAGTATTTTGTTTATATTTAAATGTTTCATAATCTCATGTTTACAATTCTTTATTTAAATCTTTGTTAAAAGACAGATTTACCATTTTACCCCATTCTATAAATACCCTTTCACAGTTAAGCTAAGGTGTCTATAAGGAAACGCACTCTTCTTGCAGGCCACACATAAGAAAACATGCATAATTGTATAGTTTTTACACTAGCATATAGATACAAGAGTCTCCAAACCAGACTTTTCTGGAAATAAAGACCAATACTGCTTGACTTCACATTATTGAAAAGTGCTAGATGTATGTAAAACAAATGATAGAATGAAAATGGATACAGGAGCTATCACAAAGCTTATTTGAACTGAATTGCTGGATTTCTTAACTCCTTCTTTTCTGGTCTCTTATAATGACATGAGGAAAGGTTATTGTAAAGCAGTTGGAATTTATAAAATTATACATAACTGCTTATTAATTTTTATTTGCAAGGCTTAATTTATGAAATGAATTTTTCAACCCTTGAAGCAGAATGGCTAAAGAAATGTTGACCCAATGTCAATTCTGTTCTCTCTGCTGTGTCCCCCAAGCAAGTCTAGGCAAAGTCATCTTCAAAGCCATTCAGCCAGCCCATAGCTTTTGTCTTTTCAAATTTTTAATTGCTCCATTTACCTCTTAGCTATGGAACCTGTGGCTACCTCCACTGCACCCTTTTCATTTCCTTCTCTCGATTCTGCCACCAACATCACTACCACCATCATACTTGGCTCTGGAATCTCCTGGCTCCTTGCAATGGGATTCTCATCTGCTGTCACCTGGTACCAGGTGTTACTGCTTGAAGGGAACTGCCCTGTAAAAAATGAGGCGAAATAAACCTCAAAATGGCTTGAGAAAGTGGACAGACAAAACAAGGGTCACACAGTTGTCTGTTATAAATAGATTCTATTTCAGTTTTGCTGGTGACAGCACCAAACAGATAAGCCATGCTGTCAATCTGAAAGCAACCTGCATTCAAGGTATTCAATCAATCACAGAAGGAGAAAAAACAATGGCATTGTCTCAAGATCAGATATTTTATAATAGGAAACTGTGTTGTTATGTGTTTTTTCATAACTTCAACATATCAGATAGATGTGAGAAAATGGGACAAAATATCATGCATTTATTTTGCAAAAAAATCATATAAAATAAAATTCAAACATAAATAGAAAACATAACTAGAAAACTACCAATTCTAGAAGTGCAATCAGATTTCTGATTATTGGGGAAAACATTATAAGGGGCATTTGAAAATGTTTAAATAAATTCATTCCCTTAAAATGATAAACAAATTCGCTCTAATTGTAAATTACTATATAGCAGATACTTTGCATTTTAATACTATGAAATAACTTCAGGGTTTCAATACAAAGGTATTATACCTTAACACAATAAGTTTCACATCTTAGAAAAGTAGAAATGCACTTTAAGTTTTATGCTAGAATATTCTAGGGTATGATGTTAATAGGAGGATATACTTTTTTTTTTTTTTTTTAAGATTGATTTATTTATACAAGCACTGGGTACAGGCAGAAGCGCGGGAGGGTGAGCGAATTCACCAGAGCCAGAGCGGGGAGCAGATCAGGCAGAAGGAGTGAAGTACACTGCTGAGGGGAGCAGCGGGCGGCAGGAGAGGTCTGCGCGCCATGTGGGACCCTCCTCTGGTGGCCGGGGAGCAGCCGGGGATTGAACCGGCGCTGCAGAGGCTGCGGGCAGCTTCGCAACCCAGCGCTCAACCGCTGCGCCACCGGGGAGGCCCAATAGGAGGATATACTTTACTATTTATATGATCTTGTGTAAGTAGTTTAACCTCCTGAACCTTGGTTTCTTTCTTTTGTTAAAAAGAGAGACAATAATACTTGACTTGTTTCTCTGGATTTTTGTAAGATTAAAAGGACCAATATAAATGAATACGCTTTTGTAAACAGTGGTGCCCACATCTGATTCACTGTTAAGAATTGTTGCATCTTCTAAGCTGTGCTTCTGCATGAGGCCATCCTTGTCCTTGTCAACTGTATGTGATCATGTTGCCCTCTAGTGCCTGCAGTTCGTAGAGGCCCCAAGGAAGCCCTGAGAGAGAAATTTAAGAGATTTAAGGGCGGGGGGTGCTGGCTGTAAAAAAATATGAACATAAACCAAAACAAAGTGGTAGGAAAAATAGCAAGTTTCCTCTGAGTAAGAGGACCCACTGCACAAAGTGAGAGGAAGGAAAAGAAATAGAATAAAGATGAGATGTAGCTAATTCTGAAAAGCTCAGTGGCCACCAAAGCAGTAGACCTGGATTTTATCCCCAGCTTTATTAATGATCAGAGTAGGACCTGCAACTAATGTTAAGCAAGTTCTGGCCTCCAAAACCTGCCCTGGTAACTGGAAAATGAGATCATTAAAATAAAGTTTCACCAAAGTTCCTTCCAAGTCCCAAATTCTTTGAGTCATTATAAGAAGATGAGAGAAAAGTAGAACAATAAAAAGAGACATGAAAGAGAAGTGATGAAAGGTATGCCAAAAATTTTTCCAGAGTAGTCTTTTTAATATGTCTGAAATCACATCAGTATTTCAGGAGCTTAGTAACAATCAGGTGACCATATCATTCTAACGAACGGGGATTTGCTCTTATGTGTGACTGCAGCGATCAGAGTGTGCCCTGTGGCATGATTATGTTCTTCATGAGGCTCCAACCTGGGGAGGTCGTGTCCTCTGAGACTGACCACCTAGGAACTAATTTCTGAAGGGCTCCTCTTTTGGAAATTAATCCCTCTTTATTTAGAACTGTCTGATAATCAAATGATTTTACTGTGGGAAGCTCTTTATGTCCAGCTTACCATTTCAAATTATAGATGTTACAATCTCATATGCATTAGGCTTGTCTGGTGCTTTCCCTAAACCAAATAGGTATTTTTTTTTTAAGATTTATTTATTTATTTGTTTGTTTGTTTATGCAAGCACTGGTTACAGTCAGAAGCACAGGAGGGTGAGAGAATTCACCAGAGCCAGAGCAGGGAACAGAGCAGGCAGAAGGACCGAAGTACACTGCTGAGTTGAGCAGCAGGCGGCAGGAGAGGTCTGCGCGCCATGTGGGACCCTCCTCTGGTGGCCGGAGAGTAGCCAGGGATCGAACCGGCGCTGCAGAGGCTGCGGACAGCTTCGCAACCCAGCACTCAACCGTTGCGCCACCAGGGGAGGCCCACCAATAGGTATTATAGAAAGGTAATCAAAGCCCACAAGAACTGTGTAATTAAAGTAATGAAGGTGCAAATAATCAGGAAGTTCTGTCATTGTTCTCTCTAGCTGAATGATAACTCATAGATGACTATTTGAAGTAATCTTACTCAGACAGGAGGATTTAGTTCAATGGAAGGAATAATACACTGTGGACTGAAGAAGTGGGTTTTAATCTGACATCAGCATGTACTAGCTGCATAATCTTTTGCAGTATTCTAAACTTTTCTAGACTCTTTCCTCATCTATGAAGTGAAAATTAGTCCATTTATTCATATTTGTTGAATATTTACAATATGCTGAGTGCTGTGTCAAACCCGATACAGTAATGAACAAGCCCTGATATCTTAGAAATCTAAGAGTCATGATAAGGATCAAGGAGGTATACCATGTAAAAATATAAGTCCTACAACAATGTAAGCTATTGTACATCCCTAAAGCAATGTGGAAGCAACTGAGATTTTCCAACCTGAAGAGCAGCATGAGGGAACATTGGAAATGGTACCACTACTAAGTGTTCTCTTCTAATGGGGCAAAAACCCATTACCTTCCTAGAACTACTGATATTAGCTCTGCCAAAGAGTTTTCCATTAACAAGTGCATAAAGCAGTTACTACATACCAACTTGCAATGATTTAAATATTTTCCTCATATCTAGATGCCTCCCATATCGAGTGGCTTCTCTGCACCTTTCCACATAGAAAGGAAGGGAAATAAATGGCCCTTGTCTTTTCAAAGTCATGTGCCACCAAACAAGTCTCTTCTCTTCTCACCATGTTCCGCCCAGGAATGCTATAACTATTTTATGGGGCCACCAGGTGGCAGTTAGGGCAAATGGTTTTAGGTTTCTCTTCACATCTATGTGGGGTAGGTTGTGGGGTTGCTAATGGAGAAACTGGCCCTGGAAATGTAGATGTTATGGAGCACCAGGGGGATACCAAACCCTGAGCTCTGTTTTTTCATACACTACACCTCCCCCAATATTTGCAGCAATATAAATGTAGCCATTAAACAGACAAAGATAAAGAATCATGAATGATAAGGTATCTTCCCTAACTCGAAAGCTAGAATTCAAGCCCCAAATAAATGACTTCAGAACAGAATTTCTTACTACTACATACTGCATCTAAAAGCTGAAATGGAGGAAGGGTAGACTATGTTATTAGAATGGTTTTCAAGTTTTATTTTATTTTTTTAATTAGTATTTTATTTTATATAATTCTTACATCATTTTTCATTTTTGCACAATGTATGCATTATCATTTTGGTTATATTCCCCATACAATTGCACCCCCCTCTTATTCTGACCCTAATCCTTCCTCTCCCCGCCCCCTCATAGTGTGTCTCTGGTTTATAGTTGCTTGTTGATTTTGATTTTTACTTTGTATTAATTAGTCTTTTCCCTGGTCCCTTATTTAGGTTTTCTAAATTCCTGCTATGAGTGAGACCATCTGGTATTTTTCTTTTTCTTTCTGACTTATTTTTCTGAGCATGATCCCTTCCAGCTCCATCCATGTTGCTGCAAATTGCATGTGTTTATCTTTTTTGATTGCTGAGTAATATTCCATTGTTTATATATACCACATCTTCTTGATCCAGTCATCTATTTTTGGGCATTTGGGGTTTTTCAAGTTTTAAATAGCCTTTAGATAAATTTGATAACATTTCCCCTTTAGACATCTCCCACCTCTTGGCCTTCACACCTTTTTTCTTTCTCCACTTCATGTGCTTTGTGATTTTCCGCTTATGTGTTGACTCTCTCCTTAGCTTTTAGATTCTATACTAAAACAGATCTTGATGAGAAGCCTTGTAGGAGTCTGTTGCACTGAAAAACTGAAGATATGTCTCTAATTTCCTTCCTGCTTCAAGTAAATATCAGAAGTGATTTGGTCAAAGTTTATTTTTTAATCAATATTTTGGGTTCTTGATGAGAAACAAAGCTATTTTTTCCCCTTCACTAAGATAACACATTACCATTTTAAACCTAGAAACACTATTATTCAAATTTGGCATACAAATATTCTACCAATTTATTATCTATCTCCTGGAGATTGCTAATGGCTTACTGTATGTGCATGCATTCTTGCTGGCAGACATTTTAGGTACTGGCTATTCTCACTTTGTGCCTATACCATTTCAGTACATGAGTGGCAGTTAGAGAATACATTGCTTTACTAGATTTGGCTTTTTCTGGCATTTGCACTTACCTGGTGGGTAAAGTTAGGAAGAATTGATTTGTGAATCTGCCACTTCTTTCTAACAGTATTTCAAACCATTATATGATGCTTTTAAAGATAACATTTTGGAAGCTTGTCTTGTTTCAAAAGATTAAAAAGCGCATGCTATTTTGGGCCCATCCTTATTTTCATGAGACATGCCAGTTGATTATAAGACTTTTCTGATGAAAGTATCATAGAACAGTAACATGAAAACTGAGTAAATGAGCTTGCATGCAATTTATTGTCATCTGGCTGCATTTAATGTGAAATAAATTTTCCCTGTTTTGATTACACGACCAGTGAGGCAATTCATAAATGCAGAAAAATGACCCAGTAAGTGGAGAGTGCTGGTTTCACTTATTCTATCCTTATATCACAAAGGGAAACAGGATGTGTCCCATAAGTGTCCATGCAGTCACACAGGGTCATCTGGCATACCTTTTTTTTTTTTGGTTGTTTCAGAAAATAGGATTCTGGGTAAATATTGTGGAATGTGCACAGTGTTACTGTTAGTACTTGTGGGGATTTCTGTCAAGGGTATTACTTCCTTTCTTCTTTTATGCAAGTTTTCTTGAACTGAATTGTTTGGACAAATGACACACATTTTATGAATTCCAACTGTGGGAGTGTTTCCCTCACAGGGTTGTGCTTCCAAAGTGAGGTGAACATGCTCCTGAACCTTAAAACATGTTCCAAGCTACACAGAAATGCTTAGTTCATTTATTAGTCAAAGATTAGCACGTTTACAGTAGCAAATTGCATTGTAAGCATTCTTCCTTTATGAGTTAATTAGTCCAACTATAAATGCAAGAGTTCCAATTATACAGAGTCAGATATGCTCAGTACTATGAAGGTTTATAAAATTATACAATCTCATGGATTACTTTAAGGAAGCCCAGGGCACCTATCTTTGGAAGGGTCACTCTCAAACAATACAGGGGATATAGAGGTGACTGATTAAACTACTTAAGAACTAGCATTTTTGAGCCATGCTTGAGTGAAAGACAAATATTTCTGTTTTCTTATCCTTTCTGAATTTCTTTTGGGAGGGATTGAGGGTACGAAACCAGTCTTGCTTTTTGCAGAAGGAAAGGTTAGACTGGATGAACACGCTGAATCATTGACATCCTTTTCCACAAAAGTGACTAAGCTCAAATCCATCAGGAGAATACATGCCAGGACCCTCTCCTCTTGTTTCCGGCCTGTGCTTCTTAGGAATGTGCTCAAACAACCACAGCATTCCTGATCACCACCTCCAGGTGACAAAAAAGAAAAATGAATGGCAGCGAGCCCAAAAAGTTTCGGCCAGCTATTTCTCCTAAAATTCATGCAGTGATAAGAAATTTTTGTAAATTAGCTAACACTGTGGTAATAAAAGTATACAAAATGTTAGCAACATTCAGAAATACAATTTCTATTCTGATCCCTCTTAGATATAAGAATTTTGACTGACTTTTTTTTTAAAGATTTATTTATTCATGCATAGAAGAACTGGGGTACAGACCAGAGGTGTGGGGGATGAGAGGATTCACCAGAGACATAGTGGGGAACAGAACAGGCCGACTGACTGAAATGCACTGCTAAGCAGCGGGCGAGTCAGGAGAGGTTTGCTGTGCCATGTGTGTAGCTCCCTGGCATGGGATTGAACTTGTGCTGCAGTGGCTGCGGATGGCTTCATAGATTGTGTCTTAACCACTCGCGCCACCAGGGAGGCCTGAATTTTGACTGACTTTTAATCCCATCTTTTGTTTCTAACTTGGTAGTTTTTAAATTTTAACAGTGAAGTCATCCTTAAATTTTTATATTGCGACTGACAATACCTATATTATAATCTGAATATTAGTAGTGATATTTACTTTTTTGCCAAAATTTGAGTGAAGAATAAAACAGAATGACATATACTTATTTTAGTGTAAATAGATATTAAAATTACTGCTCTTATTTAAATAAATAATATTCAAAGTAAGTTTGCACTTAAAAATTCCATGTAATTGTTAGATGGCCCCTTTGAGGTAGAGTTTGTAGAACTTGTAGCTTCTAGATTTTTATCATTCTTTGGTTCTAATGTTCAGCATTAGCCTGAGTATCTCATTAATTTTACTATGAAAAAATACCCAATTGTGATGTGTCCCTGGTTTTAATGTTATTATTGTATTAGTTTTATTCATTTTGCTTTTTTAGTTTCTCTCAGTTAGCTCACTACCAATCATTCACAATCAGTCATGATGTAAATAAAACAATAATGTCTACTTTACATATAGGTAATTGAAGTGAGTTTTATTGAACCCATATGAAAGAAAACAAAAATTTCCTTATGTGAGGCATGTGAATATATGTGTGTGTATCTGTCATATTTCATGGGTGTGAGGTATGTGCATACATACTCTCCACCAAGTTAAATTCCCTCTTCACCCCTGAAATTTCCTTTAGGAATATGCTTAAAATTCCTGTTTGTTAAGCCAAAGAGATTTTCCCACCAAAGAAAAGTAGGTAAATTCAAATGACTGATTCAGACTTAAGAGAGTTTCATAGCTTTTTCTGAACCAAGAAATACCAAAAATCTCAAAGCAGACTTGTACCAACTTGGTGGGAAAAGTCTTCCTTAAGGGTACATTATCATCAATAGGAAGTGTTGCAGTACACCTTGCATCACCAAACCAATTAGTTCACCGGAAAGATGCAGGATATTTCCTGTTGGCAGCCATGAAGTGAGAGAATTGGAAGACTGCTACCTCTGTTGTGTGCCAAAGCCCAAAAATCATGCAAGGAGGTTAAATGGTGCATGCCAAGAAAATAGCAACTGCAGGAAGAAGCAAATAATGTGGGGTTTTGTGTCTGCTACAGATGTAAATGCTCATTTACCAGGAACAGTTTCAAGTAGACAGCTTTTGAATTTGTGCAGTTATTGTTAGCTAGGGTGCTCCTGATTGGGCAAGATGAACAAGCAAACAATAACATCATGAGGGAGGCCTGGGTGGGTGGGAAACTCACTCATTCCTGCTTTAGTTCCAACAGTGTGGGAATGGGGGTACGGCCAATGGTTTCAAGGCAGTTTCTAGCTTTCCCCTGGCAAGCAGCCTAACAAGGCCATGACTGTGACATCACCCTCTGCCAGGTTCTAAAATCTCTTTCTTTTTTTCAATTTTTTTTTAATGTTTATTGAGGTCATGTAGATTTACAAGACTGTAAATGTCTTAAAGGTGTAAGTTCTCACCTTTACAAGTGAAAGTTATCACACCACACCCATCATCAAAGCACCAATAATCTGCCATCATAATCCCCTGTAAAATATTTCTTATGATCTTCTTAAGATCCCTAAGGCATCATCCATCTTGACCAACAAGTACAAAGAAATACAATCAATGAGGAAAATATTGCCAAGGTAATGGTCATGTAATTCCTACTGTGATCAGTTTTGGGTTTGATGCAATTTAGTATTTTGTAGACACATGTTTTTCCCTTAATGGTACACATAGAGTTTTTGAGGGAGAAGAGATGGAGGGCAGCTTTTGTCTTACAAATACTTCATATGTAGAAAAAGCTCTTCTGCCCCAGAATAGTCTTTATGACAAAAGTTGCAAGTTTGTCCCTACATACTTCCTAACCCAAACACACTGCATGAGAGATTTTACACCTTGCCTTTTGCTATTGGAAATCATACCTAGTAGAAATATATTACTATTAATTAGGGAACTTTATATGGTTTCAGGAGGCAGCTTAGAATTTAGTAAGTCTGATATCTATCATTTTAACACTTAGCTGAGACCATTTATGCTGAGAGTTTGAATTGAAACTATGAAGGATAGAAGAAAGGGAAGGTCATCCTTCCCTAAGTTTCCAAATAAAAGTTTGGGGCAACTGATGGTTCCTGGAAGGTAACAGAGAGGAGATTGCAGAATGGGAGATGGTTATAGATAAATTTCCTATGTCTTGAAATATTGCTAATGTGTGAATTTACAACTAAATATTTCCCTTCCCTCTTTTCTTTCTCCCCTATACATCTCAGGCTACTGCTGCTAGAAACTAGAACTCTGGAAGGTGGGAATTGAGGCTACCCATTAGGAAAAGATTAAAGAGAGGGGAATTTAGGAAATTACTCCTTAGAGAAGTAGAAAGTTACTAAAATATTTTGAAGAGAGAAAGCTCAATAAATTGAATATAGGGACAAAAAATGTAAGGGATTATTCTAAGACTACAAAGTAACAACAAAAAAATCTGAGTTTATATCATTGTAGTAGAAATGGAAGATTAAACAGATATTATCGATGTGTCAAAAATGTTCAGTGATTGGATTTCTAACTGATACAACATAAAAGGTAAAGGAAAGAACTAAGGCAGGACTGACATTTGTTGTTTAGGAAAATCATGAAAGAGTATGTTTGTCTAACAAAATAAGAAAGCAGGAAGAGGAGATTAATTTGGGGGAGAAAATAACATGTTTTGGATGCACTGAAATTACAAACTTTATGAAACATACTCTAGAATGTAATGATATTGTGAATAGTATTTTCTTTAATTTACATTATTTTTCAAACTTTCTTATTGTTCTAGTTTGAATATAAGTTTTTGTTTATAATAAAATATTTAAAGTAAAAGTTATTTTTCAGAAGTTTGGTAATTCAAATTATTTAGTTGCCTTTGGGTGAAAGAAAAACCTCTAGGAATGTTCCTGGAAATCTACAAATATCTTTGCAAATCAACAGAATTGCAAGAATGAATAGTTTTTTCTCCAGTAATTCTCTACCTTCTAGAGACTATGATTTTATTTTATGAAACCAAAATCAGAACACATTATTTAAAAATAAGACAGATTATTAAAAATTGTCCCTGAAAATTTTTTTTGGATCGAGTGAGGTATGTAGAGTTGATCTCATTACAGAGTTTAGAGTTTCCTGGGATCTTGCTAGTGCTACTTGACAGGGAAAGAAAACTAGCTACTCAGACCATGAAGGGAAAAGAAAGTGACTCATAGTTATTTCCAGTATTAGATTATCAAAAATTCACTGGCTACTAAAAATTCCTTGACTTCTAACAAGCGTCAAATGAAAATTGCCTTGTCCATGTCTTTGCAACATCATGTTTGGAAATACTATTTAATAAACATTATTCAGGACTCCTTGCATAAAGATCTATATGATATATTTTTATAAGATTTCCCCCCCCAAATTTTATTATCTTTCAAAATTATTATGTTTCTCTTTCTATATTAAAAATATGGAACTTATCACTATGTCTACCTCTCTCTATACACCCAGGTAATTCTAGCTAATTACATTTCTTACTAATGGTATCTATATTTGCTTCTCTTACATAGGTCATGATTTAAATTATATTTCTATATTATACCATTCATTGCTTCCATTTATTAAAGTTGCGTACCAACTCAAATTTCTTTTAGAAAAAAATGGGAGTGTGTATTGTAAATAAATTCTGATAATATTGTATTTTCACATATAAAGGAACTATAAAAGTATGTTTGTTTAGAGGCAAAACTGTTAGTTGCACAACTCAGGGGAAATTATGAACCATATAGTATCCTTGAGAACAGTGGAGAGTGCTTATAAAAGTAATGCTTTATTGTCTTTATGTTTCATATAGTTTGGAGAGTGAGGAAATACAGTTTCATTCCCAAATGTGTTGCTGATCGGTGCTGTGCTTTGGTAATTATTTTTGCTGTCTGATATTCATTATGCTAACTCCTGCTTGTACAAATCTTCCCTTCTCCCTACTCCATCTCCTTTGACACTTAACCTCATACATAAGAGATTTTCATTCAGTATTCTTGTTTTTTTAATTGCCTTGACTGCTATGTTGTAAGAATTAATAACATTCTTATACCCATTCAAGTAGTTGGCTCTAATAGGTACTTTACTCTTTGTTTAACACAACACCCTGTCAAGGTCCTTGAAATGGGTGGGACAAAGAAAGGTGAAAGATTTAATGTATTCTTTTAGTCCTTAATAAAGGAACCGCTGGGCCTCCCTGGTGGCGCAAGGGGTTAAGCACAAAACTATGAAGCAATTCCCAGCCTCTGCAGCAGGAGTTCGATCCCCAGCCTGCCAGGGAGCAACCCACTTGGCACAGCAGACCTCTCCTGCCTTGCCTGCTGCTCCCCTCAGTAGTTTGTTTCAGTCAGTCTGTCTGTTCCCCACTCTGCCTCTGGTGAATCCTCTCACCCCCCACATCTCTGGCCTGTAACCCAGCTCTTATATGCTGGGTTAATAAATAAATCTTAAAAAACAATAAAGGAACCGCTGACTGAAAAACCAACAGCTGTATGGTTTGGAGACCTACTATCTGACAAGCTGTAAGTCAGGGCTGACAGAGCTTCTATAGGAGTGTTTCTCAAGCTTCTGACTACATAAATAGCACCTGCTTTAAAAAAAAAAATGCAACCTGAAACTTATATGCTGTTATAATGCAAGGTAACATCCCTAAAACAAACAAACAGAAACAAAACGTATAGATTCCTAGTCCCTACTTATCCCACTTAGTTGGTCAGTATAGGATAAGAACAAAAAAGCACATTTCAATAAACTTTTCCAATAGTTACAGATTTAGAGTCACCTACTTCACCAACTATTCTGGTTTGCCTAAGATTGAAGAAATTCTCAGTCTTGACTTTCATCTTAAGCAAATTGGATTTATTGGTCACTCAGATTCCAATACATGTCATCAAAATTTGCCCTTTAAAAAATACTGTAATAAGTTTGGCTTAGTTCTGGGAGTTTGGCCTGAGTTAGTACTACCAAGGAAAATCCACTTTGAGCAATTTTAGCAGTAGCAATTCTCAAAATGTAGACTTGGATTACTCACTGAGCATCTGTAGGTGACATATAGATATCTGTATTTTTACAAGTTTCACAAACTAAAGTTTGATGATTGTCATTGTGTCTCAGAGCCCAAGCTATTCAATGTTAGTGCCAATTAAATGATGCAACAAGCATCCTTGAGTGAGACTAAGAATGAGAAGTTGTCTAAGATGTTTTTGAACTAAGATGCATTTGTTTTATTTTTTTAAAGATTTATTTATTTATGCAGACAAGAACTGGGGTACAAGCCAGAGATGTGGGGGGGTGGGTGAGAGCATCCACCAGAGACAGAGTGGGGAACAGAACAGGCAGACTGACTGAAATACAGCACTATGAAGCAGCGGGAGAGTCAAGAGAGGTCTGCTGTGCCATGTGGGTAGCTCCCTGGCTGGCCAGGGATTGAAATCGTGCTGCCGAAGCTGTGGATTGATTCATAGTGATGTGCTTAACCCCTTGAGCTACCAGGGAGGCCCCTGTTTGTTTGTTTTAAAATGTCTGAAAGAGTCTACTACCAGAGTCCTATCTTCCACTGTAAGGATTAAGATGATTTGGGTTTCTGCTTGTTTGTTTTTAGTGAATGAGTTTCCTTTGGCTGAAAACACATTGACCCACCTGCTATTATGTCTGCTTTTGAGACACTATAGCCTTGGAATCACACCCCCCAAAAAAAGTCAAATTGTGATGATATTGATGAAAATACTCACGAATTTCTAGACTCCTTTCCTTTATTTCCTGCCCCCTCCCATTTCTTTCTTTCTATTTGTAAATAATGTATCTGCTTTGGGAACAGAGGACAAATAATATAAATGTTGAATAAAATGAAAAGGAATTTTAACTTTATTTTCCTTCTGGACTGAAGCAGATGGGCTGCTCATAAAGCAAGTGAGTTTTTTTGCTTCTTCTGGTTCATGTGCCATGATTTGGAGTGTAGATATTAAGGGTGAAAACAAGCTATTAGATCATCAGTTCACTTTCCTCTCCAAGCAGCTATTAGATTTGTTTTCTTTTTCTCAGCTCACTACTTGTTAAAAAAAAAGGCATTTCAGCTCCTTTTCATGGAACATAAGACCAAACGCAGAACACTCCTTCTAAAAAATGTGTGATGAGTGAGAGGAAGAGACAGGAAGGAAATGGAGGAGAGAAGTCGGACTCACAGTACCTAAAGGATGACTTTGGCTGCTTCCCTCATCTAACATGAACAGTTTGGCAGTCAGATGCAGCCCTTTGCGAAGCAACCACATCTATTACCTCTAAGTTTATGGTCCAACTGCTAGTTTTATGTGCAACTCACTCCAAGATGAGTGTGCTATTATCACTCTGTAGGACAACAAAGATACACAATGAACTCCATGCCAGGGCTCAAGATGGGAATGAGAAAACCAAACACAAAACTTTATTTTTTATGAACAAAACAAAAGCACATTATTAACCTAGACTTCAGGGGTCATCTCATGAAAATGTTATATAAAATCTATTTGTCATCTCAGATACAGGGGAAATACATAGGCATGTGGTGTTTTGTTGTAATTTGCTTTATTGTGCTTCACAGATTTTGTGGTTTTTGTAAGTTGAAGGTTTCTGGCAACCCCTCAAGTAAATTTATTGTGCCATTTTTCCCCCAATAGCATTTACCCACTTCATATCTGTGTCACATTTTCATAATTCTCATAAAATTTCCATCATCGTCGTCATTGCTGTTGTCGTCATCGTTATTCATTCTGTTAAGGTGATCTGTGAACAGTAATTTTGATGTTACTATTATATTTTTCTGGGAACCACAAATTGCTCATGTAAGATAGCAAAGTTAATCTATAAATGTGTGTGTTCTGAGTGTTCCCACAACTGGTGATTCCTTCATCTTCCTCTCTCTCCTCAAGCCTCTCTGATCTCTGAGATACAACAGTATAGAAATTAGGCTAATTTATAAGGGCCTCTAAGTGTTCAAGCAAAAGGAAGAGTTACACATCCCTCATTTTAAATTAAAAGCTAGAAATTACTAAGCTTAGTAAGGAAGGCAAGACAAAAGCAGAGACGTGCCAAAACCTAGGTCTCATGTTAAATGCTTAGCCATGTTGTGAAGGCAAATGAAAAATGCCACTCAAGTGAACACATTCTTGTTGCTCAAAAGGAGAAAGTTTAATTGATCAGGATAGAAGATTAAGTTAGCCACAACATTCCCTTAAGCCATAGCCCAATCCATAGCTCGTCCCTATCTCTCTTCAATTCCATGCAGGCTATGAGAAGTTGAAGAAGAAAAGTTTTAAACCTAGCAGTTTGGCTCTTGAGATTTAGGAAAGAAACTGTCTCTGTAACATAAAAGTGCAAAGTGAAGCAACAAGTGCTGATGTAGAAACTGTAGCAAGTTATCCAGAAGATCTAACTAAGATAATTAATGAAGGTGGCTACAGTAAATCAATATATATATGAAACAGCTTTCTACTGGAAGAAAATGCTATCTAGGATTTTCATAGCTAAAGAGAAATCAATGTGTAACTTCAAAGCTCAAAGGACAGACTGTCTTGGTTAGGGGGCTAATGTAACTGGTGACTTTAGGTTGAAGCTAATGTTCATTTACTATTCTGAAAATCACAGGGTCCTTAAAATTTATACAAAATGATTCTGTCTATGCTCTATAATAGAAGGATAAAGCCTGATGACAGCATATCTTCTCAGTGAAAAAAAATATCCCTTTCAAAATATTAATGCACATTGACAATGCACCTGTTCACCCAAGAGCTCTGGTGAAGATGTACGTGTGATGAGTACTGTTTTCATGCCAGCTAACACCACATCCATTCTGCAGCTAATGGACTAAGGGTTCATTTAGACCCTCAAATTTTATTCATTAAGAAACACATTTCAAAAACTATAGCTTCCATAGACAATGATATTTCTGATAGAATCAATTTACTCAGAAGTTGGACAAAGTAAGTTGAAAACTGGGTAGAATTCAACATTCTAGATGCTGTTAAGAACATTCATGACTCATGGGAGGAGATCAAAATATTAACAGAATTTGGAAGAAGTTGATTCCAACCCTCAAGGATGACTTTACAAGGTTTAAGACTTCAGAGGAGAAAGTAATTGTAAATGTGGAAATGAGAAATAGTTAGAAGTGGAATCTGGAGATATAGCTCAGTTGCTATAAATTCATGATAAAACACAAATGGTGAGCAATTCTTATGGGGGAGCAAAGAAAGTGATTTATTGATGTAGAATCTGCTCTGGGTAAAGATGCTGTGAACATTGTTAAAATTACTTCAAATAATTTTGAATATTACATAACTTTATTTGATAAAGTAAAGATACTTATATATGCACTGGGAAACAAAAAATCATGTGACTTGCTTTATTGTGGTGCATTGGACCCAAACATGCATGTCTCCAGAGCGCCATATGCACTGATTTTTTTTACCTGTTTTTGAGGAGTTGGTTTTTCTCTACTGTACTTAACAACTGTGTAGATCTGTGAACAAATAGAGCAACTGCCAGAGGATAGTCATCTTTTGTTGTCAGGACTCCGGATTTAATTCGAAAACATAAAGGTTTTGTCAGTTATTACTCAAAAGGCTGTCTGATCTAATGAATAGTAAGTGAGGGAACAAATATAGATATTATAATTCATATTTATTCAAAGTTTTAAAACCTTATAGAGAGAAAAACCCATTTCTCTATCACCATAGTGTCATTAGCAATAACACTGTAGTGTTATTAGCAATACGGCAAGGTTTTTGGGGCTGGGGAAACTCATATATATATATATATTTTTTTTTATAGAGGCATGCTTTATTTATTTATTTATTTGTTTGTTTGTTTTGTTTATACATGCACTGGGTACAGTCAGAAGAGCGGGAGGGTGAGAGAATTCACCAGAGCCAGAGCGGGGAGCAGAGCAGGCAGAAGGACCGAAGTACACTGCTGAGGGGAGCAGCGGGCGGCAGGAGAGGTCTGCGCGCCATGTGGGACCCTCCTCCAGTGGCCGGGGAGCAGCCGGGGATCGAACCGGCGCCACAGAGGCTGCGGGCAGCTTCGCAACCCAGTGCTCAACCGCTGCGCCACCGGGGAGGCCCTCATATATTTTTGAATGTAGGGAGAGAGATGATTCTGTCCTTGCACAGGCTAAGGGTCATCCACAATGACAATACAGTAGCTGGCTTCTAGGTTGGCATATCTGTATTCACAGTGATTATTTGTAGACATGATACAGTTGTCAGTTGTGCTTATATCCACTTTTTGTATTTCAGACTCTCCATTTCTCCAAGTTTTCTTTTTAATTAAATTGTGTTTTCAATCAGTAGGTTATGTCAGGAGATTCTTATTAAACATGGCACAACTCATGGTTGGTCCTACAGAAATCATTGAATTTGGCAGGGAAAAATAACCAGACTGAGGATGTGCATGAATTGACTAGGGAGATGCTTAGGGACACCTTAATGGAGATACACTACTCACCCAAGAACTTGATAGTTGTAGGAGAAATACACTGAGGTGCAGAGAGAAGATGACTATTTTGAAAGTTAACACATCTTAATTTTAGTGTACTTCAAACTATTGTGGTTCCTTAATTTCTTCACCACACTAAATCTGGTAACATGTACCAGCAAGGATTTTTCAGTAGATAACTTAATCTAAAACTTTTATGGGAATGCAAAGTACCTAGAAGCACTATAACAATCTTGAAAAAGTTGAAGAAAGTGGGAGGAATAAAGTGTTCTTAAGGCTTTTTGTCTTGCTATAGTAATCAAAGACAGTTGGGTACTGGAGCAGAATAAAGAACTCAGAAAAGTAAGCAAACATGCCAAACTAAGTTTTGACAAAGGTGCAAAAGTGATTCTGTAGATAAATTTTAACCTTCTTTAAAATGGTGTTGGAATACTTGTATACACATAACGAAGAAAAAAAAAAATGAGAGATTGTGTACTCAATCCTCACAACATATACAAAAATTTACTCGAAATTGTAAAACTATAGGGAAAAAAAACTGTAGGAGAAAATTTTCAGGACCTAAGACTGTGTAAAATGTTTTTAGACTTAATATTAAAAAATATGATCCATAAAAGGAAAAAATTATGAATTCGATTTCATGTAAAAATTCGTCCTGAAAAAGATCTTGTGAAAAAGATGAAAAGAAAAGTGACAGACAGGAGAAAATATCTACAAACCACATACTCAACAAAAGCCTGGTACATGAGAAATATAGAGAATTCAAAACTAAACATTAAAAAACAATATTTGAAAAATGGACATGATACATGAACAGAAATTTTACCAAAGAGGATATACAGATGGGAAAAAAGCATATGAAAAAATATTCATTGCCATTAGCCACTAGAGAAATGCAAATTAAAATAATGACTATATACCTATCACAATGACTGTGGTAAAAAATAGTGATAACAGCAAATTCTGGAGAGAAAGTGGAGAGACTAGGTCACTCATACATTGCTGATGGGAAATAAAATGGTCTGTATGGTTACTATGGAAACATATGTCTGTTTCTTATAAAACTAACATGCAATTATTGTATGACCCAGCAATACAGGCTTGGGCATTTATCCCAGAGAAACCAAAAAACAAAAATCTATGTTCAATAAAAATTTTCATGTGAATACTCATTGCTATTTGTGTAACCAAAAACTGGAGACAATCCAAATATCCTTCAACTGATGACTGGTTAAACAAGTCGTGGCACATATGTACTATGAAATACTATGCAACAATAAAAAAGGAATTGGTTGTTGATACTGGCAACAAGTTGGATGAATTTCATGGGCATAATGATGATATTTAAAATGCCACAGGTTAGTATAAAAGGAGATATGTGTGACCATAAAAACATAGCACAAGGGATGATTGTGATAGAATACTTTGCATCTTGACTGGTGATGCCACATAAATCTATATATGTGATAAAATTACATAGAACAAAATATATACATACTCACAAATTAATGCATGTAAAACTGATAAAATCTGAACAGGTTTGTTGGATTGTGTAAATATCAATTTCTTGATTTTGATAATGAAGTGCATTTTGTCAAGATGTTATTATTGGAAGAAACTGAGTTAATAATTATAACAGCTCCCTCTGGATCTCCTATTTTGTGATATAACCTAAACTAGAAAAAACTAAGCTTTTGCTGCCCATTCTTCTATTCCCATTCAAAGGCTATTCAACAAGAAGACCATACAAGAGAAAGATAACAAAAGATACCTGAGACTCAGAAAAGCATGTAGTTCATGGAACAGAGGCTGAAAACCTGAGGTGATTTCATAATACAGTGCTTCTCAAACTGTAGCAAAAGTCAGATTCAACAGAGTGTTCTTCAAGACACAGATTTCTATGCCCAGCCCTGAAGTTCTAATCAGTAGGTCTGGGGTGGAGCGCAAGAATATCCATTGTTGCAAGTTCCCTTGTGATGTTGTTCCTGATCAGAAGAACACACTTTGAAAACTATAGCTATTGAACATCTGAGTACAGCAGCAGTTTTAAACTCTCCCAAGCAATTTCCAAGTAGAATGCAATGAAATAAATTATTTAAAAATTCACTGATTTACATCTCTTTTTATTTGTATAGTTTTTTTTTTCTCCCTCAATATATTGGCTGATAAAAATGTTCTTTTTTAGTTCTTCATCTGTGGGGCTCAAGAGTATGTCATTGAGTTAATTTACAAAGCCTCTGGTTACACATCTGTCACATTCTCAGAAAATATTATCACAGAAAAATCCATCAACACAACACATAAGTCCCTAAATGTACTTCATAATTGGCATGCAATAGAGTAAAAAAAAACCAATGAAATGCAAAAAGTGATCTACAGAGACACGTCAACATGGATTAAAAAGTTAAAACCTATAACAGAATATGGACTCCATTTGGGGTTCATTTTCATGGGTTTCTCTAATGGTTTTTAAAATAGAAAAGCTGTCTTAGGCAGAGCATTGTAATGATAAGTTACTCATGCTTTGGAGTCAAGTGCTGCATTTTTTTTTCCATTTTAGCTTTGCAACTTACTAACAGTTTTAATTTGGTCACAACAACTAATGTAAGCTCCAGTTCCCCCATATATAAAAAGAATATAATAATGCCTAAATTGCAGGGTGTCAACTGAAACAATCGCCACTGTGAAATGGATTTAAAGTTTAGTAAAAGAAAAATTTTTAAGAGGTTATTCAGAGCCAAATTGAGGCTCCAGGCCAGAGTGACCAATAACAGATTTCTTTGAGTGACTGGTGCCTATTCTTGGAGTTTTTGGCCTTGGTTTATACAGGTAAGGCACATATATAGATATACATGATTATTTTTTCTTAACAAAGGAAACAAAACATCTAGTAAATTTCTAACCTTTTTCATTAACTAAAGGAGGTTGATTTCTAACACATTTAGTTAATTCACAAAGGAAAAATACTGTTTATAACTTTAGAGCAATCCCTTGATGTTATATAGCTATCTGTATTTGGGAAGATATAAGGGCCAAAGGTCATCTGAATCTCTTACCCTAAAAGTTCCCTATAAAGAGGAAGGTACAGTAGGGTTATTATCTCATGCTCCTTCTTCCTACAACTTGAAAACATAACAGGGACTTGGTCTGTGGACTTTTGGATGTTTCTTTTGTTTCTTGCCACAGGGTTTTTCACTTCAAACATGAGTCATTGTTCTACTGACAGGGTGGAGGTACATATTTTCCTATGTAGAATTTTCTTTTCTTGGTTTACAAGGCCTTCCTTTTGTTCAGAAGTTGACTTCTAGTTGCAAGCATTGACCAAGTTAGTGGGCCCTGTTTGTGTCTTACTATAGAAAATTCTGCTTACAAATCCATACTAGAATATCAATAGGATCTAGTGCCTGGTCATTACTTTTTCCCATTTGACATCTATGGTTAATTTTACAAATTCTTTTTTAAAAAGATTTATTTATTTATGCATACAAGAACTGGGGTACAGGCCAGAGGTGTAGGGGGTGAGAGGATTTACCAGAGGCAGAAGGGGGAACAGAACAGGTAGATTGACTGAAATACACTGCTGAGGGGAGTAGCGGGGCAAGTCAGGGGAGGTCTGCTGCACCACATGGGTAGCTCCCTGGTTGGGGAGGGGATCCAACTCATATATACCGGTTATACTTTTTAGCCAGTTACTTTTATTTCACAAATGAAAAAGGAAATGAATAATTGTGAACTGTTACTCATATACCGGCATTTTATAGCAGGCTTATGGAGGAGCTCATGAACATACATTTCATAACCTTCTAGCCTCTTTGTAATATATACAAGTGAAAGGGAAAAAAGAACAAACTTTAAGTTATTCTTTGTAACTAATATTTCAATATTTTATCTTACTTAGAAATGATCTAGTTATACAACGAATAACCATTAAGTTAATCTAATATCAATTTAGAACTGAATAATTCAATTGAGTATCAATTTCTTTAATTTCTGAGAATTTCTTTAATATTCGATACATGCAAATGATTGTTTCTAAGCCAATTAGTATAGAGTTCCTTCAAGAAAATTTACAATCTAATTTGGTAATGCTATCCTGAGATAGGGAAATGTTACATACTCAAACAATGAGAGGTAAAGTCCTTTCTGTATTATATATGCATAGACATGTAAACAAAGACAGAATTTTGCTTCAAATCTAAAATTTAAACCATGGGTGCAGAATAAACACAGAATTACAAAAGTCACTGGTTCATATCAAAGAGCTATTCAGTTCCTAGTGGGTATGAATATTAATTGATTTGAGCTCAAAATAGACAGACAGAAAAGAATAACAAACCAAATTGTCTGTCACCATTCACACAAGAGAGACAAGATCTTTATACATAATTAATACAATTATGGAAATCACCAAATGGTCAGACCACAAAACCAGAAAAAGTTAGCCCAGAAAACAAGTGATTGCTCAACAGGAATGAAAATTGAACTTTTTTCATGCAAGAGTCCATATCACAGGATCAGGAATTGGACTCATCACTGATTCCCTGAAGTAAAAAAGGAGAGCAGTGGGCAAAGTTCAACATTCTCAGTGTCTTTTGTTTTCTCTTACTCTTTCCTACCACCCTCCTTGTTGAGACTATTTGAAATTATGTTTATTGAGTAATAATACTTTCTTTAATGATTAAGTTCATTAAAACAGTTGACGTAAAGCTTTTGCCGCATCTACTGCGAGAATGAAGACCATTCTCAGCAATCAGACTGTCAACATTCCAGAAAATGTTGACATATCCCTGAAGGGTCGCACTGTTATTGTGAAGGGCCCCAGAGGCACCCTGCGGAGGGACTTCAATCACATCAATGTCAAACTCAGTTTGCTTGGGAAGAAAAAGAAGAGGCTCCGGGTTGACAAATGGTGGGGAAATAGAAAGGAACTGACTGCTGTTCGCACTATCTGTAGTCATGTACAAAACATGATCAAGGGTGTTACACTGGGCTTCCGTTATAGATGAGGTCTGTGTATGCTCACTTCCCTATCAACATTGTTATTCAGGAGAATGGGTCTCTTGTTGAAATCCAAAATTTCTTGGGCGAAAAATACATTCACAGGGTTCAGATGAGACAAGGTGTTGCTTGTTCAGTATCTCAAGCCCAGAAAGATGAGTTGATTCTTGAAGGAAACGACATTGAACTTGTATCAAATTCAGCTGCTTTGATTCAGCAAGCCACGACAGTTAAAAACAAGGCTATCAGGAAATTTTTGGATGGTATCTATGTTTCTGAAAAAGGAACAGTTCAGCAAGCTGATGAATAAGATTTAAGTTGTCCAGCTACAGAGCAGTAAGATAATGGATGCTTTCTTAGATCGATTTGTGATACATCTTTAAGATGCAGTAATAAAAGTCGTCATTGATTTGGGGAAAAAAAAAAAACAGTTGACGTAAAACCATCTAATAAGTTGCACTACATTTTAGTCATTTATTATACAGCATCATCCCAAAGAAATTGTTAGGCATTCATTCCTAGAAGAAATGAAGTGAGATTGGACATGGCTTCATATTTCACTAGAGCAAAGAAAGTGTCTCTATACATAGATCACAAACTTTGTGCCACTGAGATTCACAGTCCAAAATATATTCCTCATTCATTACGTGTGTGTGTGTTAACTCCAGGAATTATTTAATAACTTCTTCATCTCAAAATTTAACTGTGATTGATACACACTGATGTTTTCTTTTCTTTTCTCTTCTTTTTTTTAAAGATTTATTTATTCATGCATACAAGAACCGGGGTACAGGCCAGATGCGTGGGAGGGTGAGAGGATTCACCAGAGACAGAGCAGGGAACAGAACAGGCAGACTGACTGAAATACACTGCTGAGGGGAGCAGCGGGCAAGACAGTAGAGGTCTGCCACATAATGTGGGATTCTCGCTGGCTATCTGGGATCGAACCAGTGCTGCAGAGGCTGCAGACAGCTTCACAGCACTGTGCTCAACCCCCTGCACCACAAGGGGAGGCCCACACACTGATGTTTTCTATTCTCTGGTCTTCTATCTCATTTATCAACCTTGCAGAAACTCATCAAATTTTATTCCTACTAATGCATTGGGATATACAGTTTGAAGCACACTGACTAGAATATCTGTTTAAATTACTTGCTTTTATTATAAAAATAATTTAGCAACCTTTTCAAAAATTTTACTACTATCATCTTTGTGGGGTTTTAAAATGCGAGCCTGTTGCCTTCCAGTTTTTTTCCCACATGATATGTGGCAGATTCCCATACATATTTTTTTTTAAAGATTTATTTATTTATGCATACACTGCTGGGGTGTAGGCCAGAAGTGCGGGGGTGGGGTAGGATGAGAGGATTAACCAGATACAGAGTGGGCAGCACAACAGGGGGATTGACTGAAAAACACTGCTGAGGGGAGCAATTGGCAAGACAGGAGAGGTCTCCTGCGCCATGCGGGTTTGCTTCCTGGCCAGCCGGGGATTGAACTCATGCTGCAGTGGTTGCTGATAGCTTCATAGTGCTGAGACATAACACCTTGCGCCACCAGGGAGGCCCTTCCAAACATACTTTAATAGATAAAAAATATCCAGTACCATATTTGGTTTCTGATAGTGTTTTACCAGAGATATCCTGTAATCAAAAATGGAGAAAATTGATGGCAATAGAGCAGGAGTCCTTCACTTTTCAACAAATATTTAATGCCCTTTAGATACTAAGAATGATTCTAGGTAATTGGAGAAAAATAAGAAAAACAAAGTTCCTGCTTAGATGAATCTTACATTCTAACTGAAAGAAACTTTGTAATATTTCTTTTACTGAAACATACAAACTTTTCTTTTTTCAAATTATACTCCTTGAAAGGATCCCCTTGAAAACGCATGCATATACACATGCATAATGCTATGCTATATTATACTAATATAGGAATATATCAAAGTGTTGAAGTGTTTATTTCTTATAGTAGTGGATATTTCTATTTGTTGCACTCATTTCAAAAATTAAGCAACTGATGCCAGTCTCCAATTCTTTTAATTATTATTTTACTCTCGTGAAATCTAAAAGTCCAGATAAACTGGATAACCTTTTTTTTTTTTGTGGGATCCTCACAGGCGGCCAGGGAACGAACCAGTGCTGCAGAGGCTGTGGGCAGCCTCACAGCCCAGTGCTCAACTGCTAAGCCATAAACTGGATAACTTGTAACTTGCACCTCTGCTCTCCCATGATGTGATGATTTACATGTGGCTCTTACTACACGAAAGAGGTCAGGAAGACCTCCTCCTGAAAGACCACCATTGATGTGGAAACCAGTGTCTCTTCTCTCACTTGTAAAAGTGATTTGAAAATCAATAGCAAGCTTTGAAATCCACTCTACAAGAAATCGTAATGTTTAGGGTCATTTAGAAGAAAGATTAGTTTAATGAGTTTTGGCACCATGCTTAAGGCAGAAAACCATGACTATGTGTTAAGTATAACCATATTTTGTGCAGTATGTGATTCAAAAGAGTGATTTAATAGCTATAACCCAAGAGGTGTTGAAAACTCTGGCCCAGTTTATGATTTCCAATATAGTACACATATAAACAGTATGAGAAACCCAAGAATTAAACTGATAACTGTTTCAAGCTCTGGAGAAGTTTCATTTTAGACACAAAGCCAAATTTTTACCCTCATTTATGTACACTCATCTCCTATGATTTTCTGTGGGCATTTATGCGTGAAGGCTAGGGGAGGATATGACTTAGTCTCTTTATCTGTCATCTCTCCTCCACTCTGATTCTGAAATAACATTCAACAGCTGGGGGGAAAGTAAAGTATTTGACCCTCCTACAATGAATGATAGTTTCTAATCCTTAGTACTTATGTGCTGGGAACCGTTCCACATACTTTACATCTATGAACGCGTTTAATCCTCACAACTCTATGAGAAAAGTACTATTATCCCCATTTTACAGACAAGAAAACCAAGTACAAACAGGAGCAAACCAAGGTCACACAACTATTACGTGGTTGATTGAGTTAACAGTCAAACCTGACCTTCTGGCTCCAGAGTCTGGGTTCTTAACCACTGCATTCTGCTACCTCTTGTGAGGAAAATTTAGAACGGACAACATTAAAGTCAAAATGCAAATACAAAATGAAATGGAAGTAATCCCAACAGATGATTTGTTACCCAAATCCAAAAAGACCTATGATTACTTTGCTCTGGATTACAGGCTTGGTAGATCTCAAGGGTCCCATCCTCAAGCCCAAATATGGGTAATGTGGATTACCTGACTTGGGGCTCACTTTCCAGGTTGAAACTGCCGAATGAGTAAAACCAAATATGTTTATGTGATTTCAGTTAAGACAGAAGGAACATATTACCCCACCCCCAAATCTCCCAAATACAGGAAATTTTTATCAATATAAATGAGGAAGATAAACTAATACAACTTCCCTTTTCCCTAAGCTCTCATTTCTGTTGAATGTGAGGACCTGTGGGTTTTATTCTTGTTCCAGTTTATATAATCACATTCCAAGCTACTTATGTGGACTTCTTTGAGAACTTTTTTTCACACATCTCTCCTTCCCTCATCAGCCTCCTTTAATCAGCTTTATACAAGCATTATATTTCATTCATTTCTTTTCCTTCTCCTTCTGTTTTGTACTTGGGACTTAGCTGTCAACTGAATCTTGAACTCAGTAATTCAATGGTTCATAAGCTCCAAACATGTTGTAACACATGTCATACTCATGTGTGCTTCTCTGCCCCAACTTGATACAATGAGTGATACTGGGACACCATTGTCATACACACCCCCAAACCTGGGTGTGTTAACAACCAACTGCCTGAACTTGTTCAGATGAAAATGGGATTGCTAAAACACCTATATATCTTCACCATGCTGGTTTTTGTAGGAAGGGTGTTATCAGGAGAAGCGCTAACAAGTAAAAAAGTATGGAGAGAGAAGAAGGAAAAAGTTCTTTGAGAAAACCTGAAATTGGCATTTTGGATGGTTTTGAAATCATATATAGTATGGAAGTTTGCCTCACTAATTTAACAAATAGTCACAGACCAAATATGCAGCTTTGGAAAAAGTACCTGGCTGTGCCATTAATTCCATGCTTCACCTCCAGACAGGAGGAGCCCATCGAACAAAGATGCCAAATATCTTAGTCCTCAGTTCTTTTGTTGCTGACACATACTCTTCATTTATATTTTATGCCCAGTTCTCTTTTAATGCACTGAGGATGAGTCCCTCTTAATTTCTGAAGCTCATTTGCATTGGCAGTAAGCACCTACTTTACTCAGTTCCTTTCTCAACAACTCTCAAATCTTGATGCCCTGTCCTGCCAGGGCCCTGCCCCATATCTTTTGCAAAATGCCAAAAACATGCAACTATTTGCGCTGTAGAGAACAGTCTGCAAAGGGAAAATCTCTCAAAAGATCAGCATAATCTATGTGATTCAGGGGAGCTTTATGTGGCCTCCAGCACCTTCCTTGGGCTGAGCGCTCTCAGGCTCTGCTTCCTTCCTCTCTGTGTTCGCCTTGATCTTTTTGCCCCTCCTGACCTTCATTCCCTCCCTTCTCTTTGCCTTATAATTTAAGGATTTTTTAATAATTTTTTAAACATCCTTGTTTATTTTTCAAAATATAGGATTTCTCCCTTTTAGACTGACCCTTGAAAGTAAAATTTAAGTTTTGGAAGAAAGAAACATAATCCTGTTGGCCACCTTAGGATATATCTCATAACCCAGAAAGAGGAAATAATGCTCACTAGTTTTGTACCTCAATATAATGATTTTAAAAACATTTTATTTTACATTTGCAGAAAAGTTCAAAGGTATTATAGTTTCCATATGCCCTTCAGCCAGTTCACACTTACGTAAAAATGTACATAAGTGCGGCACTTTTGTCAAAACTAAGAAATTAGCATTAGTGTACTACTATTGACTAAACTTCAGACTTCATTAGGATTTCACCAGTTTCTCCACTATTGTCCTTTTTCTGTTCCCAGATCTAACCCAGTGATAGAATCAAAACCTCTGTTTATGCTTGTCACTTATGTGTGTGTGATTAGATGGACTATTAATTCAGCATGAAGGTTTTTCATTCTGGTCTTTTTAGATAGACACTACTGACAAAGTGAAAAGGGGTTGAATTATCCTAGAATATTAAATAGTCTCAAGTTTTTGCTTTTCAACTCTGACTCCAGGCCAGCTTCACCTAAGGTATATTTTCAAAAATGCACATGTCTGCCCCCACCCAGGATCTCTAGGGGGAGAGGACCAAAATCTGCTTTTACAAACCTCTCCAGTATTGGACAGTTGAGGCCAGAAAAGATTACTTTAGACATTTCCATTTCAGAAGCTGAAACAGACTCTCAATGTTATATTCCCTAATTTGGGACATATGTCTGAGTATGAATATATTCATGTAATAGTTTGTGATGAATGTTAAATGCATTTTAATAGCTTTCTCTTGCAGAATATTATTTCCCTTGGCAATATTATTAAGCCTATGTTGACTAAGGCAGACTTCATGCCCCAGGCCCATAATGCTCTCACCCTTACTTGGATACAATGTTCTCTGTGAACCTGGGATTTGGAGTTAGATGGCCTTGTATTCAAACTCTAGCTCTGCTGCTTGTGGACTCAAAGTTACATAACTTCTTTGTAATTGTTCTGTATCTGTAATAGAGAAGATTTATATTACTAATACAAAATATTGCTATGAGCATAAACCACCTGTCAAGTATAAGCTTAGATACAGTATTATTTAGCAAATAGTGGCAATTCTAAAAACAATAAAACTTGGAAGATGAGAAGATTTATAAACTCACAAAATTGTGAATGTGCACTATTATCAAATCCCCTGTTTTTCTGAGTCTCTTATATAGTTAGGACTATCTCCAACAAAGAGTTTCCAATACAACATCCAATTAAATAGTTCTTTGATATATAGTGAGTGTATAGGGTATGTGACTTACTTTGTACTTAAAGAGAGTGGCGCTAATAATAAACAACCCTCAAAATGCTGATATTGTAAAAAAAAGAATTTTTATCAGGATTTTCCATGAAACAATAGCAGTTCTTTGGCTGATTGCAGCTAATTACCATATTTCTGGAATTAACACAAGAGTTATACAGAGTAACTCATATGCAAAGTTACTCTTGTAGGGCCTCCCCGGTGGCGCAGCGGTTGAGCGCTGGGTTGCGAACCTGCCCGCGGCCTCTGCGGCGCCGGTTCTATCCCCGGCTGCTCCCCGGCCACCGGAGGAGGGTCCCACATGGCGCGCAGACCTCTCCTGCCGCCCGCTGCTCCCCTCAGCAGTGTACTTCGGTCCTTCTGCCTGCTCTGCTCCCCGCTCTGGCTCTGGTGAATTCTCTCACCCTCCCGCGCTTCTGACTGTACCCAGTGCATGTATAAACAAAAACAAACAAACAAACAGATAAATAAATAAATAAACATGCCTCTATAAAAAAAAAAAAAAAAAAAAAAAAAGTTACTCTTGTATAAGAAGCATTTGTCTGATAAATGCTATAAAATCAATTCAGTAAACATTTATTGGGTATCTGTTTATTTGCTTATTTTTAGGTAGTCTGAGTCACTTGACTGTTGATTTAAAGCAGCCACAAAAATACTTAAATGTAAAGACTTAACTATAAACACCTGACTACAAGGTATGTTTCCTTTTGAACATGTATGTGATTTTTAAAAAAAATCACTTTGCAAAATGCTAGTAAATGTTATCAAATATTTTATACATTTATCTCCCTTGTTTGTAAAGTCCATTTCAATGCATACGATCTTAAATTTCACAGAAATAATTTTGAAAAATGGAAAAAAACATATTTGTCATGGTGGATTAGAGGTTCTAAATGAAGAGACTTTCTTATTTTGTAATAATTTGTTTTGTTTATGCATTGTTTGTTTTTCCTTCAAATCATAGAAAGGTTAAGGATATGCATGAACAAGTTGGAAAACATCCAAACAATACTTACTAAATCTTGCAGATGCCAAAATATGAGAGAGTTTTGCAAGTTAAAGGTCCTTGCCAATCCCAACAGACCCTTCTCCAATTCCTTTTCTTTACAGAGTCCCATATTAAAGCATCAAGCTTGCACATGACACCCCTCCCCTAGGCCACTTGTTAATTGGTTCTATTAATTAGTTACTTACAAAGGAAGCTTTATATGTTTAAGAATTATCTTTTTCTCTTTATGGATATGGGTCAAGTGCTTGGCACATAGCAAGTATCAGAAGTTATATGTTGAATGAATAAATGAAAGAATGACTGGCATTGCACTCTGCATTGTAGATACATCATCTCATTTAATCATTTTATTTATTTTTATTAAAGATTTATTTTTATTTATTTATGCATATAAGAGCTGTGGTGTAGACCAGAGGTGCAGTGGGTGAGAGGATTCACCAGAGACAGAGTGGGGAGCAGAACAGGCAGATCTACTGAAATACACTGCTGAGGAGAGCAGCGAGTGAGACAGGAGAGGTCTGCTGTGCCATGTGGGTTACCTCCCTGGCCAGGGATTGAACTCATGTCACAGTGACTGGTGGCAGCTTGATAGCATTGAGACTTTAACCCCTGTGCCACCAAGGAGACCCCTCATTTAATCATTTGAACACCCCTGTGCTATAAGTAGTGGTTTTTACTTCGTAGTTCAGACAACAATATAACAATAGTATGGAAACTACCCAAGGTTACACAGCTACAAAGTATGTGGCATGCATTTCACAGTGTATTTTGCATCATTTCACAGTGTATTTGGCATTTGAAGACGTGTGTGTATAGGGGGTAGACTCAGGGAAGTTGGGGCACCAGGACAATGTAAGAGAAGTAATTGCAGAATTTCAGTCTCAACACAACACCCACATCCTGCTCCCATTGTTCAAATCTCTCTTTTTATAAATTGCTATTCTATCTTTTGTCCCTTGTCTCTCTCCTGAGTAGTTTTTCTAAGACTTAAAATTAAATGCCTAATCAATGGAGAAAATACTCTTGAAACAATTTACCTAGATTTATTTTCTGTTAGTTGAATATAGATTAACTTTTTCTAAAATGTAGATTTCCCCATACACACACTTGCATGATGGTGAAGCTTCAGAAAAACCCAGAGATTACCTGGGTGGGCCACATATAAATTCCCATCCTGCCAAATTCTCCAGGAGACTCTTTCTTAATTCATCATTGGTCCAGAAATGTAAACCTACACTGAATGAAAACTAAGGGCCTGAAAGATTTATTTTAACATTCGAACCTCCTCCCTGATGTTCTGGGGCTGTGTCAACATAGGCAGAGACAAGTGGAGAGCCAAGGGTATTTAGGAATCCCATAAATAGAATTGAAATGGAGGAAGATTTAGAGACCTTTCAGTCACACCCCTCATTTTACATATAAGAAAATGAAATCTAAAACCATCAGTAGTAGAGCCATGCTCTTCTTCTTTTTACTGGATAATTCCAATAATAGTGGACTGTTGTAGAGAAAATAATTCATATGGTAATAAAGATTTTTTCCAAAGATTGGCATCTTTTACTAATTACCATATTTCTGGAATTAACACAAGAGTTATACAGAGTAACTCATATGCAAAGTTACTCTTGTATAAGAAGCATTTGTCTGATAAATGCTATAAAATCAATTCAGTAAACATTTATTGGGTATCTGTTTATTTGCTTATTTTTAGGTAGTCTGAGTCACTTGACTGTTGATTTAAAGCAGCCACAAAAATACTTAAATGTAAAGACTTAATATACTTAAATGAATTAAATATAAGGGGGGGAGTTAATTTGGGGGGAGGAAAAGAAAACTTTTTTCTTTTTTTTTAATATGTTCTGTTTTTTTTTTTTAAGATTTATTTATTTATTCATACAAGCACTGGGTACAGTCAGAAGCGCCAGAGGGTGAGAGAATTCACCAAAGCCAGAGCGGGGAACAGAACAGGCAGACCGACAAAGTACACTGCTGAGGGGAGCAGCAGGAGGCAGGAGAGGTCTGCGCGCCATGTGGGACCCTCACCCGGTGGCCGGGGATCAAACCGGTGATGCAGAGGCTGCGGGCAGCTTCGCAACCCAGTGCTCAACCGCTGCGCCAATGGGGAGGCCCAAGAAAACTTTTTTTAAAAGTTTTTTTTATTTATTTATGCATGCAAGAACTGCGGTGTAAGCCAGAGGTGCAGGGGGTGAGAGGATTCACCAGAGAGAGTGGGGAGAGAACAGGCAAATCTACTGAAATACACTGCTGAAGAGAGCAGCGGGTGAGGCAGGAAAGGTCTGCTGGCCATGTGGCTTGCTCTCTAGCCGGCTGGCAACTTAACTCGCACTGCAGTGGCTGTTGATAGCTTGATAGCGTTGTCTTTAAATCCTGCGCCACCAGGGAGGCCCCCAGAAAAGAAAACTTTAAAGACAGAATTGAGATAAGCACATCAAAATGTTTGCTATCAAACTCCGAGGAAGGCCTAAATCTAAGTAAATTTTCCTAGTAAGCAGTGAAGAAAGAAAATCTGATTAACTTCAGGTTCCATGGTGGATGTAGTACAAATAAACCAGTTGTGGAAATAAATAATAAAAAGACCTGAAAGATGTTTCTTGTTTTTACAATGAGGATCTACAATTTGCAATAACCTGTGGTAAAACAGAAAACCTAATCTGAATGCTGCTGTCACTGGATTTACAATTTGTTTGGTAAAGACATTAAAAAAAACTAAGTGCAGTGTGAATGAGGAAGAACTTAGTATGTTAGTTGTAGTTCCAAAATAATATTATGACATCACAGACAAAGGAAGACTTATGAATGGTGGGATTTGGAAAGACTTGAAGGAGGTGGCATATCTACAGGGCCTTGAAGGTTGCCTAGATTCTCAAAAAAAAAGGTTAGGGGAATCGTAGGATGAAATAAATAGGTGGCCAAGGAACAAATCCTCTTCCCAAGAGATTGTCTACAGGTGTAGTATCGGAAATATCTCGTGACAATGACAAATGTGTTGCCTTTGTCATCTATAATTGCTACCAATAAACATTGACTAATCTATGTGAATATGAAAGTCACATTTAATAACTCCAGTAATCATTTAAAATAAAAAGTAAATTACATTCAAATGTACATTACAATGTCTCATCATAAAATGTAACAGTAATATCTCAATATCTCATCTGTATAAGTTTATGGCCTTTCAGATGGAAACTGAACAAACTGTAAATCACAGTTTCACAATGGCAGACATTACTGTATAAAAGTAGAAATGGATCCTAAGGATTTGATTTAAAAACTTTATGAAATGTGATGCTAACAGTCAAAAGGATTAATCTTGCCAATGAGGCAGGATGGAATGTTCACCTTTCAGAAGGGAAGTTCCTTCGCTGTCCCTAAGGTAACAAGCTTACGTGCTCTTACAGTAATCCTTTGTAAGTGAGGACCAAGAAAAGTGAATGCAATTATCTAACAGATTAGCCTCAATATGTTATTTATCCTGACTTTTAATTCTCCTAAACTATCCATAGATAGAATTTAAAAAAAAAAAAAAAGCTTGGTTTTCTAGTTTGGGGAAAGAAGCATTGAAGATGGACACTGTTAAAACACAAAGGACTGTCAGCCTGGGTGGATGAAAATTAGTAAAAAGCATTAAGATTAATGTGGTAAAAAGTGATACATTTAGTTAATAAGATCTTATTGTTAAAAAAGTATCTCCACAGAGCTTAATGCTATCAAAATATGATATTCTAGCTCCCAATTAGAGAGAAAATAGTAGTTCTTAAGATTACATTATTCTTTGCAACAATATATACTGTGATGTAAAAGAAGTGTTCCAGACAATGGTCTGTAACCACATTCTGTGATTTCATTGTGAAAGATAATGTGATGTGACCATAGCTATGATAGTTCAAAATCCACTGCTGTTTGGAGACTTGTAACACCTAATTTCACTGAAGATAAAGCAATTGGAAGACGTAACCTTTCCCTCTGACTTAGATATAGTTCTACCTTTGGAAATGAACTCTCATTTACGAAATTCAAGGAAAGGATGGATCTTTTTTCAAAGGAATACAGGGTAGCAAATATGATTAAGTATAAAAATGATTGCTGCTTTTGAATATAGAATAGAATTATTTCAAACTTCTAGTTCTAAATGAAGGCAAAGTATATTTTCATGACTCCATAACTTTATAAGGGGACAAGAGCCTCCTAATCTCTATTGCACAGGATTATATAAGGAACATTTATTATGATACTTTCTGTTTGAATTTTTATTTGACTTCTGTTTTTTGGATATTAAGATAATACCTGTTGCAGGCATGTTTTGTTTTTCCATCTCCAAAACTGGATCTGGGGGCCTCCCCAGTGGCGCAGCAGTTGAGCGCTGGGTTGCGAAGCTGCCCGCAGCCTCTGCAGTGCTGGTTCGATCCCTGGCTGCTCCCCAGCCACCGGAGGAGGGTCCCACATGGCGCGCAGACCTCTCGTGCCTCCCGCTGCTCCCCTCAGCAGTGTACTTCGGTCCTTCTGCCTGTTCTGCTCCCCACTCTGGCTCTGGTGAATTCTCTCACCCTCCTGCGCTTCTGACTGTACCCAGTGCATGTATAAATAAATAAATAAATCTTTAAAAAAAACAAAACTGGATCTGATGATCATCCCCACATTGTGACATATTTCAATTTATGCAACAATTTCATAGAAAAACATGAAAAATATTACTGTGGCATTTTGGGGTGCCAGTTCGATATGATTGCTTATGTGGTTGACAGGCTGAAAATGGTCCCCGTGATCCCTGAACCCTGCTGGCCACCCTCTTGTCGGATGCTCTCCCTTACATGGGATCAGAGCCTTTGAATTGTTTTTTATTGATTGAAGATGGCAACCTGAACTGGACACATACATGTGATCATGGTTATGTGATTACATGATTATGTTACATAAAGTTGTAGCAAGTGCCATGCTGGAATCTCTCCCTGTTGACTTTGGGAAAATAATTGCCCATGTTGGGAAACTCTTCATGATTAGGGCCTTAGGAATTGGGTGACCTCAGGAACTGAAGGCAGCCTCCAACTAAGAGGCAGCAAAGGTCTGAATTCTGACAAAATAAATGAGCTCAGAAGCAGATTCTTCCCCAGCTGGGCCTCAAATGAGATTGCAGCCCTAACAACCTAGCCAACCTGTGAGACTCCAGGCAAAGGACTCAATTAAACTGTGTTCAGACTCCTAACCCACATAAATTGTAGGTTAATAAGTGCCTGTTATTTGTCACACACCTATAGAATACTAATACACTTACTAAAAAAGTAAGCACCCCATATGAGTCCTGGAAAATGGATTCATAATTTTCCCAATGATATCCATGGACATTGTGGGTAGTGATGATTTATGCTGGTTTGCTTTACTCTTTTATTTCCTGTGATTCTTGGTATTGACAATAATTCACACTTCCAACGTGCTAATCACCTCTGTCCTCTCCTTTTTGTGTGTGTGTGTACATGGCTACATGCTTGTATGTGCATGTATATGTGTATTTAAGTTTAATCATAGTGCAGGGGATTGTCAAAAGGTTTTTCCAAAAAATAAAAACCTTATTTATATGGGGTTGATCCTTCGAGGCCAAAATCCTCACCACTTTCACGGTGCTTTCCAAGGCACTTCTTTCTATAATTTCCCCATACATTTGTTCTTGGATTTTAGTTTGTGGTAATATGGATGAATCACCTATCCAGCAAATATTTTTGAGGACTATGATTTGACCAGCCCTGTGCAAGGCCCTAAAGTCTGCAACTCAAGGACAAGAAAGACACAACTTCTTCCCTCAGGACATGATGGTACTGGAATATCAACTAAAGGAAAGGTCTAAACTACAGGTTTGATGAAATAGCCTACAAGACTTGGAGATTGGCTTAGCCCACATAACCACATTCACTCTTCATTTTTATAACTTATATCCCCTTCCCTCCCTCTCTCTTTTCCTTATTTGCTTTCTTTCCTCTTCCTTCTTCAAATATATGTTAATTATGCCCATTATTATTAATACAGTGGTATAGATACTGATGTCTTTTTTTTTTAAGATTTATTTATTTCCTTATACAAGAACCGGGATACAGGCCAGATGCACAGGAGGGTGAGAGGATTCACCAGAGACAGAGCGGAGAACAGAACAGGCAGACTGATGAAATACACTGCTGAGGGGAGCAGCAGGTGAGACAGGAGAGGTCTGCTCTCCATGTGGGTTGCTCCAAGGCCGGCGGGGATTGAACCGGCACTGCAGAGGCTGCAGAGCAGCTTCACAGGGCTGCACTCAACTGCCTGCTCCACCAGGGGAGGCCCAATACTGATGTCTTTTATTTTACTTTTCATCATGTTTTTATTGAGGAATAATTTTGGTATATTTTATTATCTTCAAGTATATTTTTTTTTATTGGAGTAATGTTTGTTTACATCATTGTTTGTAATTTGGAAGTATTGGGCCCCTCCCCCCTTCAAGTGTTATTATCATAGTGCATCCACCACCAAAGTAGGCACCACTCACCACCTTAGTCCACAGTGCTCCCTTCCCACCGTACTCTCATTCTTCTACTGTCTCTCCATCTGTGGGTTGCTCAGTTCTGTAATCAATTTTCCAGGGTATTTATTTATATATTTATGCATACAAGAACTGGGGTGTAGGCCAGAGGTAGGGGGGGGTGAGAAGATTCACCAGAGATAGAGTGGGGGGCAGAACAGACTGATCTACTGAAGTACACTGCTAAGGGGAGCAGTGGGCGAGACAGGAGAGGTCTGCTGCACATGTGGGTCACCTCCCTGGCCAAGGAATCGAATTTGTGCTGCAGTGACTAGTGATAGCTTGACAGCACTGTTTTTAACCCCTGCATCCTGGAGGAAGCCCCTCCAGGGTTTGTTTTTAAGTTTGACTTTATCAGTTCCTTTGAATAGTTTATCTATATTACACTTATTAATGATACCATCCAGTATTTGTAGTTTTCTTTCTGACTTATTTCACGCATCCATGTTGCCATAAATGAGTACTATTCCATTGTGTGTATTTGTGTGTGTATCTCACATCTTCTTGATCCACTCATCCATTTTAGACATTTCAATTGTTTCCATCATTTGGCCACTGTAAATTGTGTTTCTGTGGACATAGGAATGCAGGTTTCCCTCCAAATTAATGCATTTGTGTTCTTTGTGTAGAAACCTAGTATGGATCCTCCATACTGTTTTCCATAAGGGCTGAACCAGCCCTGATTCCCACCAGCTATGTAAGACGGTTCCTTTTTTTCCACATCCTCACCAGCATTTGTTGTTCTGGTCTTTTTGACATAGGCCATTCTCACAGGAGTAAGGCAGTGTCTCAATATGGTTTTGATTCACATTTTTCTAAGGGTAAATGATAATGAACATTTTTTCATGTGCCTGTTGCCCAGACACTGATGTCTTTTAAATACTGTTTTTTTCTCTTCTTGAAAATATCTTGTCAAAAGAATTTAAAAAGACTTTGTCTTTATGGAGATAAAGTGAAAAGTCATGCTTTTAGATAGCCCTACCAGTGCTATAGATAATAAACAGTTCAAAATTATAGCAACTATCAATATATATTAAAATTTCATATATTATTCAAAAAAAATTGTGACCACCAGAAAAATATGAACACTCCTCATTATACCCTGCTTATTGGTGCCTAATTTTGCTTTTGATCTGCTGTAGTCCTACCATCTGTGTCACTGTAGCATAGAGCTTCTGTGTTTGCATGGAACAATGATGGCCCAGTGCTTCCATGTGACCCCCTGTACCTCCTCAAGGCAGAACCCAGTGGGAATGATGAGTCTCCTGCTGGAATTTCTATGATCAGGTCAACTGGGAAAGGAAAGGAGTCCTCTTGGTTGAGCTAGTCTTAGTTTTTGAAATGAAAATCTAGTGGGAAAGGTGAAGGTGTTCACTTGATAGTGTCAAAGAGAAGAGAAAAAAGAGAATTTCCTATCAAAACATCAAGTAATTAATCAATTCATTAATAAAGGCAGGTGTATAGAAAATAAGTAATTGTTGAGGCCCCTTATTATTTTTATTTCTCACAATGAAGATTTTAAGCAACAAATTGCATCTTTCATAAGGGGAGCAGTATAATGACCATTGCTTCAGTAATATGTGATTAGGAGGTAATTTCTATCCAGGCTGTTTTTTCCTCTATTCCTCATAAATGATTAGCATTTGGGACTTATAAAGAAATATAACATCTGTTTTTCATATATAACAATCTGGAAATATTTTAAGAATACCCATATTAAACACAATGCATCATCATTTTAAATGCCACTGTTATTTTGAACATTTTAATACATTAGTGAGGCATCAGAGTAAAATAAAGGCAAAGTTGTGTGTAAATATAAATGCTAACTGATCTGCTTTGCATGCTCTGTGTGTTTAAGGAACTAAGACAGTTTGTTAAATACATGTATTGGCAGTATACAGAGCGGAGTTATAAAGGACCAGAAAAAAAAAAAATGATTGTCTAATTGTTCAGAAAGTGTCATCTGAGGCTCTGAGTAGAGATGCTATAGGATCATGAATTACATGAAATATAAAGAGCATCATGATGTGTTCTTCAGTTTACATATTTAATTTTCAACCTCTTCTTTTGTCATATCATTTTTTTCACTTAACAAAGTGAAATAAAAAATAAATGGTTTAAAATGGGGACATAGTGATACCAGAGGATGGTACAGACTCACATGAATACGTGTGAGACAAAGCAGAGACATATGAAATTTGATCTTAAAAAATTGGACAATGTTTTTAAGCATATATTAATAAATGTTAGGTTGACATTTCAATGTGTCATCTTAAAACACCCTCTACTCTTTTTTCTGGGCTTCCTGAGTTCAACATGAAGGTTTGGTTAACTTTAGTTTTCATCAGTAGCCTGCAGCCAGTTGCACTGACTCCAAAAGCCAATTATATGCATCTCTTCCTAACTCACATTCATTAAAGCACACTGGTAGTTTAATACGACCATGTTCAGAGCATTTACACCAGAGAAATTGACAAATGCTAGAAATCAAACCATAAATGCTACAAACATGTTTTTTTTTCCTTTTTTTCCTTTAAAAAATTGTGATCCACTTGTTAAACGTTTATGAACCTATTCTAGTTCATTGTCAAAGATATTCTATCTCTTGTCACCACTTTCGATTTTATTTTCATTCTACTTCCCTTCTGGTGCTCCTAAATTAAGGCTAATTTCAGGTTTTTGTGTTTAAGGGTAGCATTAGTTTTAACAAAAAACAAAAAAAAGTGAAATGTGTTTTAAAATTTCTTTACTCCTTTCTTCCTTTCCCTTTATATCACTTTTTTTTTTCTTGTTCCTTTTCAACCCTGTCCAGTCATAGGTCTTCTGAATCATAGAAGTTTCCAGAAATGGTGTGAATATATTTCCCATGGACTGAAGTATATTCTTCCCCAAGGTTGGTCAGAAAGATAGAGCTAAAGAGAAAGCTGAGTTTAAGTTTTATATCATACCCTATCTAGTTAGGAGGCTTTGTCAAGCCTATTTAATGCAATTAACAGTGAATTTTTTAAAGCATGATTTAAGAAATGGAAGTATGAGAACTTAGGGCATGACCCGGTGATATGGAGGAGAGCAAATTGGCACTAACTGCCACACAGTTCCTCAAAGTGGAGTAAATTACTTATATTATGAGAAAACATACCTTTTGCTCCCATGTGAAAAATACTATCAAATATGTTAATATGCTTATTTTGAGTCTTTCATTCTTTCATTTAAGTGTGGACAACTGGTCCTTAATTGTTACAATTTCACACCTCTGAGGATCAGTGGTACAGCCCAGTGAACCACCACACCAGTGGTGCATAGGTCAGGTGCACTTTCAGACACATCTCCTGAACTCTGGACTTGTGGATGGACTCTACATCCTCAAGGACTCAGAACCACACTGTGTCAGGGAATTGCTCACACAAGGGTCATTATGTGTGTTCTAGCTACATTCAGGAGCTTCCTGAAATCATCCCAAGCTCTGGGAGTATGAGACAAAGCCGAGCATGCATCTTCGGGATCCATGCACACAGATGGTCTCCTAGAAAACTCACTAGGCACAGAGGCAGTCCAGACAATGGCATTATTTAAAGGGCTGAGGGATAAGAGTGTTTTTTCTTCATCGGCCTCCTTTAAGCATCAACCATTCATTTACTTAAATTAGAACATTGGGTTTTCAAACTTCATGTTTTCATGGAATAGGGAAACATTAATCCAATATTAGCCAGTAGTATCTTGTTAGGATTGGTTACATTGGTCTTCTGGTCAGTCTCAGGAAGCAGGACCCCGAGGGAGTAGAGTACAGACAGGTACACTTCCATCTGAGCTGATGCAGGGAGGTAGCTGAAGGACGCTGAGTTTGGAAGATTGTAGTAAACACAGAGAGGGGTGGGCTGCTGGAGTCAAGAGACTCAGAAGGGGCGATGAGAGTTCACGGAAGGCAGACTCCTACCTCATAAATTGGTCTATAACTCACCCTGCCTCTGTGTCCCGGGGGTTCTTGCATTATTGATCAAAATGTCAGTATACCTTTTGGACTGTGTTTCAAAGGGCAACTCTGTTATCTTAGAGATCTGTACCAAAATATTAGTGGTTCCCAGTAAAATAAATCAGTGTTTCCTTCATCCAAGCTAGAAACATCTATTGGGACTTTTATTAAATTATTTTGTGGGAGAAAAGGTTGATAAGCACACTTTCAATAGAAAGGAAGCATATTTCTTAAAGTTCAGAGAGCTGGAGAGTTGCATTTTGATTGACAAAATAATGAACCCGTTGATGGACTCCAGAATTAGTTGGCTGAATTTGTGTTCATTTCTCCATAAATTCGCCATAGTCAGAAGAGAAAATCCATAGAGCAGAATGATGAGCCATTTGACTAAGCATGTTATCAGCCTGGTTGTGGCCGAATTCCACCCTCATATATTCATGCACACATCCTTTGCTACGAGTAGCATATGTGCTTTGTGGGTTGTGGGGCAGATTTAGGTTTGTTTTTCTTTCTGTCTTTTCTATTGCAAAAGCTCACCATTTAAAGTTTTTGGAAGCAATTTAAAAATGCTATGAGATTCCCAACCCCCTTCCAACTTTTGGAATCCTTACAGTTATATTTTTCTGCTACAAGAACAATCAAAAAAGAACAAAAATGCCGGGACAGTCTTTCCAAGGAGAGACATAAAGGTGCCACCTACTTTATTTGTAAACCACCATGACTTGCTTATCCATACCTGCTGTTACCAGAATAGTCATTTAATATTTTTTTACAAGTGGAAAGCAGATTTTAAGGGATGGCTGGGAACCTCAAGTACAGAACTATTACTGTATAATTATAGACAACAGTTGCTTTTGTTTGGTTGGTGCTTCATTAAAGCAAGGTTTGAGAGATTTTAGAATCAGGTGGTACCTTTGAGTCGTTGCATTTTTTTAACCACCATCTTGAGATGCAGTGTAAAATGATTTTAAATTCCTACTCATTATAATTCATTCCTAAAAATAGGTAATTATGAGAACATGGCTTTTAAAAGTTTGTGGTCATTTGGAAACCTGAAATGTGAAAGAGAGAACCTTTAAAAGTGAATGTTTTTTTTTTAAGTTTGTAATAGAATTATGTTGGGTTTATTGGCTAAGAAACTTGTTTACATTGACATTTTTCTAACACAGGAAAGGTAATCCATGGTTCATATCCAAAGTCATCTCCTGTCTACAGAATAATGTCCAGTCCTATCTGATAGCTCTGTGTGTGAGATTTAAGCATTGTTCCTCCAGAACTTGTGGGATTAATGTCTTTATATTCTTTTTTTGCAAGTATCCCTTACAATTGAACACCAAATGCCTACAATTTGTTTATGTGGCTAAAATAAGAAGATAAAAGAGAAAGAAAATCAATCCCAAGCCAGAAATGTGATTAAAGAGGTTGGATGACAATGGGTTGCCTGACAATCCCTTTTGTGCTTCAGTAACTAAAAAATGTGCACACCATCCAAGTGCATGTTGCTGGATGCTGTCCCCACTGTCCTCTCCACACAGTAATGTTCAGCAAAGCTCAAATCCTTTCAGAGTGATTGTGAATCTACCCAGTTGCAACTTACTCTTACAACTGGCTTCATCTTCGGTACACCCATATGCTCTTTGTGTGAAGTTTGCATTTAACTTGAGAGTTTAAGGTGAATATGGGTTATGTGAAAGAAGGTTTCCTTCTCTCTGATCATTCTCAAGTCTACAGTTTTCAGCCTTCTAGAGACCCAGGTTGGAGCAAAGAAAGTTTGAACAAAATGTTGTGATACATAAATTGTTCTTTAACACTATTCTCTTGTATTCTGTCCAACAAGCCTTTTTCTTTTCTTTCCAATAACATTTAAAACATAACTTTGACAAGGCATGAAAGTGAAAGATTTTTAATGATTTAGCCTGCTACATTTTATTTTGCTCCGTTTTTTCACATTCTACCCTAGTCTTTTTTTTCATACCCTAGTCTTTTCTCAGCCACCTGAGTCTTCAGACATTTTACCATCTTCCCCCACCTTAACCCCAATTTAAACATCCACAGGAAGCCAAACAAAACATGCCCATCTGGTCCAGATGTGTCAAATCAAGTTCTCCTATTTTAATTTTTTTCCAGACAAATCCTCCACCAAATGTATAAACAGGTTGCTTTTTAGAAGAAGTAGAGATTAATCTTTAGCTGGAAAAAAATCCTGTTCATTTTGAAAACTTTGGCTATTTTCCCTTTCAAAAAAAGCATTGTCAAAACAAAATGCACAGCTTGATTGTCCCTCGTGCCAGAAGGGGAGCGGCAGCCCTGCGCTTTGTTCCTGTATCCTCTGCTTGATCTGGGCTTATCCTCTGACTGAGCAGAGAGTCTATTCTGCAGCCAGATGCTTGCTTTTGGCCCCCAACTCTTTTTTGGGCAGCTTTGGAGAGAGCCTTACATTAATGCAGAAGGAGGTGGCCAGGCTAATGTGGGTGATTAGGAGAACCCCGGACTCTGTGTTCTGGTGGAGTCTTCCTTGCTTTCCACAGAGTAAATATCCATGAGACTGCACATTTCAGTTACCCATTCAGTGATGTTATTTACTAACAACCTACTATGTGACAGCATAGGTTCTCAGCAATGAGCAGCACAGACATCACAAAGTCCCTGCTATTATGGATCTGGAGTCAGACTAGAATATATACCAGTATGTAACACACTGGGTAGAGATAAACACCCAGAAGTAAAATAAGGCAAGTTCCACAGATGGAAAATGACCTAGACAGAAAAGGTTTAGGAGCTCAGAGGGTTTTAGCTACAGTGGTCAGGGAATCCTCTTGAGTGAGGTGTCATTAAAACAGGTACCTGAAGGAAGAGAGTAAGTAGAAGAACAGACTCCCAGAGGCTGGAGCAGGGTGGCAAGTTGAGTGTCCACAAGCGCCCCATCTAGCTACAGGAGAGTGAGCAAAAGGAGAGTAGAGAAAGATGAGGTGAGGGGGGTAGCTGCAGATTAGGGTAAATGGAACTTCTCAAACTCCAGTGTCTTTACAAATACTCCCCAAGGACCTTGTTAAAATGGTGACTAATTCAGTAGGTCTGGGGAGCCAAAGGTCTGCATTCCTAAGATGCTCCTGGTGATGCCTTGCCACTCCTGGTCTCTAGACCATGCTCTGAGGAGCTGGGGTCAGACCTTCTAGGAGTTCTGTAGTAGGAATTCTTCTAGTAGGAATTCTGCTTTTACTATGAATGAAATGGAAGCCTTGAAGGCCTTTCTGTACAGAGGAATTTTGGTCTGAATTGTCTTAAAGGAACCCACTCTGGCTGCTGTGTACAAAATGGGGCAGGAAAGGTAGAAAGAGACCTGTTTGGAGGTCACTGGAGTCATGTGAGATGTACCAGTGCCAGGACCTGGGTCACCCTCAGGTGCAATCATCACACCTGTCCAAGTAGGATTAGTGTGGGTGTTACCTGTGGCCTTGCAGGATCCTGCAAGTCAAAAGTTCCTTGATGATTTGGTGAGAAAATTCAGTTCCTCAAAAACAGAAAAGAATTAGCCATTGTTTGCGTGTTTAAAACACAACTCAAGCCTCATCTGAAACAACTGAAATTAAGAACCAGAATTGTCCCCTCTGCTCACTTTTGAAAATCTGGACCAGTTGCAGAAATGGTCATGAAGTCATCATTTTAATTAGAGGAGTAATTTCCATTCTTGAATGTTTAAAACAAATATCCCAATGTCTGCAGAGAGCACATCAGTGTTTGTAGCTCTGCTTATGAGATCCAGCATGGCCTTTTCCCAGGAAGATTCCATGTATAAGAAGGCACATCAGTCAGGCCACTTGGAGCCTTTTCTTTCCCTTCACTGGCACAAACACCTCCCTGCCACTGGTTTCCATGACTCTCATCCCCACGCTCTGTGGAAATTCTGCTCACAGAGCAGTTGCCCTCCCTTTGTTGCCAAGCTCCGCCCTGCCATCTTGGGATATGTGACTCTCTCCTGGGGCTGACAAGCTCCTCCGCTACTCCACTGTGCAGAAGTCAGTTGTCCTGGAATTCAAAGTTTCTGATCTGTGCTTTGTTATGAACGTCAGTCAGAGAACGATTCAGGTCTTATTTCTGACTCATATGAAACTGTTTTCTTTGGATTTAGCCTATTTTACAACTTTCAGAATTTATTATGCTGATGGATAAAGTGGCAATTCTCTTCCTCAAACAAACAAGATGACTGCTCTGAAGCACCCTCTCCCTACCTGTAGTCAACTGTCCTTAAGAAGCCCAGAATTTGCCCCAACTTTATGCTGGTGTCTGCAAGTTCAGAATTAGGTTATTGCATAGCTGGCATTTGTTTGAGGGTATGTGGCTTTGAAGAAAATCCTGAGAGAGGACCTGACATTTTATGAATGCCTTCTTTGTGCCAAGTCACTTTTAATGCACTTGTTTATTTCATTCCTATCAGCATCCTATGGGATGGGTGTTATTCCCATTTCACTGATGAGGAACTGAAGCCCAGAAAGTTTGTGACTTGCCAAAGATCGCAGTGTTAATAAGTGGCAGAGGAGTAATTTGGGCACTCCTATTCAATTCCAAAAAAAAAAAAAAAAACCCTTGATATATCTAGATACTGTCCTAGATAATATGAGTCTCCAGAAAATGCCCTCAGTACCCAAATATGCCATTAGAATCTTCTGTGTTTTTCTGATTGGCACAACTAAGAAACCCTCCACCAGAAGCCAAAGTCTCCAGCCAGGCACATGAGTAAATGGCAGCCTCTCCCCCCCACCCCCTCCCCCCCACACACACACTCTACCAGTCAGCAACAGCTGATTTGGAGTAAAAGTATGTCTATTATGCTGTGGTCAAGCTTCTGAAACCACCACAGAAATAGGGAAGCAAATCAACATAATCAGTCACAGCAGTGCATCAGCACCTGTCATTTACATACAGTAGGTGCCCATAAATGCTGCCAAATGTGCATAAATGCAGGAACAATCAAAAGCATTGTCTGCAAAAGTAACAAGTTTTAAAGTAGAACTAGAGTTTTAAATTCATGGAATTCAACCTTCTGCAATATCTCCACCAAGTGGTTATCTAAATTCTGTCTGACACTTTCCTTGGCAGGAAATATACACTTCATAAGGGAGGCTGTCCTTCAAAAGGAAGCACTAGTCAAATGATACCTTTGAAAAGGAAAATTCAAGAAATTAGACATAAGTAGGAATATCTTTATGTGATGACTTGTCAGCTTTAGCTATTTTGTTGCTTCAAAACTTTGATTTGACTTGAAAATATTTTGCTAAGGGAAATCAGTTAGATACATAGGGCAAATATTGTGATCCCACTTATATAATGTATCTAGAATTTGCACAGAAAGTAGAATGATGGTTAGTAGGAGCCAGGGTGAAGGAAAACAGAGTTACTGTATATTGCATATGAAGATTTGGTTTGGGATGATGGGATGATGAAAATGGATAGTGATGATGGTTGCCCAACTATGTGAATATACTTAATACCACTGGTTGCATACTTAAAAATGTTAAAATAGTGTATTTTATATTATATATTATATATATTTTATCACAATGAAAAACATTGATTTAAGACAAGTAAACATGACTGAGAATTGTTTAATTCATCAACTTCAGATATGCAGTGAAAGCTTGTGGAAATGGGAATTGATTCAAGGATACAATGAGGCTATCAGGTTAAAGTTAAGGAAAATAATCTCCCTTTCTGAAAATTTACACCATTCCCAGAGGCTGGCAGGTTATAAATTTAATGATACAACTTTTAACTTGATGTTGTAGGAAACAAGGCCACAGGTATGTTTACCATCTTGAAAAGTTTGAGATGGAAAATAACTGGACAACAGGGCATGGCTAAAATGATGCATTTGCAACCCTTTTCGAAGAAGTACAACCTGCACATTATAAAACTGGCCTTGATTGGACAGTAGGTGGCCTCTCCTCTTAAAAGAAGCCCTTTTACTTACAGCTACTCAATACCTACCACTCTGTGTATGTTTCCCTTCCAAATCCAGTCTAGACTAGTTGACTGGTGTTAAGCCAACAAAAGGGGGAGTATGCAACCTTCTATAGACCAGATTTAGTGTTCAACTTTGAATAATTGGTTCAACATGCCTGTGGGATATTCTCTCCATCTTTTATATATACATTTTTACACCATTCTTCCTTTTTTTCTTTTTCAAAGATTTATTTATTTATTTATACAAGCACTGGGTACAGTCAGAAGCACGGGAGGGTGAGAGAATTCACCAGAGCCAGAGCAGGGAGCAGAACAGGCGGACTGACAAAATACACCGCTGAGGGGAGCAGCAGGTGGCAGGAGAGCAGCAGGTGGCATCCCGCGCCATGTGGGAACCTCACCGGTGGCCAGGGATCAAACCTGTGCTGCAGAGGCTGCAGAGGCTGCAGGCAGCTTTGCAGTCCAGCGCTCAACCGCTGCATCACCGGGGAGGTCCCGTCACCATTCTTCCTTTTTATACAATAAATGCTCTTTTCTCCTCTTAGGTGTAGTCTCTGTAAAATTCCCACCACCAATTTACCCGTGCTCCATAACCATAGTCCCTTGTGTTCTTCCCTCCCCTTTTTTTGACCCCTCTCCCTTCCTCTCCCCTGCAGAATATCTCTGATTAATAGTTGTCTGTTAATTTTGTTTTTTAATTTATTATAATTATTTTTTCCTGATCCCTTATTTGGTTCCCCTACATTCTTCCTATAAGTGAAACCATCTGATATTTTTCTTTTTCTTTCTTGCTTGCTTAACTGAGCATAATCCCTTCCAGCTCCATCCATCTTGCTGTGAATTGCCTGAGTTTATCATTTTTGATTGCTGAATAGTATTCCACCACAATGGTTCTTACTGGTAAAGCATGCCATTGACTTCCCTGTACAGAGAACTAATTTTATCTAAATCAGAAACAGTGAGAAGTGGGAGGCCAGCAGGTGGTGCCTTACTCAGGGCCCATGTTCTCATCAGCCTCCTCAAGCCTTGGAAACAGCCTTTGTGCTCAAGGTCTTGCTTTGGATATGTAGGTGGAACGTTAGATCACACTTCCTTAGAATTAGAAAGCTTCAATTAGAAAGATTAAAGATCTACCCACATAGGCTTTAGAGACTTTACTTTTTAAAATTATTTTAAAAAGTAAATTATCCTTTACTTTTTAAAAGACATGTTTCTGATTATAAGCATAATTCATATTCATTATTTTAAGACATGGGAAAATAAAGACAAGATTGAAAAAGAAAACTAAAACCACCCTCCAACCTGTTTATCTAGGAATATCACTATTAAAATTTGATACATCCCTATTTTATTTTTTAAATAAATTATTTGAGAAAAAATAATTTATACAGATTTATATATTATTTAATTTTTTAACAGAGTATCAGAAACAATTTTTGATGGCTACATAAAATACCATGTCTAGAAGTATACATTGTAGTAAATATATGTGGTTTTGATCTAAAAATGTATTCAAGACATACTATTCCAATTTCAGTCTTTATTTCTGATATGACCACAGGATTGAGTCCTAGATAAAATATTGGGCTAAAGAATATGTGAACATATAAATTTATTGATACATAATGCCAAAGTGTTATACTAATTTCTAGTGTGTCACACAGCAGCCTTATTAGTACTGAGGATTATCCCCTTCGTCAATATGGTAAATGAAAAGTTATATTTTGCTATATAATTTGTACAATTTTAGTGACTGGTGGCAGTATTTTCGTCATGTAATCATCTTTTATAAATACTTTCAGCAGGCAAGTTTACCCCAAATTTCTTGTATTGAGATTATGGCATTATATGTTATGTCTGGCACATAAACCAGTTAGCACTGAGGGGATTTATACATGACTCCATTTGTCACTTAGGGTAGGGTAGAAATGAAATTCATTAGGATGAAGAGCAAGTAAGTTTTTGTTTGTTTAGGGGAGAAACTAGATTGGAGGTATCCCAAATCCGGAATGGAATACAGCCCAACCATATAGTATAACATATTTGGGACTCCACCCTACCCATTAAATCCAGTATAAGGCATTTGAAGATTGAGAAGTTTTTTGAAAAACAGACAGGACATGGCAGATAAAGGGGTGGAATATAGAGAAAATATTTTGTCTTTTAGAGTTTCTCTAAGATCCAGCCCTGCTGACACACTCATTCATTGTTAAATTAGCAGCCTGTGCAGTGCTGGCTTCCCATTTCACTTTCTGGAATACTCTGAGCTCAAGTGAATACAATCAGTCCTTGCTGATGACACATGAACTAGAGCTTCCTCAAGTTCATGCCTGGAAAGCTTCCATCAGAGAATGTCTGTTTTGTTTTTTTGGATGTGGGGAGGTCCACAAAATTGGTCTACTCTGTCTCTGCATAAAAAAGACTGTTTGGAGAAACTTGTGCTCAAGAGTTTCAGTCTGATACAAAGCCACTACATCTGGATCATCTCTTGCACCACTCTGTGTCCAGGGCATGTACTCAGCTTCCCCGCACACTCTAAAGCACAGTGAAATATGTCACAATTGATATGGTATAGCATGCACTTCTTGGTTTGGGTGGTGGATGACATTTTCCTTAGCACCAGAAGCACTTGCACAAATAACAACCTGTTAGTCCTCCTTTTCAGGAATCAGAAATACTGAGTGCAAGCTTGGTTTAACCTACCTCTGGCTCTGAATACTCCTCAGTCTCTGTGTATTTAAGTCTTAATCAGACTCTCTGTCTAGACTTCAATTATAGAGTATATAACCTTGGAATATTATGAAATCAGTTGTCCTAAACTGGAAAGGACATTGGAGATCCTTTAGCCCAAATGAATCATCTGTCATACAGATAGACAAACTGAGATGCAGAGAAGTGGAACTTGTTCAGGGTCTCTGGATGTATCCTGGCAGAAGGAGGAATAAGCACTCCGTATACAAAGCCTTTCCACTATATCATGTTGACTTCTGTATACATACAACGTTGTGAAGTAAAAAAGCTCAGCGAGCAAGACAAAAGCATGAAATTACAGGGCTAGAAGGATTCTCAGTGATTATCTGGTAGTCCAAGTGATTACGGGAGTGACCAAGGTTATATAAGCATTGATGGTAAAACAAGGATGGAAATACACTTTCTTTAATTTCCAATCTCTTTTTCCTACACTATACTGTGCAACATCAAAAAGTATATGTCTCCACGATTGACTGAAATTGGGCAATTAAACTGTTATTGTTAGTTTCATGTGTACTTGGGATAGAGGGTGCTGATTTTTATTTCATGGGCATGCTGGAGACTTTTGTGATGAGGTTGTATGCCTCTCGATAGGAGGTATTTTTATCATTACCATGTTGTCTTCTTATCAAGAGAATTTTTACAGTGAACCAGAAAGCTGTCTGGTTTATTGCTATGGTTGTAAGCAGGAGGGAACATGGTGTGTGGCTTCTGAACAGATGTTGATTGCTCTTTAAGTTCAATGAAGTGAAAAAAGGGGGGGCAAGTTAATTGACTACAGACATATGCAAGTAAGCTCTCAGCTAAGCTGTAAGTTCTTCTGGAATGTGAGAGCTTACTAGGTGGCCATAACCACTCTCAAAAAGACCACACCTATTGATCATGGATTTTCACCCTAAAAAAACACATTGCTTGCTTCTTGAGGATGTTGTTTCAGCGTATCACTAATTTTTGGATATTCTTCTGCAGGTTTTGTGTACTATGGTACATGTGGGTAAAGAAGGTGTCTTTCCTAAGTGGTGGCATTTTGACATTGACAAGTATTTGTTGAGTTTTACAAGTTAGATATTGCTGCACAACATACCACCTACAACTCAACAGCTTGAGATAAAGAAAGTGTATTATTCATCACAGGCTGATGGGTCAAGAAGGTGACTCTTCTGATATAGATCAGACTTAGCTGATCTTAAAAGAATTCTCTTATTCTCATAAGTAAGCTTTCAGGCCAACCTGGACTACATGTTCCAAGACATCTCACTTTTATGATAGTCTATTACTGACTGTCAGCAGGGATGTTAGATGTGATTGGTTTCCATGTCTCTCATCATCCAGCAGAATAACCGAAGTTTGTTCACATGGTGGAGGCAAGGTTCTGAGAGAGAGTTAAAGCAGGCACAGAATTGAAGTATGTACTTGCATCTAGCACATTTCTGTCACATGCTATTGCTAAAGCAACTCAAAAGGGCACAACAGATTCAAGAGGATGGGAAAAGGACTCTACCCTTTGATGGGAGAAATGCAAGTTATATCACAAGGGTCATAGGTACAAGGAAGGATACATGGGAGGCATTTTTGCAATGAATCTGCAAGACCTAGTTTAAGGAGAAATTTAGGATTTACCTTCAACTGTAACAGCTTTTAAATCACTATGGTTTAAAGAACGTTTATTCAAGATCACACATCTTTCAGAAATTCATTGTTCTCTAAGTGTCTGTCCACTGGAGGACTGCTCCCCAAGTGTTCTTGTCCTGTTATGCAAGATTAACATTACTTTGGGACTGTAGTACCTGAATATATCAACCACTCATCTGTCCTTGTTCTGTTAACCTGTACTTAGAATTCAGGACAGAGCAAATCTCTGGATATATAAGAAATGATGGATCAGTGAGAAAAGAAGAAGCTTTTTGTTAAAGAATGCAATGCATTATACTTCCACTGGAGTTGGTTCCCTTTAATATATTTTTTAAAAATCTACTATTTTTATTGAAGTAATGTTGATATATTACACTGTATATAATTTAGACATTAGCACATTATTTTTGTCCTATTTAATTAGTTTATTAATCACTTCCTCATGTCTAAGATTTCTTTTTTGATCAGATACAGATATCATGTCTAATATATCAAAATCTAGGAAGGAAAAACAATCTTTGAAATTACTACATTCTTGTATAAAGAAATACAAATATATGTATTCATATAAGATATAGATATAATTAATATGAATATATATAGATTTGTATGAATTGTATATACACATATATATCACTGTATAGGGAACACATATATATGTAGTATATATATTTATTAAAAATTTATAGTACAATATTTATGGCTCACATTTTCCAGTTGACTTGTGCTGAATTTCCAGTTATTGGAACCAAAGTTAGGGGAAGAATATGCATTGCCATTTGCAATCAGTGTGGATGGCAGGAAAGATTGATTCCAGAATGATTCTTTTGCCTAGGGCACAATAAATGGTAGATAGATAGATAGATAGATAGATAGATAGATAGATAGATAGATAGATAATTATTCTTAACTTCAAACTGCCACTTTGAGAATATTAATAATACTCTTAATAATGATTAGCAATTTGGGGGGGAGGAGGAAATAATGACCTAAAATGTTTTCACAATTACTGCTGATATTCAGTAAGTTATTTAATTCCTAGAATATTTCATTATTGGAGAAAACTGTTGAGGAATAAAGAATGTCATTATGGAGTTGAGTATTTTGTCCTAGGAAATTTAAAATTTAACAAAAAGATTGCAGCATTGACTTAAAAACATTCTACATACCAGGTTTCATTGTTTTCTTTTATTTTTAATTTGGAATGCAAGTTTTCCTATACAACCAATAAGGAAATTTTCATAGCATTCCATCAGTAGTCTAATTCTAGGTCTTATCGCAAATCCAAAAGGCAGCAGTGTTATGGATTTCTTCTGATCGCTCTTCCTTGAACAAAGTTACTTTGTCATATTCTTGTCATCCTCAAACCACTTATACTCCTTGAAAAAACCATGATTCTTTATTTATTTTGGATTTTCAGTATGAAGAAGAGAAGTATAAGTAAAATGGAAAAACCCAATAACAACTTCTACCATTCACTAGCAAAAGGAAAATAATTCTCTGTTTTCTTTTTCTCTTTTAGTTTTTGTTTGTTTTTACCTTGAGGAGCTACAAAAAAGAGGAAGATGTTTATTCATGCTGAGTTATTCATAGTTATTTGATGATAACCTATAGTTCTCAAATTTTCACAAATGCAATTTGAATATGTTGACGGATTAATTGCATTTGCTAGCATGCTTCCTTTAGGAACTCCTAAGTTCCAAAAAGAAAGGAGAGTAACAGATTAGTTTCCTTTGCTTTTCTGTCTCTTGACATCTCAGATAACTTGGTGATTTCTAGTTCATCAGTAACATCTTACGAGATATCCTGAAAATAATGCCTCTATGATGCTCATAACCCTTTAATCCTAAAGGATGGAATCCTGACCCTACACAGGAGGAGACCAGCTGACTTTCATAATTCTTCCTTCCTTGTTGCTGGTCCTAGGAGCTGGGTCCCAGCTTGTTCTCCAACTTCTCCCAACTAGGATTCTTGTTTGCCTAACTCCAAAATAACTCAACAGAACTGTTATCAAGGTCAAATGAAGACAGTGTTTATGCATCCAAAAAGACAACTAGTCAGAGTTTACTTTCATTTTAAACTGGATAGTGTACTATTGAAGCAACATAATCAAAATCGACTTCACTTATAATTTTAAGTTCAATTTACAAACCTTGTTAGCCTATTTATAAGCCACACTAGTTTTAACAATATTCTTAAGGGGACTTTGATTAATGATTTTTGCCTCACTTTCAAATGTAGTTAAGCATTTTAAACACTTAAAGCTTTATTTATAAATTCAATACATTTAATTTCCTTTTAAGTACTTTAACTGTCTGGTTTAACTAATGAGATACTCATGAATTCTTGAATAACTCATTAATTAAATACTTATAAAATTGAAATATGATTATTAAGTTCTCTTAAAAATCTAAATGTGTATATAAATTTATTGAGATTTTAGCTCAACACTGCAAGTCTAACTCTCAACTTTACATTTCACATTAGAATCACAATTCCAACTTACTCTTACTTCAATTGTCCAAAAATACCTTAATATCACAAGTATATAAAATATCAAATATACAGACTCCTGAATGTAAAATTATTTAGGGCTGTGTGTTTTGTTTCCTACATATATATTTTTTCTTCTTAATTTTTTTTAAAAAGATTTATTTATTTATTTATACAAGCACTGGGTACAGTCAGAGGCGTGGGAGGGTGAGAGAATTCACCAGAGCCAGAGAGTGATGAGTAGAACAGGCAGAGTGATGAAGTACACTGCTGAGGGGAGCAGTGGGCGGCAGGAGAGGTCTGCACGCCATGTGGGACCCTCGCCCTGTGGCCGGGGATCGAGCTGGCGCTGCAGAGGCTGCGGGCAGCTTCGCAGCCCAGCACTCAACCGCTGCGCCACCGGGGAGGCCCTTTTCTTCTTAATTTTAAATCTTACCAGAGCTAAAGGATACTTACCCACCAAGGAGTTAATGATGCAACTTCATACATGATGGGAATTCCTTTCCCTTGTTGTTAGACTTGTCTTCTCAGAATACTGAGATTTCTTGAGGCTCAGGGAATCACCCGACCTGAATGAGCACAGGGTTCTAACACATGGCCCTAACTGCTAAGTAGCATCTCCTGTTACAGTGGCTCTGTCAGTGTGCCCAAATGGAGTAAAATCACAAACCATAACCACATACTGAAACTTTAACTCACTAAATCTTATACCAAGTCGGAGATCTCCAAACACCCATAAGGTAGTCATATCAATGAATTGGATTTGATTGTTGTATTTACTGTCCCATTCTGTTCTCCATGTATATGTTTTTATTTCACTTTGCTTTCTAACATTTTCTTCCTATTCACCTTACTCTCGTGGATTTATTGAGATTTAATTAAATTATTGATACTTCTTATGTCTCTGCCTGTCTTTATGATGATAACCTCAAAGGCTATTTCAGATGCTTCCCTGGTGGCACAAGGGGTTAAGTCACAGCACTATGAAGCTATCACTAGCAACTGCAGCATGAGTGATACCCGGCCAGGGAGGTGACCCACATGGCCTAGCAGACCTCTCCTGTCTCACCTGCTGCACCACTCGGCAGCGTAGTTCAGTAGATCTGCCTGTTCTGCTCCCCACTCTGTCTCTGGTGAATCATCACACCCACAGCACCTCTGGTCTACTCCCCAGCTCTTGTATGAATAAATAAAAATAAATCTTTTTTTAAAAAAGGCTATTCCCGGGCCTCCCCTGGTGGCGCAGTGGTTGAGCGCTGGGCTGTGAAGCTGCCCGCAGCCTCTGCAGCGCAGGTTCCATCCCCGGCCACCGGGGAGGGTCTCACATGGCGTGCAGACCTCTGTTGCTGCCCGCTGCTCCCCTCAGCAGTGTACTTAGGTCCTTCTGCCTGCTCTGCTCCCCACTCTGGCTCTGGTGGATTCTCTCACCCTCCCACGCTTCTGACTGTACCCAGTGCTTGTATAAATAAATAAATAAGTCTTTAAAAAAAAAAAAGGCTATTCCCTTTCAGCTCCATCCATCTTGCTGTGAATGGCCTGAGTTTATTATTTTTGATTGCTGAATAGTATTCCACCACAATGGTTCTTACCGGCAAAGCATGCCATTGACTTCCCTGTACAGAGAACTAATTTTGTCTGAATCAGAAAGAGTGAAAAGTGGGAGGCCAGCAAGTGGTGCCTTACTCAGGGAATATTCTTTTCACTAGATTATCTCCCAAAATTCTAAAAATCTTTTTTATTAACATATACCTCATTCATCACTGTTTTAAAATAGTTGTTTTAACATAACATCTAGATTTCTACTCTGTAGAGAATCAAATACTTGTTCTGAATAGGAAACATTTCCAGTGACTACCAGTTGCACACATCATTATCCACTCATAATTGGTTGTTTAATCTGAAAAGAGCAAGTTCTGCTCCATCGCCCAACATCTGTTCACTTTACTCTTAGCTCTATTCAACCAAATCCAATTATTGTCGGGAGAGACTCTGAGCAGACTTGTATCATTTAAGAATAATTTCCATTTCTTTATAGTTCCTTAATTCTTTGCTTTTCTCATTATTGCTATGTAGTCTACTAATGAAGGGCGTTCTGCAGTTTTTTTCTTGAACTTGTGCTTTTTTCCAATAAAAAAAGAATAGGAACTGAAGGTTAATTTATTTTTGAAGTCACATAATACCTCAAAACATCTCAAACATTAAAAATATTAACATTCCCAAACAAAAGATTACTTATGAGAATTATTTTATAATTCTGATGTTAATGAATAATTAGCGATTCTGAAATTATTACTGCATTATTATTCATAATTTTAATTCTCAATTGTATTGAAACCATTTAAATTTTTACTTAATTTCATCATTATTATAGCTTCATAGTATTCTGTTATGTATATCTACCACATCTTTTTTATTATTTCAACCATAGGTGACATTTAGATTGTTTCCATATCGTGTCTATTGAAAATAATGCTGCAATAAAGATAAAGGTACATTTAGTTCATTGAATTACTGTTTTCATGTTTAGACAAAATAATGTTGCAGTGAAGATAAAAGCATATTATAGGTCATTGAATTAGTGTCTTCATATTCTTTGGATAAATACCCACAAATTGGAATTGCTGCTACTCTTAAGTTTTTGAAAAATTTATATACTGTTTTCCATAATGACTGTATCAACTTGCGTTCCTGCCAACAGTGCACAGACATTCCATTTTCTCCACACTTGTTTCTCGCCTTTTTTGATATATCATTCTCACAGGTGTTAGAGGATAGCTCATGGTAGTTTTTTAATTGCATTTCCCTAATGATAAGTGATGATGATGAGCGTTTTTCCATGTGTCTGTCAGCCATCTCTATGTCTTTGGAGAACTGTCCATTTTTTTAATTGGGATGTTTGTTTTTTGTTTTCAAGTTTATGTGTTCTTTATTCATTTGGTATATGTTTCTCTTGTTGAGTGCGAATTGTGAATTGTGATTAACTTCTCCCATTCAATTAGTTGCTCTTTTGGGATCTAGAAGGTAGAAGAGGGAGTGGGCAAGGATCAGCTTATTTATCCTTGCAACCAGTTAGCAGCCAGCTTGCTTTTTCCATCACCTGGTGGTCAGCAATTCAGAATGTTATCATCCTAATGATGCTCTTTTCCTTTGGGGAAAAAAAAAAAGAAGCTTGTTAAACCTAGAGAGTAAATAAAGGAAATAGGAAAGCTTATCTGGTGGGGCAAAAAGAGAGCCTTTATCACTGTATCAAAAATTTCCTTTTAAACAATATCTCTTGCCATGAGTATCTATTCATTGAAATTAGTGATAGTAGTTTTGTCACTGGCCAGACATGTAAATAAGATCCATAGTAGGTATCCATCACATTAACAAACTCCAGGCCAGAACATGTGCATATTTCCTGGTGGTAGGATGCAGTCATTGAAAGTTTGTGTGTAGGAGTATGATATATTGAAATTATATTAAAATTGAAATTATATTAAATTACATTAATTTCTACTGTAAAAGGGTATATCATAGGAGAAGAGTAAGGAGGGAACATTTTTAACTTTATCTAAAACAAATAAATGCTTATGCTGTCCTTGTTTAGGCTCTTAATTTTTTTCTAAGCAGAAGATATGCATGTTTAATATATAACATTGAAAAATATACAGAGAAAAAATTAAAACATTCATAGTTCTGCCTCCTACATGAACATTTTGAAATATTTGCTTCTCAACTTATTTTAAAAAATTTGTGCTTTCAATTTATTTCAGTGTTTGTATTCTGCCTTCTTGTATTTATTCCAAATTCAAATTTAACAATTTAACAATTCTGTACTGGCTTATTAAATCATGGGGAAACTGAGGTAATTTCACAGTGATCTATTCGCTCATGTGTTTGAAACAGCTTGGCAGTCAATAAAGGCCATCCTTTCAGGTCTGCATAATACCATAAAATAAATTTGCCTGTTGCTATTTCTTTCAGTTGAGGATCATTCGAATAGAATGTGTATCAATGTAGTTTGTCTGAAGTAGAGGCCAAGCACGGTATCTGGAGATAACATGTAATTAGTTATCTAAGTCAAAATGCCAGGGAGTGTATGAGTAAGTTGCAATGAGTTGTTGGGCTGAAAAGAAAATACTTGACTTATTACTAGATGGTTTGCCCTTTAGTTGCTATTTTCTTTGGATGGTCCCAATGATTCCATATGAAGGACCCACCTCTCAGGAAGAAGTCACTGTCTGGTGCTATTTATCTGAGTTGAGTACAGCCAGGTACAAACTGAAATGAAGTTAGTTCTTAATCTCTTGTTGGGGGTCACTATCTCTTCATTGTCCCATAGCTACAGAGTTTATCAGGACTACTACAAGCTGCATTTCATAGCATGGATAGTGGAAAAGATAATGCAAATCTAGTCATTTCAAAATCATAGCTGCAAGTATTCTGGAAGGGCAAGATTAGTGGACCCATAGAATTCTCTCCATTTAAAACTAATCAGATGATGTTATTATTTTTGCAATGAAAATAATCATCCATCCTATAGACAGTCATATGTAATTTAATTAGAAGAATATTTGCCAAAATTGTACAAACTCATTCATGATTCATTTTTAAATGGCTAGAACCCTTAATCTATAAGGAACCCTTAATCTATAAGTTAATCTATAAGGATACCATTTAAATAAAAATCTATAAAACGCACCATGTACATGCAATAGCATTAAACTATTAAATAGTATCTTAAAGCGCAAAAGAAAGTAGAAACTATTAAGACTAATTAAGTAGATTTATTGGCTCACTGGTGTTTCCACATGTAGTTATTTCTGCAGTTATTATTCACTTGCTGATTTACATAGTACTATTCCCTAAAATTATCCTGCCATTAAATGAAGCAGGAAGGCATCTCTAATTTGGAAAATCTGTTAAGCAAAGAGTTTTCAACTTAAACTTGGGGGTGATACTGAATCAACTCCAGAGTCAGTGTGCTGTTCTTGACTCTTCACTCTCCCTTCTGACCAGCCTAGCAAAGACTTTCACCTTTGAAGTCATACTTTTTTAATCTACACTACAGAGATTCCATTTCAACTTTAATGTGAGGGTTAGTAAATTCTCATCTACTAGAATTACATAGTTCTTAGCATTATAATAAGAAATTAAGTATTGGTCACTCAGAGATTATATTTCCTCTCTGTACAAATTACCCTTCGCTATAAATAGATTAGCTGAAGGTTCCCCAGTATGTTTTCTAGATAATTATACCCTGGAGCCTTTGTTTCCTAAGAACAGAACAAAAAATATGTTTGCTCTCCATAGGAACATAGGTCTCAAACAATGTTGAAGACTGCAGATAAATTTGACTCCTATGGAGAAATAAACTCTAAAAATAAGATTTTCTATCACATTTATTTGCATATGAAAGCAAAGTTTTTAATAAAGACAACACTCTATAAAGTCACCTAAAAAAATACACCCCATATTGAAAGTTGCTGGAACAATTACTGGGCAGGAGATGAGGATACTGCAGATATATATGATCAAGAAAAAAAATTTAACACCTGAGGCAATTACATTTTATTGGTTAAATGATGAGAGGACAAGGTCCAGACTGAATCATTTTGAGTGGGGAACAAAATGAGAACCAGCTAGTTTAGAAAAAACTCTGTCATAGGCATACACCTCATCTGACTTCGTAATCTTGCACCACATCCTGTTCACCAAGAGATTTCACTTCAAACCCACATGTTCTATTGCATGAGCTGAGATCAGTCCCTGGGACCTATTTATAAAAGTCAAACAAAAGAAAAAGATCGTGATATGAGATTGAACCCTCTCAAGCTGTTAGCACCATTTTCAGTAAGATTAGATAACCACAATGATAAATTAAAAACAATTAATAAGGAGGAGCTGGATTCCTGTGTAGTTCACATAGCCAAACTTTATCTTCATAACTATTGTATTTCATCAAGCGAAAAATATAGGATTAATTTTGGTTTTCTCCTATGACTGCCTCCATCAGGAAAACAGATTAATCTTTAGAATATCACCAGAAACTTAAAGGTTTTTCTATCCATGCACATCCCTAAAGATACATTACTTTGCAGAGTAAATAAATAACACAGGAAAATACAAACCTAAGGGACATGTGAAAAATGAAATTATGAGCTATAAAATCTAAATATTATTTTAGTACAAACAGAATGCAAAAGATGATTAAAGAATGTCCTCCAGTTGCCAGGAATAACTGTTGCAGTTTTCTGAAAACAGCCATTTCGTTATAGCTTTGAATCACTGGAGTTATTCACACTAGAGACACATGTATGCAGTCTTAGATATAAGTTCTTTGAGGAAAGTAATTCACTGGTAATTTGAAGGCTGACAGGCAATGTATGTTATTTTTTGAACTCCAAAGAATATTGCAAAGTTATAAGGTGCTTTTTTATGCACTTGGGAGGAAGACACACTGACCCAGCTATTTATACAGTAGATAAACCTGTTATAGGGAGTTACCGTCTACCTTTCTATCCCCTGCATCTACATATTTTCTCATCAGAAAATAATATGCAAAGTGACATTTTAAAACATTATGAATTTATGATACCTCAGTTGTAGTTTTATACTGAGAAAAATCTAACCAATAAGTGTTACATTTATTCAATTACTATCTCCTAAGCATAACCTAATAGATGGAATAGAATTTTGTATGACTCTTAACTCCCCTAAGTAAGTGTTTTTTTTAAAGAAGTTTTTATTTCACCATTTAATTTCTGATTCTTCTTAAAGATGGACATAATGAGTAATGAGAGTCTGCTTTTATAAATGTGTGTTGCCAATGAGAATTCACTGGAGATGATTCAAATTACACACTATAGTGGAAAAGGTGCATTTAATGGCAAATGAAAAGATCAAGCCAATTTCTTTCTTGTATCAACCCTGGGTAAAATATCCTTAAGAAGAAAATAACAATAATGATTTGTTGCATAGGAAAATAATTTAACTACTTGTTAGCATTCAAATGGACCCTAAAGAAACTTGCAAGCTAATTAAATCAGAGCTCCTTTCTTGAATTTGCTACCAGCTGGGCATCAACTGGTCTTCCCATAAAGGTTTCATTGAAATTAATGGGTTCAGCATTTTGTGTTGAGGGTGGACAACAGGTAATTGGGTAAATGACACCATAGCTTATTCAAGGGTATAATGCAATACATTATAATGGTTTTCCCTTCTCCCCATTTGATTCTGTATCACTGCCTCTGGAGAATTTATCTTTGTATTTTAAAGCTTAAGTTAGATAGGGATTTTTTTTTACAGTGATAGTGAAAGGAGGTGTGTGGTTGTTGCTAATTTTGTGGCATCATTTATTTTCGAGGAAATGGTTTTAGCAGTGCCAAATATTAATCAACCAATCAATAATTCAATTAAAAATGTCCTAAGAAGAAATCATTAATAAAAGGACCAAGTCTGAGTTCTTCTAAGTCAAGGATTTTATCAATTCTAGTCCTAGAACATTCTTTTTTTGTTTGGGGGCTTAAATTTAATTCACTGCAGGGTTTTTAATAAGGGGCAGTCTTTGCAATGTTAAAAAAAAAAAAAACATTATTCTCACATCCCTGATTAAGATGTACGTATTTCATCATGCTTTTGGAGAGATTTACTAAGTCATACTCTGCCGAGGGCCTATTTCTGGGTTCTTTAAAAGTATCTTAACTTGCCCATATGCGATCAGCTTCCCTCGTATAGAATCCATTGATAATTCATGGCAAAAGGAAACCACTGCATGGAAATAATGTCAAAGGGAGACCCTTTTTATCAGAGAGAGGAAAACCAGAGAGCAGGCCCAAGTTGGCTAATGTAAAAAGGACCACTCCCTGATTCAAATTGAAGGTGGTGTTGTAGTCAATTAGAAATGGGAAGAGGATGGTTCACCTGAAAATCTGGGGCCTGAGGCATTTTCTGGAATGTGTACAGTCAGAACGTGCAAATTAGTCAGCAAAGAGAAAGTATGCAGGCGCACCTCTCCCACGTACTGAGTAGTCATCCTTCCTTTATGGTTCAGGAGTGTTTGCCTTGGACTGCTGCAATTTAAAACATATTGATTTACCAAAAATAAAATGGCAGTGTTATAAAGGATGAAAAGTTGGGCTAGGAATTACCAAAATTGGCAGTGCCATTTCCTACCATGGGGCAATGCCCCTGTCTTCACATTCTCTGTGTTTTGGTTTCTTGTGCAATGCAGATATTACACCAGGTGACTTCCAAAGTAGGGTGGAAGTTGCCCGCTATAGGTGTTAAGTTGCTTTGAGAGTACCTTGAATGTACTCACAGGTGTGTAGCGTAGAAGTGGGGACAAAAGAAATGAACAAGACCCTATGTTTTCTTGACACTCAACATATCTTAGTTACTTCTCAGGACAGTTGACTTACCTCTTTCTATATTGTATCCTTAGCATTAGAAACTATCAGCACAAATTGTATAACCTTTCTGACATTTGTAACCCCTCCCCAGTCCTACAACTTTTCACAGATAATTGGGGGTTATCAGCATAGCTCAGCTGGCCAAACCTGACAAGGCTGGGTGAGGCTGCTTTTGCAATCTGTTCTGGAAAATAGGAACCACACTCTATTTTCAACCTGCACCCACCCACTCCCATTTTTCTCGAGGGGTTGTCTGTTTTTCTGCTTTTGACTTTGGTTTGACTTTCCAGTGGGCATTCCTAAGAGGGAAACTTAATTGTTTCTGCTTAGACTTCTTTTTTCTCCACCTTAATAAACAATAAATTCAGATCTCTTTACTTTCCAAGACTAACTGATTTGTGGCAGCAATGATTTCTAAAATTCATTGAACTTTCCTCATTCCATCTTGTTTATTATGGTATCCATATGAACTGCCATGTGTTGTTTAACCATACTCTTTCATATATCTGAATTTACTTATTGTTGCCTCCAAAGTATGTTCTATCTTAGACACTATCTCATCCTCTCCTCTGCCAGATATTGATTATTCATACATTCTCTGATCCCAACCATTTCAGCTTCACTCATTGTTATGTCTTTGTACTGCTTCTTTCCCTTAAATACAAGGACAACTTACTCTTTCCACAACTCAGCACTCAACACTTGGTCTTTTGCATTTCTAAAATCATGATCATATCAAAGCATATCCTGGACTTGTTAACCCTTCTCTTCTTAACTCTTCACATCTTTCCCATGGAGCTGCTACCAAAAAGATTTGTCCCTCACTGTTACAAATGAGGGGTTCCAGTATAAGCAATTCTCTTGTGTCATCTCAATAAACAATATAAAGTGGCAGAACATTATAAAAGAAAACAAATATTGAACTCCTTGGTGCTATGATATCCCCTTGGGAGAGTGGTACACAAAAAGAGGGAGCCTGTGTCTTGCAGCACACCAGTGCCCTGCCTGGTAGCTGACCATTGTTCCTTCTCTAGCCCATGGATAATTCCCTCCATCACACTTCACCAAAGAATGTTGATGCATTGGATTGCTGAATCTTGTGCCCCACTGGCTTCCATTTGTTGGATGCCTTCTTGACTGCTGATAGATAGGCTATTATTTTCTTAAAACACTTTTTCCAACAACTCAAAGCTTACCAGCATGGTGGACTCATTCAGGCCTTTCACATCTAAAATTATTGGATCATTTCTGTTTTCCAGAGAACTAATACACAGTTACTATGTTTGGAACACATTATCAGCTCACTTCGTGTCTTTCTTCCAACTGTGATGATGCTGATCCTTCAGCTTGAAAATCTCCACCGGGTGACACTCTTTTGTGAAAATATGCAATTTTATACTTGCTTTTCTGACAAAAAGGAAAAAAATGTTCAGTCCACCCTAGTTCTGTCCAGACAAGCACAGAGAAAGGCGTGTTGGGTTGCCAGACAAATATTTTCCCCTAGTTTTGCTCAATGAACTTGATTCACTATAGGGATCTTTTCCCACACACGCAGGAGAGGTGGGCTGCCTCGGAAGCAGCCACTGCCCGCCTTCCGCAGGGCACTGGTGTGAATCATCATTTTCATGAATGAGAAGAATAGGAGGAGGGAAAAAAAAAAAGACAAGGAGCTTGTTGCTAATGCCCTCAAACAAGGCAAACATTTTGTGAATAATTTTTAGATAAAATATGATGGGTTGACTTTTAGGTTTTGTTGTTTTGAATGGAACGCACAGAAAAAAAGAACTTGTTTCAACAAAAGTTTTATCTGATAGCCTAGTCATATGCCCATTCTTTCTAAAATGCTTGGCAACTTTTCCAGAGTACAGAAAAGGCACAGTGTTGAATCATGTTACTTTCAAGTGTTCTATCAGCGCAGGCATGAAAAACGCTTAAGGAGGTTATCTATTCCACATAATATCCAAAGAAAAATCTGGCCAAGGCATATGCTCACAAAGAAAAAAATTAGGGTTTGGAGGTACTTTACCATAGACTCAATGCCTTTAACAGAGGCAAACAAACAAAAATTAACAAAAACAGGTCAACATAGATATTAGACAGTTTATTATAAAACATATTGAATTCCTTTTTATTAGTATCTAGTAGGTTGGTTTTATAGAATTCACTCAGTGAGAGTCTTCCCTAATCCAAGAATAAGAAACAACAAGATAGAGGATGAACACCAGAATAAAAGTAAATAATAATAATAATAATAATAATAATATTTCATTCCAGTTTCAAGTGCTGGCTCATTTTTGCCCCTTTAAATCATTTCACCTTACTGGAAGGTCTAGGTTTCTCAGTTTGATAACATTTATCCTCTTGAACTCTTGACCTCCTGCCCTGATCTACCTTGTACTTCCCCTTACATGCTTGTGGTTTCATGTTTCCACTCTTGGTATATGCTGTTCCCTCTACTTGGGAGATCTTGATTCACTTTACTAATTCTAGCCATGGGAGATAAACACATGATCCTCTCTTTTACAAGGTTTTCCTAAACCCCTTTCTGGGTTAAGTGTTCTTACTGTGTGCTCCTCAAACTCCCTGGACATACATCCACACAGTACCTCAGTTTAATTCATCACAGTCTAAGGATAATCAAGGGAAAAGATTGTACCATTTTTAAAAGATTTATTTATTTATGCATACAAGAACTGGGGTGTAGACCAAAGGTGCGGGGGCTGGGGGGAGGTCGATGAGAGGATTCCCCAGAGACAGAGTGGGGAACAGAACAGGTAGACTGACTGAAATACATTACTGAGGGGAGCGGCGGGTGAGACAGGAGAGGTCTGCTGTGCCATGTGGGTTGCTCCTGGCCAGCAGCGGGAGGGGGAGTGGGGTGGGGTTTGAACTCCTGCTGCAGTGGCTGGCACTAGCCTGATAGTGCTGTCTTTAATCCCTGTGCCACCAGGGAGGCCCCAGACTGTACCATTCTTTCACTCGTGCATTAATTCATTCAACAAAGTTATTTTTGGATTCTTAGTATGTGTCAAGCACTGATTCAAAAACTAGAAATAAGTGGAATAAAACAGATAAGATTCCTTTTCTATAGGAGTATACATTCTAGCAGTGGAGACAGATCTAAAACAAAACAAAACAAAACAGCTAAGCCAGTAAGTTAAATACTAAAAAGAAAATGTAGGTGTGTTGCTGTGCAAGCGATTGCCTGCTGATTTAGACTGGATGGTTATACAAGGCTTCACTGAAGAAGTGGCTTTGAGGTAAGACTTCAAATGTAAGAAAGAGCCAGCTACATGAAGATCTGGGGACAGTGTCAGAGTAGAGGAATAGCAAAAGCATGTCCCTGTGAAGGAGTGAGCATTGGTGAGTTACAAAACTTACAAGAGTCCATGTGGCTGGTGGAATACCATGTTCCAGCAAAAGTCATGTTAGAGTCTGAGGATCACAGTAAAGCGGGGATTTTATTCTGTGTTTGATGGGAAAGCCTGGGACAATTCCAAACATGGAGTTGTAGAATGTTATTTGCATTTTGTAGAAACCACTGAGGTTCTATGAATGGATTTTGCTCTGTGTTCCAGACTACATAGTATTTGTTCTGCTTCATCGTGATACCCAGGACCTTGCTGCCTTTCATACATAAGAATTGCCTTTTCCATCACGTGTGGCTGTCCAGTGAAAAGGAAAGTCCAGTATCATCTCAATTCAACACAGCGCTGAACTGAGTTTCTCCTCTGGGCTCTACTTTCTGTTGGCCTATTTTCAACTTTTAAAAACTTCCTGAGGTTGAATTGCTTCAGATTTTTTCCCCTCACTTTCATAGACAATCCATTCAGTTTCTGTTCTTCCTGTTTATTACCAACTGGATCTCAGATGTGTTGAGAAATTGTCTCTACCCAAGGCTCAGGATGGGGCAATAATGAGAAACTGAAGGACCAGTGGAACTGTCTAGAACACGATGGAGGCAGAAGTGAAGCCTAATATTTATTCCATGACTTTTTTCAAGGACCTTAAGCCAGTTTCTCTGTGAGTTAACCTGGGTATTCGAGCAGTTGTCTGTATTATTACAAATAAGACTCAAGGAACAGAATAAGAAAACTAGCATGACACATCTGGGAGATGAGGTTCATGTAGCCAGTTTCATGTGGCTGGGAAGGGCAGCCCTGTGCCATCTGCTAGCACCGCTCATATCTGCTCCAGGTACCTAGAATGCACAGTACAGTGATCACTGATGAATTTTTTCAAAGACTTAGCAGTACCCTGGGAGTGAATATTATTTTATTATTATACTAGTTCACTAAATTATTTAACATGATTCAAGAAACTTCTGCAGGGCCTCCCTGGTGGTATAGGGGTTAAGTCTCAGTGCTATCATGCTATCACTGCTGCAGCACAAGTTGGATTCCCGGCCAGGAAATTAACCCACATGGTGCAGCAGACCTCTCCTGTCTCACCTGCTGCTCCCCTCAGCAGTGTATTCAGTAGATGCACCTGTTCTATTCCCCACTCTGTCTCTGGTGAATCCTCTCACCCCCACACCCATGCCTATACCCCAGTTCTTCTATGCTTAAAAAAAATAAATAAATCTTTTAAAAAACAAGGAAAATAAATCTGCTTTTCCAAATTACAGTTTAACCTACTCTAAAAGTGAATGTTGCTCTAGCTTTTGGGAATGGGCTCTTGGAGTTACCTTTTTAGGGGGCAGCCTTGTCCTCCTCCTGCCACCTGAGCCCCCTCCCTCACTAGCAGTAAAAACTGGATGTTGTCTATTCCAGAATGACTTGAGTCCACACACCCTTGCCTTTTTAGCTAGAAGTTAGGAGTTTTATATATAAAGAGTCCTTGGGGGCCTCCCTGGTGGCACAGCGGGTTGAGCACACGCTGTGAAGCTGTCTGCAGCCTCTGCAGCATGGGTTCGATTCCCGGCCAGCCAGGGAGATTCCCACATGGTGCAGCAGACCTCTCCTGTCTTGCCCACTGCTCCCCTCAGCAGTGTCTTCAGTCCATCTGCCTGTTCTGCTCCCTGCTCTGTCTCTGGTGAATTCTCTCACCCTCCCATGCCTCTGACCTGTAGCCCAGTTCTTGTATAAATAAATTTTAAAAAAACTTTATTAAAAAAATAAAGTCCTTGGAAAAATGCAAAGTTGTCTTAATCTCTTGAAAAGAGCTTTTCGAATTTGCATTCAGAAAGAACCACTTATTTTGCCACAGACTGAAATGCACTAAAAGTAGTGAAACTGCTATGGCCTTATATGGACATAAACAATAAAATGCTATGTCCCAGGGACATCAATTTTAAAGATGTGCTTGTTGTTCTAAAGTAGGGAGTTGTGAGATCCACTAATTTACACATATACATATATATTTATATATTTTTTCATCTTATAAAACCATAAAAAACTGAGAAATTATTAAAAAATAGATAAATCATTTAGTAAGTTCTAAATTCCTGAGAAAATTGTTACTGTTACAATTCTAGTCCATTTGTTTCTGGTTTTTCCCCCTCTGGGCATGTGTGTCTATGTGCATGTCTGAGTATGTCTGCTCAACTGCTTAAGCAGACATATTTTAGAAATGTATACACAGCAAGTCCTTCAATAATATAATTTTATTCAACCTTGTTTCATTATAACACTGATGATGAAAAAAAAAATCAATTTCCAGCCAGTGTCACTGTCTGTGTGGGGTTTCTCCAATACCCCAATTTTTCTCTTCCATCCCCAAGATGTGCATATTAGGTTCATTAGCATGTATACACTGTCCCACCCTGGGGTGGCGAGCGCGGCTGTGATGATGGAAGGACATTCCGTCCAGGATTGGGTCCTGCCTTGTGCTCTGGGTTGCCTGAATAACCTCAGCCACAACCCTGAACTAGAATAAGTGAGTTGGAAAATGAATGAATGAATGAATACAAATGATTGTCTGATATTATAAGTGTTTTGGGTCTTTATTTATTAACTTGGTGCTCTTTTTCAAGACCAGAAATATGCCATAGGTACTCTTATTTATTATTAGCCTATGTTGAAATTGATTTTATTATATGTCATTTCACTTAGGGTGACACTTCAAATGACCTATTGATGATGTTAAATGTGGATTATTATGCTTTCTTTTACAGAATTGGTAATTTTTTTTGTATTTTTAAATGAAATACAAGTCTTAATTTTTTCTGCACACACAGCCACTACTTTTTTGCCATATATCTAAATGCTGGGTGGGTGGTCTTAACTGCACTTGCATCAGCCTTTTCCTATAAACGTGTATAATATGCATCATCTTGATCAATGGCAAGAGACAAATTAAGGTTTTTAAAACAAAAAAAAATGATTTGCACAAGTGTGTTTACCTTTATTTATCAAATTAATCACATGCTTAATTTTTAATTCACTGTGTGCCATATAGACTAACTTTTAAGTAAAAAATGTCCTGGAAAATGTGCTGGACCAGGAGTCAAGGGTCTGGCTTTACCACCAGCTCAACTCACAATAAGTGGTTGTGTGTCTAGCAGTTCTCTTACCCTTACATGGTCCTTGTTAATCATCATGTTGATTTGGTTTTTCCAAATAAGCTATGAACTGGTCAGCCTGCTGTGAAAATGTAGGTAGAAGTTCAATTAACTTCCTGGGCTGGCTTAAGCAATAAGCCTAGTGATCTCTATAAAGCAGTTCAATAATACAGAAGTAAACAATTACTCTATCTTTCCTTCCACGTGCTTTCCAGTGGTAAAACATTAATCATCTTGTTGGTCTTTTCAGACAAATGAATTCACTGGGCCCTTGCTACTGCTTATTTGCTTTACAATAGAAAGATCATAAATCTAATAGACAGTGAATGGAAGATATTTCTTCCCCACATGCAGAGAATGGGTTTATCTCTTCACATGGAAAGGAAGACAACTCCCAAATGAGTCCTTGTATTTACAATGTTGGTTCTCACATCCTCCTCTTCCATAATTGCTACCTCTTTCTGTAGCCTTGTCAAACCTGCTGTTCGATCACATTCTCAGAGTTCGTCCCTCTGAGTGTCTGCAGGGAATATGGCCCCCAACATCGCATTGCTAATTCTGACTCTGTTCTGGTCTCACTTTAAATACCACTTCCTCCAGAAGCTCTCCAACTTTCTCCCCCATTTAGTTGGTGGCCCTCCTCCAGGCTGTGATAACACCCTGTGTGTGCCCTCACCATTCTTTATATCACACACCAGTGAAAATGCCTATTTTCTAGTTTGGCTCCACTCCTAGAATATAAATACCTTAAAAAGACACATTTTTCTTATTTATCATTGACTCCTTGTCCTTTAGCATGGTATCTGGCACCTCAGAAGCCCCTCAATGAATATTTGTTAGATGGTAACTCTATATGCTGCTTGTTTACTCATTTCTACAAAGTGCATGACAATACATAGGAGACTGGATAGGGATGAAATAAAAACATCAAAGGGAGAAAATATGTATGAAATATTATAAATCATGCTTGCTATGGGGCCAATTGCTCTTTGTCTTATTTCATTTATGTATTTACCACCCATTCTTTATGTAGCCTGCATTTTGCTAAGCACTACAGTTATAAAAAAGAATAGAAATTATGACTCTTGTCTTCAAGACAACTGAAGGGAAGCAGGTATAAGTAGAATTTCTGTTGACTCCATTGACTGTGGAAATGCAGGAGAGTCCAGTGTGTCCTAAAAACTTCATGAAGGACACTAGACCTGGGGCTTAAAAGACCCTGAAGATTCCCAGGTCTTAATGGATACACATTCTGGTGGGAGGGAGGTGAAACTTCACTCTCTGTGTTGGCATCTAGGAGACTTCTTTCTCCTTTTCCTGGAGGCTGTCATTTTTAAGAGAAATATGATGAAAACTTCCTCTGATTAAACTACAGCTACCATATTACCTTTTTTTTTTTTTTTATCTCACTTTGATCCTCAGCTTCAAACTTCACCCGCCACTGATTTATCTGAATTAACAGATCTCCTCTTTGAAACACATTAGGGATTTCAAGTAAGTTGATGGAATCAGCCAAACTAGTTGTACCTGAAAACAACCATGCACAGTTACAGGTATTCTGGGAGATAAACCTCTAGAAGGTAGAGAATGGCTCCTAAAGATGGACTTTGCCAAAAGCAGAACTTGAGAGTGTATTTTCTCCTTTCCTTAAATGAATGGAGTGGTAAGGTTTGTGCAAAGTAGGCCTCTGGCCTGGGATAGAGAAATCCTATATTATTTTTCCAAAGCAGTAAACTCTATCTGTAATAAAATATTGGGCTAGGTATTATTTTTGTTTATTACCATGGATTATTCTCTCCCTAATTAACAGACATTTCTGGGACTAATTAGGAGTTCTCCCTGCACAGACTACTATTAATATATTTTCTTGGTGGAAAAAAACAGAGATCAAGAGTAGAAGAGGGGGGCCTCCCCGGTGGCGCAGCAGTTGAGCACTGGGCTGCGAGTCTGCCTGCAGCTTCTGCAGCACTGGTTCTATCCCCAGCCACTGGGCAAGGGTCCCACATGGCACGCAGACCTCTCCTGTGGCGCCCGCTGCTCCCCTCAGCAGTGTACTTTGTCACCTGCCTTTTCTATTCCCTGCTCTGGCTCTGGTGAATTCTCTCACCCTCCTGTGCTTCTGACTGTACCCAGTGCTTGTATAAATAAATAAATAAATCTAAAAAAAAAAAAAAAGTAGAAGAGGGAACATCTTGCTTTGGAAGCTTCTCTGCTTAAGAATCCATAGAAATAAATTACATGTCCCAGGGTTCTGATTTGATTTTTAATGACTTACTGGCTGTGGAAAAACAAGACACTCAGGAAAAAGTGTGTGTAATTAAACAGAGAGCTGCATTTTAAAAATAAATCTGTTCCTTTCTTTAGGGATTACAATCAGAACATAGGCATAATTTAGATAAAGACAAAAAGAAGCATTTTCTCATGGTTTGCAGGAAAATTCTGTTAAATATATCTGGTGCTTTGCACACTGAGATCTGTAATCTCCCCTCATTGAGTCCTTGATTGAGGACTTGATTGCATATCTCCTTATTCATATTATCCAGTTACTCTGAAGATTACCTGCAATTATTTTAACTTGGGATTTAGAAATCATAAGCATTCAGCTTGAAATCACAAAGCATCGAAGGATAAAACATATGAAAAAATAAAATCTTTCACTACCAAAACTAGCTCTTTTGAAAGTAATGTTATTAGATGACAAATGAAGGAAATTATTACCTGTTGCTACAGAGCTAGGCAGAGTGACATCTCCAGGTTATGTTCTAGTGTTTAGTAGTTGCTAAGCTTTTTTTCCCCCTGAAGCAGTAGAGGGTGCTATGCTGACATAATTGAAGAGATGCTAAGTTTCTGCACAAGACCAGACATACAGGCTCCCTGCTCTCTTCAAGCCACCGGTTCTTCCCAAAAGAACTAACAAGAGGGGAGAAAAAATGAATATGAAGGTCATGCTAAAGGATATAGATGAACTATTAATCCCTAAGAGGACATGGGAAGTGATTCAATACTCCTATAATTGTCCCAGGGTTTATTTAGTGTTTTGAAGTACTTGGCAGAAGCCAAGAGAATAGCAAGCATTCAGAAATTATAAGATGGATGAGACTTTATCTGCCTGAAAGCAGAAGGCAAAATTTTAACAGTGATTCCTACAATTAGAGAAGACTTGACGAATGTTCATGTAATTCCTATAATCATCACTTTTTTTTTCTTGCTCTTTAAGTAGTTTATATATTTGAGGGTAGTCAAAATTTTACAAATGTAGACTTAAAATATATTTTGAGAAGACTACAGTACTTATTTCAGAATCATAAATTTTGGAACTTGTCAGCCTCTTTGGACCTGTAAGTACATTATTAATGTATTAATATATGGAGACATTGGCATCAGGAGTTTAAGTGAATTGTTCAAACTTACTAGCCCATTATTGCCAAGGCCAGGACTAGACCCCAGAGTTCTAACCCCTGGTCCAAAGCTCTCTCTCTTTTGCTGCTCTGCTTTGAAAGTGTCAGCATTTTATATGCAGATAGTATATAATCATATGTTATACTATCTGTGCTCAGAGAACACTTCAGTTTTCAAAACAATTTATCTCCTACATATCTACCAAAATGGTTTTTGACAATATAATTAATTTTCTCAGAGAAGTGTGCCCATTTTATGACAGGCTAACAGAGAAGTTAAGTAACTTTTTGAAGTTCTCTTTACAGTGCAAAATCCATTTACATGGTGTCAATCAAGTTTCCTTCTATTCCTCCCACTTTTTCTCACCTGTAAACTCCCTTCTTAGTCCTGATTTTGCTACTTTGTGTGAACAGTGGAGTAAAGTTCACCTGACTCAGACTAGGGAACCTGGGCCAGATTAGTGAGGTTGTGTAACAGCTTCACTTGAGGCCGGCAAGAGTGATGGTGTGATGAATAAAAGGGTTGCCGACACTGCCGATGCTTCACATGAAGGTGAAAAGTTCAGTGGCCCGTAGAGTCCCTTTGGTGTTCTTCTTAAACCTGATACTTGAAGAACACCTTCAGCTTATCTGTCAATTGGGATCCAGTGTGTCTTTCCACAGCATTTATGCACCTGTCTTAATACACACATTTCTGAATGCAATTAAGTAGAAAGACCCATCACTTGCAAAGTCTGGGCAGCTATTTGTAGGGACATTGATGAAACAGGACCAGTCTGCCTGGGATCATGTCATGAAAGTGTCAGTTTCGAATTCCTGGTCTGCCTTTTGTGGATGACTTGAGGTAAGAAAATGGACACCTGAAGTTTGCACAGTAGGGCTAAACTTGGAAACCATTCGGCAGGAAGGAGCTGGACCAGAAGCACAGAGGAGACCTGAGAACTCTCAGTCCAAAAGAGAAGAAGGTTGAGAGAAGGGAACCTCTAAAAACAAGGCAAGACAGAAAGTCTTCTTTCTGCAAAAATGCTATAAACATGAACATCACCAGCCTGGGGGATCTAAAGAGGAAGTCATCAATGCCTATACAATATCAAGGGAGTTGATAGGGAATGTGATCTTGTTCACTATTTTCTCATGCTAGGAGGCACCCAAGAAGTGCAGGGATTTCTTTCTTTTCTTTTCGTTTCTTTTTAGTTAAAGGGAGCACCAAACTCTTCAATAGGTAACAAATATAAGGAGATTGTTACACCAGGAAAGGACATAGGCTAATAGGTTTAAGGACATAAATAAGTTTAAAGAGGCATTTATAAATTATATGTTCCCATTAGACTCATGAAGAAAATTAGGACTAATTTTTACATGATCCATATTACTTTTTGACTATACCTTTCGGCTTATAAATGCTTTCTGTAACTAATATGCACATTAAAATATAAATATAAATTCAATATTTATATCAAGTATTATCTTCTCACAGATTATCCATTAATGTAAATGTCAGTTACAGAATATAATTCCCCCGGGCAGCCCCAGCAGGGAGAAAAGTGAATGTGAAAGAAGCTAAAGTTTTACAGCTAAGCAGACTTGACTTAACCTCCACTCAGCTACTTAAAAGCTGTATGATTATAAGCAAGTTATTTTGAGTAGGTATTGTTTTTCTTATTTGTAAAATAAAATCACAAATATCCATCTTATATACTGGTGTAACTTTAAAAAAATACATATGAATGAACCTAGCAAGTGATTATCATATTGTAGCTACTCCCTGGGTCTTTGTGTCTTTCCTCTATGTACCAAAAGAAATCTGGTGCCATTTTATTATAATTGTCAGGTTTTTTTTATATCTTTAGAATATGTATCAAGACATATCCTCTCCATTTCTTGTTTGGAGGTTAGTTAGACCCTGAATGTGTTTGTGCTAAAATAGACTACTCACTGCACTTCAAAGACTTGTCCTAATGACACACCCCTGGCACACAGGGAGAGTCTCGTTTTTAATGCTCTTGGGTAATCAGGTTAGTTGATTTTGATACTGGCTATCAAAAACATTGAAATATATTGAAGCAATAATATATTTCTACAGCACACTGAGAAAAGCAATTTCCTAAAAGTTTTGACAATTTTATTATTTATTTTTTCTTGGCGATCATGGTAAGGGAGGGATCATTCATGTAATATATTATTTCTTGGGAATAGATTCTCTTTAGAAATGTGTGATGTCACCAAGTGATCTAAGCACTGTGACACAAACTAAATAGCTATTCTTCATAATACCCATGAAAAAAAGATGTGTTGTCATATAAAAATGCTGTATACCTTGATTGATTAAGCTCCATCCACTCTCTGTTTCAATATTGCCTCATAACTCACCAAGACAATAGGAAGGATAGCTTTGCTATGACTTATCTTTCCCCTGAAATTTGGCAATGTGATTTTTAGCTCACTAATAATGATATTTCTGGGAAATCTAACATAGTTCCTTATTATAAGATGGGAGACTCATCACCTCTTGATATACCCCTCTACTAAATTAGTTGATGCTCTTAGTTCTTAACACCTTCCTTCTAACCTTGTAAGGTTACAAATATTGGAATCATGTTTACCACCTGTGGAAAAAATATGACAGCAGTGGTATTTGGTTTTTTGGTTTGTTTTTCTCCCCCCTCGCTACCACATCCTCCCATAATGATTTCTATGGGCTGGAAACTCAGTGAAGAAAAAAATATTTAGTTATACTTATTTTAAATGAAACTGATAGCTTCGCTAGTGATCTCATAACCTCAAAGCACTTTACAAACTGAGTAATCATTGAGGATGCTAAATATAGTAAATACAATGTTTAAAACCCTCACAAATAAATCCATATTTAAATCTTAGTCTACCACTAAGTAGTTTTGCTTTTGATGTAACTTTTAAAATCATGGATTTCTTGATGGAGATATTGAGTTTGGTTCTGTCGTTTTATGTTTTCTTGATTTTTTTTTCCAGTTATATAAGTTAGGGCTTACTCTTTAAGACATTTTATCACATGTCGAAGGAAAATGCTACCATAGCTACATCTATCCTCTGGTGCCCCAAAGTCTTCCTTTCATTCATAGTTCAATTAGTGAGTTAGTATCTCAAATTCAGTTTTAAAATAAGAATGAAAATATTTCCTTTTATTGTGAGGGCTTTCTAAATATAGTGTGCACATTATTATTATAAAATAACAGACTTTAAAAAACACATAAAACAAACACAAAAAACAGCTTTGTTGGCACTAAGGATAATCTTCATTTAAGTGTGTTCTCACATTTTTTAAAAAAATACAATGTGAACGTGGATAATTCCTACATTTTAATTTGTAAATGTATTATGAAGGGACAACTGCAGGAAAAACTTTTTTAAAACTAAGTATTCATCATTTTCTTTACCAATTCATCTCATATATCTCACAAATCTTAGAACCTACTCCTAAAGCTATACCCTGAAAGTAAGTGGCTTTAGGCATGAGAGATGTGATCCGAGTATCTTGTCCAGTAGAATTCTGGGTACCACGTTTGCTGCAAGCTCATGCTGTCTTTAGAGGTTCTTGCGGTTGTTGGTGGTGAGCCTTACCCTGGAACCTTTCGGAAAGGATGAATGTCCTTATTAACATCCGTCGTTTTAGTAAACACTTTTTGGTTGGAGAATTTGAACAAATAGTCAATGGATATTTTCAGATAGTTCATTTCTCTTACATAACTGAGATATATTGCCCTATATTAGCATTTCTCAATTTTTTTTCAATTTATAAATACCACCAGTGAAAGAAGTACTTTGCAGAAATATGTGCTACCTTCAGAGACCAGAGATACAATTGGCTTTATGGCCACCAACTCTGCATCCAAGCAGAACTAAAACCTGGAGACCAGAAACCCGAGAATGAGCGCCTACCGAAGCCCAACTAAGCATGGCCCTTCAGTACAGTCATTTTACTTAATTACCTTTCGTGAGAATAAGGTAATTATGAAATATGTTGGGTTTTGCCAAATGCTTTCTTAAAAACCACATAAAATAGCATATGAGGTCACCCTTGATTCCTATGTAAAGAAGATCCCTCCTCCCTTCCCTAACTCTTTCTACTCCACGCCCTACCCCACACCCCTCCTCCCCTTCAATCCAACTAACTCATTAGAAGTGTAATTTTCCTTTCCAAAAGCCATGCACTTAAAATTTCCTATTCTTAGTCATGTGTATTTTGGTTTCCTCTTTGATTTTCTTTTTTCCAGGTTTCCTGTTGATACCAACACGAATCTCAAGGGCTTCCCTTTGCTTCTTCAGAAAAAAAATAATGAAAAGGATGGATTTAGCTTGTAGGGTGGAAAATAATAGTCATGAAAAGGCCATCACAGGCCTCAATACAAAGAGAGGGCTTACCCACTCTCTTCTGCCAAAAACCACTTCCCCACAAGGGCACCCCTTCTGAACAGAAGTAGCATCCATCCCACTGGGACTTAAGACTTGTGAGCTCTAAGTGATAAAATGTTGAGTCATAGGTTATCAATGTGTGTAGATGGCTCCTCTGCCTCTGCCTTGAGGGCATACAAGCCTTTTTTTTTCCCCACTCAGTTGGAATTTGATTCATTTCCTCTTTTTTATTATTTTTGGCTTTCAGATCTAAAATTCTGAGTTTATCTATAGGAGGGTTTCCAGATCTGGTTGATGCTGAGACTAAGATTGCTGTAGTAGCTACATGAGTACATGTTGGTGAATGGCAGCCATTGCAGAGATGCTTCTGAATGAACCCATGTGGCTAGACTTTCAGAAGGCCAGTGTGGGGGGTCTCCCTGGTGGCACAAGGGGTTAGGGTGGAGCACTATGAAGCTATCTACAGCCACTGCAGCTTGAGTTCTATTCCCTGGCCAGCCAGGGAGGTGACCCACATGGCACAGCAGAAGTCTCTTCTCTCACCCACTGCTCCCCTCAATAGTTTATTTCAGTAGATCTGCCTGTTCTGCTTCTCACTCTGTCTCTGGTGAATCCTCTCACCCGCCACATCTCTGGCCTCATCCCAGCTCTTATATGCATAAATAAATAAATCTTTTTAAAAAAGAAGCCCAGTGTAGGGTCAGAAATTAAGTCCACCTCAGAATGATGTTATTTTGATCCCAGTGGCTTTTGTTTACATGGCTAGTTCTTACCACTCATCTTCTCTCTATATATCTCTCACCAATGATGTGAGAGAAAAGCTAATTGAAATGTAAAGTGGTTAAGTGGTTGTAAATGGCAGAATAAGTTCAATGAAATAGCAACCTTCAGGAAGTTTTTGTCAAAGCCCTGTAAAGAATTTACAACCTACATTGTCCTGTTCTTATTCAATCAGGTCTCTAGTATCTTCAGGCCCATTGTATGTAAAGTCTACTCATATTTTATGTGGAGGTGTCTCAGATCTATGTGATTTTATGTCTGGGGCAGTAGAAACTGCCTCATATCTGATCATCCCTGTTGCAGAGAGCAGACTTATGGCTGGCAAGCAGGCAGAACTCCAAATAGTGCAGGAGACAAGTCACTGATTAGGGGATTTGCTTTCTCTGTTCCTTAAAACCATCCTACTTATTAGAAAATTTTAAGTGTTGGGTAGAAAGGTGTCTTGCTTGGGCTTGCATTTGAGTGCCAGGAATTCAGCTTTTCTGCTTTGGAACCTGAGTTGGGATGTAGGTATGTAGGTAAGGGAATGGGTGGAGTCTTCTAACTAGTGGAGAAGGCATCTTTGAAACAAGCTGAGATGTTGATCTGGAATTCTGGGAAGCTAGGAGTTCTTCCCAGTACTGAACTTTGATGGGAGGGTACTTTGATATCTGTGGTTGCAGAGTAAGTATGATTCACTCTTGGGATTCTTCATTGCAATTAAACAAGCCAGAAAAGGCAAATAAAAAATTTTTTAAAATGTCTGTAAATAGTTCTCAGTAGTTTCAGAACATCTCCCAAGGACATTCATTTCTTCTAGCCTTATTAAAATCTTTACTACATTATCTTGGTTTAGATAGTATTAATGAGGCAGCTAAGAATGCAGGCCCTTGGTTCAATGCTAAATCTGTCTCTTTTGAGAAACTATGTAAATCAGTGCCTCACTAATATCAACTCTAAAGTGAGGGATAATAAAATTATATATTCATAAAGTTATTTTAATGCTTAAATTAGGTTATATTACTTAATACTAAATGACTGTTTTGGAGCCAAACATTGCTTAAATGCTTTGTAGGTATTATTTTTATTGTCATCATTACACCAATCCCCATTATTATTTGTCATATTGTATTATAAGGAGCCATAGTCAACTTTACAAGAATGAAATTTAAAACTTAAGAAGGGGCCTCCCCGGGTGGCACAGGCAGTTGAGCGCCACACTGTTAAGCTGTCCGCAGCCTCTGCAGCACCAGTTCAATCCGGCCAGGAGAGATATCCACATGGCATGGCAGACCTCTCCTGTCTTGCCCGCTGCTCCCCTCAGCAGTGTATTTCAGTCAGTCTGCCTATTCTGTGCCCTGCTCTGTCTCTGGTGAATCCTCTCACCCTCCCACACATCTCCCCAGTTCTTCTATGCATGAATAAATAAATCTAAATAAATGAATGAATGAATGAATGAATGAATAAATAAATAAATAAATAAATCTTAAGAAGGAGGCATGAGAAAATATCTTAGGTTTTCAATTATCTTTTCAGGAGCCAAGCAAGGCCAAGTCCTTAGCACAAAGTTCTACTAGACTTTTTACCACTTTTAAAGTGTCAGGTAAAGGATGGTCTCACTCATAGCAGGAATTTAGAAAACCTAAATAAGAGACCAGGAAAAAGACTAATCAATACAAAGTAAAAATCAAAATCAACAAGCAACTATAAACCAGAGACACACTGCGGGGGCAGGGGGCTGGGGAAAAGAAGGACTAGAGTCAAAATAAGGGGGGGGGGGGGGCAATTGTATGGGGAATATAACCAAAATGAAAATGCATATATTGTGCAAAGATGAAAAAAGATGTAAGAATTATATAAAATAAAATATTTAAATAAAAACAATAAAAAATTAAAAAGGCAAAAAAAAATAAAGTGTCAGGTAAATAAAGTCATAGTTAGCAGAAGCTGTTGTAGGAGGAGGGAGTGATGATGTAGATATCAGAAGATATTCATTATAGTCCTGAAATGGTTATTTCCTATCTATTTAGCTGTGAATAAGTCATTTAATTTTACTGGACCTCTATTTAAAGAGGAATTTTAAAATAATAATAAAAATTAGGAAGCAGAATTGGGTGATATCTGATATTCCATTCACCTCTATAAACCTATTCTGCACAGGGAATCCAGTTCCACATATCTCTGGTAGCCCAAGCCTTTGGTCATAGCCTTATTTTGTAATGGGCAACTGAGCACAAAGATGCTGGTTAATTGCATGGAGTTCATCCCTTAACCTATATTAATCCAGGAACAATTTTGTATAGCTGATGTTTCCTCTCTCTTTCAGCTATCAGTTTTTTACATAAAATAGCAGGGGACTACTTATATTGATATAAGAGCTTTGCTCTAACAAATATACTCAAATTGGAACCAGTAAATCCTAAATTGGATTTTAAAAAGCATATTAGAAACATAGACTAAAATGAAGATTATATTTTTAAAGATCTGCAGAAATAAATGCTAGTGTCTTATCTCCAAACTGTTTTATTCTACAAGGAATTCTATAAATAAGATAGTATTTGACGTAAAGAAAATCATGCCCAAGAAATATCTTTGATTGAGACAACTCTGGCATTGAGACATATACTTGGAATCTCAACCCTAAAATGTGCTGAGATTTTGCTTTCAATCATAGAACCTCAATCAAAGAGGCCTTGGATATCCTGCTAGTCAATGGGATAAAATAATGAGTCAGATAGAAGTCCTCCAGCTATGCATTGGACCAAAACATATCTGACTGCCTGTCCTGTTTCAGAGAACTGGGCTGCTGAGAGCAGTGTGGTGCTGGCACAGACATGAAAGACAGAAGGGTTCCTCCCCAGGTCCTGCTTCTTTGAATCCAAGTCAGAAGAGAGAGGAAGCAAAGAAAAGTGTTGCAACATAGGATAACCAACACTGTGATCCAAGTTTTCCTCCATATGCTAACAATATTGACTTTTTGATGTAATTATGCACAGATGCTATAATGACAGGGCAGCAGAAATTTCTGACTTGTCTAACTTAACATGTTTTTCAAAATAGCAAGAAAGGAAAAATAAATCAGTCACATTGCTTTAGCATCTTGAGTTTTGGAGCAGTTCTGCCACTGAGAGTTAGAGCCTCTGTGCTCTTTTCTGTTTAAACTGCATTGCAAAGACTGGTTTCAATATTGACTAATGTATTTTAGGGAGACCCTGACACTTAGTATCCTAATCAGAAAGGATAACTAGATTACTGAAATCAAGACAGAAGAGACACTTTCCAGTATGTAAAGAGCTTCCGTGTTCTTTGTTTTTCTAAAAATCAAGAACAAGTGAGATCTGAAAGGCAGATTTCAGGTCTGTATGTTAAAGTCCTTTCTAAAGCTAAAACATCAGAAAACTGGAGCAAGTGGCTTTATGAAATGATGACCTTGTCTGTGGCGGCAAGCAGGTAGAAGCTGGTTGCATGTTGTCAGTAATGCCGTAAGCTGAATTTCCAGGATGCCTGAGAATTTGGAAGGAAAAAAAAAAAGTCCCTAAATCTATCATGATTTGAAAAATGAATTGAGGAAAAATTTGGGGACTTTTGGACATCAATTGCCTCTCTTTGAGTTTCTAATGTAAAAGTTTGGAAACCTTTCTGAGCACAGAATGGATTAAGTCAGCAGAAAGGAATAGTGTATAGAGAGAGAATTTAGCAAATAGAGACAGCATCTTTGAACAAAATGGTCATCTCCTTAAGCAGACTGGGAATAATAATATTGGCCACCCATTTACCTCTGAGAGATGTTATGAAAGTATGTGACTCAATGTTTTTAAAGGGCTTTGAATGACTGCTGTGGTGAATATGTCACTGAAATGCTTTTCTTAGGCAATTATTTTGATCGGAATGTCACTCAGAATCAGTGGGCTGTCCTTGTGAATCACTTAGGGAGGATAATGTAGTTCAAATTTGTTATAACTTGTCAAACATTAAAAACCAATATTAATATGTAGCATCATAAACAAAATGCTTGGCTTAATACCCAAATCAAAGAAAATACGGCCTATACTGGCGTACAAACTACTTTACTTCTGGTATTTTTAAATGTCTATGTGGCATCAAGCCAGGCCATTTAAGATTATATAAAACTTATTTAATTTTAAATTCATTTTTTAAAAAGCCATCACCTCTGACAGCAAAAGTAGGGCCATTGTGAAAACTGACTGGATAAAAATGTCTAGCACAATGTGATTTCCTGAAGGATTGTCAACAGGGTTCTTAGAGTGGGCACTGTGTTGTATTCTGGAGGAGAATCAGGGCTAGATCTACAGGGTTCTGAATGCAGAATTATGATTTCCTCTTGGACTCACCATCTGTAGCTGAACCCTGATGAAGGTTGAACATGAATGTTGAAATCAATGCTTTACTGTGAGATAGAAGACAACTTCTGTCTTTGTAAAACCCTTAAAATCTGTAGATTGTCACCAATTATGTTTGCATTTATCAGCCCCAATATCAAAATGGTTTCATAATAAAGCTCAAACTTCAAAGGACAACTTGATTCCAAAATAGCAATCTAGGTAGACATTAGTATACATATCCATGCAGAAGAGTAAAAAAAAAAGTTAAAAGGTATTTTGAAAACATGATGGAACTAATGATCTCAGACTGACAGTAATATTTAAGAAATAGAACACAAATTGATAAATGAGTCATTGGCAGGTCAATGCAGTACAATACTAACTGTAGATTCATGGCTTTCAGTTCTGGTTTGCCACTATTGTTGAAGAACTTGGCAAGCAGTGTCTTCTGGGAATTATAGGCATAAGAAACATAGTATTGACGAACTTCCTTTTCTACCATTGCAATATTATATATAAAGAAAGAACTCTCAGCTAAGCATTATTAAGGGCACAAAAATATTCAGGCTTAATTTATTTTTATTTTATTTTATTTTATTTTATTTTGTTTTGTTTTTTTGTGGGACCCTTGCCGGCGACCAGGGAACGAACCTGCACTGCAGAGGCTGCGGGCAGCCTCGCAGCCCAGAGCTCAACCACTGCGCCACCAGGGGAGGCCCTATTCAGGCTTAATTTAGAATTATCTTTGCTAGAAGTAAAATATTTGCTATAGAACCTACTATAAACTTTAGTAATTGAATTTTTATAGGTATTTATTGTAGAGGCTAATATTCCAGATGGACAGAGCACATCAATGAATCTGGAGTCAAGATTCTATTCCCAAATATGTTACTTACCAATAGCACTACCTTGAACAAATAATTTAACTGTTCAGGCTTGAGTTTCTCAGATATAAAATAAGATGGATCTAGAGAGTTTCCTTAGATTAAGTTCTTTGGGAGACAGACAGACTCTGAGATTAAGATCTGCGAGCAATGAGTTTATCAGGAGGTGGTATTAGGGAATGGCTGTGCAGGCAGCAGAGGGAGAAGTGGAACTAGAATTCCTTTACAGGAGTCATCAGTCAATCCTACCTACCAGTTCTAGAGCTAGAATGGCCCTTCAGAGTTGTTCTGGACTACACGAGGTTCAAACTGCAAGCATTTGTTTGTCACTTTATCCAGTCTTTAGGACTGCCTTGCCAGAAAAGTCGTGGCCATTTGGAGAGGACTTGTTTCAGGTCTGAGCTATTCCTGGGGAATGAGTAAGCAGTAAGCTCTGAGATGTCAGCAAGCAACATGTTCACCAGTTTGGGAAATCACTGCTTCTGAAGGCTGAATCTGGGCCAGGTACCATGGTACCCACTATAAGAGTCACAGCATTATTTTCTGTTTTTTTTTTTTTTTTTTTTTTTTAAATTCTGTGATGATAAAGCATTGGGCAGTCACTGAAATCAGAGTATTTTTATATCTTACTACCTGTGAAATCCATTCTCCTCTGTGGACACTATTTGTTTTTCGGTTTAGATTTCTAAAACGATTTTCTGTACTTTCATATCTGTTGAGCAAAAAGGTTTTTATTCTTCTGGTTTTATAGTGTCTATTAGTCGTCCTTTCCAGATAGATGAGCACTGCATGACTATTTCTTTTGCATTTTTGTGGCATATAAAAAAATCCATAAAATAGTCATTATACAAGTCTCCTGAGTTACTCTTTTCAACATCTCTCATATTAATCATTTCCAATTTTCATCTCTCTATTAGAAAATGTTTCTTCAACACACCTTCCATTCATTGTTCACTATTCCCTCAACTAATTTATAGTCCGTATTTTGCCCCTTTACTATTTAATATTCCTAAATGCATTTCTTTTCAAAGAAAAGTTACCTTTTATCTATATTCAAAATCCTTGTCCTGGGATGGGGGGGGGGTCTTTTCATCAAAATGAGAATAAATGTTGAGGTAATGGAAGGAAGTGTGAGTCGTGAGTTAGTGAACAAAGTAGGAAGTGGGTAGAGAAAGGGGTGTATGATTAAGAGATGATCATCATGGACTAGTGTATGATGTGTGCTTACAGAAGTATGATGACCTATTCTTGAATACCTAACTTACGAAGTCACACAGGTTTCTGGGCTTTTCAAAAAGTTTGCACGCTACTGATCAATATCTTAGATCAGCATATTCAATAAATGATGCTAACGTCAAGTGGAACTGAAACATATAAGCAAGATGATGATGAAGGAAGTAAAATATTCACTAAAGGATAAAAATGCAGATTTTCAAACTCATAATAGGGCATCCAACATATTTAGATGCCATACTTTAGATTAAAAAAACTACATGTTATCTATGACCCTTTTGGCCAAACAAACAAAAACAATAGACACAAGAACTCTTTATTCATCTTGGGCATTGATTTGACATCTTCCTCCTGGGACACCTTTCTGATGTTCTTTCTGGCTAAATGTGAGTAGAACATTGAATGAGATCATCATTGGTCCAAGCTCACTCTAGTCCAGGAAGGTTTCCATGATCAATTTCTGCTTATGTTTTCTTAGGCTGAGATGCTACTTCTGTCTCCCCTCCTGATCACCCTTCTATATAATTGATAACTTTCATTCATTTGATTCCATAGAATCTGTCCTATGCCTAAGCACAGTACTTAAACCTTATATTTTAACTCATCTATAAGATTGAAAAGATTGACATTTTTTAGGGTTTAAAATTTGTCTTTTTCATCTTTATCGCCAGCAAATGTCTGGCATATATACTCAAAATATTTGTCAAATGAATGGGAGGAGAAAAAATTTAAATGTTCTGGATTGCAGTCATGAAAACTGCACAATAATCTCTTATATCTAAAATCTTGGTGGTGCATAAGAGAAAAAAAAATAATCTGGGCACTCTGAGATTTTCCAGAGGGCACCTTCACGGAAAAGGAGGCGAAAGGACTTGGATCAGAAGTTGAGTTAATATCCCCCGAGGCTCCTGATTATCAGACATTGACAAAAGAAAGGCTCTCATGACCTGCCACTATTACTATAAGGAAGTCTCAGCTTAGATGATTCATAATTAAATATTTGCATGTCCTCTGGCTAAGAAAAATAAAGCCACTGCATTCCATTAGCCTTTAGGCATTTAAGATCTCAGGACTTTCCTAATTATTTCTCCTTAAAAACTGGTAACTGAAAAGCCCTCATTTCAAAAAAGCAAAACATGTACAATGGGAAGGAAGTAGAATAGCTGCCTGCTTAGAATTCACAAAGTACATCCAGGGCAACAAAGTATTAAAATAGATTATTACTGTTTTGATATTTGTTTTCATTTTTCTGTTCCCTAGCATAAGGGGAAAAGATGATGGTGTATGGTAAATGTTATGAATAAAGAAAGACAAAGCACAATTTTTTTCCCAACCCCCCACAGCAGTTTAAGCACACAGTCCTTCAGTAGAAACAATCAGAACACTAAGTGAAAGTGAGAGACAGTCCCTTGTTCTTTGCCGGGCCTTTTAAATGCATTTCCCTTGTAATAGCCCTGAAAGTTCAATGTTATTATTTCCATTCTCAGAAAAGAAAATGGAAGATAAGAAAAGTAATTAACCAAATTGACATGGTCAAATTTTGAATTCAGTGAGTGATTTTAGAAATACTACATAGAAACCTTTACCTTTAGATCTATAAATCTGTTTCCCCAAAATTTGCACGTATAGTTTATTCTTGTGGTTTAAGACAATGGAAGATTTCTCTATTGTTAGTACACAATTACAATTCATTTTTAATTCAAAATGAGTGAGCTCATCAAATCCTTTCCAGAATACAATTGTGACTGCATGTAAGCAGTTATCCTATTATTCTTTACACTCTTCAGGCATGTAATATGCTTCAAACTTTAAGTGGGAATATTTGACCAACCCATCACTAACCTGGGGTCAGCCTTTCCACCTTAGACCAAAAGGATGAAGTTGTTTATACTTAATAAAATGCATACAATGTTTGAAGCCTCAATGAACACCGAAAGTGTCTTCTGAAAACCTCCACACTTAGATTCCTCAGTACTGGGAAGTAATAAATAAATAAAATGAGAGAATGCCTCCCACATAGTAGGTCTTCCACAAATTTATTTCATAAATAAAATGGACTGGCAGTGAAGGTCCCATTTATAGTCCTAACTCTGATACATTTGCTAATAATTAATGTTGAGATGTATTTCCTTAATTGTTTGGGCACTAATTTGTTTTGGACCTTAATCATAACATTTTTTTCTGAACCACATCTGAAAGAAACACAGCTCAAAGTAGCCAGTTCTTCACTATGCTGAGAGGCCATGAGGCTCTCAAAGAAGCACACGACAAGATCATCTCTCTGAGCATTTAATATAGAAAATTACAAAACCATTGGTGACAAGCCCCTTTACCTACCTTGTGTGTGTGTGTGTGTGTGTGTGTGTGTGTGTGTGTAAAATCAAGCAGTCGGGTGGATTTCACTGGATTCTTTCCTCAAACAGCTTGCACTCTGTTTGCATGCCTGGTCCTGATTTTATGAACCCTTGGGTAAACTTCATACTTAGTGAAACCCAAACTTTTCAGTAAAATAGAAAACAAGACTGATATTTTATGATATATTTTTAAATCTTTAAATGCAGAGTACTTTATACATATAATTTCTGTGATCCTTCAATTAAATCTTTCTCACTTTATGAAATCACATTTTGATAAATACAAACATGCCTGGATGTTCTCTCCACATTCTGGAGACTGTTCATTGCTTAAGCTTATTAACATCTTTAGCACTAAGCTTTTCACACATGTGAAAAGTTTCATCTGGGTCTCAACCCTATAAGAAGCACTTAATGGAAGTTCAGAGGTGAGGCCCACCAAGAAAAAAGATAAAGAATAAATTTGTGTTAAAGTAAACAAAATAGTCAAATCTACTGCCATTTGAGTGACTGTAATAGAGAAGTGGCAGCCAGATAATGGCCATTTTGTGGAGATGTGATGTTTCAATGAGAAAAATAGAAGACTTTTTCCCCTATTGTTATTTCCATGTGCCTTGGTTCTTCTAAGTAATCTACTTGGATTGTCAAGTTTTGGGGGGAAAAAGAGAAAAAGTTGAAGATGTATCCAAGATGCATGTTGTTAATAAGAAGGAGAAAAACAATTCAAATAGTATTCTAATGGTAACTATAAACCTAATTCACCATTTTGTCCCTTGCATCCCTAAGCCTCAAGCATTCACTTTTCCTCTTTAACTTCTTGAATCCCAGTGTTTCAAAATAATGACAATATATGAGAATAAGTGTGAGGAAAAAGTTAAGGAGAATGAGCATCTTCATCAGTGAACTACTTTAAGTATGGTAATGTAGACTTTAAACATTCATTAGTGATATTGGATAAACAACATTGTTTAAGCATTAACAATTTAATTTTATTTTTATTGAAGCTGCTAAGTTCATTGCAGCACTATTTACAATAGCCAAACTATGGAATATACCTACTTGCCAGTGATGAACAGATCAGGAATATGCAGTATATATTGTTACTCAGCAATTAAAAGAGATAAACTCTTGCCATTTGCAACAACATGGTTCATGCTGGAGGGGATTATGCAAAGTGAAATAAATTAAATAGAAAGGACCACATTAATATGAAAGTCCTCACAAATGAGATACTAACTCTGGTGCTGTCAAAACCTTGACAAACAAACATCCAGAAAGCCACGTAACTATTACTGTCTTGTTGTTTATGTCTGTTAAAGGGAATGATAAGAATTATAATAACAGACATTTAAAGAGGAATTTTAATGTCTCAAATACTTTGTTAAGAGCTATATATGCATTATTTAACTTACCCTTCACAACCAATTTATATTTTACTAATAATTTTAAGTATTATCACTGTGTGTTTAATTGTTCTTAAATATTATAGCAATTATTTTTATAATTGTTTTCTTTGAACCAGCATCTAAATAAGGTGTACACATTACATTTGATCATTAAAGTTTCCCATTTGGTTTTTTCCCCAGTTATGTTCATTGAGGTAATGTTGTTTTAAAGCACTATATGTGTTTTGGGGGTTTAGATTCACACCTCTATGATATATCTTCTCATACTGTACCTACCACCAAAACCCCAATAATCCTCCATCATTGCCTCCATGTTTTGCTCTCACTCCCTCTTTCCCTTTCTGGTAAACTCAGTTCTGCAGTCTTATTTCAAGGGTTTGCATATTTTGCTTGTGTCTGTTCTTTTGTTTTGTTTTATATATTTCACATATGAGTGAAATCACCTCATATTTGTCTCTCTCCTTCTGACATTTTGCTTAGCATAATCTCCTCCAGTTCCACCCATGTTGCTGCAAATGGCAATATTTCATCTCTTTTTTTAATAGTTAAGTAGTATTCCATTGTGTATAAATTCCACATATTCTTTATCCACTCATCTATCATTGGGCACTTCAGTTGTTTCCGTAGCTTGACTATTGTAAACAGTGCTGCAACAGAGACCATATGGCTTGCAAAGTCTAAGATATTAACTGACCCTTTATAAAGAAAAGTTTGCCAGCCTGTAACAGTACCACAACATGATAGATTCAGTTCTGATTATTTATCTCAGTGCGTCTACCTTTTTACATGTGTCTCCAAAGTCTAGTGGGTATAGATCTATAGACTTCCTGTCTTAAGCTCACTTTCCTCTGTGAGCATTTGTTTTGTGCCAGGAGGCATGAAGAAACCTGAATTGTAGACATGTCTCTAATAATGAGTCATATGTAAGAGGGTTCTGTTTGACTTTGTATTTCTAGACCATGTTTCTTTCATGGAAACCAAACTGCTTTTTGAACCTAGTCATTGAGGAGGCAGATGGAAAACTAGCAATGCTTTGTCAGAAAAGAGAGAGGAGTTATTTACTTGGTAATAGTGAGATACCTGTCAGCTTACAGGTGAAAACCACATTATGTCATCTACCCATTCTACATGAGTCTAAGGCCATAGGAATGAGGTATTTTGCCATCGGGATCTTCAGACTCTAGGATTTGTGACACAGATTTGAGGTTCTACATATCCTACAGGCTGTGAGTCCTGATGATAAAACCAAAGGAGTTGTGATGCAATTAGAATTGTCTTAAGTCCTGTCTAGTTACTCAAACCACACAGGCATGGGCAGAGTGAGTTTGCAGATCTCATATTTTTATTATCTGTGTCCTTTCCTAATTGTTGATAAATGTGCTATAATTGCATATTTTAAATAAAACCAGATTGTAATGTTAGAAAATAGATAAAAGAAAGGCAGAGATATTTTTAAAAGAATCCCATGACTTCCAAAGTAAAAATGAAGAAGTATTTCTGAATTACTGAATAAACTATTACAAAATATTTTTGGTAGAGTGCCATTTTGTTCATGGCAACCCATGTAATTCAAATTAATGTAATTTATACAAAGTAAAAAAGTTCTTATTTGAGTGAATGTATAAGATACTAACTAATATATCGATTTAATCATATTTAGTATAAAATACTTGAAAATAGTATATCCTGAATCAAATTATGGGAACTTCTGCTTTCTAATATTTAATATTATTTCCCTTAACCTTCTCCTTTGTTATTTTATTAATAATATCAAAAGTTGTTTCAGTCTTTTGTCTCCAGCTTATTTGAGTTCATAATAATATGTGGATGCTTTTAACAGCTTAGGTATCCAGAAACTTACTTACACTGGAACAAAGTAAAAAAATTATAAGTAAACAAACAGTATGGGAAAATATTTGAAAATCACATATTTGATAGGGAATTAATATCCAAAATATAAAAGGAACTTTTATAATTCAAAACAATAGCAAAACAAAGAATTTCCCCCAAGCCCCGAAATCAAATAACCAGGTTTTAAAAACAGGCAAAAGACTTTAATAAAAAATTCTCCAAAGACAGAGCCTCCCTGGTGGCACAGGGTGTTAAAGTCTCAGCACTATCAAGCTATCACCAGGCACTGCAAATGAGTTCGATCCCTCATCAGGGAGCTAACCCACTGCACCCCTCAGCAGTGTATTTTAGTAGATCCGCCTGTTCTGCTCCCCACTCTGTCTCTGGTAAATCCTTTTACTCCCTGCACATCTGGTCTACACCCCAGTTGTTGTATGCATAAATAAATCTTAAAAAAAAACTCCAGTCAGAGAAATTGCCAACACATGTATAAAGTGATGCTCAACATAAGTGATCATCAGAGAAATACAAATCAAACCCACATCAGATATGACCTCATACCCTTCAGATTGATTATTATCCAGAAAACAAAGGACAGTTCTTTTGAGAATGGATAAGTTCTGATGAGAATGTAGGAGAAGTTCTGATAAGAAAGATTGAGAACTTCCGATGAGAAACTGGAGCCATTGAACACTTGGTTGGAATATAAAGTAGTGCATAGGAATGTGTATTATTGTAACTACTATGCAAAACAATATACAGATTCCTCAAAAACATTGCAAATAGAACTACTATGATTAAGCAACCCAGCTTCTGATTTTTACCCAAAGGAATTACCATAAGTGTCTTGAAGAGATACTTATGCTCCCCTGTTCATTGCGGCATTAGTCAGAATAGCCAAAATATGAAGGCAACTTAAATATCCATCAATATGTGAGTGGATAAAGAAAATTTGACACATACACACAATGGGGTATCATTCAGTCCTTGTATAGAAATAAATCCTCCCTTATGTGACAACATGGATGAACCTTGAAAATATGCTAAGTGAAATGAGCCAGTCACAGAAAGTCAAATGCACTTAAATGAGGAATCTAAAATAGTTAAACTCAAAAAATAAATAAAATAGTCAAACTTATAGGAGCAGAATACAAAGGTGATTGCTGAGGGAACTGAGAAGAGGAAATGGCAAGTTGTTATTCAAAAAGTGTAAAGTTTCAGCTATGTAAGATGAATAACTTCTAGAGATCTGCTGTACACCAATGTGTTTATAATTACCAATAGTGTATTATGCACTTGAAAACTGAGGAGTGCAGATTTCATGTTAAGTGTTCTTGTCACAATAAGAAAAAAAAATCTATAAGTAAAAATGCTTTGACACAGCCAAAATAGCTGTAAGAAAGCTCATGCTCTATTATATGCAACTTTAAAAAAAAAAAAAAAAAGATTGATTGATTTATGCATACAAGAACTGGGGTGTGTGCCAGAGGTGCTGGGGGTGAGAGGATTCACCAGAGACAGAATGGGGAACAGAATAGGAGGATTGACTGAAATACACTGCTGAGGAGAGCAGCGGGCAAGACAAGGAGAAGTATGCTGTGCCATGTGGATCAGCTCTCTGGCTGGGGATCGAACTCGTGCTGCATTAGCTGTAGATAACTTCATAATGCTGCATCTTAACCCCTTGCGCCACCAGGGAGGCCCCCTATTATATGCAACTTTTAATAAACACAATGTCTGCTTTCCCAGAATGCAACAGACTATCAGACATTAAAAATGAAATGAAGACAAATATGCAAAAGATCTAAGATTTGTTAACTGTGTTGTGCCAGACACTAGTCTAAGTCTTTTGCAAGAATTTCATCTTTACAACAACCCAATAAGTTTGGTTCTGTTCTTACCCACTTTATTTTTTTGAAAGATTTATTTATCTATGCATACAAGAACTGGAGTACAGGCCAGAGGTGTGGTGGTGAGAGGATTCACCAGAGAGAAAGTGGGAACAGAACAGGCGGAATGACTGAAATACACTTCTGACGGGAGCAGAGGGCGAGTCAGGAGAGGTCTGCTGCGCCATGTGGGTTGCTCCCTGGCCCACTGGGGATCGAACTGGTGCTGCAGTGGCTGTGGATAGCTTCATAGGTTGAGTCTTAACCGCTTGCGCCACCAGGGAGGCCCCCTGTTCTTACCCATTTTTATGAGGAAACTAATATGCACAAAGTTTAAGTAAATGATCAAGTTTGTACAGCTGATATGAGGCAGAGCCAGGATCCAAAAGTAGTCTAGATCTTAATGACAATGCACTAACGTCTCTTAATAATGTTCCTAAATAGGGCTTCCCTGGTGGCGCAGCGGTTGACGCTGGGTTGCGAAGCTGCCCGCAGCCTCTGTAGTGCCAGTTTGATCCCCGGCTGCTCCCTGGCCACCGGAGGAGGGTTCCAGATGGCGTGCAGACCTCTCCTGCCGCCCGCTGCTCCCCTCAGCAGTGTACTTCATCGGTCTGCCTGTTTTATTCCCCGCTCTGGCTCTGGTGAATTCTCTCACCCTCCTGCGCTTCTGACTGTACCCAGTGCTTGTATAAATAAATAAATAAATCTTTAAAAAAAATTAAAAAAAAAAGTTCCTAAATAATTAATGTTCCTATACTAGAAAAATTTACTCATGTATAAAACAGAAGGATGAAACAAAGGGATAGACAAAACTGAACCAAAACAAACCGTAGACACCTAACTGCAGAACTGAGTCTATAGAAGGTGAGGGAAGGGGTAGGGAACAATGTGTGGGAGGAGGCCCAGTAGTCTGTTGTGAAGAATTTATGTGTGTTTTGGATGGTGGATTTGGTTTGGTGACATATGTCTGAAGAGGGGTAAACTTATTCTCTTAAATCATATACAGTACTATAAATCATCTTCATCTAATAAAAAGAAATATAAGAAAAAAAATAGCAAATGCTCCTAATAACCACCTTACAAATAAAGTTTATATTGCCTATACCATATTTAAGAACACAGGTTCCTTTTGGTGTATGTTGGAAAGATTTCACTTAAAAATGCTGCATAAACACAGATTTATCTTTTTAAAAGACAAACAAGCATCTGTTTTCTAGAAACATGCATCACTTCATTCCCTAACAATGCAGAATAAATGAGGTGTTACCTTTGTGCACTTCACCAGTAGACAGGCTTAGACTCAAGCAGGAGACATTTCAGTTATACAACACAGGCTGGGATGATTAATGCATACTAATTGGTGGTGATGAGATCTTTAGGAAGAAGAAAAATAAGTGTCTTCTGGAAGTGCTTCTCCCATTTTGAGGTTGTGGATGGACGTGATGGTTTTACAATGCCAAAATAATCTGTTTTGAAGAGACAAAGCTCAATCAACCATTTAGACTGCATTATGCTGAAGAGTCAGTCACATAGGACTTTAAATATTTTGACAGCTTGTTCTGCTGTCTGTAAACATAGCTTCCAAATAAGAACCTCAGAAAGTGTCTCAAAGAAAGGTATATAATTAGCATCTGGTTTAATTTATTGATGGCTTTTATTTTACATATTGATTTCAACTTGTTATGCCTTCTTTGTGTTCCTTAGCTTACTAAAGAATAATATCTTGTTTAATTTTTTTATTTAAATATTTTATTTTATATAATTCATACATCTTTTTTCATCTTTGCACAATGTATGCATTTTCATTTTGGTTATATTCCCCATACAATTGCATTCCCCCCCTTATTTTGACACTAGTCCTTCTTTTCCCCACTCCCCATCTTATGTAATTTTTTAATTATATAGGATGTTTGAGGTCAAAATCAGTTAATATCTTTACGTCTTCAAATTTAGAAATCTAGTATAAAGTCTTACGTGGATTCACAAAAATTTGCCTTTCATAATAGATATTTAAAGATTACCATCGGTTTATTTATTCATTTGCTAATGTTCTTCCCTCACTGAACTTTAGAAACTTTTCATGTCCATTTAATCATGACATACACACAGCCTCAGTGACCTAAACAGGCAGATTTGCAGAGCAATAACCTTGCCAGTTTATGTCAGCCAGAAGCGAAATGGGAGGTGGTAGTGGTGAATCTGTGTTTTTTTTACTTGATGTTTAATCATAATGAATCAGAGATTTTATAAGAAATCCTTAACCATCCCATGAAATATCTGCTTGCCAAAGATGTACAGATTTCTGCTTTATTAGAAGAATTGTTTAGACCATAATTGTGTGTATACAAGAAATTGTTGAAAAGTTCAAAAGTCATTTTGTACATTAGATGTCACAATGCTTGCAGCTCACTGTTCCAGGGTCATCAGATACAATAAAATGACATTTAAAAAATTAAGTCCTGAGGCCTCCCTGGTGATGCAAGGGGATAAGATGCAACCTATGAAGCTATCTGCAGCCACTATAGCACAAGTCCATCCCCGGCCAGGGAGCTACCCACATGGCTCAGCAGACCTCTCCTACCACGCCTGCTGCTCCCCTCAGCAGTGTATTTCAGTAGATTTGTCTGTTCTGTTCCCCATTCTGTTTCTGGTGAATCCTCTCACCCCCACACCTCTAGCCTGTACCCCAGTTCTTGTATGCATAAATAAATGAATCTTTAAAAAAATAAAAAATTAAGTCCTGGTCAAGAGTCCATTAGAGGAAATCTGCAGTATGAGAAATTGTGGTTCAAAAATGCTTAGTTTTCTGAATAGATAAAAGCCTAATGGTAGTGACCTTCATTAAAAGGCCACCATAATGTCTAAGAACGCCGTCCTAACAAGGTAGCTTAGTGTCAAAATCCTGAAAACATATCAAAATTACTAATGGAATGGGAATAGGGCAAATCTTTAAAAGTCACCTCTTCCTTAAAGCAAACATTCAAGACCATCTTTTGAAAAATAATTTCAGATTTTGCTCAATATATTCTCCAATTAATTACTATAATCCATAATAAACATTTTCCTTTCTGAATGAATGAACTAATTCTAATTTAGTGTTATTTTACATGTGCTTATTTCTCTTCTTGGAGGTCCCTATTGTGATGATTAGCTCATAATCTCTGTAGAGGCATGAATATGGTCCCCACATGCCCAAATTTTTCAATACATATTCATAAAAATTTAATGTCAACTCACGTGCACCCTGTATTTATCAAATTGATTGAGGTAGCCCCAATTCCTGTGTTCTCTTCATTGACACCTCATATAGTAATGAAGTAAGTGATAGTAAATTCCTGCAGTGAACTCCTCTCAAGTACTTGCTTTCCCATGTAATTTTAAAATACAAAAATCTGTAGCTAAGATTTTCTTAATACACCAGAAATGGTTTTAATGTTCTGCATTAAATAAATTGAAGACGGTTAGACAAAACAGTATTTGCAAGATTTCATGCTGTGAGGTTGATGGGTGAAATTAATGAGTCTGAGATCGTCCAGACTACAAAGTTGTTTTTAAAATGTCACTTTCTCAAGGAACACAGAAACATGAAATTCAGCAAGCATGAAGATCGGAGACCTTTTCAAACAGAGGCCATGGGCACTCTCACACATTCAGCCTTTAAGGATCCTGCTTAAGCTGTGGGTTGCATTTATGTATGCCCCATTCTTTTTCATCAGCCTTTAGCCAAGTGATTTCCCATAAAGACATCACCTGGTAACTGGATTGGAATCCTATGATTCCATCATTTGCCAATGACTTCAGGAGGTTGAGTGATCTCACACACCTACTTCCCCTGTTCCTTTTAATTAGTGCTGCACAAGCAACCCTAGCTCCAAAAATCAATTTCTCATATCTAACTATACATGCTCTTTGAGCCTTTTCTGTTGTTTTTTTTTTTAACCTCATTTCCATCTACTTCCTGCTTGTTTCAGGAAAATCTCACCTCACACTGCTTTCTGATCTATTCCATTCCATTCCATCTTGCTCTTCTCTTTTGCCCATAAAATTGAATGTGTTATGAATAAAGATAAATGCCTGAATGTCCCTAGAAATATTTTAAGTGTTGTGAATAAGCCAATGTCATCACTCTTTTGAATTTGCATTAAGATCTAGTCAAATATTTTCTTTACCTTTTCATCACATTACTATATATTTTCCATGTAGAGTTTAGTCAAGTGTTTTCAGACTTTTCTGCATTGTGCTCCAAAAGTGATTTCTCCTGTTTTAAAAATATTTTATATCTTCTAAAATCACAGTGAATTACATTCATACTAAAAACATAAAAAATGACTTATAGTCACTTAAATCTTATGGTGTGTTTTGAAATTCAACCTGTTAAATCAATATAATTTTCTGCTATAATATAGTATGCATATAAATTTTCATTGTATAATAGGTAAAATAGGGTTCTGTATCAATCTAGACTGAGATACACTGCTACATATACCATATCTTTTTTGGAAATACCAACTTCAGAGAAAAATATCTGTTTTAAAAGTTACATTTTAAACAAACATAGCACATATGTTATATTTCATTTTTGAAAAATAATAGATTTAGGAGGGATTGGGAAGGGAAAAATAATAGTTCAAAAAAAGCCACCAGACTTTTAAAACTAGGTCCAAATTTTATGCATCTTTCCACCTAGGAGAATGTACTGAGTAAGGTGTTAAATAACTGTGCTGGATTAATATGTTCACAAGTAAATGGAGTAGGCATCAAAATTATTAACTTCTCTTTTGAATTGCCCTTCCCAGTGAGCAGTTGAAGCCAATTGAAATTGACCATAGTCATTGGCTTCCTGAGTCCACCTTTTATATGGAGGGCTACCTCAAGATAACTTCGTATACATCTCCAGACATTTGAAAATATGTGGTGAATCAGAATCTCACTGATTGACTTCTGCGTTTCATCTTTTAATGGATCTGCATCCCTATGGACAGGACACATCTTGATAGACCCCTTGGATATGCAAATTTCCCATATCTTTACGGTAAATCACTGAATTTATGATAAATTGCTAAAAAAATTTGTTCTTCAAATTTTGATAGTAGAAACTTCAAATGTATAATAGGGGACTATTTGTACAGGCTGAAAAGAGAACACGTCAGGAGTTAGTAGTATTTATGACAATAACACATAGTAAAAAAAAGCACTCTGTATTTTTTTACATCTCCTTGCAAACTTCACAGAATAATTCTAGATGGCCAAAGGGAAAAGTGGGGTGTAGAACAATGTATTCAAAAAATGAAAACAAGAGGGCCTAGATTTTCAAGTTGATATGCATGAGGCGGTTAGATGAGTAAAGTGCTCATCCTGTGTGAAACAGGCAGCATTTGGGAGTAAGGTAGCAATAGATAGGTAAGCCCTGGAGGTATTCAGTGGCCAGTCTCATGTGAGGCCCTAATTAGTGGTCATTACAGGCTGTTGAACTAACTCCTTAATAAGCTGCTGGTCACAGTCTCTATCTGTGCTTTTGGGCCCATGTTGAAAGTCTTCATTAACTGTCTCCTTTCTGATTTTCTCCCATTCCCTGATCTGACTCCCTGTAACAGGGTTAAGGCTGTCAAATGCATATTTGGTTTCAAAATGGATGTGATAAGCAAAAACCCTCCTTTTTGCAGACATGTACTGAAATGAACAAATCTTCCAATGTTTGGAGGAAATGGGATGAAGCATTTCCATAGAGGAAATTAGAGGGCATGGGCAGTAGCACTTCCTGTCTAAATCTCATGCCTTATGGGGCCTCCCCCGTGGCGCAGTGGTTGAGCGCTGGGTTGTAAAGCTGCCTGCAGTCTCTGCAGCGCCTGTTCGATCTCCCGGCCACCTGGCGAGGGTCCCACATGGCGTGAGGGTCCCACATGGCGTGCAAACCTCCCCTGCCGCCCGCTGCTCCCCTCAGCAGTGTACTTCGTCATTCTGCCTGTTCTGCTCCCAACTCTGGCTCTGGTGAATTCTCTCACCCTCCCACGCTTCTGACTGTACCCAGTGCTTGTGTAAATAAATAAATAAATCTTTAAATCTCATGCCTTCCTTGGAAAGACCAACTTTTAAAGGATTTCAAAATGTACCCGAAGTGGTCCTTGCACACCACCCTATCTTCTTTCCCAATCCTGCTGTGTGGTTGCAGAGGACACAGAAAGTAAACACTGCCATAAATAAATGGAGAATAGTAAATCAAAAAGATTTTTTGCTTGAACTTCAAATCATTACATCTAACATTTCTCCTCTCTTTCCAAAGAACTGAATATTTTTGTTTTCTGGAATTATAAATTGGATATAAATCCTTTTTCTGTAACTTCAATATTCCTACTGGGAAAATGTGGAAAATAATTCTTCCCTTCTTACCCTAGTAAGTGATGATTGTTACATTGTTAACAACTAACAAAGATCCATTTCTGACTAAAAAGAAGGGTGGATGAACATCTGTTTATATTTAGTTAATGAATATGCAGAACTTCTCTAACTACTGAAAGTTTATTTGAATAACACCTAATATCGGGCCTGGCCTTAGTAGGTATTCATTAAAAGTTGATCAGAAGACTTGGGTTCTCATCCTGGATGTAAGAGTATTTACCTTAAGGCATGTGTATGTAAAACATTAATAGCTGTTGTATGTTATTTGCTATATAATAATACTATTAATATACCAATATGTTATAATAATTAACTACTAGATGCCCTTTGATTTTATTATATGTTGATTCATTGAGGCAATGACCACATCTGATTAGTGCCCCCACCACTTAATACTGTGCCTTTCCCATAGCAGATGCTTCGTAAATATTTATTGAATCAGTGTTGTTTGTGTTCAAAGAGAATACTTAGCCTCTTACTGTCTCAATTCCTGCCTCCCCTTTCTTGGTCTTGAGCCTACTGTTAGTATACTGAGGTCCCTGGGCTCTTTTTCCAGGAATCAAAAAGGAGTCTTTCTTTCAATATTGGGAAATGTGGCTTCATTCTTTAGAGAAAATACTTCATATTGATTAGCACATCCTATACCCATATTCACACATACATCCACATCATTAATTTTTTCTATCCTTTCTTCCTTAATAATGTTATAACAGCTAACTATCTACTCTTTTCTCCAAGAATTCTTACCTAGGAGTCCATGATTCACCAAAATGACTGGTGGCAGGCTTATGAATCTATAACCCTCGATATTGTATGAAATATGTGTGCCTTTTTATGGAAAGAGGTTTGGATTTTTAAAATAAGATTCTCTAAGCATGTATTGACCCCCAAAATGTTAAGATCTATTCTACTAAATGAGTAAAGTCTAAGCTTACAGTAAACCCCACATTTTTCCTTTTGTGATTGCTTCAACATCATTAAAAATCTTTTGCACCATAATAAAGAAACCCACTTGGTGTCTGGTAATTCTACCATACAGTAAGACTAGCTTAAGTGGGTGCCTTAAAGCCTCCATCTCCCCATCTGTAGGGTCCCCATTCACAACATCATACCAAAAAGTCCATAACTCATATCCATCTGACAAATCCTCTTTACATTTACATTTCCTGCCAACTTGCTATCTTGATGCTAGACAAATAAATCACCTTTGCATATACCATGACTTGTGGTATTTTTTTTTTTTTACCAGGTGAACTTGGGGTAGCCAATACATGTCAAAGATACCTTCCTTACAAAACCAGATACCCACTTGGAGGGAGTAGTAAAAAATAAGAGATACAGTGATGTAATAGAAGGGAAACTAAAGTTATAGTCAGACATCACTCTTCAGATTGCTATTAACACACTGTAGACATTAAAGAAGTGTTTCTGCTCATTGGGCTTTATTTTCTTATAGCACTCTGGGATACTAGACAAGAGTATCTACAGAATCTTCCAGATTCAATCTCTATACTTTTATGATTTGGCTCAATCAACAATGGACTAGTTAATGGAAAGTCCTGGAAACTTACAGACCCAGAGTTTTCTAGTTAACAGGAAATAGACAAGAAATTAAACCAATACAAAAATATATGAACAGGGCCTCCCTGGTGGTACAAGAGGTTAAGACACAGCCTATGAAGCTATCCACAGCCACTGCAGCACGAGTTCAATCCCTGGCCAGGGAGCAACCCACATGGCACAGCAGACTTCTCCTGGCTCGCCCACTGCTCCCCTCAGCAGTGTATTTCAATCTGCCTGTTTTGTTCCCCACTCCGTCTCTGTTGAATCTTCTCAACCCCACACCTCTGGCCTGTACCCTGGTTCTTGTGTGCATAAATAAATAAATCTTTAAAAAATATTTATGAACAAATGAGGAAAGGAACCATCTTGATTAATGGGAACACTTAATATTCACAATTTAAAAAATATAAATTATGGTTTATTTTTTAATTTAGTTTCTTAAAATATCACAAATTTCAAAAATAAACAGATTAGAATGACTTAGGGCACATATCCCCCACAAAAATGATAATTATGAATAATAAAAACTTGCATTGCTATCCATAGAATAATAATATAAAGGTAAACTAAGCCATCATGGTTTAGTGTAAGATAGATCAATGAAATATATTCAAAATAACAAACTACCAATTATTAATAAGAATTACAATGATAAAATTATACTAATTTTATACTTAAAATAATGATTAAGAAAATAAGTAAATAAAATAATTATTTTAAATTAAAGTATTTGTACTTATAATGACTATAAATTCATAAATTTATAGATTATACAACTGTAATAATTTTTAGCTTTGATATTTTATAATTGTGATAATGTATTATAATTTAAAGTCATGATTTATTGTAATGATTAGTAAAATAAAACAATCACTCCAATAATAAATGGGTGAAAATTATAACATATACACTTGATGAAAGCTGTATGGATAACCAAAAAGTCAATAAGAATATGACAAAGAGCCCTAGTGACTAAGGAAATGAAAATTAAAACCAAAATAATATTCTCTAAATAGTTATAGGATGTCTAAAATTAAAAAGCCTGGCTATTGAAAGTGATAGTAAAGATACAGATGAACTGGAACTCTTAACAATGCTGTAGGAAATGGCACAACCACTATGGAATGGCAGCCTTATTAATAAGTCAAACATGCACCTACCATTTAACTCAGTCTTTCTATTCCTGCGTATTTACTCAAGAGAAATGAAAGTACATGCCCATATAAAGATTTGCATATGAATTTATAAATTTTATTTGTAATAGCCCCAAACTGAAAACAAACCAAATGTCTATAAACAGGTGAATGGATAAACAAATTGTGGCATGTACATACAATATAGTAGAATATTACCTAGTAATGAAAAGGAATGAATATGGACATGTGTTACAACATGGATGATGAATAATAATTGTGCTGAATGAAAGAAAGCCAATCCCTCCCTCCAAAGGGCACATACTATATAATTGACTTATACAAAATTCCAGAAAATGAAAACTAAGCAATATAGAAAGCTCCAGTTGTTTCCTGGAGATAAGAGGTAGGGAGAATTACAAAGGGGCTGGAGGAAACTTTTGGAAGTATTAGATATGTTTGTTACCTTGTTTATAGTGATGATTTCCCAAGTGGTGCAGATGTCAGAATTCATCAAATTGTATACTTTAAATATGTGCAGCTTTTTGTTTATAAATTATACTTCAATAAAGCTTTTTTAATAAAAAGCATGACGTTGCATAAAAGAAACTCATGGAACATACTTATAAGTCCAGAACACTATATATTATAGGTAGCTTTTCAAATCAATGAGAAAATAATTATATTAGGGAAAATGGCCAATCCTCTGGAATTAAATTATGTGCTTTCTCATACCATTAGCAATGTAAATTTCATATTGATTTTTAATTTTCTTTTTATTTATATATTTTTTACATCATTGTTCTTTTTTTTTTTTTAAAGATTTATTTGTTTATTTATACAAGCACTGGGTACAGTCAGAAGGCGGGAGGGTGAGAGGATCCAACAGAGCCAGAGCGGAAAACAGGACAGGCAGACTGACGAAATACACCGCTGAGGGGAGCAGCGGGAGCGGCAGGAGAGGTCTGCACTATATGTGGGACCCTTGCCCGGCAGCCGGGGATCAAACCTGTGCTGCAGAGGCCGCAGGCAGCTTTGCAGCCCAGAGCTCAACCGCTGCGCCACCAGGGGAGACCCCATCATTGTTCATTTTTAAGCAATGTTTGCTCCCCCCCACCCCAGGTATAGTCACCACAGAATTTCCTTTAGCAATGCACCCATGCACCATCACCACAGTCCCCTGTGCTTCTCCCTCTCTCCCTCTGATCCCTCCCCTCCACTCCCTCATCCCCTCCTCTCCCTCATCCCCTCCTCCCTCTCTCTCCTCGCTCTCCATCCCCTACAGGATGTCTCTGGTTTATAATTGTTTGTTTTTGTTTCATGTTGTATTGTTATTAATTTTCCCTTTACTGTCTTATTTGATTCACCTATATTTTCTCCTATAAGTGAAACCATCCAATATTTTTCTTTTTCTTTCTGACTTATTTCACTGAGCATAATTCCTTCTAGTTCCATCCACATTGCTACAAATGGCATGAGTTTATATTTTCTGATTGGCTGAATAGTATCCCATTGTGTATATATGCCACATCTTCTTGATCCAGTCATCTATTGCTGGGCATTTGGATTGTAAATTCCATATTGATTTAATCTAACAATTTAAAATAGAAAAGAAACCATAGAAAATTATATAATTACTTATCTGATATTGAATGAAAAAAATACAAAGACAAGAATTTTAAAAAGAATGATTGAATTTATTCCCTAAATTTTTAACAAATTTGCATTAAATTATAAAATTAAAAGTCAGAGAATGAAAAGGGAGAAATGAGGCATAGGATAGAAGGGAGGGAAAAAGAAACTGATTAACAAAATGTTTAGAAAAAAACAGATTTTCTCCATCTTGGTGGTGTCTTTATGGCTTGTTTTATTTTTATCTTTATTTTTTCCCTATTTTCAAAATTCCTACAGTGAGCTCATAGCACTGTACCTGAGTGATCATAAAAGCAATCTAGAGTATAAAAAAGTTTGATGAACTTAGTACAGTGTTAATGGTCTTCTAATGAAGGAGGTGTGGAATGTGTGTCTGTCCAAGTAGAAGTGGAAACAAAGTGTGTGTGTGTGTGTGTGTGTGTGTGTGAGAGAGAGAGAGAGAGAGAGAGACAGAGAGAGACAGAGAGAGAGAGATGGAGGGGAAGAGACATTGAAGAGATCATGATTAATGATCATGATCATTAATGATCATGATTAATGATCATGATCATGAAGAAGCTGGGACTTCAGAAATGGAGCACAGTCTGATCTTGGGACCATGATTCCAGGAGGACCAAGGCATTCCCCACTCCTCTGTGCAAACAGACTGCCCCAGAACAACACTGAGAGAGTTGAGGGGCACTTCTGAAATCTTGCTTAATCAATTGGTGAAAGATATTAAGAGGAAGATTGTATATTGTATTCAAATATGTAAAGAGAGATAGGAAAGTATTTACCACAAGCTGCATTTCTTCATAATCTCATAATTCTAATTTTCTAATCCTTGATTCAAAACGCAAGTGGTAATTAGACATTGACTGCAGTCAATGTTGTTATCAGGCTACATTAAATCCTGAAACATCATTCTAAACTGTAAGGAATTCAGAGTCTAGCTGGGGAATTATACTTCAGCAAAAATGATCCTATAATAAAGCTCTTTTCTCCATTTCATCCTGGAGCAGATTCATTCTAAAATGAAGAGATTTTAACTTTCACAGAGCACACACTTTCAACATCTAAGAAAAATGTGAGAGAACAATTAGGACATTAGGAGGCCTTTAAATTGCAAGGGGAGTTATGAGTTCTGCTGGTGAATAAAGCTAAAATGCACTGTATTAAATCAATATGTACATTTGTGTCCTTGGTGTCTGCAATTACCTCACAGGTATATTTAGAGGCAGGTTTTTATGACTGTGGTTTAAAATCATGACATGGCCTCTCAGCTTCATGAGTTGGCTGGGAAGGAAGAGGAGCATGATGTGATGGTCCTCACTGGAGGAACTGAGCTCCGGTCCAAGTCTTCTAACTTGCTCTTTAATGAAGCCACAGAACAGATTTCTTGTTGTCCTGTGTCCTTGACCAGAACATTAGTTACAAATTGTCAGAGGAGAAGAGATAAGTGAGAAAGAAAAGTAATGATTTATATAAACCACCAGGATACATAGTCCCAAGCTATCAGCATAACAAAGTGCTTAATAGTATATAGCACTTTATTTTCAGCTGACCTTAAAATGCTGAAAATAAAATGAAAAATAAAATGCTAACATTTTAAAAACAGTAATAAAATGTTTAAATAAAATGCTAACTGAAAATAAAATGCTGAAAATAAAATGCTAACATTTTAAAAACAGTAATCCATGTTCAAGTGTGTATATAATGTATCTTCTTCCATTTGCTTTTTGTCTTTACCATAAATAGATATGAGTTAACATATGTTTGAAGATTCATTTCCCTTTTATTGAGCTCACTCAACAAAAGTACTTTTTCCAGCATGTCCTGCTTTTATAAACCAAGATCTAATTTGACATGGTTACGTAATTGTGTGGCGAGTTGTGCCTTCCTCCTCTATCTCTTTCTGCAGATTCTCTTCCCTCCTTGAGCCTTATAGAATATGGTAATTTACTTAATAGCAATATTACTTCTCACAACAATTAATGTATTTACTAAATTGTTATTAAGGACCAGTAGTTGGTAACAACTGTGCCAGGTGTTCAGCACAGAAAAATGAATAAACACATCCCTTCTTGGAGCTTTTAGCTTCGAGGGGAATTGAGACAAGCAAACAGATTGTAAATTTAATCTAAATTTAATTTCACTTGTCTTTTAAAAAAGAGTGATCAGTACACAAAGGGTGTGGTAGACTGCCACAACTTCACCCCTCATAACATTTTCCCAATTTTCATTAGAAACAAAACCCTTTATTTTTATCCAATTAAAAGAGCAAATTTCCCAGCCTCCTTTGTAGCTATATGTGGCTATGTAAGTTCCAGTTAATGAGGTATAAGTGTAAGTGTTGAGTGAGATTTCCAGGAGGGGTCTTTCAAGGGTGATGACTAAGCCAGAAGGGTCCTTTCAGCTTCCCTCCCTCCTAGAAGGCTAATAAAACAACTAAAGTTACAGCAACAATCCTGGACTCTGAGGAAACTTTGGAAGAATACTAGAAGGGTGGATTCAAGTGACTTTGTAGAAGTGCTTTATTAACCCCAGATAGAGTCCTTGCAGACTTCATTTATATGTGCGACCTTTGTGCATTTAGGCCACTGTAGTTGGGCTTGATGATTGCAGCCAGAAATAAAACTAGCTGATAGACTATCACTTTGGAAAAAAACACGAAAGTGACTCCCCATCCTATCTTCTGGGGAGAGGTCAAAGATGGTGTTCTTATAGAAATGACATTTAAAATGAGGTTTAAGGCATAAGTGAATGAGGACTTCATGGAAAGAAACTGAAGAAAGATGGAATAGCATTGAAGCTCTGCATTGGAAAGAACCCACCTTCAAGTTACACAAGAAGGTCAATATAACATACTTAACAAATGACAAGAAGAAGGAATGGAGTAGATTAAAAAGAATATAGCAGATTAGCCTGGAAAAACTCATAGAAGCTCCATTTTGTAGAGACATATTATAGAAGAATGGGGGTCTAAGAATAGAGGTATAAATTTGGGAGGTACCAACATATAGATGGTACCTAAAGTCTTGGGAATATATCTTTACTTCCCTTGGGATGTACCCAGGGAGTGTTTAAAATTAGAAGAGGACCAAGAAAAGAATCATTAAATCCAACAATTAAGATCAAGTGAAGGAAAACCTTGCCATTCTCTGTTAAAAAAAATGAAAGAAAAATATCAGCATAATTCATTGTAAAAAAAATTCTAAGAAATCACTGGGGCACAAGATAGAGGGGAGGGAGAATTTCTTTTGTTTTTTTGTAGTCCAATGGAACTACTGATGCAAGATTTCAAGGAGGGTAAACAGCCCTCTTTGCAGTTGCCCTGCTGGAGAGACTGGTGGGTGGACGATTAATTAAAATAATATTTACAAACAGGATGAGCCTACGTAAACCTCTAAGATCCTCAGTTTCATTATTTGTAAAATGGGGATAGTAACACTTATTTTGTATCATGTGAAGACTAAATAAGAGATAGAAGGGGGTATATAACTAGATAAGGAAAATCATGCTCAAGTTTTCATTAAACCTTTTAAATTAATAGAAGCTTAGAAAATTATCATGTATGCAAATTGATCTTATTTTGTCAGCATTTTGATAATTAGTACTATGTAATTTTTTAATGTTGTATTCCTGACCATTGACTAATATTTCCCTATACTAATAAGACTAGAAGGACAAAAAATTCCTTTGAGAGATTCTTGTGTTACCACAATTTACCATGAAATGAATGAAGCCTAAACTGCAGAGCCTTTCCTTGCCTGGCTTTTTCCAATTCTCCTGCAAGAAGTCCTAGTAATGTGTTCACATGGTTATACATTTATATACAATTTGCAAAGAGAGACATAAAGCTATCATTAACACCACACCACAATCTTTTCCCACTCTTTTCCCCTCCAAAATAATCCTTTGTGTAGGTGGAATCTGACTAAGGGAAAGATTTGGAGATACATTTATTTGGGGCTTAACAGGATGTCTAATAGAGTTATTGCAAAGTGACCCGAAGTAGGACAATTTCCAGAAAGATGCTAATACCCACTCTGCCGATTTATGGGCATAATGTCAAGAAGGTGCAAGGCTAGATATTGTACTATGAATAAATTTATCCTGGTGTGCCAGGGGGGATTTGAGGTATAGCAGGAGACATTTGAAACATATGGAGCCAGAAACTACCTGTGGAAAATTCTACAAGGCATCCCACATGTGGAGCTGAACCCAGAATATACCATTCCATTTATGTCTAGTCAAAATGGAAATTCCATTTTGTCAATAATATGTACAATAATTAAATATAGCAATTATAAATCCACCAAATTGATTTCTTTTTTCTGGGCGTGTTATCAGAAATTACCTTTATCAGAATCTCCATGCTTCTGAGGCACAAACACATAATAGTACCATAAATTGTATGTGTAACATCTAACACAGGAATAAAATACAATAGAGGTTTTCTGAAATTTGACAATCCCAAACATTTACAAGGATATTGTCAAAATAAGTTAAAGGAGCTCATTTAATTGTAATAATAATTTAAAAATGAATCAACTATGTTAAAGACCAATTCTATTTACTCTGTAGGAAAATATAGTATAAAATCATTGTCAGATGAAAAGACAATCAAAATTAATCAGAAAAATAAATAATAAGTGAAGTTAGGGACAAAAGTATTGTGAACAGAGAACTAAAAGTGGTTCTGTTTACTCCTGTTATAGCTCCTGAGCTATAGTTCCAGAATTATAGAAATTGGATGGTGGGATGGAGAGGGGGGCCTGCAGAACTGAAGTCCTAAAGACACACACACAAGAAGTATGTGAGCTATGTGTTCAAATAACCCAGCTGGAAGAATAAGCTTATAGGCACAAAGGCTGGACAAGTCCCCATTCAGTTCTGCTTTATGCAAACAAGGTGCAGTTGTGATTGGTAGAAAGCGTGTCAAGTAATGATTGGTCAGATTTCAGTCTTGGGTCCTCCTTGACTTGCAGGTGTGGTTTCATTTTCTTCTCAGCTTCGGCAGTGTCTAGGCATGCCCAGAAATGCTGTGCACCTGGACAGACTTGGGACCTGACCCTCAGTGGCCTCCCAGCTCTGTTTGGTTCTTATCTAGACTGGGGATAGCTTCATCTTTGTTTTTCTTTTTCTTTTTTTTTAAACTTTTGCATAGAAGAACTGCGATGTAGGCCAGAGGTGTGCGGGGTGAGAGGATTCACCAAAGACAGATTGGGGAACTGACAAGGGGGATCTACTGAAATACACTGCTGAGGGGAGTAGTGGGAGAGACAGGACAAGTCTACTGCGCCATGTGGGTCAGCTCCCTGGCCAGGAATTGAACTCAGGCTGCAGTGGTGATAGCCAAGGAAGACCCAGTTTTTTCTTTTTAGTATTATTTATCAGTATCATAAAGATGTGTCAGGCAGTTAATTCATAAACACACATTGTTTTTCTAAATTTTACTATGTTTATCATATTGCCTGCTTTTAAAATTTTGTAGTTGGTAGAATTTTGTTTTTTTCATTTTAAATAAACATTCACTTTTGTACTTCATTCTGTGTATTTATAATTTTGTATCCTTATTTGTAATTCTTGAACCAGTGTGTTACTCACGTTAATTTTCCACTGTCAGCCTGTAGCAATGCCCAGGACCTCTTCTAACCGAAACCCTCCGTTCCCTAGTCCCCAAGGAGTCAGTAATTAATATGATCAGTCTTCCTCCAGCACCAGATGATTGGAATGGAAAATATAGCCTACATGCCAAAAACATGAGGTTTTGACTGGTGATTTGTGTGGAGGATTGGTCCTTGGCACATGTGTGAAAAAGGAAAGAACTATAAGCACAATAATTACATTTCAGAGGGACCTAGATTTAATCCCATCTCTGTATGACTTTACAAAATGAACTCAGTATTCCTGGGCTGAGCTTCAATGTCCTTATGCATATGATAGACTATTTCATAGCTATTGTGAGGGCAAAGAGAGCTTATGTAAATAAAGCGCACTCAATTTTTTAAGGAGCTCTTTTTTTATTTTTTTTATTTTTTTAAAATAATAAATTTTATTTTTATATTCCCCATACAATTGCAACCCCCCCATTCTGACCCCAACCCCTCCCCTCCCGCCACCCACCCCCCAAAAAGTGTCTCTGGTTCATAGTTTTTTGTTGATTTTGATTTTCACTTTCTTATATTCATTTTCCTGGTCCCTTATTTAAGTTTTCTAGATTCCTGCTATGAGTGAGACCATCCGGTATTTTTCTTTTTCTTTCTGGCTTATTTCGCTGAGCATTAAGGAGCTCTTTAAATGTAAAACCTGATTACTCTTCCTCTTGCCATCTCTGCCAAGTAGCCGGAATTAAGGCAGCTTGCAGACCCTTATTTTGGAGGTTTATGCACACTCTCAACAGGCAGTCACCTTGGTGCCATTTCACAATGTTATTTTTTTTAATTTTTTTTTATAGAGGCATGTTTTATTTTATTTTATTTATTGTTTGTTTTGTTTATACATGCACTGGGTAGAGTTAGAAGCGCGGGAGGGTGAGAGAATTCACCAGAGCCAGAGCGGGGAGCAGAGCAGGCAGACTGACGAAGTACACTGCTGAGGGGAGCAGCGGGCGGCAGGAGAGGTCTGCGCGCCATGTGGGACCCTCCTCTGGTGGCCGGGGAGCAGCCGGGGAGCAGCCGGGGATCGAACCGGCGCCGCAGAGGCCGCGGGCAGCTTCACAACCCAGCGCTCAACCGCTGCGCCACCGGGGAGGCCCTTCACAATGCTATTAATAAAATGTGTGCTTGGTATTTCTGGGTCAGAAATACTTCTGAGTGTAGTAAGGGAGAATGTGGGAAAGGATGACCACTGGTGGCAAATCTCTTCTCTGGCCCTGAATTTGTATATCCCATTAAGCCAGATAGCGTACCTCTCTAGGCTTCCAGAAGCCACTTAAATAACAGACTTGCATTAAGCAGGGCAGCATGGCTCTTTTGCTTACTTGGTTTTTACCTAATTGAGTCAAGAATTTTCTCTAAGCAGCCTTTGGGATCCTGAGATAGTTGTGCATTCATCTGTTTTCAGATTTTTCTTATTGGCCTTTGGGTAAAATCCAATATCCAAAATGTTAACACAGTCTTCAAGGCTCTGTGTGGTCTCACCAATACTAATTCTGGAGCTTCACCTGAAGCTGCCCTTGCCACACTCTGTCACCTTTCCTGCCTGTCTGCTTGCAGCTCCTATAATTCACCGTAGCCTTCCTTACCCTTGTTTCACCCAAACTGTTCTCTGTGCTCAAAATGCACCCTACCTTCCTTCACCAAGCTTCCTACTATACATCCTCCAGATATTAATCAGCCCAAATACCACTTTTGGGGATGACTACCCTAGCAATACCATCCTCCAGATATAGATCAGGAACCTCACTCTAGCCCACTATAGATTGAACCATATGGAGTTGCTAGTCTTAAGTCATTTTGAGCTACCTGACCATCAAGAACATATGATTCCCATAACTTCCAGTGCATCACAGCTCTCATCAAAGTTATTAGCGAATAATTACTTTAATATTTGATTAAGATCTAATTCCCTGATGGTTTATAAATTCTGTGAGAGTAGACATCAAGTCTATTCAGTCCATTGTCATTCAACACATAGTAAACACAACCCAATAAATATTTACTGAACATAATTTACTCAACATATATGTAATTATATATTATATATAATTATATATGTGTATATATTATATATTATATATAATTTATATAATATATATAATATTTATATTTTCTACATTTATTATACATATAATGTTCAGTATTGTGGAGAAAAGTGTTATTTAGTCAAATAGGTTTTTGTGATGCTATTTGTAGTACTTTGGCCCTACTGTTTGATTGATTGTTGATTGGTTGGTTATAATACTGCATTGTGGCTATGTGGTATATTCTGGATATATGGTGAAGCTACTAAGACAAACACAATCTTCGAAGTTTCCCTTTTTTCATAAGATAAATCTCTAGCAAAGATTCTCTCCTAAAGAAGAGTAGACCTTTTCACAATCTTGTGCCAAGTAAGCACTATCAGATTACAAAGCAAAATATGTTGCAAAATACTTGAAAAGATGCAGTTGATGAAGCAGAAGTTGCACAGATGTCATGGAAGAACTAGTGAAAATTCAGAAAAGACTGCAGCACAGATTTATCTCCTTTAGGACAGCAAGGCACTTCATGTGTGATAGATGTGCGTGAGGACATTGGGAGCCCCAAGATGTGCTTTCCAGGTGAGGAAGCACAGCAGGTCTCCGACTACAGCAGAGGGGTCCTCATTAGACCATTCAGGCAGGGGACATGCCCTGTGCCAGGCCACACAGGGGACACAATTATCTCTACACACACTGCTAATGTGTCCATTAGTCTGAGTAATTCCTGACCATTTGTATTCCTCTTGGCCCCCCATAGACATAAACCCCATTCTACTTTTTTCATATCATAAAAATGTCATCTCAAATACTCATGACAAGCTGAAAAGCAGTTCCTGACTAAGAGCAACTGAGATGGTATTCACCCAGCATACAGCATCTAGGACTGCACTTTGCAAGTCTCTCAAATAGGCAGAACAAATCGGTGTCTTACCCTCCTCCCCATGTTGCTGTGAGCATCCCCTGAAACAATGGCTGTGTTGGTACATGAAAATGCATTGATCCGTACATAAATGCAAGGGCTCCTTGTAACTCTTTCTATGAAGAATTTCCTTCATCTCTGAAGGGACTTACTTGTTTGTGGGCATAAAACTTAGAATACTTAGGCCACCTTTGTGGCCTACGGGTTAAGTCTCAGCACTGTCATACCATGGTGTGAGTCCAATCCCTGGCCAGGGAGCTAACCCACATAGGGTGCAACAGACTTCTCCAGTCTCACTTGCTGCTCCCATCAGCAGTGTATTTCAGTAGATCTGCCTGTTCGTCCCCACTCTGTCTCTGGTGAATCCTCTTACCCCCTGCACTTCTGGCCTACACTCAGTTCTTCTATGTATGAATAAAAAATCCTTATGGAATATTACTCAGCAATCAAAGAAGATAAACTCTTGCAATTTGCAGCAACATGGATGGAGCTGGAAGGGATCATGCTCAGCGAAATAAGCCAGAAAGAAAAAGAAAAATACCGGATGGTGTCACTCATAGCAGGAATTTAGAAAACCTAAATAAGGGACCAGGAAAAAGACTAATTATAATAAAGTAAAAATCAAAATCAACAAGCAACTATAGACCAGAGACACACTACAAGGGGGAGAGGAGGAGGAGGGAGTAGGATCAGAACAGGGGGTGGGGGTGGGAATTGTATGGGGACTGTAACCAAGATGAAAATGCATACATTGTGCAAAAATGAAAAATGATGTAAAAATACATAAAATAAAAAAATGAAAAAAATCCTTTATAAAAAACAACGTAGAATATTTGGGCAATTTCTCTAATGGGAGCATAGTAGTACAAGTCACTAGTTTCAGTGTCATTTCATAGAGGGTTTTCCTGACAAATTACTCTGCCCTCAGTGTTAACTCAACTTTCCAACTAGTGAAAGAGCTTGTTGGAACAAGATTAACAAACAGCAGTTTTGCCAATAATAGAAAAGGATCTCTCTCACTTTCATTCTCTATCTCCCTCCCTGTTTCCCTTCTCAAAAAGTTACAGGATATTTGTTTTTATTATTTTTAATAACATAATCTCACTAAAAACAACTCAAGCATCCTTCAAATTAATCCCAAAATATAGTATTCCATGATGTAAAAAAGATAAAGAATGATCACAGGATACATTTCAGGGGCTGGGATGGGAAAGGCTTGTCTACAAAGGGGAATGAGGAGATTATGAGGGATTATGGAATTTTTCCATATTTTGATTTTTAAAGTTATGTATATACTTTTTCTGAACCTCATAGACTTGCCCACTAAAAAGGGTGAATTTTACTATAAATGTAAATTTTTTAAATTGGAAAACAGTCATGTTGAGTCCACCAATAAGTACAAATGCTATTGACACCTTGGTATACTTCTCACTAGTCTTTTAAATTGGTGGTGTTGTTTTAAAAATGCTATGATGATCACTCCATAGCTACATGTACACGGTGCATGCATATGTAGATGACAGGGTAAGCTTTAAAATATAATTCATGCAACTAACAGAAAATCCAAAGGTACAAGACAATATGCTATAGAAATTCCTCTCTCACTTCTTTCTCAGGTACCAGTTCCCTTCCAGTTTAAATTATTTTGTGTAGTAAAATACACATAACATAGCATTTCCCATCTTAAATATTTTTAAATTAAGTGCACAATGGTATTAAATCTGTTTATCATCTTATAAAACCATCACCATTTATCTCCATAATTTTTTCATCTTTTAAAATTGAAACTCCATACCCAGTAAACTAAAGCTTCCATTCCACCTCCCTGCCGAGCCCCTGACAATCACCACTGTACTTTCTGTCTCTATGATATTTTAATGACTCTTAGTATCTTATATAAGAAGAACCATATAATATTTGTCTTTTTATGACTGAATTATTTCACTTAGCATACCTTCAAGCTTCATCAACATTGTAATTTATATTAGAATTTCCTTCCCTTCAGAGGCAAAACAATATTGCATTGTATGTATATACCAAATTTCCTTATTCCTTTACAGTTTTTATATATCTTTCCTAAGATCATCTATGCATATACAGCAGAAAATACACATAAATTTCCTTTCTATTATCAATATTAGGACCCCAAATCCGTATTTCTACACTTTGCTTTTTTTTAACTTCATAAAAACACCTAAAATACTGTTTCAAGTCAAACATATAAATCTTTCTTTCCATTATTGTAAATGTTTTATAGTATTTCCATGTTTGAATATACTGCGATTGCACTGTACTTGTAATTTTCTGGATTGTTTCCTGTCTTCTGCATGACAAACAGTATTTCAATGACTATGTTGTAATTGTTTTTCTTTTTCCTGGTGTGGGTAAATATAGAAGAAATTCTCAGAATTGTAATTTAAGGTCCAAATCTCCCATTAAATTTTGATAGGTAATGGCATACTGCTCTCTTTAGAGTTGTGCCAAATTTTACTTCAACTAGTCATGCATGAGGGCAACTGTTGCTGCATTGTAGCTTATCAAGCTTTTAATATTTGACTATTTGAGGTAGTCTTTTTCTTATTGATTAGAAGAAGGTCTTATTTTTGTATAGATAAAGAAAATTAGCATTTTGGCTGCAGTAAGTTGCCTATATTTTCTCATTTTTACTATTTGTCTCTTGATTTTAATTGTTTTGACTTGCATCATTTAATTAATATTTATGTAGATATATTTGGTGCTTGTCACATATGACGTTTCTATTCCAATATTTTTTTTATTTTAAAGATTTATTTATTTATGCATACAAGAGCTGGGATATAGGCCAGAGGCATGGGGGGTGAGAGGATTCACCTGAGACAGAGTGGGGAACAGAACAGGCAGATTGACTGAAGTACACTACTGAGTGGAGCAGCGGGAAAGTCAGGAGAGGTCTGCTGCGCCATGTGGGTTGCTCCCTGGCCAGCCGGGGGATCGAACTCGTGCTGCAGAGGCTGCAGAAGCTTCATAATTGCTATTCCAATATTATTTAGAAAAAAAAAACTTTGAAGTGATGAATTCTTACTTATGGTTTCTTTTTATTATTATTCTGGTATTTCACTCAAATTGTTAGTATAAGAATGAGGTTAGTATAAGAATGAGTAAAAGGATTGTTAGTATAAGAATGTAATCTATTTTCTAGATTATAATTCAGCAAACTTTTTTATAATGACTTAAATGGAAGTTATTTTAAGCTTTATGGACAATATGGTCTCATGGCAACTACTCAACTCTACCATTGTAGTAAAAAAGCAAACGCAGACAACAAGTGAAAAAACGGACATGGTTGTGCTCTAATAAAGCTTTAACATAAAAACAGGAAATTAGCAAGATTTAGTCCCCAGAATATAATTTGCCTGCCCCTGGTGTGGAGGATTACTTAGGACTCCAACAATTCTTGTTGCATGAATAATTTTTCGCCACTGATAGGCCATGGAACATTTTTATATACTATACTCATTTCAATGGTAGGTCTTTTACAAAATTCTCCATTTGATTGATTTCATTGTTCTTTCTGTTCATAAGTTGGTACTATACTGTTTTAGTTACTATAGTTTTATCTATCTATCTATCTGTCTATCTATCTATCTATCTATCTATCTATCTATCTATCTATCTATCTATCTATCTATGTATCTATGTATCTTTACACCAGATGAGGCTAGTTAATCCTCAACTCTTGTAAAAGAATTTGTGCAGTTGACTGTTATGAAATAAATAAAATAGCAAATGCAGTTATGGGCCTATGAGCCACTTTTTAAAAACTTAAAAAAAAATTCCAGTGGAAAAAATGAAGTTTATTTTGACTATGTATTAGTTCACAATCATTTTCACAGGTTAGCATTAATAACTTCTGATTAGTGAAGAGAGAAGCTGGGCTTAATCTCTTCTCCATTGAAATACCTCTCTTTCTTGATTTAATAATTTAGAAGATTAGGGTGTTACACTGGATGAAGCCTTGCCACTCCCACAGAATTGCCAGTTTTATATTTCTTGATTCCATCTTTCTCTCATTCTTCCCGGCTCAATAGACACTAAATTGAGGGTTTTTCCCCTGGTATATGATAGTCTCATTCACCATCATCTACCTTTGTTATATAAAAAAATTAATTATAGAAATTACATGAATTTACTTTAAAAAACATGAAGACTATACTCAGTTATGAAAGACGAAATTAAAATCACTGTAACATTGTACTCTGAGATGACCACTGTTAAGATTTCTATGTTTCTTTCTCTTTGTATACACTTGTAACATATGTAAACAACATATAGCAACATCTTCCATTTGGCCTTTTGCATTTATTACTCTGTAGTGTCATATACTATTTTGAAAGACTGGTGGGGACCCCAGAAAGAAACTGATCAAGCTCCTTGTCCTTAAAATGTGCATTTTTAGAGTTTGTCTTTAGCCCTACATATTCAGGCTTTAGTTTTGATTTTCTTTTTGAGGAGCTAGGTCCTCCTCCCTATCTATCCCCACCACCTACCCCACCTTCACACCCCCTGCCTTGTTTTCTGGCTGCATTCTTTCCAGAACCCAGATTAAAAAGAAAACATTTTGCCAGCTGCAAGTTCTCGTATTTTTTTTTGCCATGATTGGCCCATGGCATTTCTCTCAACATCTTCCTGTGATTTTGCCAGAATTTAAGAGCAAGCTTACTTTCAAAAGTTACATGATACTGTTCTCTGAAAACAGGCGTTTAGAAGAAAATGGTTCTCTCTTGGAACCTGTTCATGTGGCTGAGCTGCTGAGGTATTGTGGATCCCCGATCACTCGGCTCTCTCTTGCATTCTGAGAGGCCATGGCCAGGGATCTCACGAGCATCTTGATGGAAAAGTGCTCATATCTGTCTAATAGTAATACTAAGTCCACAGGCTGTCTGTCATATTATCAAATTTCAAAATAACTTTTCATTTAACCAATGCTGATTCAGCAATGCTGTTAAAATACACCCCCTTTAACTTATTTTTGTAATGGATTTTCACATTTCCACATAGAAGTGGTTTTCTGGCATGAAAAAAATCCTTCTTTTACAACATAATAGAATATATTTTAGCATTTAGGACCTATTAAAAATTAAGAATTAAAATTAAAGAATTAAAAATTAAAGAATTAAAAATTAGGACCTATTAAAAATTAAGAATTAAAAAATAATTCTAACATATTTTAAAATTCAGGGAAGAGGCAAATATTGCACTGTAAATTCTTGTCTGTACCTTATATGTTTTTTCACAGAGATAAATTGGAAATTGCCTTTATATGGAGAGATTTAACTAAAGATTTATTGTTCTGAATTGCAGTTTGAATTATATATACAATCTTTACTTACATTTTACAAACAGAAGAAAATAGAAATGTCTGAAGTTCTATACATAGTGAATTCACTGAAAAATTTTGGTTTGTTAGGTATAGATGTGTTTGTGGCATTTCTAACTCTACTGGAGTCCATAATAATTTTTTTTTAAATCTTAGTAGTAAATAATCATTGAATAATATAATTTATAACTTTTTTATAAACTGATTGTTTCATCGTTCTATTACAATAAAAATTTTCAACAAAAAAAAAACAGAAAGATGGACTTTTACAGACATGATGACCTCCACCCAAAGTAAGTGACAAATAACAGACTCAGAGGCAAATGGAGAGCAAGAGGCAAAATGATGTGAAAAATGAGGGAGATTGAAAAGTTCTGGTTCAGAGAAAAGATGAACAAAAAAGGACACGGGTCAAAGAAGGGGAGAGAGACATGCTATGGATCGGCAAATGACAGCAGATACAAACATCAGCTTGTTCTCTAGGAGGAAATATTTGTAAGCTTTTTGTTGATCTTAGTGTGATCATGTTTTTCCTTTTACTAAGTGATCTTGAAGATCAAGTAGTGAATGGGAGAGGAAACCAAAGATTAGGCAAAGTATTTTTAGAACATGTTCAGAGGGGAATACTCACAACTCTAAGATATATTTTATACAGATAATGGCACACAGTTGAGATTGGGGCGGGGGTAGGGGGAAGGAAATGAATGGCAGATAATGTATCCAAGCAATATTGGCAGCAAATGGAGTGTTACAAGAGCAAATGATATTTAAGGAACCGGGAGCATGATAGTTGTCTCAATAATTTGAAACCTATAAAAAGATTGAAAAAGGAAGATTTGAGACCCATGCGTGTGCACTGCATATATTTGCTGAACCTGAAATGGGATGTTTTGTGGAGTAGAGAGAATTCTTGCTTTGAATTGTTGAAGCAAAGTTTGGATGAACATCAGAGATGCCATAAGAGAACTCCTTGCACTGAAACACATGACCTTGTAAAGGTTTTATTTATGCCAGTTTTCTGTGCTTGAGTGATCTTTGGACTTAGTTTTATATGATCTGTATTTCTTGCCCTACCATGAACATATTTTAAAAGAAGGTTTCAACATTTCATATCACCAATTTTGACAGAAACTGATATTAATCTATCCAATGTCTATTCTTCACAGTTTTCTTACTAACCCAAACTTGATTTTATTGGGGCAACACTGTACCCAGGTAAAAACATAACATATCTCAATTGCTGCTGCAGTTGACTAGGTATTAGTCCAAGAGATACAAATGAGAGTTGGGCAGAACTTCTGGAATTTCTGAAAAAGAAAGGACTTAGAAATTATTCTTCTATGTTTTCCCATATTCATTTTTTTAGTATCTGGCCCAAATGGCCTTGTGGGAACCACAGGCAACTTCAAGGATAAAGACTCAAATTCAGAATACTAAAACAGAATATTAGCAGGATTTCATCTCAGAATTTATTGTGGGTAGGCCATAGCATCCCCAGACTGCCCTCAGACTTTCATCTGCTAGAACAATTAAAACCATGATTTAAGTAAGCCTCTGATTGGAGTCTAACTTCCAGATGACCACAATAAACCAGTAACTGTGAGAAATTCTTTACCAAAAATTATTATGATCCTGACTGTAAGCCAGGTTCTGCTGTCTCCATGCATTCTCTGACTCACTAACACATTAATGTATGAAAATAAAAGTCATCATCTTGATTTCAGAATTTTATGAAAGTGGTTTAGAAAAAAAAAAACAATAAGGGAATAACTTTAGTAGTTTTAATCTTTGGTACCTAAACATAGCTATACTATTTAGTATTTGTCAACATCATCAAATTCCTATAGAGATTTGTGGAGGGGGACTGCAGGAAGAAAGGGGGTGATGAAAAGAGCGGACAAAATAATCTAAAAAGTTTTCAAAAACTGAAAGTACATGAAATAGAACTCACAGTTCTCCATTATTGACATTTGAATGAAGCCCTTCCTAATTTTTCACCTCCTACTCAAAGAACAAGACAGACTCTGCCTCATGGCAGTGTGGATTATCTGCCACCAGAACTGAAGTTTCAGTCACTCAAATCCTGGTGTCATTTACATTGTTTCCAACAGAAAGGTCAGGTGTCAGGAGGGACTATAAGCAAAGAAAAAGCCATCCCCTGGAACCACAAGTGTAAAGAGGAGAGGGAAGCAAGTGACAGCATGTCTCTGTGCTGGATCATTTTCAGGGGTAGCAGACCACTACATCCTGAGGCTTTTTTTTTTTTTTTTTTTTTTTGCAAAAAGGAAGCTGAAGGACAAACATCTGAAGGAGAAATTAATCTCTGTGAGTAGGTGACAAGCTGCGATAAGCCCTTGGGGTACATGTCAGGGTAGCACAGATGTTAGTGTGAAAACTATTACTTGATTCAAGGGAAGTAGATTCGGGGGTGGGGGTGGGGAGAGCGATGGCAAAGAAAAACGAAACAACAAAAAACAGAACCATCTTTGCCAGGCAGCTGATTATTTAAAGGCCATATTACTGTCAAAAGAACAAAACATTAAAATGCATCCATATGCCCATATGACAAAGACCTAGTGAAACTGGAATCTTCACCTCTTGATTTTCACAGTATAAATTTGTACGGGCCATTTGAAGAGCAATTTGGCAATGTGATTTAAGAGCCATAAAACATGCACTTCCATTTACCCAGTGACCTAACTTAGAAATGTATTGAAAAGAAATAACTTCAAAAAATGTTTTTAAAAATCTGTATTCCAAGTTGTTTATTTTGCATTTCTGCAATAGAAAAGAGTGAGAACCAACATGTCTGACATTGAGATAATATTAAGTAATTTGATGTGTGATAATTTAATGGGATGTTAAGCAATACTGAAAATTACAATACTTAAGAAAGAAAAAAAAATCTAAATTAATTATATGGCTTCAAATGTGTGATTATTATAAATCACATAGGCAAGAACCAAAAACCTCTGAGGAAAAATAATCTTTGATAGTGTGAGATGATAGGTAGCTTTTTCCCCTTATTTTAATATTGTTATTGCTGCTCTAATATGCATGCAATTTTTTTTTAATGAAATGAAACAAAGGGCTATAAGGAAGGCTGGAACTTTACAATGTAGAGATCAACTAGTCTGAAACTCTCATTTTATGAATGACATGTTGAATATAAAGTTTATGTGCATAGAATATTTCATTGGAAGCATTTTCCCAAGTGCCTATTAGATGCACTGGCACTTCCCGGGGGCCAATGGTAAACAACATAAAAAAAGACCTTGATGGTGTGATCTGAGCTGTTGCTCTCAAATCCCCCAGCTCACTTGCTTCCAACTGCTCCTTCCCACAACACAACGTTACTCTACATTAACCACGTCACATAATGGGTAGAACATCAAAATGATGCCTTAAGGGGAGAAAAGGGAGAAATTATTTTTAGATGGCCCAGGAGCTTCAGAAACATCATTCTCTTCCAATACCTATGTATGTCACACTCACTATTTAGGTCATGCAAAGAAAAGAGTGACAACTTAGGTTCCAGCAGTTGTTTTAGAAGTAACAAATAAATGACTATGAAGTCTCTCGGGACACTGAATAAATCAAACAAAATCAGTGATTCCCCACTTCTACTTCCCAGCATCCCATCTGGAGGGCCTTCATGGCACTTGTTATTTTCCCTCTAATGTCACAGTCCTTGTAAGAAAATGAAGTTATGGAGAGAATGGATATAATTCTTGGGGAATAGGATTGATGTTTAATCATAGGCTATAAGGAAAAGCTATTAAGTGACCTACCAGCCCAGGAGTCTGTTATGTAGGTAAAAATGAGAATAGAGCCTCTTCTCAGAGGAATAGGCACCCTGCAGCCTCTCAGTGAGACTGGGAATTGGTGCTCCACAGCACAACCCTGGGTGTGAGGTGGGGTTGCTGTGCATGTATTTGCCTAGGTAGGCCTAGAGATGCCACCAGCATTTTCAGACTGATAGGCCCCTGTGGTGAGAAGTAAACTTAAGAGATAAACCTGGAATTAGAGGGAAGAGTGGATGGACTCTAGGCCTGCATCTTTTTCCAACAACAATATACCAGAATATGTTCCAGAAAACCTTAATGGAATATTTGGTGGTAGCATTGCTTTTAAAAAACAAACACACAAAAAAATAGCTTCGTTATTAAAGTTCAAACTTAATGAAGTCTGGTTCCACTATGATCAGGAGAGAAGGTTTTCCCCATTTCAATGACATAATCCAGAAGGGGAAACAGCAGGATTAGGCAAGGTCATGATGGGAGTCTCTGTTTGTGGACCTCCATTTGTAAAGTCAGGTGACTTTATCAACTGACTCTGAGCCTCTGGAAATTCTTCTAAAACTCTCCTCTCAGTGAGTTATGCAATTGGAGTCCATGATAAAGCTCTTCTGTGTTGCCCTTAGAGTATTTTATTCTCACATTTTTGTTTTCTATTGTGAAGAACATGCCTCACACTGTATCCAGAAACTTCTTTCCTTGTAAGGAAGTCCCACCACAGTGCAAGGCCTTCATGGCGAAGGGCACACTCAGCAGCAATCTGTCAGTCCTGAGGCACACACTTTAACTTATTCCTCCCCCTCCTTTTTAACAGACATGTTACTCTACTATGAATTTTATTCTTAGCTTTATTTTCAAGTGTATGGTACTTCTACTTTCAAATTTTTATTTTAAGATTCAGCAAACGAACCCCAGAAAATCTTTTGTGGATAATCCCAATTGTTTTTTTTTTTATTTATCAGTGTTTAATTTCTTTCCAAAGGGACATTTAAAAGCTTATGTGAACCTATGTAACAATAACGTTTAAAAGTAGAGTAGAGAAAAAAAAAAGTAGAGTAGAAAACCCAAATCAGAAATAACACTGATCCAAGCGGAAAGGTCAGTATAGGTCAACAGATTTGGGCTTTATATCTGTCTACAAGCTTCCATTACTCAGAGCAAAAAGGAAAACAAATGATATGTTCTTGTTCTTTTCATAGATTGCTATGGATGTTGGCTTTTGTCTGCCTTTCATGCTTTGCCACGAAGCATGCCACAGCGCTCTCTTTCCTTTGGTGAGGGGTTCGGGGTGGGGGTTTCAGGGTCTTCTCCACCTTCTGCTTGGGGCATGGGACCAGTCTTCCCCATCACCTAACCTTCTTCCCAGAGCCATCCCCTTGACACTGTAGCTATACAGAGGTAGGTATCTGGCCATAAAGAGTTGATATGAGTAAGAATCTTCACAGGTGTTGACACACAGACTTTGTTGTTGTGTTGTTTATTTTTTCCTCTATTAAAAATGCCTAGCAGGAAAATTATGAATCAAGAGCAGCTATTGGCAATTTCCCTTTCCTAGGAAATAAACCTGCCTTCAGTGGAAGATAAGGAAACTAAATACAGAAGATGGGTGAATGGAAAGACAGAGCAAAAGTTCTGTGTCCTGAGTCCTGGCTCCTACCACTGAGCTCTGAGAACTGGTTGCTGCAGCTCCTTGATTCTGTCCACGATCCAAAAATCCTTCCCAGCAATGAGAGCAAGTAAATTTCCTTCTTTGGTTAGTAAGTCTGAGTTGGGCTCTGACACTTAAAACAAAACAAAACAAAAAATACTAATTAATATATCTTTCATTGTTGGAAAGGAATCAGAATATCAATTTAACAAAAAGCCCATTTTATTTCCTAAAATTAATTTTGAAGACTTTTCTCATATGGACTTAATAGCACACTTTGAATGATGTAATGGACAATGCCCTCAACCACACTTTTACAGTAAATGCAGAAGAGGATTTCATGCAATGGCTTCTAGTTTAAACCTTGAAAGAAAGCCAAGGACATAACATTAAAGCAACATTGAGTTAAAGCTGTTCTCCAGGGATTATCCCAGTGTATGCAATGGGATTCAACATTTCAGTTGTCTCACTTCACCAAGAACAGAACTTCAAGAAACAGAGGAGCATTTTAAAACTGAGTCTTCTCTATGTGTCCGCCATTAACCTCTATTGAGGTTAACCAACATTCTGGTAAGAGTTGAATAACAAATATATTGAGATTCCGCTTTCTAATCAGGACTAATATTTTCTATTTCTGAGTGAGAATTGGTTCCACATGCCTTGGAGACTGGGTGAAATTATAGGGACACAAATAATTACATTACCTGTACCTGATATAAGGCCATTTTGCCTCTGCACAGAAGCAATCATGTTGCCCTTGGAGATACCTAAAAGATATACCATTTTATTTTTCTGCAGGAATCAGCTTTGGGTTTTCAACAGCATTAAAGCAAGTCATCAATTTGATCCACACAGTCATAGAGCAAAATGATTTTGATCTCAAATTTTTTCAGCGTAAGAATTTCTAGTTACCCACTTTGATATAGGAAGGTGACAGAGGAACTTGGCTTCGTAGTATGTTCTTCAGGGTGAAATTGTTTTAAAATGTCATTTACCTCAATCCCTCCTTTCTAAATCTGCCCAGTATCTGAACTTATGTATTTATCAAAATGGTGTAATCAGAGAGTCTGCCTAGAGATGTATTTTAGTTATCATGGGTAATATCAAGCCATTTTTTCCTGACAGAAATCAGAACTAATTTTCTTTTGACATTAACTTGGATTTGTATCTGGTTTTGATCACCATTGCATGTCTAACACCTGCCATAATACTTAGAATTTTTAAATATTTGTTGAGTTATTGAAATGGTAATATAATTTTTAGATTTTAAAATGAACACTCTCAATATATTCTAAAAATTATATTGGACACAAACACTACTGGAGGTGAAGGTGCAGATATAATGCTTTCATGCCAATCTAGATGAGGGTCCTTGTGGCTTAAGTTAAATCTGTGACACAAATGACAGAGAATTGAGTTAACTTTGGCAATATTTAGGAAGTTTATTGATGACATGGAGAGATAAGGAAGAAAGAAGAATGAGCAGAGCCAGCAAGGCCCAGTGTAAAATGAAAATTCTGGACTCCTTGTTCAGACATTAATTTCAAGATGTTAATAGAGTTTTAATTTTTTTTAGTTTTGCTATCTTTAATATAATTTATTTATTTTCATATATTTTACATCATTGCTTATTTTTGTACAATGTTTGCTTTCTCCCTCAGGTGTAGTCCCATAGAATTCCCACCAAGGAAACGATAAACAGTTGGGATTACATCAAACTAAAAAGCTTCTGTACGGCAAAAGAGACTCTACTGATTGGGAGAAAATTGTTGCACTCCATACAACTGATAAGGGACTGATCACAAAGATTCACAAAGAACTGGCACGACTCAACAAAAACAAAGTAAACAATCCAAATAATAGTGTTTTAAACTAAGCACAGAGTCCTAAGAAATGATATAGTACTCTTGCTCATGAAGCTGGCTCTAAGACTGAAACTCATATCCCTGATGGCAGGGACACTTTCATATATCCTTTGAGTACCTACTATACGACAAGCACTGTGATAAACACATAATTTTACCTTAAATTAATAAACAGCATTAAGAGTTCAAAGGCCGAATAAAAAAACATAGCTCTCCTTTGTATCACTTGAGAGTGCTTTTTATATGTAGGAAATTCCTGTTTGCTCTGATTCTTCAAGGTGTGTTTAAATACAGATCTTGAAGAATTTTAATAGTTGAGAACATGTCATTGCTCCTTTACAATTTAGCATGCAGCTATTTATCATTTACTAGATCACTGAGCCAATGAAAATTCAATAAAGCCTCTAAACATCCTTAGATTCTTCTTGGCATATTTTTTTCTCTATAGAAAAAGAGGCTATAAGCTGACACCGATCAATAGATGAGTGGTAATGCCTTAAAACCACTTGACTCTTATGTCAGATACTACTCTGAGATATGCAGACCTACAAACAATGAATATCACAACTCACTTTTCTATTAGAGCCTTTGCCTTTGATGGTTGCCTGGATATAATTGTATTATAGACATGAGTCCATCTTCAGATCTCAACAGCAAGGAATAAAACTATCTTCTGGATTTAAGTGGTGTATAAGTGGCACACTGGCATTTTGAAAGAACTAGTCCATCAAGATAAATAACAGGAGTGTCAAAAAGATAATAAGAAAAATTCCCTAGGAGGAGTATTTGCACATGATTGATTTAACAACTTTGATTCAGCTCTTACTGAGCTGCTACTGGATGTCATCCATTTTGTCCAGTTCTTTCACACGCATATACTATCTGAAGTAAATTCTCCATATTGGACTAACATAGACGCATATCAGTAGACCCTTTCTGATGGAGGAAATTCAGACCATGAGAGGTAAAGTGATTTTTCCCAGGATTGTGTAATTGGTTGTTAAAAGAGCTGAGACTTTAACCTAGGGCAACTGTGTCTAAATTGCAATGCTGCCCTAAGCTTTCTGGAGGCAAGTTGGCATTTTCAAGGACTTTGTTCCTAGAATATTCCATGATTTCTCCTGGATCATCCATCCCCACTCTGCTAAATTATTTCTATCAGCCTGTAAAGATGCTGTAATGTTTTGCTTCTCAAAAATATGAAACCAAAACAGAATCCCTCCATAGTACGTCATTCAGTCTCCTATCAAAAAATACCATAGACTCTGCGGCTTAGAAACAACAGAAAGTCATGACGACACTGCCCTTATGACTACTCACCTGCTAAACGCCTACCTCCTGATACCATCACTCTGGGCATTTTGCTTCACTGTATCAGTCTGGAAGTGGAACAAAGCAGACCAAGGAGCCTTTATTGATGTGCTGTTGCTCTCCCTTGCTGTGCTTCCTTTTATAGCCAGAATTCTTGAAAAAGTTGTTTGCCATAATTCCCACTTCCTTGCTCCATTCCATTTCTGGTATATTTCCATCCTTAACTTTTCTCTTTCTGCATTGCCAAATCCACTTCTCTATCTCTTATTATTTGATCCCTGGGCAATATTCGACATAAATGACCATAATTTCCTTCTTGAAACATTTTCTTATTTTGCAATGTGTAACACCAAATCTCCTTGATTTTCCTCTCACCATCCTCTCTGATTTTCCTCTTACTGTGTCTTCTTACTAGATTCTTCTTTTGGAGGACTTTTGCTAGGGTTTCCTTCTCTGCTTGTCAAATAAATGTGTTTCTAGAAATTGTTTTCCACATATTCTCTTTCGTTATTCCTCCCATTCCTTGACTATTATGTGATCCACTTATTGTGTCTATGACTCACAACCATTTTTTTTCTGTGCTCTTCCCTGAACATAGCACTTAATTTATAAGACAAACCTCTGTAGGATTGGATGACTCTCAACCTTGACCTATCTCCTAAAGTTCAGACTTGACCAGCCAACTGCCATCTTGACATAGATGTCTAAGAGACCTCTCAAACTTTATACTAACAATACAGAGTCCTTGATCTCTCTCCTCCAATAATGGTCACCTCTCTTATTCTCCTACATCTTAGTAAATGGCATCAACATCTACCATAACCTTCAAGCCAAAAAACTGAGAATTATTTCTTTCTCTTTTTTTCCTCATCATATATCAAGTTGACCAATACATCCTCTAGCCTCTACCCTCATAAACATCCCAAATAAGTTCATTTTTTATCCACGTCCAGTTATATTACCTAAATAAAAAGCTACCTGTGCTACACAATGGACCTCTCTCCAACTGTATTGGCCTTTTCCTATTCTTGAATATACTGAACAGTTCATTTGCATCATGGGGTTTCCACCTTAATTATTTTCTTTACCTGGAAAGCATCTCCTTTGATTCTTATGGGACTGGTTCTCTCTTGTCATTTCATGAAAATAACTTCTACACAGAAATATCTCAGTGAAGCACCTAATCTAAAATAACCGCAATTATTATCACATCTACTCTCCAGAGTTTGTTTGCTGTATTTCTTAGTCACTGAGACATTCTCAGTGCTGAGACAAGGCCCAGCATAGAATAAGCCTCAAAAGTTGATAAGTGAATAATTTATATTGTCTTTTTAAATAATTCTTATTCTTACGTACAAGCTGTATCTGGGAAGCTAGAAATAAACACTGGGAACCAAAATAGCCTTCAAATTTATATTTATCTTTCTAAAAATTTCTGAGTTACCAATGCTAAGACAAATAAAAATGGACATGACTCACAAATTATAAATCAGCTATGGTTAAATACATCAATAGATAGGCAAAAGTAATAAAGAAACTGCTTTGGACTTGATCTTTTAAGCTAAGTTTATTTATTTTTTTTTAAAAGATTTATTTATTTATTTATACAAGCACTGGGTACAGTCAGAAGCGCGGGAGGGTGAGAGAATTCACCAGAGCCAGAGCAGGGAGCAGAGCAGGCAGAAGGACTGAAGTACACTGCTGAGGGGAGCAGCGGGCGGCAGGAGAGGTCTAGCGCGCCATGTGGGACCCTCCTCTGGTGGCCGGGGTGCAGCCAGGGATCGAACCGGCACTGCAAAGGCTGCGGGCAGCTTCGCAACCCAGCGCTCAACCGTTGCACCACCGGGGAGGCCCTTAAGCTAAGTTTATGACTTAGTTGAGTTATACAAGATATAAATAAAAAGTAATTCTCAAACATTATTGAAGAGATCTTAATGATTACAAATTAATATAGGAAAAATAATTTAAAACTCCAAGTAAATGTATACAAAGGAATTGATTGCAGACAAAATATAGACATCAAAAAGTGAACAGTATGGCACCATTCTAGAAGCTTAACATGAATAATCTCATTTCATCTTCACACAATCCTATGAAATTGGTATTGTTGTTATTTACAATTTTAAACATGAAAACTAAAGTTTCCAAGGGACAAATAAAGTTTCCAGGAGACTTACCAGGTGACAAAGTAAGTGACAGAATCCATTTTTGTTAGGAGAAACAGGAAAAAATGAGCCTTGCAGGGAATAGATCATTAAATAATATTTGTATAATAGTTTCTAATTCAGTTTTCATTACTGTATAAATTATGTAACATGTGTAAAACCAAAATACCATTGCACATATTTGCAAATGGATTTAAAAGATAATGCCTTTTCTACCAATCAACCTTGTATTGAATCTAAAGAGAGGTATTACACTGAAAATCAGTGGAGGTTTTTACTGAAATACCATGACAATGATTCAATTACTTGTGCTCTTCACACTTGTCAGAATTCCCATCCTTGCAAGAGCCTATCTACCTGGAAGATAAGTTGAAAGTTTACACAATCACTTGGGTGAATCAGTCTCAAGATTTTAACTGACTGATTTACAATAATATTCATAATTGTCACTTAGGTTTTATCTGTCAGACTACCAAAAAGTAGACAGGGACTACACAATGTTTACAGCCTAAACGGATATCCTAGATAGATAGCTCCTGCCTTCTTGAAGCTTACATCGACGAGATGAAAGAATTTATGTAATTAAAAGGGGGAAAAAATAACATCAGAATGGGGGAGGGGAAGAGGAGTTTATAAACACAGTTTTTTTCTAGACTAGTCACTGAAGGTAGCCACCAGAGGGCTACCTAGCCCTGCCTGGTCGAGGTAATGGGCACAAAACTTCCTCCTGCCTCCGCCTTCTTTCCACCTGTGAACCTAACTGAGATTTAGCATTCACAGCATCTGAGAGGAAATAGTTAAATGGACAGAAAGTTGATAATTTTTGCGGTGAAAGATTAGGCGTATCCTTTACACCTAGAATTGGTAATATTTCAGAACCATAAATCAGTCAGATGGATGTGAACGCTTTTTGTTGGTTTGTGTGGGTTTTTTTGTTTTGTTTTGTTTTTTTTGTTTGCTTTCTTGTTTGTTGGAGTTTTGCCAAGGAAAATTGTTGTTCTAAAAATTATATACTACCACCTAGTTGATAATAAATTCTCATTTAACAGAATGATAGAGCTGAAAATATTTTACTGATTCTCAATTGCCCAACTGGTTTCATGAGAAGGCTTTGAAAACATTTAACATAAATATCATGGAGTTTTAGCTGGAACCTAGGTTAAAGTTTCCAGAAGCTGAAGGTTCAAGAAGCTGAGGTGGAACATAGAGTGTATATTTCACAAAAGTCCCTTGAGGTGATTCTGATGCTTGGTCATGTTAGGAAAGCAACTTGCTGGTGTGAACCTCATTTTGTAAATGAGGAAGCAGTTGAGGAATTTATCCAAGGTGACAAAGTTAATTGCAATCAGGACTTGACACAATGTTTTTGTACTAAACCACTCTAGGTTGCTTCATTTAACATCTGGTAATGGGTCGGTCCATCACTCAGGGTCAATCTATAGAATCAACATCAGCACTTAGACACAGTGAGGGACAGTGGGAAGATTTCCAGGTTGAAAGGAAGTCAGCTGCTCATCAACCAGGAAAACTGGGGATATGATATGACTGTCGAACCTCAATTTCTTCAACTGGAAAATTGGAATCATGATTTCTGATCTGTTTTAGCCCACAGTATGAGATGTATATAATGTATATTGTAAACTGTAAGTGATACAACAGATATAGAAGAGTAATATTAATGACAAATAATGAATGTAATGAGCTCACTGATAATAATAGTGAGGGTGAGAGGTCATTCTTTAGCTCAGAGGTGACAGAGACTAAACAGCCCCTGGCTCAGGCCAGAGCTCACTGGTGTTTGTCTCCTGGTAGGTCTAATGCAAGGTCCGAAGTCTGGTATGCAATTTTGGCATTTTAATTTGCTATGTTAACAAGCTGGGATACTGATTAACAATCTCCTCCTGCAGTTGAACTTTTGTGATAACTTCTGGGAATACTAAATAAAAAGTGATACATTATTCCCTTTTTACTCTCCTTTCCCAAAACCAGTAGCTCAAATATGAAGATGTCTTTTATTATTATTATTTTTGTTTGTTTGTTTTTTGTTTTTTTTAAGATTTATTTATTTATTTGTACAAGCACTGGGTACAGTCAGAAGCGCAGGAGGGTGAGAGAACCCACCAGAGCCAGAGCGGGGAGCAGAACAGGCAGAAGGACTGAAGTACACTGCTGAGGGGAGCAGCGGGCGGCAGGAGAGGTCCGTGCGCCATGCGGGACCCCCTCCCGTGGCCGGGGAGCAGCCAGGGATCGAACCGCCGCTGCAGAGGCCACAGGCAGCCTCGCAACCCAGCGCTCAACCACTGCGCCACCGGGGAGGCCCTATTATTATTTTTGAATGGGGAGGTAACAAAATTAGAGTTTCCAATGAAAAGGATACATTCGGTCTTAAAGTCCAATAAGGCCACCATCTTTTTTTCTAAGTCACTTTATCGCACACTCATTATGAGCCTAGATTACTTTGTTCTGCCTACCTTTTAATTGTGATAAATTTGAAAGTCACCCAATTAATTCAATAAGATTTTAGAAGTTCCTTAATCTCAGTAGCCCTTTCACAAGTTGTTTTATAAAAGTGGGCAACTCCTGTATTTTTCACTCCTCTCCATTTTAAGTGGATATGTTCCTCCTACAGTGAGGAACCATTTAACTTTTTTATTTTTTTTTTTTTGAGCATAGTAATAAGAAGCAAAACAACCAATAGGAAATAGCCTTACTATCCTCACCTTCAGAGAAAGCAGTCTTTTCACAAATAAAATCAGCTACTTGACACCAATTTTTTCCATTGTGCTACTTTCAAATAGGAAAATAATTTGGCAAAATGTCGCCAGTTGAGAACAATAAAATATCCCTGATTCAGAATACATAATGAGGAATTTGAATTCTGTGCCCAAATAACCTCCTTGCTTTTATTTGTTTCTTTTCCCTAGCTCCTGGGATATTTTTCTACATATACTGGCATATATCTTCATGGACAATTATAGTTGCCACTGCAAAACTATCATAAAAAACCTTTTTCTTGGCCTCCCCGGTGGCGCAGCGGTTGAGCGCTGGGTTGCGAAGCTGTCCGCAGCCTCTGCGGCGCCGGTTCGATCCCCGGCTGCTTCCCGGCCACCGGAGGAGGGTCCCACATGGCGAGCAGACCTCTCCTGCCGCCCGCTGCTCCCCTCAGCAGTGTACTTCGGTCCTTCTGCCTGCTCTGCTCCCCGCTCTGGCTCTGGTGAATTCTCTCACCCTCCCGCGCTTCTGACTGTACCCAGTGCATGTATAAACAAAAAACAAACAAACAAATAAATAAATAAAACATGCCTCTATTTAAAAAAAAAAAAAAAAAAAAAAACACCTTTTTCTTTATGCCATTAACATTTTCTGTTAAAGGGGGAAATAAATCAGTGAACTGAGCAAAGAGCTAGGGAACTTAGGTTTTTCTTTCTCTGTTGCCTCAGTTTCTCCCTTTGTAAAACAACGAAATTAGATTATTTTAAAATGTCTACATGCTTAGACATTCTATGATGTTAAGTATTGCCTTAAGTGACTCTTTAGGAGTTCAATGAAAGATTCTTATTTCAATCTATTGTATTTTTCCAACAAATATTTACTGAGTAACCTACTATGTGCTGGACATAAAGCTCCAAGCATTGTGAATGCAAAAGTGAGGAAAATGAACAAAATCCTTGCCCTTGAGGAGTTTTAATTCTAGTATAGCCTATAAGAATATTCTCTGTTTGAACACGTATAATGTGCTTTGCCTATTTTGATAGAAATAGTACTTCTGCAGGCCCTGGAGAAAAAGGAAAGAATAAAAGAAATGGAATTTTGTTCTTCTCTTTGTTTTTCTGTACTCCTTCTCTTGACATAGTCTTGAAACAACACATAACAATTGCTACCAACAAATAGTTGTCTCTTCTACAGTTAAGCTGTACTAGATTGAGATGCAAATCAAGTCATTGTATAGTGTTTACCCTCCAGAATCTAGTAATTCAATTATAGAAATAAATCCCATACAGAAGAAAAAAGACATTAATTCAAACTACCTTGAAATGAGAAAGAAGTGAGTCAGAGAGTTATGTGTTCTATCAGTTAGAGAGAACTCACAAAGAGTTGGTGGACTTTAAGAATGATTCTTAGTGCCTAGAGAACTTGAATTTTAATAAGACAGGTTGTTTCTAGATTTAAAAAATATAATTATCACTAAATGCAAAAAAAAAAAAAGCTATGGTCTACAAGAGTAAGATCTAGCAAAACAAGTTTCTTATTTTTCTGTCAATAAAGTACACAGCGCATAGCTTTATTGACAAGATTTATTGATGTGATGATTGTGATGTCATCAAAGTCTTTGAAGTAGAGAACATGAGAAAAAGCTAATGGGAGAGATTGACTTGAGAGACTTTGCATTCTAAGAATGATGATTTGGCTTCTAATGTATTATTAAATAATGTCCTACTGACAAAAAAGATGAAAGTTTGCCTTGGACTTTGTCCAATCTGATCTCAAAAGAGAAGCTCCTTGTATTAGCATGGAGGTAGGTGGATGTATTTTATGTCAAAGTTAAGCCCACACTCATGACCATGTCCGATTCCCAGGAATCCTTTTAGGAAACAACTCCCAGATTAAATGATATTTACCTTGTTAGCCTCTTCTAAAAAGTGCCCCTACAGGTTCTTAACCCAAAGAAGTTCATGCCCCTACCCACACCCTGCTCCTACAACAATTAAGTTGGTTTCATTTTGTCCGATACTTTCAGGGACCACATTATAAAAGAAAGAAATTTGCCAAAGGGAGAAAGGACTGGATGCCATGGTTACCTTTTGATAAGTCCTACCAAAAATATCCTGAGAACTTTCTGAATCTCAGCATATGTCCTCATAGGCATATGTAAATTGAGATGACAGTAGAGGATAGAAGACAGATTTTACCTCTTGTGCTAAAATAGCAGCTGTTAGCATTGGTGACATTCATTGTTACATGGATCTAAATTGAGCTGGGATTAGGAAGTCACCCCTCTCACGAGCTTGTTGTAATTCAGTCACTTGGGGGAAAGAAACGTAGACTATCAGATAAGGGTTTTAATACTGTATGAACCTGGGAAGAGAAGTACAGCTTAGCAAATGAGCAATATGAAGGGAGATTTCCAATCAGAATTCTCACTAGGCTTAGTTAGCACTGCCCATATTATTGCTCTTTCTGATGTATTTGCCACGGCATCTTCAGCTGTACAAATACTGTGAATCATCACTTAAAGTAACTATAAAGGCATATGAACATTACCTATATAAGTTAATAAAGTTTATGTGAAAAATCTTCTCTTGTCACAAGTAATTGGGTTATTAGACAAAGTATATATGTCCATCTAAAACCTAGCGAGGATGTGTCAGCAATGATTATTAAACAAAATATCTAATATAGGGATGCACACTCCATCAAATGTCACATTGCTATAGCCTAGAACTATGGCTGATCCTCTGGAGATGTTGAATCAATGCTTGCTGAATTAATGAATATGTCAGCAAACATCTTTTAAGTGGCTCCTATGATATTAAGAAGAGATATCGTCATAGGATGGAGATTTCTCCTCAGGCTCTGGTTCTAGATGGAGCTACCTAGAGACCACCAAGCAGAAAGAAGCTACAGGTTCTGGTTTTGAGACTTTCAGCTTATCCATTTTGCTGCTTATTGTTTCATTTCTCAGAACACTATTTCAGTGTTACTGGTTTTTCCCTCACCAATTCTATTTCCAGCTCTCTGCCTTTTTTTTCAATGACATTTAGTTGATAAATTAGTAATAATAAAAATCAATAGAAAATGATAAAGTTTTCATTTTGGAAAATAGTAGTGAGTTTTATGGTAGGGAAAAAAGAACATTGCAGATGGAATTTTCCCTCATTTTGTATGTACCCTCTGGTTCCTGGGAAATATAAACTGTTTATGGTTGTCCCTTATATTAGGACAACAAATCCCACACACTTTAAAACCTATAGTAGGAAATAGCCACATGATCTTCTTGAACTCACAGTGTTCATTTAGCAAATGAAAAAACAAAGTAAAATATATTTTATTTAGCATTGTTGAAATCAATCAAAAATGTCTTAAAATGTGTACCCAGAACATCATAACAGATTTATCTCCCCCTCCCTCTGCTTGATGAAGAGTCATTGGTCCTGAAGAGCGATGAAAAGAAAAAGAACAAATGTCATTTCAACAGTTTTTTAAGGGACAGTTGTGATTCTTTTGTAATGCTTAACTTACTTTGCTAGTAAATTTGTTCCACAAAGAAGACTGGTTATTAAGATGAGATAATTTTACTATGAAAAGATTAAAGTTAAAATCGATAATTGGGCCTCCCTGCTGGCTCAAGGGGTTGAGACACAACCTATGAAGCTGTCCAAAGCTACTGCAGCACGACCAGGGAGGTGACCCACATGGTGCAGCAGACCTCTCCTGTCTTGCCCGCTGCTCCCCTCAGCTGTGTATTTCTGTCAATCTGCCTGTTCTGTTCCCCACTCTGCCTCTGGTGAATCCTCTCACCACCCCCACACCTCTGGCCTGTAACCCAGTTCTTGAATGCATAAATAAATAAATCTTAAAAAAAAAGTTGGTAATTGCTGAATTAGGTTGAACTTATTGGAAACTTAATCACAGGTCTTATTGAATTCATAGCAAAGCATATTGAAACACAGGTATACCCTGCTTTTTGGGACTTGGCATTATGCCACCTTACTTTTATGAAAGATCTACATTGTAGGTACCTCTTCTCATTAACTGAAAGAAATCAAAAGAGGAATTCTACTTTTATGATAAAAGACAAACTGAAAAAAGGATGAGTATTTGTTTTGCAACAGCTGTTCTGGAGGCAATCGGTGAGAGGAAGAGCCAGCCTCCTTCTCCAGGAACCACTTTCTCCAGGTTGTATTATATCACTTCTGCTTTTTCTATATATAAGGGTTTCTTTAGGTTTTACATGTTATTTAGCATGATTAGGTAGGTGGATTATTTTTTGGCTCTGGGAATACTAATAAATTTTTTTCCATGTAAATTAATGTTACATACATTAGGCCAGTTCAACTTACAAAATCTTTCATAGGAACACTTTTGGATAGCAGGGGAAACCTGTATTTGACTGATTGTGATGGACTTATTTCTGCAGCCTTTCTGAATATGTGCTGTCTTTCTCGTCTTTACTTCCCTTGCTAGCTAAAAGATAAGCCACCAAGTCATATTGATCTTATCTCCAATTATCTCTTGAGTCAGCATTTCTGTATCTCCATTGCATTATCCTACTTACGTTATCACATATTTATCACCTGACTTTCTGAAATTTCTCCCTAATCAGCCATTTTCTTTCTGGTCATATGCCTTTCAACCCTTTCTCTGAAATCAGAGTGATATTCCTTCAAATGTTGCATGGACAATTATTATTAAGTCCTGCCTGATAATAGTTGTGGCTTTTCCTTCAGTCTTATTATTCACTGCTTCCCCCATTCAACTGTCTTCCCCACCCCTAGGGCTTCCCCCTCCCCCACTCTAGGCCATATCTTTGAAAATGCTCTGTTCCCTTGAGGTCACTGGTGTCCCTGATTTCATAAATACTTTCATGTGTTTTTACTCTATTCTACTACCTTTAGATGATTTCTCTTCATCCTTGGGCTTTCATATTAGGTGGCAGTCCCTTTCCCATGAAAACTTCCTGACCTTCAAAGTTTGGATTGGGCAATCTCCTGCCTGCACCCACAATACCCACTTCCTGCATCATGTTACTGACCATACGCCGGTCATTGGCTGATTGTCAATCCTGTTCCTTCCCTAACCAGAAGCTTCGAAAGAGTAGAGCATGTATTTATCTTGCTCTTATTTGTATTACTGACACCCAACACTGGCATGTATTAGGTGCTGAAGAAATATTTGTTGAATTTTTAGAAATTGAGATTTCAATACTCCCTCAATTGTAAAGAAATGTTTTACTAGTGTGTTCTGAAATGACTATAAAATGTCAAATAGTCAAAGTAAAATTGTGATTTTTAGTCGATTTTTTCAATATGATAGATTTCTTCCACATAAACTCATTTTGTCTCTTTCAAGGCTCTATGATATGATAGGCTTCTTATTATAAGAAATAAATTTGGTTAATATATATTCATGTTCTTTTTAATTAACAAAAACCAATAGTCCACAAAAGAACAAAGAAAGGAAGAGCTTCAGCTACTGATATTTTAGACATAATTTCAAGTTCAAAGAATAATTTAGTCAAATAAAAAACAATCATTTAAAAATGATTATGTTCTGTCTTGCTCATCTTTACTTCCCTCGCTAGCTAAAAGATCAGCCACCAAGTCATATTGATCTTATCTCTAATTATCTCTTGAGTCAGCGTTTCTGTATCTCCATTCCATTATGCTACTTATGTTATCACATATTTATTATCACCTGACTTTCTGAAATCTGCCTACAGTGTTTGGTTTGTGAATGTCAAAAGACACAGATAACAGATCATTAGCAAGTACTAAAACTTGAAAATCAGCCATAGCCTATAAAAGAGATGTTAGGCCCTTACTGCCAAGAGTCTCTTTTACAAAGCATTATGCTAATGATAGTAGTGACATGTTTCCTTGGAAAAAAAATTAAAATAATCATTTGGAAAGCAGGGAGGCTGGTGGTCTCGTTTGGTTGGGAAGGTGGCAGCCCACAGCACTACAGATGCAGAAAACAAGGGGACTGTATGCAACTGAAGGATGAATTTGGGAATCATTGTAAACCTGACTGACAGCAGCTTGAAAATGGAATGATGTTCTTACTTTAAATAGGTTTAATTTAGTAAAAGTCCCTTTTTAAAACACTCACAAGCAAATGTAAACTTTTAGAGATTCTTTGATTCCATAAAAGCAGTAACTGTACCATATTGTTCAGCATCATGAAATGAATAAAAACATGTCATGGCAGTACTCTGTGAATGTTCCATACAATGTGACAAATCTAATGTTTCTCTTTTCTCTCATCTGTTTACTAAAACAAGAGCTTTTGTGAATGTCGACTAATTTCATTGTATCCAATGAAATCATTATTAGCTTATTAGCAAAAATAATGCCTTTTAATGCCTTAGGTTGAAAGCTCTATCTTATAGGAAAGATTCCTATATCTTTATTCAAGTTACTTCTTTCCTTTTGAATAACCTAGCGGACAGACTCCGTAGATTCCATATCACTCTTTTCCATGTTAATGTTTCAGTGTTGTTTAGTTACTTAGCTCTTGACATCAACATATTTTCAGTGATTTGAGAGCAATGAGTCTTAAGTAAAATTTTTTAAATTAAAGCAAACAAAGGGTCAACTTTTATGGGAAACCAGTCCATCTGCAAGTATGCTTAATTGAATGCTTTATGCATTAATTCTGGAAGGATGCTTATGTGAAAAGATGGAGAGAGAGACCCAGGGGTCTGGGGAATATAAGGTAACCTCCCCAGTACACCACCCAGCAAGACTCTCCTGCTTGCTTCTCTCTTTGCTCTATTTCCTTACTGGTTGTTTTTGCTGAGAGCTTTTCATAGATTTCTAGAAAACATGGTAATTTTCCCCTGACCACACAACGCAGACATCAGAGCTATTTTTTTAAAGGAACTTCATACTTTATCGTTCCTTTATGCTTAAAGTGTAGCATGGTTTTCTTCTCCCTCATGCCACCAAATGTCATCTTCCTCTGAAAGGGTATGATATTGTTTTGTTCAAAGACACAATTTCCTGCTCCCTGGGACAATATCACATTTTGCTCTCCATCTGAGCTGAAACTTATAATAGTCAATATGTTATATACACTTCGTCTCCAAGATCAAGTATACCACCGTCCTCATCCCTTTATCCAGCTATTTTACATTCCTACCAGCTATTCTTTTCATGTTTGCCTTCTTTACTTGTTGTTCTATATCCCTGAAAGCTTCCGAATCTTTTTCATTTCCCTTGTTCCACTTTACCTGCTTCTGTTTTCCTCTTCCTTTCAATTTATCAGAAACGTGATCAGTCAATAGCAGTTAAGAATGAACTGTATATTACTGCCTTTATCTACATCTACTATGTGCCATTACTTCCGGTGAAAAAACTGCATATGCCTCGTATTTTCTTGCTGAGTAACTAGTTTGTAAAACAAGGGAGAGAATGTTCCTCAAATATTCTTAAATTTGTTGTAATTCCTGTCATCCATCCCCCGCAATCTCCCTTCCGGGATCCACCTACCTCTTTGTGTCACTTAAGCTATGTTTTATCTATGTCTCCTGTGTCTCTAACCTTTAGTCACTTGAGACAGGCACAAAAAACATAGGACTCTGACATAAACCACATTTTGCAGGTCCCATGAGATCTTGCCTCATCCTTGACAGCAGCCTGAAAAGTAGATCTGGGGGCTGCAGAAAATTCTCCTGTTTCAGGTTTTTTTTTCCTTCTTTTGGAATTTGGGGGTGTTTTCAGAGTGATTTACCAAGAAAACATTCCAAATCCTCAAGGATCACATATCCCTTACCTTATGGTCAATTTCCAGAGACCAAATTTAATGGGATATTTTTGAACTTACTTCTGTTTCCCCTTCCTCCCCTACACCCCTCCTTCTTCTTCATAAAATCTGACTTCAGTTGTCTTCATATGAGAATGAGAGGTTTAGCTCATTCCATTTGGCACTAGTGTTTGAAGTGCCATTTTTACTGGGTGACCTAACTTTAAAAAGAGCGTTTTTTTCCCAGCCCTGCTGTACTTTGTTAGGAGTGAACCCTAAAGTGATTCCTTATACAAGAGGAAATATTGCCAGGCCAGTAAGATGGTTTAAGATGATATGATACAAACAATGAATAGAATGAGTGTAAATTTGGGACTGTACAATTGCTGTCACTCAGCAAAAAGAGACTTTAAGGAATATTTATTTCAAGCAATGGCATTCTAGTCCTCCTATGTGGACAACTGTATTCTAAATAATAATTAGCTTCCTTTCCCTCCTGTATGTACAAGCTGGTCATGTGGATAATATAGCCTGAGTAAGCTTATGAAATAGTGAAGGAAATTTTATTATTAACGATAATGATAGCTAACACCTGTCAACTGCTTTTCTAAAATCGAACAGCTAATAAGTGGTGAAGCATGGATTTGGTCATACCATATGTGTATGTGTAAAATGTTAAGATAGTCAACAGGATGTTGAATTATTGTCCATCCCTAATAGACATGGACAAGAATTCCAGTAAATCCTCACCAACTCTTAGTACAGTTACTCTTACTAAATTTTGACATTCTGACTTATGTGTAGTGGTATCTCATGATGGATGTAATTTGCATTTCCCTAGTGATTAGTGATGGTGAACATTTTTCATGTCACCACATTAGACTTTTCTATGTTTTCTCCCAACCGGTAGCTTACTTTTTCATTCCCTCAACAATAATTTTTGAAGAGTCATTATATTCAATTGATGAAGTCAAGTTTGCAAAATTTTTTTTTTGGATTATGCTTTTGGTGTCATAGCTAATAAACTGCCTAACAAACAAAAATTTTCTCCTATGAATTTTTTCCTGGACATGTTATATTTATAGGTTTTAACTTTATGTCTATAATCTGTTTTAGGTTAGTTTTTATATATGATAAAAGATATAAGATCTCTTTATGTAAGATATATGAATTACATATAAAATATGGTTTTACATTTATGTCTATGATTCATATTTGGTTAATTTTATATATAAATTGGCAAAAATGGCTCTCCAACTATTCTAGCATCTTTTGTGAAAAGATGATCTTTTCTCTAATGATTTGCCTTTGAATCTTTGTTAAAAATCAATTGACCATTTATGTGTGGGTCTATTTTTGGTATCTCTTTCTTGTTCCACAGATGTGTTTAGTTATCTTTATGCCAATACTCTACTGTCATGATTACCTTAGCTTTACAATAAATCTTGAGGTCAGAACAGAGATCTTTGTCTTATTCCTGATTTTAGGGGAATTCAGGCTTTTCCAATTCTGATGTTATCTGTGTTTTTTTAAATACATGGTTTATATCCAGTTACAGAAGATCCTTTCTAAGTTACTCTATTTTTCTTATGAAAGGGTATTGGATTTTGACAAATACTTTTCTTGCACATATTGAGATAATCATGTAGTTTGTATTCTTACTTTTATTAATATGTAAATTATATCAACCTGGTAGATTATGAAGTAATATGGTGATTTTTGTATGCTCAATCAATCTTGTCATTTTAGGAAAATTTCATTGATTATAATGTATAACACTTTTTCTATTTTGCTGGATTTTGTTTGCTAGATTTTGCTGAAGATTTTTGCATCTGTTTCATAAGGGATATTATTCTGTAGTTTTCTTTCCTTGTGATATCTTTATCTGATTTTGGTAGGAATTTATTACTGTCCTCAGAGATTAGTTAGGAAGTGTTCCTTCCTTTTCTATTTTTTAGAAGTGTTTGTGTTAATTCTCCTTTAAAGATTGTGTAAAATTCAGCAAAGAAGCCATTTGGGATTGGGCTTATTTCTGGGATGTTTCTGATTACTAATTCATTCTCTTGTTGTGGGTGTATTCACATTTTCTATTTCTTCTTGTATTAGTTTCAATGGTTTATGTCTTTCTCGGAATTTATTCATTTCATCGAGGTTGTCGAATTTATTGTCTGAGTTGTTGAGAGTATTGCATATCACATACAAAACACCTGAATCTCCGGTGTGAACCCTTGTAGTTCTGCCTCTTCCCTTGGATCTGCCCCTGTACTGTAGCTTGCTTAAAAGCACACTTTTCATTTTTAGTAGACTAAGGAACAGCTTTCCATAGTGGTAGGACCAGTTTGCATTCCTACCAGCAAGCTAGGAGAGTTCCTTTTTCACCACATCTTCACCAACATTTGTTGTTGCTAGTTTTTTGGATATGTGCCATGCTAGCTGATGTAAAGTGTAAGGTGGTATCTCATTGTGGTTCTGATTTGCATTTCCCTGATTATAAGGGATGTTGAACATTTTTTCATAAGCCTGGTGGCCATATGCATTTCCTCTTTGGAGAAGTGTCTTTTAAGTTCTGCTCATTTCTTGAGTGGATTGTTTACTTTGTTTTTGTGTGTGAGCTCTTTGCATATCTTTGTGATCAGTCCCTTATCAGTTGTATGGAGTACAAAGATTTTTTCACAGTCAGTGGGATGTCTCTTTGTTTGGTTAATGTCTCTTTGGCTGTACAGAAGCTTTTCATTTTGATGTAAAATATATATAAATAAATAAAAATTTTAAAAAAGCACACTTTCCATTTTTCCAAAAGTTTACATTTTTAGTGTGGGCTTAGTTCTTCTGAAAAGAAATAAACTTGATGCTAATAATATGTAACAAGAACAATATTTTTTTTAAGGAGTAACCAGAAGAAGTAACATCAGAACTAGCCATCACCCACTCACTACAAGAGTTGAAACTAATATTGACTAAATTTATGAATATATTATTGCTGACTATAATGTCTTCTCTAATGCCATAAAGTTCTCTTACATTACTTCAAGGATTTCCCTCAGTCCCCATGATTTTGTAATTCTACAACAATAATATTTCAGGCTAGAACTTAGGAACTTTTCTTCTCATTTTTTCTACAAATATTTTCCCAGTGCCCACACTTAAACATTCATGTAGCTACAAAATGATTGTTTATATTACTAACATCCCATGTAATTATTGCCTGTGGTCTCCGGGAAATCTTTATGAGGCTATTACTATACAATTTCCTGATCTCACTTTAGAGTGATAAGTATAGCACATGAAACTGCATAATGTTCTCCTGATTATATTTGCTAGATATGAGTTTCAATTTAGTGGCATTTAGGTTAAATATTTTATATGTTCACATTTCATTAGAAGCATTTTTGAAAATGTACTTTCGTGTTTGTGAATGGGATGAAGATCCTCACAAATTCTTCCTTAAAATAATCTGAAAGATAGTAGGTATCAGTTAATTTGTCATTGTCTAGAGTTAAGGAGTTACACAGAAAATAAAAGATATTTTACCTTGTTTTTTTGTATTGTTTTTTGAGGTAACATTGGTTTACAATATTGTATGTGACTCAGAGAGACAGTTTCACACCTCTTCAGATATATGTCACCACAACATCCCTACCACCAAGTTACCTCCATAGTCCTTCACCATAATCCTTTGGGCCCTCTCCCCTTTTTGCTCCCGATTCCCACCCTTCCCGTCTTATAGCATCAATTCTATAGTCAGATTTCTAGGGTTTGTTTTGTTTTATTTTTTATCTGTTCCTTTATTTTGTTTCTCTGTCATCCACACATGAATGAAATCGTCCAGTATTTGTCTTTCTCCTTCTGACTTATTGTACTTAATGCAATCCCCTGCTATTCTAACCGTATTGTCACAAATGGTGATAGTTTTTTTGTTTCTATAGCTATTCCATTATGTACATATACTACATCTTTTTAATCTACTCATCTTTCCTTGGGCACTTAGGTTGTCCCCATAGTTTGGCTATTGTAAACAGTGTTGTCATGAACAAAGTAGTGCATATATCTCTGAATTTGTGGTTTTTGCATTTTTTGGGTAGACAACTAAAAATGAAATGACTGAATCATATGTTATATCTATTTTTAATAGTTTGAAAAATTTCCATACTGTTTTCAATAGGGGCTGAACCAGTCAACATTCCCACCAACAGTGTATGAAAGCTATTTTTGTCCACATCCTCACCAACACTTTTTGTTTCTGTGTTGTTGTTTTTTTTTAAGACATTTATTTATGCAAACAAGAACTGGTGTACAGGCCAGAGGTGCAAGGGGGTGAGAGGATTAGCCAGAGAGAGAGTGGGAAACAGAAGAGGCAGACTGACTGAAATACACTGCTGAAGGTAGCAGTGGGCGAGACAGGAGAGGTCTGCCTTGCCATGTGGGTCACCCCCTTGGCCTGCTGCGCCATGTGGGTCACCTTCTTGGCTAGGGATCAAACTTGTGCTGCAGTGGCTGTGGACGCTTCACAGTGCTGTGCTTAACACCTTGTGCCACCAGGGAGGCCCCAGTTCCTTTTTTTTTTTTTGATACGGGTCATTCTCACTGGTGTGTAATGGTATCACATTGTGGTTTTGATTTGCATTTCCCTGATGACAAATGATGAGGAGTATCTTTTTCCTGTAACTGTTAGTCATATCGCTATCTTTTTGGAGAAGTGTCTATTTAGTTCTTCTGTCCATTTTTTTAAAGATTTATTTATTTATGCGTATAAGAGCTGGGGTGCAGGCCAGAGATGCAGGGGCGAGAGGATTCACCAGAGACAGAGTGAGAAGCAAAACAGGCAAAACTGAAATACACTGCTGAGGGGAGCAGTGGGTGAGACAAGCTCTCTTGTCTCACAAGCTCTGCTGTGTCAAGTGGGATCACCATGCAGTCTGGGGATCGAATTCGAGCTGCAATGCTGCAGATAGCTTCATAGTGCTGCGTCTTAACCCCTTGTGCCACCAGGGAGGCCTCTCTTCTGTCCATTTTTGAGGGAGTTGGGTTATTGGTTGTTGAATTGTGTAAGTTATTTATAGCTTTCAGATAGTTCTCCCTTGTAGGATGTACGATATGCAAATATTTTCTCCTGTTAAGTAGTTGCTTTTCATTTTAATGATAGCTTCTTTTACTGTGCAGAAACTTAAAAATTAGGTGTGATATGGTATGTTCAATCATTATATTAATGCTGATATGCGGCCTCACCTATTACCTGAGTTCTGTGCACCATTTGTATATTTGTTCAATAAAATTAATTTCTACAGGTTTAGTCAGATATTATAATACAAAACAAGTAGATAGTAAGGATGGAGATGTTAAATTTTGATATTTCCTACAAATGTTTTCATATTTCACTACTATACACACATGAACACACATATCTTATCCTTCTGATAATTTTTTTTAAGGCTAGAGCTCTTTTCATCTTTGAATAACTTTTAGTACTTAGAGGAGTACCCTATTAGTAATAATTGTTTCTGCTTAATAAATATTGACTGCATAATTGGTTACCATTTTTGGAAGGAACTCTAATAGCAAATGAACAGATTCAGATCATTGTGGCCAGGAATGAACAGCAACTGAATTCAGTAAAAGAAATTTATGGTTAGAAATGAAATTTTGTGTATATTCAAAATTTGAAATATGAAGATACTGTGATTTAATGGGAAGAGTAGGGATGTGCCTTTAGCACTGGAGTCCCATAATCTTAGACATGATCTCAAGCAAGTAACTTTATGGTGTCTGTACCTCTCATCCATTATGTGAAAACCACATAGCCCTTCTTCCTATGTCACGGAATGCTTAAAATTATTACTAGAGGTAATATGTGGGAAAGTATAAATTATGAACTTAATGTATAATATTAGGATTATGATATTCTGAGAGACAAATCAGTGATTCTGAAGAAGATACCTGCCAGACATATCACTGGCTTATTTTTTAGTTGGGCTGGTCTTAAATATGCCAATTAAATTCATTTTGAAAAGCACAGGGTAAAATCTATTAGCCATTTGAAATAAGGGATCTATAAGGAGAGTCACTACTTAATTCCAAAATTTTACCCTTGGAATAAGAGGAATGTATATTATCTGTAGAGTTGAAAATGGAATAGAGGGAAAGGAAGTGTTAGCACCTCGCATTTTCATGGTGCCACCCTACTTCGGTTTCAGTCCTTAGAGTAAAAGCTGATGTGTTCCCATCCTCTTTATTGCCTCTGGCTTTCTTTATCCCTTTCTGTTCTTATCTCCCACCACATTCCAACTAAAACCTCATCCTAAGAGACAGGAAAGGGAGAAAAGTGATGAGAATTCCTACCTCCAGTCTTGATAACAATCATGAAATATGTTTTGATAATGAAGGAATTAGAAATACTATGTGTTTAAAAATACATATGACAGTAGCTCAAAAAAGGAGGACCTCACCATAGCAGTCTACATTCATTACCAGGGGAGACAGGCCTTTCTCTCATACTTTGTTAGGATGGAAGGAATCTCACAGTTGTTGAGTTCAAACCCTCCATATCAGCACAAGGAGTTATCCTGGTGTATTGTGTTGTACAGGTGTCTTGAGAACAAAATGTTTGTTGGAATTCGGTAAGTGTTCCAAGGGACTGAAGCCCAGATATGTTCCTCTGCAAGCCATTGGAGCCTTAGGTCATGTTTGAGACAGTAAGTTACTGCTGGGTCACTGAAAATATTGGGACGTCCACTGCGGAGTGGGGTGCCATGATGAGAAGGTGATGATGTATTCTCCTGTTAATAGAAAAATGAAACTACCCCTGACTCATTCTCAGAGTCAGGAGCATTTCTCATCTAACTGCTTTTGTGATGATGGCCTTGCACTGAGCTGTTTGCTCCTTTTGCTTCATTGTTTTCAAGTCCAGTGGTCAGGAAGTATAAGCCAACTGGCTGCCATGTGGAGTCCACTTCATAGGTTCAGGAACAGTGTGCATCTATGAGACGGAGCCAAGCTGACTAATTCAGAGTGGTAAGCCACAATCCTTAGCATATCTGAGTTGTTCCTTAACACTCAGAAACACTGCGCTACTTGGTGAAGGACTGAGAGAAAGCAGAGAAAGCATTAGATTCCTGCTGAAGCCCATTACCTTAAATTAAATTCCATCCTTTGGTGGCCTATGTAGGAATGGGGATTCTCTAAATTTGAATAAGTGTATGAAGTGTATGAGGGTGGGGAAGGTTTTCTCGCATAGGCAAGAGATTCAGTTAAGATTCCGTGCAAAAGGGATTATGCTCAGTGAAATAAGTCCGAAGGAAAAAGAAAAATACCGGATGGTTTCACTTATAGGAGGAATATAGGGAATCAAAGGAAAAAAATAAGAACAAAAAAAAAAGCAAAACAAAACAAAAATAAACAGACAATTATATATCAGAGACATTCTGAGGGGAGGGGTAAAGGAGAGGGATCAAAATGAGGGAGGGATGAGCACAAGGGACTATGGAGATGGTGTAAGGATGAACGGGTGGTAGAAGTTCTATGGGAACTACAGCTAAGGAAAGAAAGCAAACATTGGAAGAAAAAATAAATATATTAATAAAAAAAGAAATAAAAAATTCCATGCAAGGAAAATTAATACCTTATACCTTAATTCTTACTAAGAAAGCACAAATTCTGGGCCTCCCTGGTGCCACTAGGGGTTAAGACCCAACCTATAAAGCTATTCTCAGCTACTGCAACATGAGGTCAATCCATGGCCAGGGAGCTACCCACATGGCGCAGCTGACTTCTGTCTCACCCGCTGCTCCCCTCAGCAATGTACTTCAGACAGTCTGCCTGTTCTGTTCCCCACTCTGTCTCTGGTGAATCCTCTCACCCCCCCACACACACCTCTGGTCTGTACCCCAGTTCTTGTGTGCATAAATAAATAAATCTCTAAAAAAAAAAAAAAAGAAAGCACAAACTCTGACCAAGGAGGCTGGGTTTTTTTTTTAGCACAGTCTGAGAACTGAACTTACTCCCATAATACAAATGAAAAGTGAACAGAACAAGTAAGAGTTAACTCCCTGATTTACCTTTTCCTTTTAGCTCTTTAAGAGATGAGCACCACAGTTACCTTCACTCAGTCTGTTTCTTATGCAAACTAGGTGATGACATTGACTCTCTTCATAAGGAAAACACTAATGAGGGGTTAACCAAGTAATGAGAGCAAATTGGAAAGATGGTATTGGAAAGATAGTAATAATATTGCTGATAGACTTCCCCCACTGGGAGAAGTGCTGCTTTCATCTGAGTCTTACTGGGCAATGTATACCACTCTCCACAGGTTCCTCAAGCTTGCCCTCTGTACCCTTCCCTCTGGGGTGCTTTGAATTATTCTTCTAAATGATTCCCTGGTTCTCCCAGCAACAGTCAGCAGCCCATACAGATATCTGTGATATCTATGATTCCTCTCTGTTTCCATCAAGTGGAAAGCAGCTTTTCAAAAAGATTATTTCCTGAGTATATATTTTACGAGTTTTCTGGAGAGCAATTTAGTAAAATACACAGTCAAAATTCTTAGAAGTGTATGTGCCCTTGCCTGAGGCATTCCATCAACACAGAGCCATTTGTCTTCTTGTTTACTTTTCTCTTCTTCCCCAGAGTCTATTGCCTGCGAAAGAAATATTAACCACTTTTAGACTTGCAATTAACCAGTTGCCCCAACTGCCTACCCAATTATAATAGGTAGGACAAATTTGTGTTTTAGTGGGCACCAGCCTTCCACAGTGCAAAGTAATTCTCTTACACAGACAACTCTTAGAGAAGAAAATATACTTCTCCAATCAGTAGGTTGCACTGTGTTGTGAAGAGCAAGGACTGAGCTGGCATTAGAGGAGCCAGTTCCCAATGCCCAGCCATTAACTGAATATGTGACCTTGGAGTAAAAGCCTCCAAGCTTAGGCACCTCATTACTAAAATGATGGAAATTTGAAGAGATCACTAGTTTTCACATTGTGCTCTACTAAGACTTAGAAGTTCCTGAGAAGTCCTCCAGGGGCCAGGTTTGGATTACATTCTTTGGACTCCTTGTTCTGGGTTCAACCAAAGCACTTGCACATTTACCTGTGTTACATAGTGGGTTTTTGTATACAACTTTTGTTTAAGAGTCAAGATTGTGACCACATGATTCAGAAAAATGGCTGAAGTAAAATCAGGGTCCACAAATTTATTTTTCAGGCACATTATCAGTACTCTCCTGGTACAGATAGAAATTAGATACGTTAAAAGATTTAGGTGGATTCAAAAATAAAATAACCCTGCCAAGGTAGTCTTTCAAACATTCCTTTCTCTGTCTGCTAGAAATGAAATGGGAGAGAATTTATTCAAACATCTATGTCCTGATTCATTTTGCATGTTGAAACCATCAGTCCAATACTTCTGCTCCATGAGTTGTATGGGCAACCCAAGTTATTCACAATCTAAAGTCTTTACAGTCCGTTTCTGTGAAATCAGTATTTACAATGGTAAGAGGTGGCAAGAAACAAGAAAATATACTGCCAAAATTAATCGCTCTAAGAAGCAGTGCCAAAGTGTCTTATTCTATTTTGAGAGGAGGTAGTCTGACCACTTCACTCAGCTTTGAGCTGAAAAGATCAGTATGTCTTTTACCCGATCATTTCAACTATAACCCTAATGAAAACCATCAAAGGCTTAAGTCCCATAAACTGAACCAACAATGGGAACTCTTCAAAGGGTGCAAAAACTAATTCAGGCACTCAAAACCCCGCAAAACAATGATGACCAGCAGTCTGCTAGAACACCTTAGGATGTCCTGCCAGTGAGAACAAACTGGGTCTCAACTGGGATGAGCTCAAACCTCCTAAAACTTTCAGGTTTATAAATAAAACCCTTCTTTCATATCTCCTGAACCCTGTGACAACCTACATATTATTTATTATTTCAGAGGGAAGCTGTATAGCAGGAAAAGGATAAGAAAACACAGTACAACAGTCTTGGTGGATTCCATGCCTGTGTCTCCATTCATTGTGAAGCAAGTGAACTAAAATCAATCATGTTTTTTTTTTCCAGCAAATTAAAGCATCTATTTGAGGAAAGCATTTGAAAAAAAATACTTTATTGGTTTTATTGAGTATAGTATATTTCTAGAGGGAATATAGTCTATAAAAGACATTTTACTTTATAAAAGAGTTGTGAAGGAAAGAGTTTGCACAATGCGTAAATTGCAATCCATTCATTTATCTGAGTTTTTTTAATTTGATGTTTTCTTCAGTGGTTATTTTCTTCCAAGTAACTGAATCATGTTTATTATACAGGGGAGCAGTGAGCCCTTTTTATGCCCTGGTAGATTTGCTGGTAGTTCTGATAGGAAAACGATATATGAACTCAGCTACTTAATATACAATATAAAGTTTATAGAAATAGCAGCAAATTCTCTAACCTTCATATTCACACACATACCTTTGCTTCCATGTTTACTTCAATCTCTACCTTTGTGTTCTGTTTGATTTTCTTTATATTCCTCAGCCCCTTAAACTTCATCCTTAGTTAATTCAATCCTTATATCACAATCCATAGTTTTTGTATCAGCTCTGTTAAAACAGGGTATTTCTCACCATATTGAAAACTATGACTGACCATGTACAAGTTAAAAAGAGATCTAGACAGGCTCTTTGCATATAAACATCATTATTTAGTTTTAATTTCTGCAGACTGATGAATACTCAGTCGTGCAGCAGAGAGACAACAGTGATCTATAATCTCTAATAGGGCATGGATCAGCATGATGATACATTAGCTAGATACTGTCTTGAGTTAATTGCCAAAATATCAGTCTGCATCATAGCGAAGCTCTGGAATCAGCTTGCTTGGGTTAACCTCATGACTGTTGCTTACAAACTAAATTATCTTATTTATCCACTTTGCACCTTGTATCCATCAGTTGCAAAAGTATATAATCATATGACATAAAATATATAATAATGCCTACCTTTATGTCATCATGATTATTAAATGATCTTAGTGACATACTAGATCACTGGTACTAGACCTTGTAAGACTATCATGATTATTTCCTCCTTCCCTCCTTCTTTTCTTCCTTTGATCTTTTTTTGAGGGCATAACTGGGAGTTTTAATAGAATGGATATCTAAGGCAGCGGTTCGCAAGTGTAGTCTCCTAACTAACAGCACCTGGAAACTTGTTGGAAATGCACATCCTCTGGTCTTACCCTAGACGTACTGAATCAGAAAGTCTGGGTTTGGGCCCCAGCTCTCTGTTCTTACAAGCTTGCTAGATGGTTCTGAATATGAATATTTTGGTGTGGGCTTTAAACCATGCAAATCAATCTCTGCTTCTAATCAAGGCAAAAAAGGCAAAAGCCTTGACTTATACTGTGGTTGGGCAGTATGACAGGATATAGAAACAGGTAGAATTACTAGAAAAACAGTCTTGAGTAACTCAGGCCATCTGGGGTGTGCCTTCTCCAGATGTAAATGAGGAATGGAAAAACAACACTAGTATCAGGTGCTGCATAGTTATTTTGTCACTCTCAGGTAACTAAACAGCATGGGTGTATTGATCAAATACCTCTTGCATAATTGGCAGTGAAAGTGTGAACTCTCTCCAGTTTAGGAAATTTTATTAGGAATTCAACATAGGAAGATTTGTTGACATTGTGTGTTTGTGTTTTTTGAGAATATGTTTCAGCATGTGAAAGATGAATTTTTTAGATTTGTTCACAAGGATCAAAATTTAAAAGATAGGAATGGACATAATAAATAATAGAATTAAGGTTTTTGCCTTGGATAAGCAAAGGTGAGGGGTTGCTGGATGTGAACTTCCCAATTTTATGGTGAAGGAGCTAGTGACCTCTGGATAGTGAATGTGTTCTCTAAAACAAACACTGAAACAGCAGCTAGTTTAAATGTATTTTCAGTTTCAATGCTCTCATCCAAGAGGCATCAACAGTGACAGGCCTAATTCAAGTAGAAATAGTATCAGACCCCCAAACAATTGTTCTACTAGGGCAAAACCTGAAATGCTCTCAGGTAGGAAAGATAGAGAATGGAATATTATTCAGCAATCAAAAAAGATAAACTCATCACCCTTCCGTGCTTCTGACTGTACCCAGGGCTTGTATAAATAAATAAATAAATCTCAAAAAAAAAAAAAAAAAGATAAACTCATGTCATTCACAGCAACATGGATGGAGCTAGAAGGAATTATGCTCAGTAAATAAGCCAGAAGGAAAAAGAAAAATATCGGATGGTATCACTTATAACAGGAATATAGGGAAACCAAATAAGACATCAGTGTAAGAGAAATAATAATAACAGTACAAAACACAACAAAGCAAAAACAAACAATTATAAATCAGAGACATACTGCAGGGGAGAAGGAGGGAGAGGGGTGAGAGGGCTGGAGGGAGGAGCACAGGGGACTGTGGTGATGGTGCACGGGTGTCTTGGGGAAGGAGATTCTATGAGGACTCAATCTGAGGGGGTGGGGGGAAAATATTGTCTAAAAAAATGTAAAAAATGATAAATGTTAAAATTAAAAAATGAAAAAGAAAAAAAATTCAGCGATTTCATCAGTATTTGTTCTATTTCTTTGAAGAATGTCACTGAGATTTTTATTGGCATAGCACTGAATCTGTAAATTGCTTTTGGTAGGATGGCCATTTTAATAATGTTAATTCTTCCAATCCACGAGCAGGGGATGTCTTTCCATTTCTTTGTGTCTTCTTCTATTTCTTTTGAAGCGTTTTATAGTTTTCTTTGTATAGGTCCTTCACCTCTTTTGTTATGTTTATTCGCAAGTATTTGATTTTTTTTTTTGTTTCAATTATAAAAGGGATGGTTTTCTTGATTTCTTCTTCAGATTGTTTGTTTGTGTATAGGAAGGCTACTGATTTTTGTGTGTTGACTGGATGGTTTCACTTATAGCAGGAATATAGGGGAACCAAATAAGACATCAGTGTAAAAAAATAATGACAGTACAAAATAAGAGAAAGCAAAAACAGATAAATCAGAGACATATTGCAGGGGAGGAGGAGAGAGAGGGATCAGAGGGAGGGAGAGAGGAACACAGGGCTGGGAGGTGATGGTGCACGGGTGCATTGATGAAAGAAATTCAATGGGGACTACACCTGAGGGGGTGGGGGGAAGCAAATATGTTTAAAAATGAACAATGATGTAAAAAATGAGAAAATTTTAAAAAAAGAATGCAGGGAAATGATGACTGGGACAGATAACCAAGATATGTTTCATTTTAAGTATATTTGAATTACTTAAAAATATTCATCTTTTCTCATAATAGACTTCTATTTTCATGTCACATTTGCCTCCTAGAGAATTCAAAACATTTTTTAACACCAATTCCAACAATATTGCATGCCAAGGTGACTAAATGGTTAGAATAACCACAACATAAAGCTTGACTAAAATAATTTATAGTAGCACAAGTAGCTTGTCTTTTACATTTATGCAAATTAAACATTGTTTATCTCTCTCCCCAGTCTAGAAAATCTGTGGAGTAAATTCTCATTGGCCTCTCATACCCTGTACATGTTGAGCTTCTTCTCTTTTACTAGGCCCAATAAATAGATGGAGACATGAAAACACTACCACAGTAACAGTTCACACAGTCAATGGCATCAGAGATCTGGGCACCTTCCCACCGGAAGGCCATCCTCTTGTAACCGTCAAAATCTAGAGTCCACGTCACCACTCGTGCTCTCTGTGTTTATGTCTAGATCACTGGACCCAGTTCTCTGTGTTTATGTCTCTCAAACAGGACGCATGCAGAGAACTTTCGGTGTGAACACTTCTTGGGGAGAGACAAGGAACATGCTGCTCTTCTGTGTTTAATGGGTTGTGGGTGCACTTCCCCTTGGGAGAAAGAGGTTGTTTTTGTTTATTGTTCTTTCAGTACGTAATTTTGTTTTGATGTTTCAAGAGAAGGAAAAACTCCAAAACTTTCTTTTTGTGTATTTCCTTTTTAAGATCTAGCATCATTTCTACTACTGGCCTTTGCCAGGTGGCTTGATGAGAATTGCTGAGAAATAGTTGTGAGCCTCTCAAGCCACGGCCTCAGCATCTAAAAATTCTCTAAATATATCTTCCATCCTTTAAGTTCTGCTACTTGATGATGGGTAGCTGCATTCTCCTCTCTGTGTCTTCAATCTCTCTCTCTTTAACTAGAATGGAATTATAGGCATGCAGAAATTTGTGAACTTTTAACCCACATAGGGCTTTTGAACAGTCGTTTTTACCCTACCAGGTACCTCTGCTCGTCTTTTGAATATGTTCTCTGGAGTGCAGTAGTTTTTCCCAAACAGAACCAGATCTAAGTCTGTAAATCCACCCCAGAATTGAGAGGTGGGGAATATGGGGAGTAGAATTGTTCTGAATCAAAACTGCTGTTTTTGAGGAGTAAGTTAAGGAAGGGACCAAATGAAGATGCTCAAAAGTTGACTCCCTGGTCAGTGGATCAGCAAATGGAAAACACTGATCATGGAAGAGTGCCTGAGGTAGAGACAAAATAAAGTTTTCTCTTGTTCAGTGTTGGTGGAGCATTTGTAGGTGTTGCCCTAAGTCGGAGCCTGGGGTTTCTATCTTTAAAATAGGAGGTGATTGCTGGCAGCTAGAGCTTGCAGGCATACCGCATGATGAGTGAGGTCATGTTAATAAAGCCCTCAGAAAAAAAAGCAACGTGAAACAGCAGGGCTATTACCGTTCCAAGATTATTTTATAAAAGTGAAACTTAAGTTCAGCCTGATGATTAACAAGCTATTAGAGTCAAGTTATTGATTCCTCTATCTTTAGAATAGCTAATGCAGTACACGCCAACAGGCCACAGGCCCAAGCTTTTCTTCTTCCTGTGCTTGGTGATGGCACTTTCCTTGGGAAAATGCAAATCATTTAGCACACACTGTGGGATGTTTTTATCACAGGTTCTAGGAGAGAAGAAAAACTTCAAATTGATTGTGTGTTTTATTTTTTCCGATAACCAAGATTGATACAAATACATGGAAATCAAAACACAAAAATTAGAAAGAAAAAAGTAAAGCGCTACTCCACATTTCTTTACTCTGAAGCAGCTGGTATTTGTACACTATGAAAATTAAATATGCACATGTGTATGATATTAAACGTGTTGTTCTTTGTTCCTATCCTATCCTACTCCTCAAAAATAATGATATCACTGAGATTTTTCATGTCAATTAATATAGGTATATTTTTATATGTAATAGGCTTCATGGGTGGCATACACAATGGTTAAACCATGTAACCAAGCTCCTGTTGGTAGACACTGAGAATGTTTATAATTTGGCTCTCATACCAATGCTTTGATGAATCTTATGTGTACATCTTTGAGCTTTTGACCATTTTTCTCTCTGTGATAAATACCTATGAAGTAGAATTATTGAATCAAAGGACTTGGAGATTTTGTATCTTTAAACACACTGCCCATATACCAGATTAATTTCCACCACACTGCAGTAGAGCACCAACTTCCCCTAACCTTCCCGATACTGGGTATTGTCAGTGTTTTTGATCTTCACCAAACTGATAGGAAAATGGAATGTCTTATGATTTTTACATTACATTCTAGCCATGTCTTATCAGACTATAACTGAATGCAGTTGTTATGTGCCAGGGGAACTGGTTTAACTCATAACACACTGTTTGGATCTATGTAATAACTAAGTATGATATAATGAGGCTATCCTGTAGTTTTGAAAAAGAAGCCAAACTTACATGTGGTTTAAATTACTATCTCATTTACACTCCCAATGTGCTAGATCATCTGGGAAGCCCTTTGGAGATGCCCCAAATGACCCCATACAAGTTGTTAGCTACACTCTCCCTAAAGCAGAGACTGTTCTGGCCCAAAGACCACACCCACAAGGAGCATCTTGGAAAGACTAGGACTCTCCAACTGAGATTGCTCCATTTTGTTGCTCATGGCATTTGATTCACTAGCAGGCATTTTAGTCCTTTTGCATTCAGCAGTAATATTTTCACAGTTTTGATGTGTTCTAAAGGTTATTGTCTCCAGGGTAGGTAATTGAAGAGATCTCACACTTCATCAGAAGCATTTCATCTTTATTACAACAGCCACACACAAGGTGACACATTTCTTTTCTCACTGATGGATTATGCCAAGATTTACAAGACCCAGTCTACATTAAAGCAAACATATGTTTGGGCAAAGATTCAAATAATTCAAAGATATAGGGTCAGCATTTTCCTAATACAAAAGTCAGGACGTTAGCCTCTAATGCCTATACCAGAGGCCAATACAAAAGTCAGGATGTTAGCCTCTAATCATTGACACAGTGTTTTTTTCATTTTTCTTTTTAACAAATATTATCTTCAAATATTCACTCTGGATTCAGTTTTTCCTGAAGACAACCATGATAGGTTTTCTGTGAGTTACCTTCTTGCAAGTTCATCTACCCAAAGCTTTTCAACTGATTGTCAACTAATTGGTTTTAAACTCTGCCATCACATATTTTCCTCATTCCTTTCAGAGAGCAGAATAATGAGGGATGAGAAGGTTATCAGAAACCAGTATTGGAAACCCAGTATTTTGAATTCTATAAGTTTATGTCTTCTGCCCAGTTTCTAAGCCCTCTTTCTAAATAACCATTTAGCTCCTACCCTGGTGTTTATATGCAGGTGGCTTGGTTAGTTAGTTCTATGCTGTACATTCGCATGCCCTGCTGTAGTTCGTCAAACTTTCCTGTGAGTAAGAGAGAACACTGTCTTCTCCAGCCTATTCCTTTTACTTCTATGTCCTCCCCCACCCCCATTTCCAACTTGTAGCATCCACAATTCATTACATAAATTTACAATTTGTTGTAAATTTGTTGATGCCTGATCTAAATCAAATAAACAGATACCCTTAGCCATACTCATCATTTGTAAACCAGTTTCTCATCATGGTGAAGTCACACTCACTGATGGCTGTCATATTTCCTCCTAGACTTAGCAAATGTAAACATTGAATATGGCATATTTGAAAGTTCTGAAAAAAGGAAGTTTAAAAGTTCTCATCACAAGAAAAAATATTCATTTTTATTCTTTTACCTTTATGAGAAAATGGATGTTATCTAAATGGAGTGGAAGTCACTTTAGAATATATATAAGTCAAACCATTATGTTGTGCAACTTAAACTTACATAGTGCTGATTGTCAGTTATATCTCAGTAAAACAAAAACAAAAAAAATCAAAATGGAGAGATAATTACTGTTACTGGTACTCTAGATCTGAGAAATCCCAGGCCAACCAAGAGATTCTGGCTCATTATTAGCACTTAACAGTTACCATGCTCCTCCCCCTGTGGCTCAATGCATGTACTTCACTATGGCTTCCCAAAATATCCTCATCTAGAATGTTAATTAAGGGATCACAACGAGGGCAGGAAGAACAAAACTGACTATGGCAATGGTGCACGGGTGAATTGGAGGAAATTCTATGGGGACTACACCTGAGAAAAGAAAGAAAACATTGTAAGAAAAAAAAGATAAAAAAAAAGTTACTCTTTTACAGGTTCAATTAGATAAAAACACTGACCGTCAATACAGTGAGGAATCAGGAAAATCTGTTATGAAGATTAAGATGAGGCCTTATAATTAGGGGGCAAAGAGCATGTTAAAACCTAAGGACACTTAGTTTCTCACATGCCTCTTACCAGTTTTAGAATGTAGGTTGATTCAATCCATATATTTGAATGTTAGTTTTATCTGTAAAATGGAATGATGATAAACGAGGTAATATATGATTGTTTCTGCATAATATTTGGTACATGGTAGATGACCATAGAAAAGGGGGTATTATTATGACTTAAGCCCTCTGCTCTTTACATTTCCATGTATATAATCAACATTTCTTACTGTATATAATCAACATTTCTCTAGTCCACCTTGGCTAGACAGATACCACTGAAAGGGAAGGAGGTAAATGAAATGATACTATCTGAACTGTACATAGAAGGTTAAAATATTTATTTTTAATTAATATTTTAATGTTTTTACATCATTGTTCATTTTCAAACAATATTTGCTTCTCCTCACCTCCTCAGGTATAGTCCCCATAGAGTTTCCTTCACCAATGCACCCGTGCACCATCACCTCAATCCCCTGTGCTCCTCCCTCCCTCCCTCTAATCCCTCTTCCTCCTCCTCCCCTGATTTATAATTGTCCATTTTTGCTTTGTTGTGTTTTGTACTGTTATTTTTTTACACTGATGTCTTATTTGGTTCCCCTATATTCCTGCTATAAGTGAAACCATCCAATATTTTTCTTTTTCCTTCTGGCTGATTTCACTGAGCATAATTCCTTCTAGCTCCATCAACATTGCTGCAGATGACATGGGTTTATCTTTTTTGATTGTTGAATAATATTCCATTGTGTATATATTCCACATCTTCATCTTCTTGATCCAGTCATCTATTTTTGGGCATTTGGGTTGTTTCCAGATTTTACCTATTGTAAATAGTGCTGCAATAAACATAGGGGTGGTTACAGATGGTCTTTTGAATCAATGTTTTTGTGTCCTTTGGGTAGATCCCTAGGAGTGGGATTGCCAGGTCATATGGTAGCTCCATTTTTAGTAGACTGAGGAAACTCCAGACAGCTTTCCATAGTGGTTGGACCAGTTTGCACTCCCACCAGCAATGTAGGAGAGTTCATTTTTCATCACATGCTTGCTAACATTTGCTGTTGCTTGTTTTTTTTTTTTTTGGTTTGTGCCATTCTTAGTATTGTAAGGTGGTATCTCAATGTGGTTTTGATTTGCATTTCCCTGATGATAAGGGATGTTGAACATTTCTTCATATGCCTGTTGGCCATTTGCATTTCCTCTTTGGAGAAATGTCTTTTAAGTTCATCTGCCCATTTCTTGACTGGATTGTTTATTTTTCTTTTGTTGAGTCCTTTGAGTTCTTTGTATATCTTTGTGGTCAGTCCCTTATCAGTTGAATGGAGTGTAAAAATTTTTTCCCAATCATTGGGTATCTCTCTGTTTTGGTTAATGTCTTTTTTGCTGTACAGAAGATTTTCAGTTTGATGTAATCCCAGGTGTTTATCTTTTCCTTGACTATCTTTGCTTTGGGTGATGAGTCTTTAAAGATGTTATTGTGATGTATGTCTTGTAGTGTTTTACCTAGATTTTCTTCTATATATTTTATGGTTTCAGGTCTTATATCTGGTTCTCTTATCCATTTTGAGTTGATTTTTGTGCACAGTGAGAGGTAGTGGTCTAGTTTTGTTTTTTCGGTTTTTTTGGTTTTTTTGGTTTTTGCATGTGGTGGTCCAGTTTTCCCAGCACCATTTATTGAACAAACTGTCTGTGTTCCATTGCATGTTCTTTGCTCCTTTGTCAAAGATCAGTTGTCCATATAAGTGTGGTTTTATTTCTCGGCTCTCTATTCAGTTCCATTGGTCTGCATGTCTGTTTTTGTTCCAATACCAAACTGTTTTTATTATTATGGCTTTGTCGTATTGCTTGAAGTTTGGAAATGTGATACCACCTTTCTCCTATGTTTTCATCAGTAGGGCTTTGGCTATCCATGGTTTTTGGGGTTCCATATGAATTTCATCAGTATTTGTTCTATTTCTTTGAAGAATGTCATTGAGATTTTTATTGGAATAGCATTGAATCTGTATATTGCTTTTGGTAGGATGGACATTTTAATAATGTTAATTCTTCCAATCCATGAGCAGGGAATGTCTTTCCATTTCTTTGTGTCTTCTTCTATTTCTTTTAACAGTGTTTTATAATTTTATTTGTATAGGTCTTTCATCTCTTTTGTTAGGTTTATTCCCAAGTATTCGATTTCTTTGTTTCAATTATAAAAGGGATGGTTTTCTTGACTTCTTCTTCTTCAATTGTTTGTATATAGGGAGGCTACTGATTTTTGTGTGTTGATTTTTATATCCTGCTACTTTACTGAACTGGTTGATTATTTCGAGTAGTTTTTCTATGGAGTTTTTAGGGTTCTTTATGTATATTATCATATCATCTGCAAATAGTGATAGATTTACTTTTTCTTTCTCTATTTGGATTCCTTTTAGGTCTTTCTCTTGTCTTATTGCACTGGTTAGGACCTCCAGTATTATATGGAAGAGCAGTGGTGAAAGAGGACATCCTTGTCTTGTTTCTGATCTTAAAGGAAAGACCTTCATCTTTTTGCCATTGAAAATAATATTGGCAGTGGGTTTGTCATATATGGCTTTTATCATGTTAAGGTATGTTCCTTCTATCCCAAGAATTGCAAGGTTAAAACATTTAAACATACCACTTTTAGGTAGATTTGTGTCAGTTGCCAATATCCCAATATCCATAGAAACAGTTTCCTAGGACAGGGGAAGTTGGAATGTCAATTTTCTTCATAGATGTAGAGAAATCCTGTTTGGAAAGCAGTAATTATCTCTCCATTTTGATTTTTTTTTTTTTTGTTTTACTGAGCTATAAATGACAATCAGCACTATGTAAGTTTAATTTGAATGATTTGATTTACATGCATTGCAAAGTGATTTCCACATCATTTAGATAACATCTATTATCCCATAAAGGTAAAATTAAAAAAAAAATGAATGTTTTTCCTTGTGATGAGAACTTTTAAACTTCCTTTTTTCAGAACTTTCAAATATGCCACATTCAATGTTTACATTTGCTAAGTCTAGGAGAAAATATGACAGCCATCAGTGAGTGTGACTTCACCATGATGAGAATCTGATTTACAAATAATGAGTATGATTAAGGGTACCTGTTTGTTTGCATTAGACAATCAGGCATCAACAAACTGCAGCCCACAGACCAAATTTATCCCCCCATCTGTTTTTGTAAATAAAATTTTATTGGACACACTCACTCATTTATATTCATGACTGCTTTCATGCTACCTCAACAATGTTGTTTAATTACAACAGATACTGTACTCCCCACAAAACTGAAAATACAAACTATCTGAGCTTTTACAGAAAAATATAGCCCTTAATTTAGATTACAGTAGCATTGTTTCTGATGGAATGGGTAGTATAAATTTCATACCAATTATAGGCACATAATAAGACTAGAGCTTAAGAAAATATATATATATATGAATTTATTTGGAGCAGGAGTGAAAATATCTCTGGTACCACCAATCTTGTTTAGATGCATCCTCAGGTAGGATTGGGAACTGGAAAGTGGAAGTGATGGTCTTTCTCTGAGAAGCAGTTTCTCTGGCCTGGTTACAGTGGGTAAAGCTGAAGGAAAATCATCCTGCTATAGAACCAAACAGGATTATAGCTCTATATAATGGCCACAAACAAACATAAAATTAAGGTGTTTTCTGCAGGTGTTATTCTAGGTAAAAAATGTCTAATGAAACAGTGAGAATTTATTTCATATTGAAAAGATCCATTTTGAATCCAAAACCAAATGGACCGTGTGCAGGAAATGAAAGGTCAATTTAGGTGACTTCATTTAGGGAAGAACTTATGATATAACCACTTCACAGCTAGACCAGGCAGAGATAGGAGCACTGATCGCCATAGGTTGCCATGAACTAGCTGCATGGATTTTTAAAATGTTGTATTGGTGCTGATGATGCATGCTTATGAGCATGCTGTAAAACAAAATAGATTCAAATCCATTTTCACTGGGAACAAAAGAAATAATTCAGACATTGGATGCTCTTCTGATGCAAACTATTGTGTAATTCAACAGTTCTTTGTGAGTGTTTTAATCTATAGTATATCAGACTATAGAACTCACTAGTATCCCTCATATGGGAAATAATTGTTCTTTAGGTGCATTTATAAACATTACCCGAGAGGATGTTTAAGCTTATAGAAATAATGAATGGATGAGTATGTGCATGGAAAATGTAGTCAGGGGACTTTTTCTCTCTGATCCCCACCTATAACCCCAACTACGTACCCTGCACGTGCACATGGCCTTCCTGCAGTGTGACAGTAGCCACACTGTCCCGGTGACACACAACGCCTATACCCAGGATAAACTTCTCTTTTAAGCTCCTATCGGGCTTTCAACATGTGCTTTGAAGAGATAGTGGTGTTACTGTGCTCTGACATACACCATAATGTCAGCACGGCAGAAGCAAGTGGAAGATTCTACTTTTCTGATAAAGATCAGTTGCTGTTTCCTGTCTTGAAGACGAAAGCTGAGCAAATGCAAAGGTCATCTGTGTTTATATTAACAATGCAAGAGTTACACTACATTTTCGCAACAACATCAGGTCATTATTTATCCACTTGTCCTTTTTTTTTTAATCATTCCTTTGAACTCCCTGCATTTGCTTATCGTGATATTTCTAAGTCTGTAAACAGCCCAAGAGTAACTGTTCTATTTCTCTAAATAGAGTCTTAGGTCATTTTATTATTCAGCATTATAAGTCATCGGAATGTACCCATCTGTTGTCCTTCCACATCTGGGGCAACTTCAACTATTTAAGCATATGGAAAACTAGAAAAACCATTGTGACGTTATTTGTTACTTTTTCCTACCACACTGTTTTCCAATGTATCATTTTCCCTGAAAAAAAAAATCACAAAGAAATGACCAGATATTTCTTTTAATATTTTTAACTAATTAAATATAACAACTTCTAATTAAACATTTCTTTAGAAATGGCATTAAACATAAAATCTTCTCATTCCCCACTTACTGCTCTTTCTGGTTTTCTGTTGCCTGATAATTTGTCCTGGTATCACAGCCACTGGGAGCTTCTTACTGACTCAGAAAAACCTATAAGATGTGAAGTCACAGAGCCTCATATGTGCCTTTCCAGTGACCAGTGGGCAGAGCTCCCTAACAAAGGAGCTGTGAGTGGGGCACAGGGCCAGAGCCAGTTCAGCCCCAACAACCTTTCCAATTTGCCAATCATTCTTTCAGATTACCTTATTTACAGGATCAAATTTTCTTATATTTGCACTTTGGGGGCAACAACCTGTTAGCAAACTTGTTTTCAATCTTTTTTACTACCTCCACTTTGACAGCGCCTTCAGCAATGAAGAAAAAGATAAGCAACCAGGTTTGAGTCACATGAAGAAAATTACAATTTGTCCACTGATTATAAGATCATTTTGTGTGAAACAGGATACACTTTCTTTCAATCATCTATTAATAGAGTTAAGGTGCTCAACATCAAGGAAATTGACAACCGTTTAAATATTTGTATTGACTAGTTTATAAACAATATGAACAGAGGCAGTTTTCACCAGACACTTGTTTTTTTCCAAGTTGTTATCTGTTTCAGCTGGAATAGGCTGGCTTATTCTGTGGTAACAACCTACCCCCAAATCTTGGCAGTTTGCAACAGTGAAGGTTTATTTGTTAATTATTCAACATGCACAACGAGTGTCAGCAAGGGCTTTGGCGCCGCATCATTCTCTCTAGGGGACCCATAAATGGAGGCGTCTCTTTTAATATTGATATTCATTATGGCGAAGGCAAAGATGAAGGGGAATTACAACTGTGGCTTAAACAAGTCACTTTCACTCGCAGGTCCATTTCAGTAGAAGAGCAAGTCAATCCAAGTCTAACTCTAGTGCCTTGAGGAAATATATTCCACCTCCAGAAGGGGCAGCAGATATAGATGAATGGTAATAAAATCATCCACGCCATCAAACCCCAGAACTGTTGCTTTATTTGAGTGTTTTCTTTTTGCTCTCTTCCTTACAGATTAGTTGTAAAACATCAGTCTGGAAACAATGCTTATGGAAATCATCTTCACTAGTTCTAAAGCAGGGGTTTCATTGGTGGTGTTTGTTTCCTGGTCTTATTAGTAGATTTTAACCATAGGTCTCAATGTAAGATCCATTTTAGGGCCACCACCACCCACATAACTACAAGTTTTTTCTATTTAAGGGTTCCACTCTTGTGTAAAAAGAGTATACCTTTCATGGAAAGGACCAGAACTCCCTCCTGATCTGATTGCTCTTGGTTTCCTCCAGAAAACTACTAAAACTAGGTACAAGGGGCTGAGGTGTCACTTTGCCACTACAAAGCAAGTCCTCAGAACCTGAGCTTATGACAACACCCTGGTAATTGAATCACTTCCTGAAGGAAACTCAGCTTTCATTTCAGCAGTAGTAATGGGTTGCCCAGGACCCTGACTTCACCCGAAGATGTCTGTATTTTGGAAGTGCCCTATATATGGGGCGATTTGTTCAAGACGTAGAGAAATTTCTACAGACTCACACATAATAGGTAAGTTGTTTGTTTTCATATTGCTTTTGGGATAGGATGTAGTCACATTTAGTGCACTCTTGCAAAACATATATTAGTATTACGTATGGAAACTTATTTATTCTACTTGATGTGTTAAGGCTTTTGTCAATGAGCATTGACTGCATTAACACCAGAGTATATCCAAATGCAAATTAGCATAGTAATGTTGGACATTAGTGATCTGAGGTTGGGAGTAGAATCAAATGTGGTTTTTTTTTTTTCAAGACAACTAAAGTAACAAGTTGTATGTTTTACAATATGAATGGGAGTAACAGTACACAAGATTATTTATCTAGAGGTTTTCTTCTCTTTGTTTTGTAGAATGACGGGACCCAAAACAGGAACATTGGCCAGAAGCAACAATGGCTTCAGGCTTGAAGTGGACCAACACATGAAGGTAAGTGTTTTCAGACTCTGGTTTCTTAGGATCAAATTTCTGCTTCATCACACATAGTCACAGCTTCCTTTACCTTTTTGGTCCAAACACGATGAAGCCTTCTGTCTACTGGCAGAACTTCTTCTGCCATAAACTGATTACAAATGCCAGTAAAATACCTAAATACCTTGGCAGTGATTATGTGGATATGTATGTTTCTGATTACACAGGAATTGTTAGAACATGACTTGGACAAGAGATACAGTTAGTCCAGGAAGAAATAATGTTTTGTTTTCCAACCAGAAAATAAGAACTTCATTTTAATCATTTTTCCCTTTCTCTCTCTTTTTCTTTGTTTTTATACCCATGAATGGGCAATATAATAAACTGAGTATAAGAAGTTCTTGCAAATAGTGTGGCCATTTCATCTCAAACATCAGATACACTGCATCTGTTACCTGGTTTACCATCTATCCACTTCCTTGCTACAGCTGTATGTCCAGAATTCTGTGTCCTATCATTATGCTTTATGGATACCATGTAAAACTTTAAAAAATGTAAATTAATTAAAGTTATTATTTAAAAATACATATCTATATATTGTATTGCATAATTTTTGCTTTCTCTAATCCTTCTCTTACAGCTCAAAAAGGTTAACCTGAGACTGATACGTGCATCTGTGTGAGTGTGTGTGTGTTTGCTAACTGAATACATTATAGGTTCAACTGGAAAAGGAAGGTGTTTAATAAAATCCCCACAGTCCTGCTCTTGATTCTGTTATCATAGTTTGCATTTTCAAATCAGTATGTCTCCAACCTTAGGAGAGAGCAACTATTATTGTTGATGGATTTTGCTACCTAATCTTGGCTCATTTTTATAAACCACGCAAAACTACCTGAAGCCAGATTCCCAGTCCACAAGAATACCCTTTCAAGTGATAAGAACTTCACTCTTCTTCAAGATCTCCTTAGACATCCTCAATTTATTAATATAACATTATCCTACTTTCCAGTGAACCAAGGAATATTGTAATGTTTCCTTCACAATGTTTAAGGCTATAGAGAACTTTAGTAATGTATCTATGACAGCAACATAAATGATATGTTCTGCTTTCTCCTAGAACAAACCTGGCAAACTGTTTAGGAACACACAATCTGGGCAAGTGGTGGAAGCTTCTAGGCACTGGGTGAACTTAGAGACTGATGTCTGGAGCACATCCATTCATACTCAGACAGAACTGCCTCCCAGGAATGCAAATCAATTTTTTAGAATGTCTGACAACTCTCAGATTAATTTAATTACTGAAAATAGGGGCCGTCCTTTTCCTTTTGTGTAAGTAATGAGTAAATTGTAAAATAGCTTAGGCGGTATTAGCTTAAAAAAAGCAGCTATATGCCAGAAAAAGTGCATTTGCCACTATAGACATGCACATTCTTATTGTGCCCTGTTATATTGTGATTTTCTGGGATATTAGAAGCAGTTTTTCCTATGTTTGCTAGTTTAAACATCAATCAACATTCATTTATTGAACATTACAATAGACACGAAGGATCTGAGAATGAATAAGACAAAGTCCCTGCCCTCCAGTAGCTCGCTGTCTAGTGATAATAATGACTAGGGAAAATGACCAGAATACATCAACTGTATTTCCTCAAACACACACACACATGCACATACATAAACACACATATATTTTATTTTTGTATAGAAGAGCTGGGGTGCAGGCCAGAGGTGTGAGGGGTGAGATACCGCATGAGGAGCAGAACAGGCCATCTACTGAAATACACTGCTAAGGGGAGCAGCAGGCGAGACAGGAGAGGGCTGCTGGTCTATATGGGGGTTAGCTCCCTGGCCGGAGATTGAACTCAGGCCGTAGCAGTAACAGTTCTGAGACTTAACCCCTAGGCCACCACGGAGGCCCTATATCTCCGTAAATATATTACTACATTTAATTCTCACACAACTTTGTGAAGTAAATATTTTATATTTGATCTTAGCCAAAAGGCCAAGAAGTAATGAAGTATTTTAAAATGAGTGTATGCACACAAACGCTCTTACACACATGCATTCCTAATTTCTCTGGCGTATTTTAAGGACTCCACCTACCCACATATGTCCTGACAAATATAGGCTCAGAGAAATTAGATGACTTGCCCATGGGCATAGACAGTTAGTGGCAGAGTTGGGATTTAAGCCAGCCAGATCTTTCTAATTCCAGAGCCTATGACATCATCTATCAAACCCTTCTACTCCATCTATTTCATATCACGCTTACTGTGTAATCCATAAAGTCACTCAGGAACTACAGATAGGTAATACATGCACTACTTAACAAAGAGACCTTAGGGCCTGGGATAGAGGTCCTGATTTTCACTAGGGTTCTGCGCTATTCTGCCCTTGCCAATAAACAGGAACCCACATATCTTGCCTACCCCTTGTTCCAAGTATTCCCAAGCCAGTACCCACACCTTCTCCCCACAACATGTAATAACCTGTGTATCCCTTTGCATTTTTGGTAACTTCATACTCACCAAAAGTATGACATCCCTTACTAGTCAAGAGACAAGATCTCACAAGACAGGTAATATTCTCAGAGTTCCTCAGAAATATCTGTTTCCAACCTGAGAGCCCACCATGGAAACTTTGTCTCTGCATACTCCAGTCTAAGCTTCTGGTGTATTTTCTCATCCGGCTTGTCAATTTCTCAAGGTGTTTACATATTGTCCTTTTATTCAAAGAAATAAGAGAGAGAGAGAGAAAGAAACTTGACTAAGTGAGATCTTATCTATTTTTGCTCTGATTATTGGTCTAAACCTAAGTGTCTGAACTTTGTCAACAGAGATAATGTTCACCTAAGGGGGATTTTTTTAAGAGGTTAAGAGGAGATAAGAAATGCAACAAGTACCTAGAAAGTATTAGTTCACAAGTGGTAAAGATTACCATTTATTGGGTTAATGTGTTGTCCTTCCCAGAAACACTTGTGTAGTAATAGAAGATAAGCAACTCTGGGTAAAGGAGTAAATTTCTAATTGTGGAATTGGCCCCTTCTGTTATCAGGTGAGAAAACTCTATCTATTTGTCAGGACATATGTGGGTAAGTAGGCTCCTTGAAACATGCCAGGTAGAAGTCTCATCATTAGATAGCCCTGGGTCTATCTCTATTAACGAAGGATAGAAAATTTGAGGATTAAAGTATAGGGATAAAAATAGATTACATTTATTGATAATAAGCAAATATATTGATTTTTATTAACATACTGATAAATAGATAATAATTATGTACTAAACAGGTTTTTTTATTTTACATTTATTAGCATATTCCATGCTCTCAACAACCCTATAAAGTAGGTACCATTAATTACCCTCATTTTGAAATTAAGGCAGCAGAACTAAGAAATTATGTAATTTGCTCAAGACCACATAGATAAAAGACAGATGAAGGATTTGGATGAGATTTTTCCTAACATCAAAGTCAGTGCGTTTTCCACTATGTCACACTATGTTTAAAATCATAGGGAGAAAAGTCTGCTGTTTGCCCTTCCTGGGTTGACCCTGGATATTCCTGGGAAATCTCATTTTACAAGGAGGAGGTGCTTTTAAGTGGTGGTCAGTTAAAGAATGATTTAATTTAATTTTCTAACCAAGCCAAAAGGAAGTGGAAAGAGTGGCATGACGGTATTTTGGATGAAATTTTTGTAATATCTGCAGCCGTGGTATATATACCATTGCCTGTTTTCCTGAGTAGATGTCAGGAAGTGAGGCCAGAGTGGGCATTGTAGCACATGGCACACGGTTGTCTGACTCAGAGCAGTATCAGCTCAGAGAGCCATGGTGCTGGGGAATGAAAATTCTGGTGGGCTGGGAGAGACAGAAAGGTCCTGTTTCCTATCATCTTTATTTGAAACCAGACGCAGTAACATCCAATGGAAGGATCAAGGGATGAGGCATCAGGAAAATGTCAAAATAAAAAAGAAATGCAAGTCTCTAACAGAGACTCCAACTCACTCCTCACACTCTACAATTGGGAAAGAGGTGATAAGGGCCCAAAAGGGTAGGAGAGAGATTATAGATTTAGGCAATTCTTACCATGCTTGTGGTGGAAAAATGAGATACGTCCAGTAGCAGAGCTGTGGAAACTATTAGAAACAGAGCTAATTGCAGACTTCTTAGTGTGCCTCAGGAAATGGGAAGGCATTTTTCCTTTTGGGGCTTGTATTTTTTCCAATTTTCCTTGTTCAGGAAAGAATTCATTCTTTGAGCAATGTAACCTCCTGCAATGATTTCTCAACTCCACAAAAGAGAATAATTATAGATTAATAATGGACCAAAATAGAAAATGCTAAATGTGTGCAGCAGATAAGTGGAAAATGTTCTGTCTTGTAAACTGTATTGTTTCGGTTCCTGGCAACGTGAAGGGACAATTCTCACCTTTGCAACTCAAAATCGATGTTAGAATTCACCCTTCTTTCTGACTGGTGTAAAATTTCATTCTCAGTGGGACTAGAACTATAAAGCTTTGTGAAGAGTAAGAAAAATTTCTTATAACACAGATATTTTGTCTTCCTTGGACTGAGAGATTTGTGGCCTTTCACACTCTTAATAGCTGGGCACAGTTTTCAGAAGGTTTCCTATCAGTAAAACTTAGATTTAAAAGTTTTATTGAGAACCTTCTATGGGTCAGGAACTGAAGCAGATATTTTATGCATGTTATTCTTTCAAAAAATTCTTCTTGAGCAGCCAACATGTGTCAGGTTTTATGCTGGCTGCTAAATCCATTCTATTGTCTGAATTTGAATACGTCCTCTGAAAAATAGGTAAAATAATACCTATTTAAAAATGAGAGATTCAGAGAAGTTAATTAATGTGCACAAGACCATGCAATTAATATCTGACAGACTGAAACTGAATTGTTAAGGGTCCCTAATTTACTGAATTCTTAATGCCCCTAGAAATCCCATTCAGAACCCACTCCCGTCATCTAGAGTGAGCGTCCAGGCTCTTGCACTCCTGACTTGTTACCTCCTTCTATAACCTACTAACCATAGAAATTAGTAAGCCCAGACCCTCAATAACTGATACTCTGTCTTTCCATGTGACCATTATCTAATATGATAAAATAGTTAAAGGGATGAAGCTGGGGAGATTGTCAGTAATCACCACCTAGTCCCAGGTCCATTTTAACCAGCCTTCTGGAGACACTATGCCAACATTTTTTTAAAAATTGGGATGAATAAGTAAGATGGCAGATAGGCAAGGTGAGAGGCAGGTATTTCAGTAAATACCTCTTGAATCAGACCCTGTCCATTTCACTTATGGCCACAGTTCTGGGAGTTTTATTAGTTTCCTCATTGATGGGTTGGCATAGGTAGGCGTGCATCACAATCATGTTCTCGGGAATGTCTTCCCAATAACCAGAGACTTGGTTTTAAAAGCATCTTCAGCCATATTGATGGAAATTAGAATTCACAAGTCAATGAGCTGTGGCTTTGTGTGACGTCACTGTGTTACATTCCAGGTGACTGATCAGAACAATTCTCTGTTAGCTGACAGAGAAAAGCATTTGGCATAATTCAGATACTACTTATAGGTCCCTTCTGCTATTGTACTGCCAGCTATTATATTTATGTTTATGCTGTTAACTCTCAAGAGTAGTTCTGTAAATGTGTCTGTCTGGTTAACAGTCTACAAACCTCAGTGATTTGCATTTGCCTTGCAGATAAAAAGGTCTCTCATCACAGCAAAACCACCATCAGGCATTGTTTTAAGTCTAAAAATATAAAATAAAATGACTTCAAAGTTCTCAAGCATTAGAATTCAATAGACCTCACACATATTTCATTTTTATGATTCCATTTGCACTTGGGAATGTTTCATACATCCAAATATAGTGATATCCAGCTGTTAATTATTTTCATGGCTATAACCAGTATTTCTACAGCAAAGTATAGTTTATGGATAAAATGTTTTTATTATCCAAATGAAAGCTCATTTTATAAAGTTTATTTTTCTTTCATTTTCCATTCTTTGAATTCCAGAGTAAGTCCTAGCTTTATACTATCACTAAGTGTATACACTTTCATTTGTATTCCTCAATCTTCATTTCTGACATTTTCAACAAATAATTTGCTTTGTAGAAGGATTAGAAGCTTACATTGGCTTTTTAGTTATCAACTAACTTTTGTCTTCTTCACACAATGATTTATAAAGGAGCCTCTAGACTCAGAATTTATCCTTTCCTCTTCATCTTACATTGCTGAAGTCGGATGAGTCTGATTACTAGGATGATACTCTTTCTTGGACAGAATTATGTCAAGGTCTTTTTGTATGTAAAGCCTAAAATGATTAGGCTGTGATCATTTTCATGTCTTCCATTTTTGGACCTACATGAGTAAGCATATATCATTATGTAAGTGTGGAGTATCTCTTTGATTGGAGATTCCACTGACTTAATAGCAGGTCTAGTACTTAATAGACAAAAAAAAAAATTATCTAAAAGTCTCAGTGTCACAGTGCACAAACTGGACCTCCCATGACTAAATATTATACACACCAAAGAAACACTTTTGGTGTCTGCTGCATACCCAGCACCCATATCCCATCACTACTCTATGACAGTATTTCACAGCCCCGCAGGTAACAGAAATGTGTGGGCTTCTATGTATGAGTGGGCTTTTACTCAGCATCATAGTGATTGGGGACAAATTAGAGAGATTTTGGGTCCTCTTTTAGCCATATCAGGGAATCTTCTCCTTCTAAAGCTTACCCAGACTTGGAATTTATCCAAATTTGAGACTACAGATCCTTTCTGAAACTCCTCCTGAGTGTTTTGTTTTTTGTTTTGCTTTGTTTTGTTTTGTTTTTAATGCGGCTAACATCTAGTCATTTTTCATGAAGTAGCTCATCTTGGAAAATCCCTCCACTACCCCAGCCTGTTTTAACTCCTAATCTAAATGCAGCATCTCTCCTGCCCTTAGCGATTGCTTTAGTCACTGCACTTTCTACACTGGATTGTGAAAGTCTTTTCCTAGGGAGGCAGTCCTTCTCCTTTATGAGTGGACTTCCCTGAGAGAAAGGACCAGGCTGTATTTATCTTTGTCTCCCTCATACCCAGCATAGAGCTTGGTTATATATAAATTCTGAAGAAATATTTGTTGAATGGGCCAATAAACTTTTGAAAATCCCACACAGGTTTCTTTATTTGTACCAGAAGTCCCTCCTCATTGCATCTGGGGGGTGTTCACAAAGACAAGTATTATAGAGAGAAGGAGAGGAAGGAAGAACATTAGCTTGCAAAACACCTTACTGCTGCATGTGAACATGAAATTGCAGTTTTGATTTCTTTTCAATGAAAATTGTCCTTAAAATTAGAATTCAGACCTTTATCCATAGTCTTTGTTATTACATCATTTCTTGCTACTGTGATTATGGCTTTATGGATTGTGTTTCAGTAGGAAACATCTGAGTGAAGTACATTTCTTTACATATTTTTATTACACCTTATGAGCTATATTTTCCCAATTTGAAAATCCTACTCAGAAAATAAGAGGAGCACTTTTTTTTTAAGAGGAGCACTTTTGATAGTTAACTCTTTTAGACATTATGTTCTTCGTAGAAAATGTAACATCATAAATATTAAAATATCACCCTTAAAAATAACATTTAAAATTAAACTGTATTTTGAGATCATTATAGATTCAAATTATAAGAAATAGTAATTATAAGAAAGTAATTATAAGAAATAGTATAGAACGATCTTATGTAATTTTTACTTAGTTTCTACCAAAGTTAATATCTTGCAAAACCATTGTGCAATTATCCAACCAGGATATTAACATTAATAGCGTCAAGATACAGAGAATTGTCATCACTAAAGGAATCCCTCATCTTGCACTTTTATAGCCACATCTACTTTTTCCCCTTGACTCACACCCTAAACCTTGGAAAGCATTAGTATTTTGTCATTTCAAAAAATGTGATATGTCAAACCCTACATGTATAACTTTTGGGTACTGGTTCTATCCATTCAGAATAATTCTATGGAGAGTCTTTACTTGCATAATTATCTGGATACTTGTCCAGGTTGTTGTGTATGCCAATACTTTATTCCTTTTTATTGCTGCATAGTATTTCACGGGATGGCTGTTTAACCATTCACTCATTGAATGGCACCTGTGTTGTTCCCAGTTAGGGGTTCCTACAAAAAAAGTTGCTATAAATATTCATGCACAGCTTTTTGTGTGAACATAAATTTTCAGTTGTCTGGGATAAATGCCCAGGAATATAATTGCTGGGTCATATGGTAATTGCATGATTAGCTTTTCCAAGGAACTGCCAAAATGTTTTCCAACATGGCTGTGCCATTTTACATTCCCTTTAGCAAAGTGAAAGTGATCCTGTTTTTCTGCATCTTTACCAGTATTTGGTGGTGTCACTTTTTACATTTTAGCCATTATGATATGTGTCTAGTGACATCTCATTTGGTTTTAATTTGCATTTCCCTAATGCATGATAATAGTAAACATCTTTTCATGTGCTTATTTGCCATCTGTATATCTTCTTTGGTTAAATGTCTCTTCTTGCCTTTTGCATATTTTCTAATGGATTGCTTTTTGACTGCTGAGTTTTAGGAGTACTTTATATATTCTTGAGTACAGTTCTCTGTCAGATACTGGTTTGGAAATATTCTCTCTCTGTATATAATTTATATTTTCATATCTTTAACCCAATCTTTTACAGGGCAAATGTGTTTAATTTTGATAAAATTAATTTTATACATAGTTGGCAATCATATACTTAAAGTTTCTCCTGATAAAAAACAGCCCAAGATAATGTAAAATTGTTCTTATATGTTCCTAGATCTCTCTCTACTAATGCCATGCAAATTTAACCTTTATAGTAATAATGAAAACAGAATTTTAAATTATAAATTGGTTAATTGCTTTTCTTCCCCAAATCTTTACTATAAATTCACTTCCAATAACATTTGTTGAGCAGCTACTCTGTTGAGTAATATGGACACAAAACTCATAATTTGTGGTTTATTTGCTTCAGGCACTTACATTTTACAGGATTACATTTAAATTCTATTAGGTAATTTCCTTCCAGGAAACTCATGATATCTTGTTTTCCAAATCTTCACTGCCTTCTGATGTAAAAGAGAAATGGGACCTTAACTTTGCTTTAACTGTGAAACCTGAAGAAATAAAAGGAAACAACTTGTATATCCCTCTGCAAGACAGTACGAATATTCTCCCAATCTTGACACTTACTTCTCAAGCCCTTTTTAGTAAACCATGCTATTTCTTAAACCATAAAAGGTGGCTTTCAAAACATATCAGAATTCAATAAAAAGTCATGTTAATGAGGTAGCACTGTAGAGAACCATGTATACTGCTAAATTTTAAGGGCCATTTTACTGTGCAATGTTTATAAACATGTGAATTATTTAATTAAATGTACATTTGGATGATAGTAAGAATTGACCACTGAAAAATAAAAGTAATAGGATTAGCAATGGTTATTTCTGTTTTTAATTTCATTCGTTTCTGGTTACTTTAAAAACAATCATTAATTTTGGTGGTCATGATCTTTACAACAAACAGCAATTTTTTTCTCCCTGTCAGGTGCCCCAGACTGCATTTTTTAACATGTAAAGATATAAGTGAATTTTATTTGACTGAGTATAGCAAAAGAATTAATTGGTGACTGAGATGGCCACAGGGTAACTTGTGTCATCATAGTTGTTTCCACAGTGATGAACTGTGATGTCACAAACTCATTAAGATTATGAGTCAGTGAACCATTTAGACTGAGGGTGAAAAGTAATAGTGCACCAGGATATATGCCATCTTTGCTTTATATGATATTATTAATTAAAATGAAGGCTGAGTATTCCTCTCAATGAGATTTATAAAGATATTACATGCATTCAGACTTGCCTGAACATGGCTATACTGGTTTTATATTGAGGTTTTTCAAACTCCAAGCAATTCAGAAAGAGAAGTTGACTTAGAATCATGTATTCATAAGAAAAGACCTTTTCTTCTCACATTCTGAAAACCTGCTCATTAATCACAGTTAAATTCACGCAAATTTTCATCAGTGTACTTATTCTTTTATTATTTAATGTCTTGTTTTTCAGTTTAAAATATTGGCACTAACTACACAGAGGAAATGGTCTTAGCGCTGTCACGCTCAAAGATTAAGAAAATAGCTTAAGATTTAAAATTAGGCATTTTCCCGGATTGCTTTAGTTGGTACATGCTTTAGGCTAGGTTTCTGACACAACCAGACGCGAATGACTTGGCAGTCCTCAGCCTATTGGCTGTGTGTACCATCTCCGTGGTAGCAAACATCCAGCCCGCTGGAAGCACGCGATTGGCTCTGTGAGTCAATTTGGTTTATACACCTGGAAGCTTGCAAACCTCCCTCTGACTTTTTGTTATCAATATCTAGTTAATTCCTGTGATTTCAAGGGTGCTCAAGGATATCAGAAGCAGTTTTTACTATGGTGTCCCAGAGGGGCCCATTCAAAAAGTCAATCTGACTTTTGAACCAGAAATTAAAAATTTGATGCTAACAGTCTGTAGCAAGGCCTGGCATATGGAAAAGGCAGCGAGGAACTGAAGTATTAGGACAGTTTAAACCCTTCAGCTCGGATACTTGGTTTTCTCGAATAATTGAGATATAACTACCTCGTGTGTGTCACAGAGTTGTTGTGAGAATTAAAATTAAAATATTTGTAGCAGCTGGATCAGTGCTTGATATAAGATCAGTGCTTACTAAATGATAGCTACTTCCCCTCTTCACAACAGATAGCAAAAAGGCCTCAGCCCATTAACGTTTCACACAAGTAAAGATTAATTCCTTTTCCCATTCCCAAAGCATTCAGAAGGTGAATTAGCCATCATTTCTATCTCATTGTTGCCCAGAGAACATATTGTTGTTACTTAGCTGGTGCAGGATGAGGGGAACAGAACTCCAAGCAAGAGAGTTTCTGTTCTCCCCACAGAACACCAATTCTCCTTTGCACAGATTCAAAGACGGTCTTCCTTCTGCAGTTTTACCTGAGCCTAGACTCAAAAGAATTGTGTTCATTATAAGCTAAAGGAAGTCAATCCATTTCTCTGCTGCATTGGCCCTCTGGCTCTTTGGCGCCTTGCACATCCTCCTCATTTGGAAAGGTTTCATCATTTCTGTCTCACAAAGCGGTCCTATTGTTGCTTATTTCCAGGGAGGGAAAAGGTGAAACATCTAAATCAGGGCTGCGGAACAATGGGTTGGAAAGTAAAACCCAAGTTGCCTGTGAGGTATTCCAAAATCTCATGGTGTACCCTTTTAAAAACTTTTCAGATAAATTTCAAAATCTTCATTGACACAATGTCAGAAAGCCTGTGATTGGGCCCAAAGGTGTTTTTCTCTGTGTACATTGACTAAGAAAAAATTCAAAATTAGAAAGTTTTATTGAGGACATGGCCTTAAAAGTATACTCCTCTGACTCTTCCTTTTCAGAGGTTGTTAAGCTAAACTTGAACTAATCTAATCAAGGTAGATGGTGGGTTCCAAACTTGGGAAAAATGTGAACCTTTATATGTCAACCTTTATATATCTCAGAAAGCAGGAAAGTATGCTTGCCTCATGCAAAGTGGCTAAGGTGATCCCTTCGTCTCTGACCTCGCCATGAACCCTTGGTCCAACATTTACTAGATAGGTCGTTCACTTATCTCCAATCCAAATAAATGGTAAAACTAGTAGTGTATTTCCTCTAGAGAGAATGTGGACAGAGGAGTAAGTAGAAGCATAAGTAAAGAAATCATGGAATCGAGGGATAAGTGGTTTGTTATATGTGAAAAGATTCAACAATGTGGACTTGATTTAAAATAGACTTAGAAAGCTTGAATAATGATAGATAATAGGAATAGTGACAGCTAATGCAGAAAAATAACAATGGTTACACATGTTTAGGGCATGTGTAGTGACAGTTAATACTAAGTTTCTTATTTTGTAAAATCTTTCTCTATATAAATGGACCTTCCTAGTAAAGATTCTAGATTGTTTTGTGGGCTGATACACATTTTTCTTCCATAATAGATATGACTAATCTAGATATTATTCACCAAAATTTCCTAGACTGTACTATGTATGGTTATTGTTTGCATAAACCTTGTCTTCTATTTGCTAGAATATCATGCTTTTTCAGTATGCATTTCAATGTGAAGTTTCTTAAATGTAAAGTGAGAAAAAAATGTATGGCTCCAGGAAATATTCTAGTGATTTTTGACATAGTAGATTCCTATCTTGGATTAGTGTCAGTGGGATAATCCTTTGATAGTGCTTGGAGATTAAATGAGACACAGACAATATAATTTCCTTTTGTTTTCCTATACATAAATTATTTTACTTGCACAGCACTTTGAATAAATAAAACACACTTCAACCTCTCTTTTTTTTTTTCTAATGGGGTAGCTGATCCTTAACCTTTTATCACATTTTTTGAGTGTCTAGAACCATGAATAGAGGAGAACTTTTACATTAGGTAAAACCTACAGAAGAAGAGCATAGAATTTTAATAAATATAGGACAACTGGCAAAGTTGAAAGGACAATGTGTCCTTAATCTTTGTTTTTTTCCTGCCACTATCACTTATATCACTTCGACCCTTTCTCTCTCTCTACCTCTTAATCACAGAACCCTCATTTCATTTAATAATATCTACTAATTTTTTGTAAGTATTTTCCTTTTTTCAAATTGTCTGCTATATGAAAGTCCAATATTTGTCTTTGTCATTCTGACTTGCTTTAGTAAGCACATAATTCTCTGAACACCTTCCATTTTGCTGTAAATGGTAACATTTTTCCTTCTTTCTGGCTGAATAGTATGCCATTCATTTTATCTCTCCTATTTTTCTACTTTGTAAAAGAGATAAGACAATATCAGCCAAGTCACTAAACCACTTGAATTAATAATTAATTAATAGATTGACATTTTCCAAATGGTGAATCTATATTTTGGTGATCATGTACATTCATTATATTTCTGTTCCCCAATGCCATGATGAAAAATGTCATTCTTTCATTAGAAGTCTAACAATTTTGTTAAGAGTAGAAGAGACACTTGACTAATGCAAAACCAGCACTTAAAACAAGCATTTTTAACTAATGAGATAACTCTAAAAGAATAATGCTCCCTTGGCTTTTTTGGCCTCACTTCAAACGATTTCTTGGTGGCTTCAAATAAAAGTCTGCAATTTTTTGGAGTAAGACCAAACAAAAGGGCTCCCTAGCTGCTGCCATTATAGTAGTGGTGATTCAAAGAGAATTTTAGGAGGTAATTAGCTCCACCGGATGTTTCTTAAAAGTCAATGACAAGTTGGGTCATCACCTGAGCACTACATCCTGATAGTCAAAATGAAGGTGGCAGGCCGCAGGCACAACCATTTGTCCATGTGCCCTGTCTATGATTGAATCTCCCCTCACAGTCTGGCTGAAAATTTCCTCATCTCTCAGCATACTGAAAAACCCAGTTTGCTTTTCTCTACCACCTCTCTCAGTTTATTTCACATGCTGGGCAGCATGTACACTATGAATGTGTAAGTCAAAGTGTAAGCATTCTCCTTGATTCAAAACAAATGTAATTCAAATGGTGACAATGACACCATCCAACTACTCCTCTTTCTTCTTCCTCCCTTTTCTTAATTCATTTCTAACAGGTCATTTATTTTTCTTCTCATGGTATTCAGGATTATTATCTATTAAGATCAATTAGAGAAGGACTAATTGACATCCCAGGATTCATCAAAAGTGAGTGTTTCATGTGGATTTTTGTTTGCTTAAAATTTGGCTCCAAAAAAGCTGAGCTATCACAGAGATTAGATTTTATTATGTACAAGGAAAGGCTCAGGTGAGCATGTTCCTCAAGAAGACTGCTTTGGTACTAGCAGACCCTGCTATGTGTTTGATAAGGTAAATATGTTATTTTATATGCATAGTCCCAAAATAAGGTCTTGACTGTAAAACAAATCTCCAATACGAGACTAATTTGTTGAATTCGGGACTCAACTACTATTTTGTTTTTGAGTATTAACAGATATTCTTTGAGATCATACCACATATAGGGAACTAAAGAATAGAATAGAACTAGAATATGTGTCAGACAAAGCCTTTAAATGAAAATTGCCACATGCTGATTCAGAACTGAAATAGCATTTCATTCAACTGCAGTCCTTAATCAGAAGAACCTATTCTCTCTTCCCTGACGTGGGTATGATGCACCTTCAAAAGCAACTGAGTGACTGGTTTCCTTCTTCAATATGCTTCTGGGTTTGGATAGACTATGCAGAGACATCATCTGGGAGTGATAGGAGTTTACAGAAAGACAGCTCTTCCTATAGGCAAAAGAGGTGCTGGTGTTGGCAGCAGCAATGTAAATCAAACCTTTGTGCACACACTCTTGACTATTTCATTAGTATCTCTTCTTGCTGTACTAAAGCACTTGAGGAGAGAAATGGATGAAAGACTTGGGAGGCTTCTCATTTCCATGCCCAGCCTCTCTACCTTAATTGGGTGGGGTCAGGAGGGACAGTGAGTCAAGATGAAACTAAGTTCTGCATTGTAATATAGTCAGGAGCAGAATCTGCTAAGGATTTCTTTTAACACACTGCCAAGGATATTTAGTTCTCAGTAATCTAAAAATGTGTGTAATAAGGTTATTTCAATTATATACTTCACAATAGGAACACCAAAGTCCAAACGCCCTAGAAAATGACAGCAGCCAAAAAAACATAGTTCGGTTTTTCATTGGAAATGGTATGATCAAATCCTCTGACACATGCCTGCCACCGTCATAAAATCATAACAAAGCTAATCACTGGGGAAACATTTCAGTCAAATGTCGCTATATAAAGAGGGAAACAGGTGATCTTGGGACGTCAATATACATGAATACCAACAGCTGCATCTGTTTTAAACTTCATTCTACTATTTTTTCTTAGACAGTCAGTTCCAATTTTCACCAAAGGAAAACTGAAAAAAATAAATAAATAAGTTTAAGATTCTATTTAGTTTACAATTGATTGCATGGCTTTTTTTTTTTTTTTAAAGGATGCCTTTCTTGGGCTTCCCCGGTGGCGCAGTGGTTGAGCGCTGGGTTGTGAGGCTGCCTGCAGCCTCTGCAGTGCAGGTTCGATCCCTGGCCGCCGGGTAAGGGTCCCACATGGTGCGCAGACCTCTCTTGCCACCCGCTGCTCCCCTCAGCAGTGTACTTTGTTAGTCTGCCTGTTCTGTTCCCCGCTCTGGCTCTGGTGAATTCTCTCACCCTCCTGCGCTTCTGACTGTACCCAGTGCTTGTATAAATAAACAAATCTTTATGAAAAAAATAAAGGATACATTTCTTACTGTAAATCCCTAACTATGAGGACTTTTTCCAAAATGTAAATTTCAAGGATTGAAATATTGGTAGGTGATCACTAACTTCATTAGGACATTATTTTAATGTGTCTATATTTAATCAGATTATAATATGCAGGCTTTCTAGTATTTAGTAATATATGTTCTTTTCAATTTAAGTCTCCACTATGTTTTATCATGAAAAGAATAAAAAGATTTACTATAACACCATAGAAGCAATTGATAAATCATTGCTACATTTAGTGGTGGTACTATTACCTGGGTCGAAACTGGGGAAATAATTTTTTTTCTGCAATTAATGTTGATGTACACAACTAGACAAAAAAGCATTGAACACATAAACCACCAAAAGATTTTAAAAATTTCCTACTCAAGACTTCCTTTGCCATTGATTAATGTTTGGTCCCACTTGCTTCAGATTTTGCTTTCAAGAGTCTTTCTTATCACCTCCTTTATTTTATCAATAGAAATAAAATATCTAGAGCTTAAATGAGTGTAACCTCTCAGGATTTTAAATTTGACACTTTCGTAATTTTTACATAATCATATCTTCAGGGGATTGGAATTGCTCTTTTAGCTGGCCTGAGTTTGAGAAGAGGATCCAAAGTCTCTGAGTTGTTTTATTTTATTTCTTTTTACCCCCTAAAGCACTGGAAATGGTTGGCCCTGATGTGCTTCTAAAGCAACCGCAAGATGAGGCAAAACAGGATTGAGATGAAAACCAAACTCACCCACATCCTACGTCAATTAGCTATTTTCTTTTCTTTGTAAACAAGAAGGGGGAGAATGAGGTTATAGCTTTTACGGTAGATGTTCCTCTGCACCTCCTGCCCTCCCCAGAGTTCTCTTCTTCCCTACCACTCCCCCAATATAAGCTGACAACAGAACATGTTTTCTCAAAGTGCTCATTGTTTACTCTACTCTGGCTTCATCTTGAAGGTCATCAGAACACTGAATTATCTTGGAGGATCTTCAGAATTGTGTGTGAGTGTGTGTGTGTGTAGGAGGCATGTGAAGAGGATTGAGAGATGGGTCTCTGAATAACATGTTGAAAGAAGAGTTTTAAAGAAAGTGGTGTTTAAAATTGTGCAAAGTGCAATCAGTTGACGATATAACTGGAAAGCAAAGAGCTCAATGATTTTGTTGATTGTGCCTCTAGCCTGAAAAAAAAGACAACAAATAATTCTAAAATTGCTAAACTCCAGTGTTTCATTTCTGTGTGTGTGTGTGTTTTAAGGTGTTAAAAACAATAAAATCATAAACAGTGTACTTTTTTGGACCTGAGCACAGAAAAATTTATTTATTCCTTGAGCTCCTGTTATGTATATGCCAGGCAGTGTACTGGACACCAGCAAAGATGAATAAGATATCTACTGGCATTCTAGCTTATAGAAGAGACATTAAACCAAAGACTGGAAGTGTGCTGTGGCAATGAATAAGTAGATGTGATGGTATCACAGATTAAGGATACAGCAACTAAGTCTTAAAGTGTGAGAGTTACATGTGGAAATAAACGAAGAGGGCACTAGTACTTTAGGGGTGAAAAAACCTGTTTGCTAGTGTGCATTTATGGCACATTATAGTATATTCAGGAAAGGTACAGGGTTCATGTGGCTAGCATATTAAGTTGTGGAATGGCAATGGGATGGCAAAAAGAGAGAGAGAGAGATAACTGTATTATCAATTAACCAAAGTAATTGAATTATGATAGAATTTTGATAACATCTATAAAAATCTGACAATGTGATAGACAGGTGCCTATGAGAGACTAAGGATAGAACATTTAGAAATTCAGACTAAATAGGAAGAGATCATTGTGTTAAGCATCTGATGTGAGGTGGACACTTACTCTATTATTTTATGTATTTCATGTCCTTTAGTTCTCATCACAAGCTTATGGGTTATAATAAGTAAAGAGTTAAATAAGAACAGAATCCAACAAAGATAAAATGAAAAGCAGAGAGAGTGTTTTAGCTCTTTATCTTGGGCTGTGTGCCAGAAAAGTGAGGAGCACTTCAGGAAAGCGATTGGGTCAGCTGGTTGCCTTGGCTTTGTTCATTTATGGGAATGTCTGTGAAAGTTTTGAAATTAAGAGAAATCAGTTGACTAATGACAAAAAGAGGATGTCCCAGAACCATTTGGAGAAAAATTGGGAAATCTCTCTGGGATTGACCTCAATTACTTTTCAGCAAAAAATGAGATCTGAAGGAACATACAGATCTTCTTTGGCCTTTCAATCTTCCATATCTCGATATTATAATCATATTTTTCTCAGGGCAAAAATCAGTGCATTCATGGGAATGATATCGGGTTGTACATAAGAACTCCTGTTAGACCACCTGTGAAAATCTCTTGTCAAATTCTCCCTTGAAATCTCACCAGCTGGATCATCTGCTTCCTTGCTTAGTAACACCATTTTTTCCCAGCTATCCTCTCTCCTGCCTAGAAGCCTTAGCATGGACTGTACTAATTTCTATCCAGAAATCTGTACAAACTACTTCTTGATATTGCCATCCAACAGAGCAGGATCTTAAAAAGGGAATGAAAACTCAAATGCAATCTTCTTCCCTGCACATGAACAAGGAAAGTTTCCTTTATCCCTGCGGGGCAAGAATCTTCTCTTCTCATGAGTCGCCTTTATCACTTCCATGTTCTATCCAGTGGTTATTTATGTCACATACAAAAATTTCATGTCTCAGGCAATTGAAGTATGAAATTTGGGGCCTCTGTTGATCTGGTTTTATAAAGACAGGGATTCAATTGTTCAAGATGCTTGTAGCCACTTTGTTGCCTGATTGTCACTTCTTCAGGTTTTACATTGGGGGGGGATTTTTATATCCTTAAATTCCAATTCTAATTTTTGTTTCATGTTTTATTTTGCTTCATCTTGTTTATTTGGGGGATTTAAAATGTGTGTGTTTGCCTATCAAGTTGGTTTCTTTCTAGTCAAGACAATTCCAGAAATAAGTGTTTAACTGAGCACCTACTATAGTGGTAACAAGACAATATTGTTACAAATGAGATCTAAATCTAGTTGGAGAGATGACACATGTGAAGTAGGCTGAAAATAAAAAGGTGGACTACACATGGAACTGTCACAAATTAAGTTATAAACTCAGGGATAGTGGTTTAGATTTTGAGATGGGGAAATCTTCACAGAGGAGGTGATATTTAAGCTGGTCCTTGAGTAAAAATTAAGATTTCATGAAATGGAAAATGGGGAAGGGCATTTCAAGATCAGGAAGCAGTATGAATAAAGGTAAGAAGTGTGGGTATGTCTTATCCATGGGACAGTAAATAGTACAGGGCTGCTGACACCTAAAGTGTATAGGCTAGAGGAAGTGGAACAGCTAATCCTAGATAGATAGATTGTGCCTTTATTGTAGAAATCTCTGTATACTATGCTGAGAAGCTTTGAGTTAATTCTCTTGGCAACTGTGAACTATTACACATTTCAAAAGACAAATTTGGTGGAAGAACAAAAATATAGCTAATGCTGTTCCAATATGTAAAGTTCTACTGGAGTCCAAGAGTATACATAAAAAGTCTACCCCATGTTCTTTATTCTGCTTGTGCTATTTGAACCTTTTCTGTCTCTGGTGAATCCTCTCACCCCTGTCCCTTCACCCCTGCACCTCTGGTCTACACCTGAGTTCTTCTATGCATAAATAAATATCTGTAAAAAAATGAATTAAGAAATAGTAGTATTTTCTCTTTTATACAATATTTAAATAATTTTTAGTTATAAACCCATACTTCTTTCCCTATAATAAGACATTTATCCCAAACAGACACCATTTTCATGGCAAGTGAAAATGAAGTGAATGAGTTGGTTCTAGTCAAAATATAAACTACATTTTCAATTTTAGACTGTCACTTTGCATTGTTGTCTACTCTTATTAAGTAGAAAAGTCCCAAGAAGTTCTAAAAAAATTATGTCAATTTGTGAGTGTACTACTTTTCAGGCATTAACCAGATTCTAAACCTGTAACTTTGCTGTGACTTTGAAGAATTTCCTGAGATTTTCGGTCTTTCCTTGAAAGTTTGGAATGCTTATGGACAGATATTTTTTTCTTTTGAAAAAATATTTTGGTTAATATTGGAAGGAAATAAATAACTGAGCTGGCATATATCTTTCTTCTTAATATGTTCTGTTTGTAATTGATGTCGTATTGATGAACTAAGTATTATCACTCAGTGTACACGAGCTATTGGAATTTTGTGTCAGTACAGAAAATTGTGTTCATTATTTTCGTTCTCAATATAAACTAGTAGTAAATCACCACATAAGGGGGTATATGCATTCATTTCTCCCACATAAACTTTTCCTCTGCTTGCGTAAACATTTTCTTATTATCACAAATAATCAACAGAAGAGTAGCAAATGCAAGTTTAGCTTTTCTCCAGAATGTTTATCATGGTTACTTTAAACTGTTTATAGGAGAGAGAGAACTATAAATGTCCTTCAGGAGGTGGGCAGGACCATATGGCTCAGAAGGCTTTTCTGTGATAAAATGTTTGGTTAAATTTTAGGCAACACATGGTCGTTCCATAGCAATTATTTGTCATTTCAAACATTGTTGTTGATATTCAACTCCTGAAACAAATAAAGCCAACCTAAAACATTTATAATAACTTTAGCAATGAGGTTCATTCTAGAACTGCTAGGATCCAGCTGCACGCTTGCAACCCATCCTCCATCAGTGGGGATGTGCACACATCAGCCTTGGGCCATGCACAGCAGAGTATGCTAGGGAAAGTCTCATTCTCCTTTAAAACAACAAATGTATTCCACCTCAGTGTTTTCCAAGTTGGGGTTTTGCAAATTTTTATTTTCTTTAAGAAAATAATCCATATATTTCATAGGGTTTCTTGGTTTGTCTAAATTCAAGTAGTAATGAATGAGTTTAGTCAAGGAAGAAATAGACATCTTCCCAAGACCTTTACCTACCTCGTGTTTTCTGGAGTGCCTACTTTATTAACACTGACAAGACTAAATCTCATCTTGAGCAAACCCTCCAAAAGTCAACCTAGACAAATACTCCTGGAAGCATTTTTAGAATATGTAAATATACACTTATTTACATAAATTAATTATTTGGGTGGTGTAATCCATTGAAAATAATTTCTTTTCTTTTTTTTTTTGGCAAATGTTTATTGACCCTAACAATGAAAAATAGATATCTTGCAGTTTTCATTTAATTTAGGGAAGGTAGTTGTTTGGGCCCCTCCCATTGTCTCTATGTGAAAAGAACACATTCCCTATCACCCCATATCACATAAACATGTGCTTCTCTCTCTTCTGTGTTTCTATATTTATTGAAAGGTGTTATGTAATAGATAAAGAATTTAATAAGGTAGTCTTTAATTTGAGATATTCAATACAAAAGGGAAGACAATAATGTCAACCAAGAATTATGACACATATTCAGTGTGACATCTTTTACACCACTGGTAATAAAACTCAAAGAAGGCCTCCCCTGGTGGCTCAGTGGTTGAGCGCTGGGCTGCGAAGCTGTCCGCAGCCTCTGCAGAGCCTGTTCGATACCCGGCTGCCACGAGGGTCCCACATGGCACGCAGACCTCTCCTGCAACACCTGCTGCTCCCCTCAGCAGTATATTTCCTCAGTCTGCCTGTTCTGTTCCCCGCTTTGGCTCTGGTGAATTCTCTCACCCTCCCGCACTTCTGACTGTACCCAGTGCTTGCATAAATAAATAAATAAATAAATAAATAAATCTTTAAAAAAAAAAAAAAACCCTCAAAGAAGAAAAATGAATTCTGATGGGTGTGTAGATAAAAATAAAGAACACTTCATGAACAGATGGCATTTGAGTAGTCGCTAAGGAGTAGTCTGATTTTAAGAGGTAGAAGAAAGAGAAATTATGCTCAGAACTCTTAAAAAAAAACTTCCTTTTCCTTTCTTACTTTCTTACTTCTTTCCTTCTTTTCCTCCCTTATCTCCTTCCTCTTTCCAAATACACAAAATACCTAACTACCAAAATAATGAACATTAATTTTCCTTTGGGGTTATTCTCTTACCCATTACTCCAAACAGTGCATTTCATTAAGTTATTTTCATCAGAAAGTTCGAACATTTTAAAAAACAAACATTAAAAATAAAATTTTGAAAATAAGCAAAATAGAGGATTAACAAAATCTCTCATCAAAATTTGTGTTTGGGGCCTCCCTGGTGGCGCAGCGGTTGAGCGCTGGGTTGCGAAGCTGCCCGCAGCCTCTGTGGCGCCGGTTCGATCCCCAGCTGCTCCCCGGCCACCGGAGGAGGGTCCCACATGGCGCGCAGACCTCTCCTGCCGCCCGCTGCTCCCCTCAGCAGTGTGCTTCGGTCCTTCTGCCTGCTCTGCTCCTCGCTCTGGCTCTGGTGAATTCTCTCACCCTCCCGCGCTTCTGACTGTATCCAGTGCATGTATAAACAAAACAAACAAACAAACAAACAAAGAAAGAAAACATGCCTCTATAAAAAAAAAAAAAAAAAAAAATTTGTGTTTGCATTTCACTTTGTAATATTATGCAATTGAAATTCTGAATTACAGCTAATAGTTTTTCACTGGCCCAGTCTTCTAGTTGCAATGTGGAATCATTTGATTAATACACGTACTATAACCATAACTGGTATTTATAAAATGGTTTACAGTTTACAGCAGTAGCTCTTTGTTGTATATCTCTACTTTGTAGGAAGCTTAAGGCAATTTCTCCATTTATTTTCTTGTCAAGTATTGGAGAACTATTGGCATTAAATGGGCAGGGCCAAGGGTGGGCAAGGCAGCTACAGCTGAAAGAGAGTCCTGCATCCCTTCTGATGCTTAATGTCCAGCAAATACTCATGTAAATGAAAATTTTCTTTTAACCAATTACTAACTGTTTTATATAGAATTTCAAATGATTTGATTAGAGTTAATTTTTAGGCACATAGTTATCATTAAATCAAATAAAAATGTATTTTGTTTTGCTCAGTTTACTGCATTTTTTATCATTTCAGAGAATCATATCACACAATAGCTTGTGTTAAGTCACTAATGTGATGCAAGAATGTATAAGTCTTCTAAGTAGAAGCACAAGCATCTGACTGCTTCTAATAGCCTCTAGACTAATCCTCCCCAACATGTACCTAATGAAATATTGTGTGGTATAGTGTAAAGGCATGGATGCTATAGATTGCTTTCATTCTCATACCACATACTAGCTGTGTGACCTTGGGCAAACTACTTTACCTCTCTCTCTCATTTTCCTTATCTGTGAAATGGGGTTAATACGAGGTCTTGCCTCATTGATCATAAAAAGGTTTGAAAGCTGAATAAAATGCTAGGCATAGGGTAAACATGACAAAATTGTTAGTAATTCTTCAAAACTCTAATGATTAGTTGTGTTTTGGAATAAAATTTATTTTTTAAAAATAATTGGGTATGTATTGTATATGTTATGTACACTAGTAGTGGAAACCAGGAGAGCATATATAATAAACACATTGATTTTTCTACAGAGAAACTTCAGGCTATTTAACTGGGCAAATGAAAGACCACATGAGCTTCATGTGTGTTTATGTCAAGCTTGTCATGAAATGACTTACAAAATTGTGTATTTCTGAGCCATTTGAATTGTACAATTGTGAAAGAATTATGCATCCACTGTTTATTCTTTTATTATTAGTATTTTAGTATTATTAATTGCAAATTATTTTCATTTTTTATGTAGTCATTGTTTCGATTATTTATAAAGGCTTCTATGTAGATAAGTACAGCAGCTACAAATTTCATCTCAAGAGAGTTATGGTGCTTAACAAACCTTTGTAAAAGAGAGTATTGGGTCTAGTATGGTTGAGAACCACTAATGTATAGCCTTTTTTAAAGATACATATTAATTCACTTAATGTTCTTCAGAACCCTATGAAATTGAGCCATAATTTAGAGAGAAGAAAATTAAATACAAGGAAAATTAAAAACATGTCCAACGTCTCACCCTCAATAAGGCAAAGAATTGATATTGACCCAGATCTTGGACTACAAGTCCTAACCCCTCTCTCCCACTCCTCTTCCTGGTACACCCTGTGCTTAGTCGGTAAATCACAGGTGACTGTGGGTCTAAAACAATAGGAGAGAACAGAGGGCAAAAATAATTTTTGTGCATCATATATCCTACAAGGAGCTAATATCCAAATTCGACAAGAACTCATAGAACTCAGGCCTCCCTGGTGGCACAGGGGTTAAAGTCTCAACACTATTAAGCTATGGACAGCCACTGAGGCATGAGTTTGATCCCCTGCCAGGGAGCTAACCCTCATGGGACAGTATACTTCTCCTGTCTTGCCCACTGCTCCCCTCAGCAGTGTATTTCAGTAGATCTACCTCTTCTGCTCCCACTCTGTCTCTGGTAAATCCTCTAATCTTCTGCACCTCTGGCCTACACCCCAGTTCTTGTATGCATAAATAAATAAAAACAACTCTAAAAAAAAAACTTCATACAACTCAATGACAAGAAAATAAATAATCAATCAAAAAGCGTGCAGAAGAACTAGATACTTCTCTAAAGAAAACATTCAGATAGACAACAGGCACATGAAAAAATTTGCATCGTCACTTATCAAAGAAATGCAAATCAAAACCACAATAAGATAACACCTGTGAGCATGACCCATATCAAAAGAAGAAAAACAGCAATCTTTGGCAAGTGTGTGAAGGAAAAGGAAACCTCATACACTGCTGGAAGAAAAGTAGACTGGTCCCGCTTTTACAGAACACAGGATGGGGGTTTCTCAAAATATTGAAACTTGCTCTATCATATGATCCATCAATCCCTCTCCTCCTAAGAATCTACCCAAATAAATCAAAAACACTAATTCAAAAGAATACCCGTACCCTTATGTTTAGTGCAAGATGGTGTGGTACATATACGCAATGGAATACTACTCAGCCATCAAAAAAGATAAACTAATGCCATTTGCAGTAACATGGTTGGCACTAGAAGGGATTATGCTCAGTGAAATAAGTCAGAAGGTAAAAGAAAAACATTGCGTGGTTTCACATATAGGAGGAATATAGGGGAACCAAATAAGGCATTAGGGAAAAATAATAGCAATAAAAACAAAACAAAACAAAACAAAAATAAACAGACAACTATAAATCAAGACATTCTGCAGGGGAGGGGGAGGGATCAAAATGAGGGAGGGAAGAGCTTAAGAGACTATGGTGATGGTGAATAGGTGAATTGTTGGAAATTCTATAGGGACTACACCTGAGAACATTATAAAAAAAGTTGAAAAACGATGTAATATATATATAAATAAAAAATAAATGCTCAAAAACACAATTTGAAGGGATATGTGTACTCCTATGTTCATTGCAACACTATATACAACAGCCAAGTTATCAAACCAATCTAAGGTAAAGAAGATGTGGTCTATATATACAATGGAATTCTACTCAGCTATAAAGAGGTTGAACCTTGCCTATGGGATGACATGGATGGAGTTGGAGGGGACTATGCTAAGTAAAATACATTAGAAAAAGAAAGACAAATACCAGATTATTTCACTAATATTCAGAATATAAAAAACAAATCAGAAGAAAAGACAAAACAAACCCTTGGAACATGACTGAAGAACTGAGGCTCCCAGGAGAGGGATGGTAGAGAGTGATGAGAGAAGATGGGAAAGGGGACCTGCAGGGGAAATGGTTTTCAGGCTTTTCTGCCCTTCCACCATGAGGATTGCCCTGCCTGATGGGACACCTGCAGTCGTTACATTGTTGTAAGCTGTTTTGTTTACTTCTGTGGGCCATGGGAGGAGTATTGAGATAGTCACCAAGAGAAGCAGAAGTAGGAGGAGAGGCAGGAGAAAGAAGGGGAGAAAGAAAGCCAGGAGAGAGAAAGGCCCAGAGCAAAGACTTGCTGGGGGCTTGGAGGCCTCCCGGCCTCTTGGTCCCCCCAACACCCCTGCCTGCCTTGTACCTGTTTGCCATACTACAAGTGAAGCTCAATAAAAGCCTGAGAAAGCCACCAAGGGCTCCAGGACTCTCCTCTACTGGGTCTGGTCTGCTGGGATCATTAGAAAAACCTGCTCAGTGGCCATCCAGCCACTCCAGGGCCCCATTGGACTATGGGGAAGGATTATTGAAGCTTTGGTGGGCAGTGTGGTGTATTTGTAGAGGTATGAACCTATACCCCTAAAACATATGCAGTGTTGTAAATCAAGGTTGCTTCAATAAACATATTTTCTTTAATTAGCAACTTTCCGTCAGAAGGTTAGTAATCATAAGGTTTATCATGTTATTATTTAATGTGGCTTTGTTTTCCACTTAACTCACTAACTAAAAATTATTTAGTACCTGTATCTCTTTAGCCCTTTGTCCTCTGAAAATATTTGCATACTGAAGAAATTTTACCTTCAACAGATTTTCTTGATCAAAACTTCTTTGGAAAACAATACCCAAAATCTTAACTAGGTTTCCACTAGAGAAATATGTAGTTGGCAGTGCTCGACAGTGCAAAGGACACTCTAGAAAATAAATTCAGGCCCTAATTTAGCCTAACTAGACAGCATGATTGACCACAGGCAAATTGCTTGCCTTTAAGAATCTGTTTTTTCATTTGATTTACCATGAGAATGGACGGAGTTACCCCATATAACATAACCAGGATACTGTCTTCCAATTACATGCACATTCAATACTAAACTATTTCTCTAGCTATAAAATAAAGGATCTGTACTGTATCAAGAGCCTCTCTACCTTTGAAATTCAATTACAATAGATTAATTCCAAATTATTTTTCATGGAACCAACTTTCTATTGATGACCCATTGATTTTTCTAAGTTCTGAGCATTTAAGCACAACCCAATTTGAACAAAAGTTTTAACATACTAATTTCAATGTTTTTACTAATAAATTGTATTTCCAAGATGAACCAAAACAATAGAGCAGACTTTGCTCACAAGGTGAATAAAGGATACTGCATTAACCAGTCAAAATATTTTTTAAAAATCAAGAAGCAATCACTGAATAACTTTCCTTGATTTAGGTAGCAATTAAGTTCATAATCAAAAGAGACTGATAATCACAGCTGAGGAACCCAATCAGCCAGAGCACAATGTATTTCTTTAAGCCTCTTGAAAGATCACGTCACAGTTGAAGAGGAGAATCTGCTTATGACTAATGTCCCTTGATCTTTACTAATTGTTTCATTGGATGCAAGGCTGTAGAGGAAAAATTGCATCAAACAATTTTTTCTCCTTTGTATAGCTATGTTATTTAATTTTAGAATTATTTTCAATGTATGTTCAGCAGAATTTTCTATCATAAGAAAACAAAATCTGTAAGTGAAAACAGTACTTTTTAAATCCTTGCAGTTAATAAAAATTTAGCTGTGTGTTCTAACCTGTAGTCTTCATTATTTACACTCTGTTTGCTCATATTACCTTCTTTTCACAACAGAAAGATGGCTCTATTTTTTTAAGCACCTGAGAAAAATATAGATTCTTATTGTTATTTGCCACTAAAAATAGATCTCATTTAGAAACTTTGTCTCTTTCCCCAACTGCAGTGCATCACAGTCCTACCTACATGGGAGTTTCTTTGTTTTTCATTTCTAAACTAAATCTAGACCATCTAGACTGTTAAGCACTGTTTTACATACAAGAATAAATAAAACCATGGACCCTGGCCATGAGGAACAGAGAGTCTAGTCCTATATCACACCAGTCTTTCCCACAAAGTGCTTTTCATTGTCAGTTGTTACTTTCCAGGTGCATTCCTTTTTTGCAAACTTGTAGAAAGTAAATCATTTCATCCCCTTCGCTTATGTTTTTTTCTCCAACTGAAATGATAGAAGCTAGAATTGACAACTCTATAGTAATTTTAAAGGACTCAAGAATTCCTATTCAGATTTCCTATTCAATAATCCATTTAAGAAAATATATTTAATATGACTTCTCTTAGGTGGAAGAATAAGCAATAACTACCAAAAAGAAAATGTTTCCACTTTAATCTTTTCTTTTGAATGGCATTTCCCTCTGTTCATTTGCATGAAAATTAGGCCAAATCATTTAGCACCTAGAACAAGGTATACAGATTAAGGGATTACTTCATATTCAGGAGCAGTTTTATAGGAAAGTTTTTGTGTTGTTGTATTTTGTCTTAATAAGAAAAGGCATAGAATCAGGAAGGAGGAGTTTCTATGTAGCATTTATATATAAAGAGGAGATATGTATGTCTGTGCTCATGGTTACCTACATGGGAGGGCATGCAAATTACTTGAATGCATATTCTCCATAGTACAGAAGGTTTTGCCTTCAGCATTTAGAGAACTTAAAAAAAGTACATCAGATCCAAGTTCAGACAATCTTTCTCTGACCGGACATAACTTTAGCTTTCCATTCTGTAAGCATGGATCAAAAGTTAAAAGGAGAATAAAGTAACTAGAGACTTAATCCCAATCGTTCCATATTTCAAAAGTCAAAGCTTCATCATAGTCTGACTATAGGAAATAAGTCTCCCAATACTAACACATTTCTGCCTAATTTTATTTTATTTCCTGTAGCTTTATTAATTTTGTTATGGTATTTTCATGTATAAATATCTATCCAGTTTATATCTTTGTTGCAGATTAAGTCATTTCCTTATACAGCTGCTTCCTCTCCCTTCTACCAGTGTCCTCCATGAATAATGAAGTGAATAATCTTATTTGTAAGGTTAAGGTAATTCTGATGATTAGCATTACCAAGAAACTTATGTTTACTCTGGATTTTATGCTTGTTCTTCTCCCTTCCTCCCCCCCAATACAGCTAAAGGGGAAGGGAAAGAGCTGTCAGATTGTCCACTAGGCAAAACTTTAAAAAAGTAAATATCTCTTCTAGTTTTATTTCTATTATACTGATTACTCATTCTCAGTGGCCTTCACTCTTTTTCCTTTTGTTTGACTTCCAAATGTCCAAGTATCTGGGGCCTCATTTTCTTCACTTATTATACCTAGTCAAATACCATGTGTACTGAAGACATACAGTCCTAGTTCCAGTCTTCTAGAACTCCAGACTGGTAGATCCATTAGGCATCTCCAGTTTGATAGAACACATCTACAGTTATTTTGCTGATTGTGTACATCTCAGTAAAGACCTAAAGACTGCTATTTACCTAATTACTCAAGAAATTACTCAAGTCATTGGGTAGAACATCAACATCAACATATTCTATAACTTCTAATTCCAAACATCCCTCAGAATCCTACCATTTTTCTGTTTATCTCTTCTTAGCCCAAACGATTATAATCTCTTGCCTAATTTAGCAATGATTTTCAAACTCAATTTTTAATTTTACATTTGCCCCTTCCAGTGACTCTTCCTTAGCTCCTCCAAAATAATCTCTTTGAGACATGAATTAAATTATGTGGTTCTTTATTTAAATTCTCCAGTAGCTATTTCGTTTAAAGTAATATCTAAACTCCTCGTCCTAGTCTTTTTTTATTTTATAGCTTATCTCTCATCCACCTGCATACTAAAATTCAAAAATCAGTGGGCTTTGATTGTTGCTATTCCTCTATTATGCCAAATTCATTTAGTACTTAGGGCCTTTACACTTATTATTTTTTTATAATTATACCACTTTACCCACAAATCCACAGAAGACTGACATCTGTTAATTTGATCACAGATTAAATATTATGCCTTCAGCAAGGACTTCTCTGACCTTAGGCTAGTGTTTTTTAATCTGTCATTGAACTTCAGAGCGCCTTATGTTAATTTTATGCAGAGTGTTTTTCAACTGTCTGATATTTACTGATGTATCTTTTCTTTGTATTTGCCATTTCCTACCCTTGAAATAAAAGTAAATTGGATAAGAGAAAGACTGTATCTCCTTACTCAGGACAGTAATTTACAGCCTTTGGGAGAGTGCTGAGGCACTTAGATGATACACGAGAAAACATATTTTTGGAGTAAAAGAAAGAAAATCATTACAAAACATAACCTACAGTAAGACAGACAATATATCCGATTTCTTGTACATGGTAATTAATAACACTTTGGAGATTGTTTATCTGTGTACAGCTGCCTCACTTCTTACAGAGCTGATGAACAAACAGGTTGTGCCCTCACAAATAGAAATAACTAAACATTTAACTTAAAGTGAGCTATGGGTCAGCAGCAGGTCTAGGCTGTAAGCATAAAGACTAACTGTAGATGACCTTTGGAACTACTCCCTGGGATGGACCTGTCAAGGTTTGCAATTTGAAAGCAAACATAAGTGAACCTGAATGCCTTTCAACTAGGATCATTTGATGCTTAAAAAATCACCTCTCACTTTTTCCTAGCTGCGTCTACTCATATTTCCAGTTTCAGAGCCTGATTCGTCAGTTTCTATGAATCCATTTATAAATTCAGCATTTTGCTTTACCACCCTGTGAATAAGAGGGAGTAACTGCAGGTTTGGGGAAAAAACTATTTTTCTCTCATTTCACTTTTGAATGATTTGCAAGAGTACATTATACAATAAAGTGAGAAAATCATCTGTTCTCAGTTAATTACAATAGAGAATATGTCTTACTTTCCTTCTTTTTTCATTCAGTGTCTTTTGTACCCATTTTAAGATTTACCCAAGATATAAAGAGAAGTCAATCATTCTATTCATGTAAGTAAAACAACACAGTATGATGTCTATAGCTGGATGTTAATAGATAGTATATCCTATCAGATTGTAATTTTTCATAGTTCTAAGAAACCTGATTTATGTATGTATGTGAGTGTGTGTCTCATATATATATATATATATATATATATATGATAATAAGTGATGCAGGGATTGCTCAGCTTTTTAATTCAGGATTCTGTCATCAACCCTTATGCGCTCAATGATCCTTTTTTTCATTTTTTTTAAGTAAAATAGAACTTTCTCAAAATTCTGGCTCTGATTGGGTGAACATTATGGCTGACAGCTAGAGGCTCCAACCCTTCAAGTTGACTCAACTTGTATTTGATTTAATGTTGCTAAACAAGCAAATATTCTAAACCATCTCTTTTAAAGGAAAATTTTAGTTATAAATAATAAATTACATGTTATGGAAGACTGGTTTGTAAAAGATATGTCTTCTGATTGAACTTCAACCACAGTCTTCATAGGGATCAAAGCAAGTGCCTTCTAAAACTGCCTATTATACTAGTATAGCTATTGTCTATAAGGAAAGAGCTTTCTCTGTGTGTGGTTTTGTAGAGAAAAGATTAGAAAAGTGATCTTTGAACTATTTTCCTTTCTCTGAACTTAATTTCAAGTAGCAATACCCGAAGCTTCCTTGCATTGTATTAACATTCAATAATCTAACCAGTTATTTTGACATTACCCAATTTCCAAAATTACCAAATATTTTAGATACAATAGTCATAGACCTCTAATACCTGAGGAAAATCACACTTCACCGCTCTGGGCTTCTATTTCATCTACAAAATAAGAGGCTTGTGGGGCCTCCCTGGTGGTGCAAGAGGTTAAGTCTCAGCACTATGAAGCTGTTGGCAACCACTGTGGCATGAGTTTGATCCCTGGCCTGGAAGGTGATCCATGTGACATAGCAGACCTCTCCTGTCTCACCTGTGGCTCCCCTCAGCAGTGTATTTCAGTCAGTCCTCCTGCTCTGTTCCCCACTCTGTCTCTGATGAATCCTTTCACCCCAGGCGCCTCTGGCCTATATAAATAAATAAAATAAGAGGCTTGTACTAGAATATTTTTAAATGGTAAATTCCCAGGAATCTAGTAGAGGAGGTAAAATTGTGTATACTTGGCACCATACTTCCTTGACATGCAATATTTTTTTTACTTAAATATTTAATTCTGTTCTTTAAAACAACCCAATGAGGTAGGTACTATCGTCATTTCCATCTTACAAAAGAGGAAACTAAGGTTTAAAGAATTAAGTAACCCTCCTAAGTGAGACATCTAATGAAATGGGAGAGAAATGGTGTAAGTCCTCATCTGCCTTTCCTCATAATCAAATATTTTTTCCCAAATTATATTCATCAAGGTATATGCTCTGGGGTTATCAGTTCAAACCACTACAAATGTACACTCTGCCCACCAGCAGTGCCCCCAAAACCTCCATTACGTGCTAGTGGGCTCCCTCCCACCCCCATCCCCACCCCAACCCCATCACCCTGTCCCTCTGGTTGCCTCCATTCTACAGACAAGTACTTTTTAACATTTTCTTTCACTTGCTTTTTCAGCTGTGTTGCATTATTAAATTCTGAAGTCAGGATTTTTAAGTCCCAAAACATATTCACAAAAATTAAATTTCACTACAACCTCTCAAAGGAAGTGCCAAACTGAAGTTACTTTAACTTTAAATTGATCTGCCCTGATGTGCCATTATGGATAGAGAAAATACTCAGAATTGCTTACATCAAAATAATGTAATGTGTTTTCAAACTATATTCATATATATTCCCTAATTTAAGCTTATTTTGGACCTTAGGATACAGTCAAGACAGAATTGTTCTAAAGATAAAGAACTGAGAATAGGGTAATCTGAGTATCTAGTTCATAGATTGGGGTTTCATTCAGGTTTCAGCATCTCAGTTTAGTGTTCTTTCTTGAAGTCCCAGAATTACCCCCAGTATCCCCTAAAGTTATGATACAAAATAACAGACTTTATGAACACAGATGTTAATGCAGTGGCCTAAGCTTCAAATAAAATCTTGGTTTTATTTTTCATTCAGACGATGGATGAGATAGTCTTTCTGTTCTTTCTGTCACTGACGAGTTGTATTACTAATACAAGCCATTAAATCTGTCCAGATCTTGGTTTTTATTAAATATTGTCATTGAACCTGAACTCAATGATTTTGTGGCATTTTCAGTAATAAAAAAATGGAATCCTCAGGTTCTTACATGTTTACCCCTTGCTTTATTATTTTTTCTTTTTATCGAAACCACCTCATCCAAATAAAAAGTAACTGAAATGAGTGAGAAGTTTGCCATAATTTGTGAAGTAAGGAAATTCACCTGATCCACCAATAGCCTTTCCATAGCTGACAACATAGTCTTTTTTTTTTTCACTTTTGATATTTTTTTTATTTTTAAAAATATTTTATTTTATATAATTCTTACATCATTTTTCATTTTTGCACAATGTATGCATTTTCATTTTGGTTATATTCCCTTTACAATTCCCAACCCCCTTATTTTGACCCTAATCCTTCCTCTCCTCCTCCCCTCAACCTCCATATTTCTTGATTTTTATTTTTTCTTTATTATAATTAGTCTTTTTTCCTGGTCCCTTATTTATGTTTTCTAAATTCCTGCTATGAGTGAGACCATCTGGTATTTTTCTTTTTCTTTCTGGCTTATTTCGCTGAGTGTGATCCCTTCTAGCTCCATCCATGTTGCTGCAAATTGCATGAGTTTATCTTTTTTGATTGTTGAGTAATATTCCATGGTGTATATGTACCACATCTTCTTGATACAGTCATCTATTTTGGGGCATTTGGGTTGTTTCCATAGCTTACCTATTGTAAATAGTGCTGCTATAAACAGGGGTGCAGGTGCCCTTTGGAATTAATGTTTCTGTGTCCTTTGGGTAAATACCTAGGAGTGGAATTGCTGGTCATATGGAAGCTCTATCTTTAGTAGTTTTGAGGAACCTCCACACAGCTTTCCATAGTGGTTGGACCAGTTTGCACTCCCACCAGCAGTGCAGGAGAGTTCCTTTTTCTCCACATCATCGCCAGCATTTGTTGTTGCTAGTTTTTTTAATATGTGCCATTCTCACTGGTGTGAGATGGTATCTCATTGTAGTTTTGATTTGCATTTCCCTGATTACAAGTGATATTGAACATTTTTTCATATGCCTGTAGGCCGTTTGCATTTTCTCTTTGAAGAAGTTTCTTTTTAGCTCTTCTGCCCATTTTTTGACTAGATTATTCTCTTTGTTTATGTTGAGCCTCATTAGCTCTTTGTAGATTTTTGTGATCATTCCATTATCATTAGGGTTGTGTGCAAAAATGTTCTCCCAGTCACTGAGGTTTCTCTTTGTTTTGGTTATTGTCTCTTTTGCTGCGCAGAGCTTTTTAATTTGATGTAGTTCCAGCTGTTTATCTCTGCCTTCACTATCACTGCTTTGGGTGATGTGTCTGTAAAGATGTTTTTGAGGTACATGTCTTGTAGTGTTTTGCCTATATTTCCTTCTATATATTTTATGGTTTCAGGTCTTATGTCTAGTTCCTTAATCCACTTTGAGTTGGTTTTTTTGCATGGCATGAGGTAGTAGTCAATCTTCATTCTTTTGCATGTAGCGACCCAGTTTTCCCAGCACCATTTATTGAACAAACTTTCTTTGCCCCATTGCATATTCTTTGCTCCTTTGACAACATAGTCTTACAAGACAGTTCTTGCCATTGTGTCTTAAACCTGTTGCTCTCTTCTTTGTGAGAGAGGTGCCCATGATAGCGGGTCAGTCTGACATCCCACGGCCTAAGTGCTCCTCTCACCAAGTCTGCTTCTTTTAGGAAAAAAAAAAAGTGTTGGGTGTATTCAGGGCTTATTGCTGACAGTGATTTTCCCAAATTGGTGAGCAAGTCAGTCAAACAGGGATTTCTTTTATTTATTTTTAACCCATCTTATTTCTGAGCGGATATGACTGCAACAGAAACAACAATACAAAAACACCAGTCAACTTTTTTGCAATATATAGTATGATTTCCCAGGATATGTTTATATCCTGCTATCCAACAATTACTGTTCTGGAAAACAATTCTATGAATATTATCTTTTTTATACAAAGCGCTTTCTGAATAGGGGTGTTCAGGACAGTATAATTTATGAACAGAAAAAGATAGAAATAATTGTATACATTGTGAAAATGGTTATATAAAATTTAGTTTATACTCTCCCTTGATATTATATAATCATGTAATCCTAGGGAAAACTGATAAAGATTTAAAAAGCAAAGCACAATATAAAGAAGTATAAATACAAATAGAAAAAAATTAGTATGTCAGCAAAACAAATAAATATAAGAAGGCACTCTTAATGATGACAAGTGGTAGAGTGGCCATTAGATAATGTTTATTATTACTTTTCTTTATACTTCTATATAGTCCAGTTTTTCTCATTATAATAAATATTAATTCAGTTTTTAAAAATCCAATAGCTAATCATTTAGTGCCATCAAAAATTACATATCAATATATAGCTAAATTCTAATTCCAGCTGTCACATATGATAACATAACCATGTTACGAGAGGGAATCCTATAATGGAAACCATGAAACATGTTGCACACTACATCCAACATACAGCAACTGCATAAGACAATTTCTTTCCATGCATGAAGAATTTTCACAGAGTTCAATTCATAGAAATCACTTATTCATTCAAAAAGCATTTGTGTGTTCCTAGTAGGGCCTATGCGTTATCGCTGAAGTAGATGTAAAGAGAAGTTAAATTTAGATCCTTCCTTTAATGAGCATGCGACATAGGGGAGGACAATATAAAGCCACAAGTGGTTAAGGGCCTTTGGAGGGAGAGATTCATTTAGAGGGCTAAGGAGGCCAGATAAGGTGTTGTGTTAAAGGTCAATGGCATTAGAAAGGGCCTCCAAGAATTTATGGTTTGACCCCCTCTACCCATGTAGTTCAGCCTCTCAGAATTGCTGATTTTTCTCCCTTCCCTGCTGAAATTGTCTAGTGCAGAAGAGCTTCCACAGTATCTCGTAGGTACTTTAAAAATCCCAGTGATAAACATCTGGACTCAACACAGAAGCCTCTGGGAAGTTGTCTTATCAGCAGCCACCTACAAGCAGGCAATAAACACAGCACATTAAATAGTATGTAACGCTCTGGGGGTTGCTCCTCCTGCCTCCTAATCCCTCAGTCCTTTTCCTTTTTATCGACTAGTCAGGAGCATCACACTTAGCCAACCATTAGAGCACAAGAAATGACTTTCCTGCAAGGGGAGCAGCGGGGGGCCGTGGGGGATGCTCACTGTTAGAGATAGAAGGTTACAGGGACACAGGGTAATTACAGAGTCCAGCTTTGCCTCCCTTTGAGAGATAAAGCATGTTTTTCTTCCTAGCTTTTGTCTGTTTGTAACCTGAGGTCAACTGAAGTTAATTCTTTTAGTTGGTTCTTGAGAAAACCCTTTCAATTTATACTTCCAGGCACAAATTTTGACTTCAACTTTAAGGGGAAAAAAGCCCTTATAAAAAGTTACTGGAGCCCCTTTAACTTATAGCTGTATTTCTCCATTACCCAGAAAACACCATCTCTATTTTCACTGTCTCCATTACCCAGAAAACACCGTCTCTTTTTTCACATCTGCTGTTAGCATTAATATATGTGTGTGTATTGTATATATAACATATGTTATATTTCATATTATATATAATATGTGTCATATATAATACACACTATACACTATATGTATACACATATATACACATACACACCCATCTATATAGTATATACACATACATATATACTATATACACACATATAATTTTGTATTTATTTATATAATTATATATTATTAATTATATAATTATATATGATATTTGTTATTCATATATTATTTGGGGTGTGTGTGTGTATACACAAAAAATATTTCCTAAGGAATTTTATCCTTTTGTATTTTTTTCAACCACTTTCAGTCACATCAGAAAACTCTGTTCTCTCCACCTTTTATTCTATTCACACTTTTCCTGTCTCTGAGCTATCATTAATCAGCACCTACATATATACAGATTTCAGCAATTTAGTATGACATTTTTCTTTACATCAAGTACATTCAGCATATATTAAGAAACTGGGGGAGGGCTGACACCATCAAACTTTATCTTTATCCATTTCCATTTTGGAAATTTGCTTTCCAGAGAGTCATGGGGGAGACTTAATTAAAGGAATAATATGAACAAGGTGTTAAAGTCACTAATAAATTCACTCATTGATTCATTCAACAGATATGATCTAAGCACTGGGTTAGGGCCTAAAGTCAGGGTAGAGAAGGCAGAGTAGGTTTCTACTCTAGCACAGCAGTCAGAATCATTAGGAAGGGAGAGATGTCAGAGACACTGAATTCTCCAGGAGAGTGATGGAGGGGATGTGGATGTCTGTGCTTGGTGCAGGAAAGTCAGCCAACCAATCTCTTTGCAATTTGGGAAATTTAGATAGGTTGAGAAGTGTTGTAACAAAAATATGATCTCTAGAGAACTCCTTTTCCATAACTGGGGAGACAGTTATGTATCTATAGCAAAAGGGTTTTATTCACAATGCAATGGGAGGAGTAAAGTGTGGGTCTCTCACCCACATGTCTTCCCTGTCTCCTAACTCCCTGGTGCAAGTTCAAGGCTGAGAAGCAAGCACAGCTTCTGCACATGTCTCAACTTCATGTTCCTCCTGCAAGTCTTCTCTCTCAAGTCCTTTTTTGGTTTCCGCTCCCCTGTCCCCCTCACCCCCCAGCCTCAACCCTTCAATAGATTGGGCAGGGAACATGGAATCTCCCCTTTTAGATTACACTGCTACAGTTTTATTGTAGAATTTTTGCTTCATTGATTGACACACTATTTAACTTCTCATCATATTGCTGCCAATATTTTAGGAAACTGACAGTCCAGTTGTTTCCCTGTCCTTTCTGGCTCTCCATTTCACCAACACTTGGGGCCCTTTATGCCCATTGACATACATGCTAATTCACTTCAATGCACCTCCATTTCCACTGCAAGCACTAATTCTATTTCACTTTGACTCAGATCAATGGATGGACTTGTCTTTGATTCTGTTTAATTATCATTTTTTTAGCAACATTAGGAGTCTTTATCTATCTCACTTATAAATAAAGACAATAAGTCTTTATAGTCAGTTTTGTCCCTACATTTTGCATCTTTTCACCTTTACATTTTTGGTGGATTGTTTTGAATAGATTCTTTTGACATGAGGGCTTATGGTTATAGATCAATCCCTGCCAACTGTCCTGCCAAACTAGTGAGAAGTATCCTTCACTTTAGATTTCATTCAAGAGCAGTGCTTATTTTATACACAATGCATAATTCAAGTAGATCTATTTTACTTTCATAAGAAACAGCAACCTTTTGGAAATAAAGACATATATATTTTTACAATGAGAAATCCTCTAGGTTTCTGTACATAGAAACACGATACTATGTACGTAATATTTAAATATCAAAAAAAATTGTTGTTCAAAGTCTTCTCTTGTTCTAATCCCTCCCCCAAAAATGTTAAAAAGATAAAGTTACAATTCTTTTTTTTTAAAAAGATTTATTTATTTATACAAGCACTGGGTACAGTCAGAAGCGAGGGAGGGTGAGAGAATTCACCAGAGCCAGAGCAGGGAACAGAACAGGCAGAAGGACCGAAGTACACTGCCGAGGGGAGCAGCGGGCATGGCAGGAGAGGTCTGCACACCATGTGGGACCCTCACTGGCAGGCGGGGATCGAACCGGCGCTACAGAGGCTGCGGGCAGCTTCGCAGCCCAGCGCTCAACCGCTGGGCCACCAGGGGAGGCCCTAAAGTTACAGTTCTAAGTTCCAGGCAGTTGAGTCTTTTCTAAACAACGCTAGGAATGATATTCAAATACGTAGAGGCTGGAATGAGAATGAGGGAAATTGGTAGTAAGTGCCCAGGAATGCCTGTGGACTATCAGCCCTTCCTATAATTCACAGGGAGGAGATGGTGCTACTACCCACTGTCCTCTTGTAGGAACATGGTTGCAATTGCCTAGGGCAATATCCCATCAGGTATCTACACTGCTTTAAAAAGACACTGGCAATTTCCACTTGGTTTATTAAGGGATACAAGTATAGAAAGAAAGATGGGATGTTACTTCTAAAGATGCTGACCTTGAAATCTTGAACTTTGCCCTTTATTTCCCCTCACACCAATCCTTAATGAAATATATTTAGTACACATTCATGTTTTTTTAAGATCGATTTTTATTTATTTATGCATACAAGAACTGGGGTGTAGGCTAGAGGTTGGGGGGGCAGTGAGAGAATTCACCAGAGATAGACTGGAAAGCAGAACAGGTGTATTTACTGAAATACACTGCTGCGGGGAGCAGTAGGGGAAACAGGAGAGGTATGCTGCACCACTTGGGTTAGAGTTCCCTGGCCAGGGGATTGAACCCACGCGCAGCGGCTGGTTATAGCTTGATAGTGCTGAGACTTTAATCCCCATGCATCAGGGAGTTCCCACATTCATCTTTTTTTAATGCACAGCTTTCTGTTGGTGAAATAATATGAAGAACACCAGAGTAGTTGCAGGAGCATTTTCTTTGAAGTCTTCTATCTGTGACCTTGAGAAAGTCTTGGTTTTTCTGATCGTGGAATGCTTTATCTTTGGGATAACTTTTTTTTTAAGATTTATTTTTTATTTATTTATACAAGAACTGGGGTACAGGCCAGATTCGTGGGAGGGTGAGAGGATTCACCAGAGACAGCGGGGAACACAACAGGCAGACTGACTGAAATACACTGCTGAGGGGAGCAGTGGTCGTGACAGGAGAGGTCTGCCGCACCATGTGAAACCCTCACCAGCCAGCCGGGATCAAACTGGCGCTGCAGAGGCTGTGAACAGCTTCACAGCGCTGTGCTCAACTGCCTGCGCCACCAGGGGAGGCCCATGGGATAACTTTTAATACCTACCCTGGAGACACAAAGGAAATTTGTGGATGTGTCTTGTACTTTGCAATAAGTACCCTACTAATGTTTTTATTGTTATTTGTTTTGTTTTGAGTTTCTCCTCTACCCCCAACCCTCCAACACTATAAAGAAATGCCAAGACTGAGTGGAAGATAGTAGAAAGCATGCAGTGAAGACCAAGTCCTCATTTATTTAGTGGATTCCCTTTTATGATTCTATTTTGTCCAGTTTCTCCTTGGATTTGAGATAGTGTTCCCTCTCTGTGTTTTTACCTTCTGCTATTTAGAAGATACAAGCTTATTAATGGCAAATGGATGGTAGGAATTAGGCTCTGAGATGAAGTAGAAAGAATGAAATCTTTGAAAATCATTGGAATCAACTTAAAGAAGTTCTGTAATGACTGAGACTCATTTTGTCAAGTAGATTGTTTAAGGGATTAAGGGAAATAGATGTGCATATTAACATTCGTACAGAGAAGGGGCTGAGTAAATGGGTGTCATTATCCACTTGATTGGTAAATGGGGAAATTATGAGACTTAGGCATTAAATAAACCTAGATTCAAATTTTGACACTATTATCACAGGTGACATAAACTTAGAAAAGTTATTTGACAGTAATAATTGTCAATGTCAGAATATTCATTATTCCTTATGGATCAAGTATCAAATTAGGTCCTTTAAATAGTTTGTCTCAATTCAGCGCTTTGACATTTAATTTGTTTAAGAAAAATAAGGCCGGGGCCTCCTTGGTGGCACAGGAGTTAAAGTCACAGCACTATCAAGCTATCACCAGCCACTGCAGCGCAAGTTTGATCCCAACCAGGAAGATGACCCACATGGTGCAGCAGACCTCTCCTGTCTTACCTGCTTCTCCTCTCAGCAGTGTATTTCAGTCAGTCTGACTGTTCTGCTCCACGCTCTGTCTCTGGTGAACTCTTGCACACCCTCTCTGCACTTCTGGCCTATACCCCAGTTCTTGTACGCATAAATAAATAAAAAAAAAATCTTTAAAAAAAAAGAAATATAAGGCCATATTTGCCTATCTCATTGTGGAATAGTAAAAATTTGATAGTATCAGGATTTTTCAGGGGTTGAAAAGGATCAAGTGTCTGAGTGTGTAGATGTGAAAGAGACAAGGTATACAAGGCAAATGGAAATCTATTATTATAAATGTATGTGACAGAATCTGTGGGGAAAAAAAAGTAAGTCTGTTGGGGAAGATATTTGTATCCATGTGATCAATGACAATTGAAAGAAAAGTACTGACTACATGAAGAATAAAGGCAAGAAAAAGATATAATTCTAGGGTTGGAACTAGGAGCTAGATCAGAGGGTCATACATGAGAGAGACAATTCATTCTACAGCGTCCTCTCTGCCAATACTATCTCCTTTCACAAGCTATTGGTTAGTTAATTTATTTTTCTCCTCTCTATGCTTACAGGCAGTAAGCAAACAATTGATCACATACAATACAGAAAAGTTGCTTTCCAAGAGTTCAAACAAGAATTTTTTTTTCTGATTTGTTTTGAACAACCATGATGGTTGTGGAGAAAAACGAGCAAAACTTTTTAGAGTGGGCACCCTGCAGAATATTTTCTAGAGGATTTATAAGATATTTTCCATATTCAATTTGATTCTAGAAACTATGTGTTCTGTATGATTGACTCCTTTCGGCAACGCATGAGCATTATTGATGATTATAGTATTTGCAGTTCTCGATAGTAACTTCCTTCATCTCCTTCAGTCTTTATATATGACCTGCTGTAACTATTGACAGTTATGTTGCTGGAAAGAATAACACAGGATGGCTTTTCTTAAGCTCCGAACTGAATTTCGTGGTTAATTGATTGGCCAGCTGGCCCGGCTGTCTCTTGACCTCTACAAGAGCCAGCAAGATTGATGGTTTCAACAGCCTTTCATGGTGCACTGAAGCATTCAGATCTATCTTTTGTTATTTGGGAAACACTAAGTTCTTATGTAGCACATTATTTAGATGGACTCAGGGGCTGATGAGTTGGGAGGCAGGCAAATGCCCAACTGGAAGACAATGTCTGTAGATCAAAGAAGCCGAAGAGACAGAGAGTTCGTAAAATGTGAATACAATTCCAGGGGAGGATTGATGATTATGGAAGCAGAAAGCCAATCAAGTTAAATATTCATTCTAGCAACAAGTCTAATCATCTCACTGGCACCCATCCCTCTACGAAGTTTCCTCAGCTTTTGAAGGTCTACACAAGGAAAGAACAAAGCCATCAAGGATGCTCTCATTCCGGAAAGCCGGCTGCAAGATGGCATGAATCAGAGGTCAGCAACTACCACTGAGAGTTCATCGCATTCGACCTCATAAAGAATGAGGCTTAAACACTGATTCTTCAGGAGTGGTTGAACATCATCAACACCATTGAGCCCTAGTGAATGTGACAGTTTAGAATTATTAGATCATTTCCTCAGAGACTTTTTTCTATTCAAAAGTAAAACAGGCTTGAAAACTGATGTCCTAAATGTTTCGTTTGAATATTCATGTATTGCTGTTATGAACCAGGTGATAAAAGTTCATAATAACAAGTAAGACACTGGGATATGGTGTCTTGTTTCAGGAGCATAATCGTGATATAGGTCCACAGCATTTAATAAATGTATTCCAAAACTATTGGTCTAGCTTTGCTACCTTCGTCTCTCAATGCGCATCTCAAAATTTTACTTTTTATTCATTTTTAGGAGTAGGTGATGTGGGGTGATGGGGGAAACAAAAAAAAATAAAGAGAACTTAAATCCATAAAGTAGGGCTAAATGATAAAAATATTAACTAGTGTCTCCTCAAAAAATAATGACACTTGTCTTTTAGTATATAACAATATGTTTTTTTAACTCTGAATAGTTTAGTGGATAAAATGCCTCAATTTGGTTATTGTTTCAAATCTTGGAAATGATTCTAATAGAGATAACTTAATTTCACTCTGTTCCTTTTTGCTTAGCTTGCTGAGTTATCTTACCAGTGACACAGTCCATGTGCAATAGATTACATTGGAGATTTCGAAGTCTCACAACATATAATAAATCCATTTATAATTCTCACCCTCTGGAACAACTGTGAGGTTGAAATTGCCAGGTTTTTTCAAATGAATCCTGCCACTTTGACCCAGGCAAATGAGAAATAAAACAACAATACCAACCAGCAGTTTCAAGCATCCTTCTGCTGCATAATAACACAGCAGTAGGCTTTGCTAATGGTGTTTATGAGCTGCCAGGCTGGGGTTTGCCCTTAGGCAAGGAGGCATTTGCCCAGTAGGCTTTTTCTGTGTGGGGGGCCTTTTTGCAGCCTGGGGACCCTTTTAGGTGACTCTCAGTGGGAATAATCTCTCCAGACCAAAGCCTTTTGCAATGAGCTAACTGTGTTGAATTATTACTTTAAGGTCCATGCTGCATTCAAAATGTTTAGGACACTAATATAATACTATAAAAACTGATATGTAGGATACACTTGGGCTAAGAGGTCATAACTTTTGTATTGTATGTATTTATTTATTTGATTCCATGCTGGAAAGCAAATAAACCAAAAACAAATACTTCCCAAAGTTTAATCAAGATAGTCATATCCTATAATCAAATGGCCCTATAAAGTGCAGCAAAGCTCACTGTTACCAACCATCAGTATGGAAATAGATAAGATACAAAAGAAGACAGCAATAGAGACCACAAAGTGATAACTGAATTCAGGAAAAGGGACATGTAGGTGAGAAACAAGGGTTGGCCCATCCAAGTTGTCCTTTGACCTTAAAATAACTCAAACTGTTCATGAGTTCCAGTTAAAGAGGGAAATAGGTAATGCTCAGTGTATTTTAGATTTCATTGGACACCAACAATGGAAAGTGCCTCTTTTCATCAGCCCAGAGTATAATGAATTTAGAAATGATCTCCAATGATACTTCTTTCAGACATGTTTTTCAGCTCCCTGAAAACTGTCGTAGTAAGTCCTAGTGGGGAAAATTCTCAGGATGACCTCTGTTTACTAAGAAGGACCTGAAAAAACCTGTCAAGGTAACTCAAATAAATTGTAAATTTATACTTAATATATCAAGGGAAGAAAAAATAAAAAATAGATCCTAACAGGGTGCCCAGGAATCTCAGTCACGTTCCCAGCCTCTCTAACTTAACGGGAGAAATGAATCATTAAATGGAATAAACCAAATCCAGTTTATTTATCATTGTTGGAAGGAAAGGTGAGAATAGAGCAAATGGGCTTCATGCAAATGAGTGGTAGCACCCTCAAAGGTTTAGAGGATTGTTGCCTTTGCAATTCTTCACATACCCTTTTTCTATTTTTTTAAAGATTTATTTATTTATGCATACAGAACTGGGGTACAGGTTATAGGTGGGGGTGAGAGGATTCACCAGAGACAGAGCAGGGAACAGAACAGGCAGACTGACTGAAACACACTGCTGAGGGGAGAAGCAGGCCAGACAGGAGCGGTCTGCTGGCCAGCCAGGGATCAAAATTGTGCTGCAGTGGCTGCAGACAGCTTCATAGTGCTGCGGCTTAACCCTTTACACCACCAGGGAGACCCTAATTTATTTTTTTTTTTTGATAAAAGAAAATTTGGCTTTATATCTCTTCTTTAAGGTGAGTCAAGGGCACATGAGGTCTAGCATTCTGGTAAACTTAGGAAAAGATTCAAAAAAGATGAGAAAGATGAGTTTAAGGAGGTCATTATCTGAATTATCAAGCAAATGCTCACTTGGCCCCCAAGCTATGGAGGACACATATGGAAGAAGCCAAACACGTAGTTCCCCGTCCTGGAGATATAAAAGTGAGATGGCAGAAACTATTAGTCAGAACATACAGCAAAATAGCTAGAGTTTGTGTCAAATGAGTGATTAAGAAAATAAGTATCAAAAAAGTCAGAAAGGGCCTCCTCGTTGGTGCATCGGTTGAGCGCTGGGCCGGTTCGATCCCCAGCCGCCTGGGGAAGGTCCCACATGGCGCGCAGACCTCTCCTGCCGCGCCCGCTCCTCCCCTCAACAATGTTTCATTGGTCTGCCTATTCTGTTCCCCGCTCTGGCTCTGGTGAATTCTCTCACCCTCCCACACTTCTGACTGTACCCAGTGCTTGTATAAAAATAACTAAATAAATCTTTAAAAAAAAAAAAGTCAGAATAGTGAGCATCATTGCCATCTCTCGATGGCATCTTCTAAGCCCTGGCCCTCAGTGAAGCGGCATTGCATAGTGGTTCAGATAATGGACCATGGAGTCAGACAGACTGCATGGGGTCAACTCTTAGCTTTATCACTAATAGCTACATAATTTCAAGCAACTTATCAACTCTGCTTTAATTTCTCCATCTTTAATAAAGATCTGGGTATAGTCTGAAATTGCTGCTATAAGGATTAAATAATAGCTATAAAGGGCTGAAATATTCTGAAGCAGCTAGATATTCAGTTGCCTTGGAGAATGGCTTGAGTTAGGGTGGGGAGGATGAAGGCACCACACTATCAAGTGAGAGACGTCAGGGCTAGAGAGGGGCTTGTCTTGTCTGGAAGTAAGAAAACTCTAAGTGGGTCTGAACATTCTAGTAGAGGGAGATACACTAGGGACTGACTATTAAGAGGCCTGAATACTAAGTTAAAGGAATTTATTTTTTATTCTGTAGGACTGTTTCCCACCTCTCTTCTCCTTTTAAGATAAATAATGATGCTGTATAAGTATAGAAAACACCTGTGTATAACTGAACAATTTAAACACCTATAATCAAATAAAACTTACAAAAGTTTAATTTAACACATTAGTGACATATATAATCAGCTGGTAACTAGCTCTCTAGGAAAAAAAAATCCTAGTTTGTATAGATGCTCTCATTGTGATCAATTAAAACTATCCAAGTGATGTTGCCGAATAAGGAGTTGGGAAGAGATGAACACAATCGGCTCCTGAGAGCAGGTGTGAGTGGCTTTGAGTAGGTTTGAGCAGGCCTCACACACCACTGCCACACCATCAGTCTCTACAAGCTATTCTTACCTTACAAGAATTGGTTCCTTGAGGATCTCCCTGGTAGCGCAGCGGTTGAGCGCTGGGCTGCAAATCTGCGGGCAGCCTCGGCAGCGCCAGTTTGATCCCTGACCGCGGGGTGAAAGTCCCACATGACACACAGACCTCTCCTGCCGCCCGCTGCTCCCCTCAGCAGTGTACTTCGTCGGTCTGCCTGTTCTGCTCCCTGCTCTGGCTCTGGTGAATTCTCTCACCTTCCCGCGCTTCTGACTGTACCCAGTGCATGTATAAATAAATAAATAAATAAATCTTAAAAAAAAAAGAATTGGTTCCTTGAAAGCAGTGAGTGTACCTTATACCTTTTATATCCCCCCATACTGGGCACCTAATAGTTACATTTATACTCTATAGATGACACACCTTATAACTGTGGGTATACATAGATGGGTCTGAAAAATTGTTGTAATAGCCATAGCCTTTATGGAGCCAATCCAGATTTTGAGCTTGCTTTCCTTTCCTTTATTTGTTCTCTAGGATCTGTACATGATATCAGTGTTTGCACTTTGCCTATTTATTCTTTGCACATTATTATTATGTGCAAAGCTCCATGCCCAAAAATCAAAAATCCAAAGCTTTATGTCTTCCTGAACGTATCTGGACAGAGACCCTTGTGTCTTGAGGGCCCTTGAATCTCTGAAACAACTCACCTGGACTCCCTGCATTGATCTAATGTGATTGGGAAGGGGCTGCCCCAGTGCTGTTGGCTGCTCACTCTGTGAAATAAGCTCAGTCCCTCCCTCTTCCAACCTTGGGGAGCAAGAATAGAGGAAATACATGAATCAGGCAAAAGGAACAGGCATAAAAGACTCTGAGTTCCAAATGTATTCTTTGGGTTATTGAATCAGAAGGATGTGAGCTGTGGGGAGGGAGGAGGAAACAGTTAGGTGGAGTCACCTGCACATAGGTGGATTTAACTAAAGCCCCAAGGACACTGCCCTTCTCAGTCAGCATTTCTTCAAACCAGTTTGGTATTAGGAAACTGACCAGGATTTTAAAACTCACAACAAAGTGAAAAATGACTAGCTCAGAGAAGTTTTTGATCTACAGGGAAAAATTTGTTAGGTAACATGAGACTTAGGCTGTTGGGTATCTTCTTAGAGTCCCCTGCCTTGTAGATGATACACTCAATTCATGTCTGGAGGACACTGAGTTAGCATGCACCGAGGAAGCCTGTGACTACCTGTGAATGTGTATGTGTTGATTATAGAGATGAGAGAGAGCATTTTCTTCCAGATTTTCCAGTTCTTGTAGTTCATGATCTTGTTATTCTTGCACGCTTCTATGTTTCCTAAGGGACAGCCTGACTGGAGATGCCTTCTATTCATTGGGGATACTCTTAAGTTATGGACGATATTTCAGGAAGGCTCTGAGTAATTCTCCACTGGCCTTGCTTCCAAGGAGACACTAACATAATAAACCAAAAGAATCACAGTGATAGGAAGGATTGCAAGTAATTTGACCTCTGCCTCTGTCTCCAGCCTCTTGTCCCACCTTGACTGTCATATTTCCAGTCCTCTTGTTTATTACTCTGGACTTCGAGCAAAGTAACTATTTCCACTTCTCATTCTCAGTATACACTACAGTTGCATGTATCTGAGACCTCTATCCCACATCTAATGAACCTTCTCTAGAATGCCCTTCTCTGCATTGCCAACCTTATAATGATTTTGTATTGAGTTCTTTAAGGCAGAGTCAGAAACTGTCTAGTCTTTGTATTCCCACTTAACATCCGCTTGGAGACCCACATATCTGGCCACTCTCAGGCAGGTGTGAGTATTGCCATGTCAATTTCCTCACTGCTGTGAAGAGGAGATACAGGTGGAAGGGCCCTCCAGAAAATTCTTCATCCCTTTTGCTGCTTCATATGTCCCCTAACCATTAGAAAGTTTGAGCAGAACCAGGAAAGAAGGCATTTTAAGATTTGACTAAGGTGGCAAATAGAACAAAGACAGTGTACCACGGAGTCTACCTGAATTCTGTACAACATGCAGTGTAACGAGAGAGAATGGAGTGGAAGAACCATGTTAGGCTGTGATGGTGCCAGGTACAAAGTCTTCAACAACCCTATGCTGTTCCTGTTAGAAGGCAGGAAAAGAACTTGATAAAATGAAACTACAGGGCCTCCCTGGTGGCACAAAGTGTTAAGACGCAACCTATGAAACTATCCTCCGCCACTGTGGCATGACTTCGATCCCCGGCCAGGGAGCTACCCACATGGCACAGCAGACCTCTCCTGTCTCACCTGCTGCTCCCCTCAGCAGTGTATTTCAGTCAATCTGCCTGTTCTGCTCCCCACTCTGTCTCTGGTGAATCCTCTCACCCACCCACACCTCTGGCCTATACCCCAGTTCTTGTATGCATAAATAAATAAATCTTTTAAAAAAGATGAAATTACATTTTGAATTAGCATGGTTTAGGGATATATTCACAGGGGAAAATTAGAGAAGGGAGTCAACTTTGGCAGAGGTTTCAAGAGCACATCACTGACGAAATATAATAACATTAATGAAAATAGAAAAGATGAGTTTGTTGAACACAAAAATAGGTGACTATTTAAAATTAAAGTGATGTTGTCCAGCAAGCATGTGAAATTGAATCTATGCCCTCTGTATCTATAACTTATCTTAGCCTATTTATGCTAGTTTGTCTTATCTTTGTCCTGCTTGAGACTAAGTCACTGTCTTTTGCCATAGTTAAATACAGAGGGAATATTCTAATATTTTTCTTTAAAATATATTCATCTGAGGTTGTAAATTATTCATTTTTACTCTTTACCACATTTACTTTTCAGTCTCAAAGGAATGTAAAAGTAGTTTTTTAAGGCACCACAATTTCCTCAAGAGGCTGCAGCTTTACCGAAAGTAAATGCCAACTCTAGACCAGCTTTTCTTTCCCTAGAACCAGTAGATAACAGGTGTCTGATACACATTAATGAAGTGACTGAAAGATATGTAATAAATGAAAAAGTTTTTTTTTTATTAAAGCCATATAGAGTACTTTTTTGTCAAATTAACATAGTTGGCAAAGAAAAATCTCATCTTTTAAATTTCCAAATTTCCACTGTTGCCAATAACATGTAAAACAGTATGTATATGTCCCTACTCCAGTTATTGAGTTATAATTTATTTTCAAAGTTGAGAAAAAAAGTAAAACTCAATTTTGACTGAAAGTTGTATACTGCCTGAAATCCACCACTGAGAGCATGAATGAGTTTAGATGGAAGGAGAAACTTATCCCTGCCGATAGCTCAATTTCCACTCTACCAGGATGCGTTAAAGACACAGAACATACTTTTTATTTATTTGACTTCTATGTCTTACTGAGAAAAAAATTTGATCTGAAAGATATATTTTGGGAGACTTTTTGTGTGTGCTTGTTGTGAGGGAGGGCTCGATTTCTCTGGTTCCCTTCCAAGCTCCTAATTTTCCTTCCCAAGTAAGCATTTGATTTTGGGAGACTTGGTGAATGTCTTTGTGTTCTGCCATTGCAGAGATAAGAGCCAAATGAGATTTTTGAAATCCCAAAAGAAATGTAATGTGCACCATTTTATCCTTGGATTCCTTGAGACTGCCTGCTTTTAGTCCTGTCCCCTGGAGTACAGACTCTCTTGTAGAGCATTTGGTGCCACTGAACCCTGGAAAGGGAGGCATGCAGCATCTGTTGGGGCACACAATCTGGTTTCTGTGGATCACAAGCATTTCTCTAAACATTAGAGTCTAAAGGATTTTAAAAGAGAGGGAGTCTACTCAGGAAACTCGTTACGGGTCCTTTTCAACCAGAGTCAGAACTAAGAATACTCAGCAGATGGTTGTGGAGTGAGGTAAATTGCATGCAGCCTTCAGTCATTAGTGACAGATCTATTTTAAAGGCATGAGGTTGTGTAACAGGGTACAAAGGGAGCTCATGATTCTAATTGTTGGGCTCCATTAGAAGGGATCTTTCTGGAGACCATGGTTTCTTACAGCACCACAGTCTACCCTCAAATGAAAAGCATCCCGCTGGCTAATTAACTTGCAGCACTTTCTTCTCTATTGTGTCCTGATTTTTTGTTTTAATCCCAGACCCTGTTTCTAGCAGAATTGATGGAGTCTTCTATTATTTCACCCAAATATTTTATGCTGAACAGAGTTTTACTCAACTACCCACTCTGGTATCACCTTACTTTTCTTTATTAAATTTTTAAAATATAAGTTCTCTTGTCTCCTTTGTCAGTATCATGAAACTCTGTGCCCTTGGAAGATGTATGTTACCCATTTTTAAATAGGTTTATGAAAGAATATACAGTGTGATTAAGTTGGTTTTCATTTTTTTCAACACTGCATATGAACATTACTAAATGATAGAGAATTCAATTTCATGACATACTATGCAGCCATATCTCTTGCCTTAGAAATTCTATTTGACAAAGTATATTTTGCCAAAGCAAAATCTAGGAATTCATGGAAGTCTGGGAATGTTAAAGTAATCTTTCTCTTGGAATTATAATGTATGAATAAAATGTAGGAGCAAATGAGATCATTAACCCATTGAAATGTGATATCATTATACTTCTGACCAAAGGAAATGGTTGAAAGGTCCCATGAATTGTTCAATAATGTTCTCTTAACTCACATAGAATAAGAAGGCAAAAATGGAAAGATAATGGGTGAATGGTGAGAAGAGGAGCCTTGGATGGCATAGGAATTTGCAGCACCTGGGTAAGAATGACATTTCAAGATAGAAAGAAATGGCAGGCACCCAGCCCTAGGCTGGGATCATAGGTAGACATTTTCTAAGGAGGCTTCCAGATTTCTTCCTGGTGAAGAACCAAGACTGTATCATTCTAGAGCTATATATAGCCAAAGATATTAAGTAATGGAAGGTAAATATTTAAATTAATAACTCATAATAGTTCTCCAAATTTCTGTAAAAGACTTTCATTTAACAATAGTTGGCAAATATTATGTAAGTGGAAAGTATGGTCCAGGTTTGGCCCATCCCAAATGTTGTCATCACCACCACTTTAATATTTAAGAGATTAATGTTTCAAGGTCCTTCTAAAAATTATTTTTGGAGACTGATTGAAAGGCTTCTCTGCCTCCCTTAGTTATTCTTTATTAATTTGTGATTTTGGATGTTCTAAATATACTTAAATTATGTGTGCCTATGGGGGAGTAGTTCTTAAAGCATAGTTCCCAGATGAGCAGATTCAGCAGCACCTGGAAACCTGTTAAAAATGCAGATTCTTGGGCCACACCATGTACCTACAGAATTGGAATCTCTGGTGTGGGATAGATTGCGTTTTAATAAATCCTCCATGGAACTGTGAGGTCCTACAAGTTTAGAATCGCTACTCCCTAGGAATGAGAATGTACTAGATTCTTTGAAGGACTTTACTTGAAGCAATGTTTGTGATTCATAAAGTAGGTAATATTAATCAATATTAGTACCCACCAGGTTTGAAACATACTGTTGGTATTATTTGTAATAAACACGGAACAGAAGTTCAATTCTGTTGCATAGAGAAAGATCAGGATGTCAGAGCCCAATGAAAACCCCATAGATCCATAGCTCCTGAAGAACCCCCAGAGACCAAAATTCTTTGTCTTATGAAACTTTTTTTTGTAAAGATTTATTTACTTATGCATACAAGAACGGGGGTACAGGCCAGAGGTGCAGGCGGTGAGAGGATCCACCAGAGACAGAGCAGGGAACAGAACAGGCACATGGACTGAAACACACTGCTGAGGGGTGCAGCGGGTGAGACAGGAGAGGTCTGCCGTGCCATGTGTGTGGTTCCCTGGCTGGGGATCGAACTTGTGCTGCAGTTGCTGTGATTAGCTTCATGGGTTGCATCTTAACCACTTGAGCCACCAGGGAGGCCCTGTCTTATGAAACATTAATGCCATGTTTATTCTCAAGGTGTGTTTAATTTTATCATGACTTTACCAGACATTAGTGTTCATCTTCCTATTTTATTTTCTGTATCTAAAAGGAAAAGCTATGTTTGGAGACAAAAGAGTGACTGCCACCTACTTGGTCCTTAGGGAGGAGTAAGAGCTTATTCATGTTGTTCTGATCGCCACCTTCCCATCACCATTCAGCACCCTGAAGTCTCCAATCTTCCATTTTATATCCTCTGTACTTCTTGGTGAGGCTTTGTCAACGAGATCAGACAAAAAAAGGAAAGGAAGGAAGGAAGGAAGGAAGGAAGGAAGGAAGGAAGGAAGGAAGGAAGGAAGGAAGGAAGGAAGGAAGGAAGGAAGGAAGGAAGGAAGGAAGGAAGGCCACAACAGGGCCTCCCTGGTGGCGCGGGTGGTTGAGCGCAGCACTGTGAAGCTGTCTGCAGCCTCTGCAGCACAGGTTCAATCCCAGCCGGCTAGGGAGATACCCACATGGCACTGCAGACCTCTCCTGTCTTGCCTGCTGCTCCCCTCAGCAATGTATTTCAGTCAATCTGCCTCTTCTGTTCCCCAATCTGTCTCTGGTGAATTCTCTCACCCACCCACACATCTGGCCTGTACCCCCTTTCTTGTATAAATAAATAAACCTTTAAAAAAAAAAAGGAAAAAAAGAAAAACCATAGCAAATCAACGGTCACTGTTTACAAAGGTTCTAATGAGACTTTTTTTTTCTTCCTTATCTTCAAAGGGCTATGCTTAACCTTAGTTCCCAAGTAATTTCTAGAATGGGAGTGATTACAGTTACCTTACAAAAATCTCTGGAAGATGAGGTGGAAAAAAATCCCAGAAGGTCTAGCACAGTGTTTGAGCCAACCAGATGGTCAATTACTTGATGCCAACACAAATATGTGGGTTACGACTAAAACATCTTGACTTAGTTTCTCTCAGATTAGTACTTTTGGAACAAGTCATAAGTCACAAGTCAATTCACAAGAGAATCAACCTCATTTTATTATAGTAGAAAGGTGATATGATATATTGAAGGAGATAAGTATGATCTATGATCCTGACATGCTTGTAAAAAATTACTATTTAAATTTTCTAATCATTTCTGCCATGTAGAAAAAGATGCTTTACTACTCAATTAATGTAATAGGGGACTAAGGACAAGTTATTAATTTGATTTTGAGGCCAGGATGATAGGGGCAGAATGTTCTTTTATGCAAACTAAATAGCAGCTTTTCTTCCCTTCAATTCAATCAATCCCATATTATTGACTGTGTACAATATGCTAGAGATCCACCTCCCCGATAGTCTGACACAAATGGATCCCCAGACCCCGGACAACGGTGAAGCTGCTAGAGAAAAAAGACATCTCAATTGACTCCAAGATTGTCCTAGAGAATAATATTATATTCATGGAAACGAGTGCAGAGTACCCACTTACACAATGCAATATCCGCCACGACTTCCTTGGGTCCATGGGAAGCACTTTCCTGAACTTGATTTATGTCCTTTATGGAATTTATGAGGCCAAAGGATCTTCAACGACTAGTTTTATATTTGATTGCCTAGGAATGGGTTGAGGTGTCAGGTATCTTCCTCCTATGCTTATAAAATTTTCCTATAGCTTGTTCTCCGAAAAGGTGGAAAACCGGACCAAATTCTGGATTACATGTCAAGTCAAAGATACTATATAACCAAGACATATCAGTTTATACTATTATTTATTATGCATAAATCTACTTTTTAAATGTAATCCCTGTAATTGTTTTATTTATCAGAGAACTCTATCCAGCTGAGATATAAAAACCTGAGTCAGGACATAAAAAAAGCAATTTTTTCCCTAAACTGTCGTAGGGGCCAGATTGTCTCTATCATTCATCAGGGCCTAACCCAGTGTTGAGCACATACTAGCGGTGTCCAACAAATCCTTGCAGAATTGAGTTATATGGGAGTCAGTTATTTGGCCAAACACTGGATTAGGAGTTTGAGTCTCTGATAGATTTACTTTCATTTGACCTGTTTGACATTTAGTTTTGCAACCTTGTGTGCAGTTTTTTCCTTCACCAACACTTCTAGAATTTTGCTTTTACCATTCTTATTTGTTTTTTTTTTTCTTTTTCTTTCTTTATTTTGCCAATATATTCCAGAGCTAAGTTACAGGATTTAGTTTAGCCTCTGAAACATGACAAAGACATGATATGATTGACATATATGGACAAACTTCCCTAAGGATATTAGAACAAAGCCTTTATTTTTCAAGGAATTAAAAACTAAAATATGAGGATTTCTGAGGTGACAGTAAAGTGCATAAACACAAGAAATCATGTTCTCTATCCTGTGTCCCAGCATCTGTGTCCATTTATTTGCAAACTTTAGGATACCTGTACACTCATGGTCCTACTTTCTTAGAACTGCCTACCCCATCTATACAATTATTTCATCAAACAAGTTTTAGAGTATCTGGAGGCAGGATTGGTGTAGTTAAATTCATTGCATTTTAGCCATAACATAAACAAGAATGTTTGAAGTGTTTCTGAAAGCAGTATGGCTGTATAACAACAAAAAAGTAATAATAGAGACAGTTCTACTTAAAAGAGCTTTCCTATCAAAAGTAGAACTTAGAAACCTCTGCTTGCAGTGACTTCCAATGGCAACTTTACCAGTCTACCCAACTGGAGGTAATTAAGAATCCTGTGTGTTAAATTAAGCATCTACAGAGGCAGGGAACCTTCAGATTTTTATTGTGAGCCAAAGCCTCTTTTCTTGTTAATCATGCTCTAAAAATCTCCTAAGACAGCATACTAGTGACTCTGAACCCATTAGAACAGCTGAACTAAGAAGCTAAATGAAAGGTTCCAAGGCCCACAGAGAAGTAAAAACAAGGTCTGGATTAAGGCTTCTTAACAGACCACTCACCAGGCTATGTCCTTCCTGACTCCCCTTTCCTATCTCAGAAAATAAACTCCCAAGGACCAAACAAGATCAGCTACCTTTCATACTTGTAGCTGAACTATTTCTTTTTTGCTTACAAGTAAATAATGGAAGTGATTTTGTGATCTAGGATAGAGGATTACATCCTCTTAGACATTGGTTGAAAAACCAAGTGGCATAGAAAGGTATAGCATTTCGAATAGACACAGTTACATCCTTGTAAATGCTTCTTTTGAAATTGTAATCTTCCAGTCTTCCACATGATAATTGGCAACCCTCAGCAGGTAGAGTAGATTATTATGGAAAAAAAAAAAGTAAATCCATTTCAAACATCTTTATTCACTATCAGAAAAAAAATTGTTTTAGTAAATGCTAGTTGACCAAATGATTCTGCTATAAATTTTGCTGCAGTTGCAAGGATGAACTGACTAGAAAGGTAATGAATTCCTCACTGTTGGAAAATTTGGGGTTTCACCTGGATAATTCCAGATGATGTTGGAATAGATGATATTGAATGTCCCTTGTAATTCTGAGAGTATACTTATAACTATCATTTTATTAAAAGAAATTTTAAAGCTGCTTGCAAGGAAATGATAGAATAACAAAAGGAAAATACAGCAAGAATATTTTAGTTGTTGATATCACCTCATTTTGTAGTAATTTAAAAACTTGTTTGTGACAAATTCTATGTTATAATTAAGTAGCATTTACAAAATAGAATAATTTTCCAATTAAATTACATTGTGGGGGGCCTCCCCTGGTGGTGCAGAGGTTGAGCGCTGGGTTGAGAGGCTGCCCGCAGCCTCTGCAGCGCTGGTTCGATTCCCCGCCACCAGCAAGGGTCCCACCAAAAAAAAAAAAATACATTGTGGGCCTCCCCGGTGGCACAGCGGTTGAGCGCTGGGCTGCGAAGCTGCCCACAGCCTCTGCAGCACCAGTTCAATCCCCGGCCACCGGCAAGGGTCCCACATGGCGCACAGACCTCTCCTGCCATGCCCGCTGCTCCCCTCAGCAGTGTACTTCGTCTGTCTGCCTGTTCTGCTCCCTGCTCTGGCTCTGGTGAATTCTCTCACCCTCACGTGTTTCTGACTGTACCCAGTGTTTGTATAAATAAATAAATAGTAAATAAATTACATTGTGAATAATTCAAAGATGAGAAGTGGATCCTGCCCTTACAAAGTTTATTTATAAACATTCCTTGTAATTGGCTTCTTTTTCTGATGATATATTATTTATTAGAGAACATTTGGAAGCCAGCAGAGTCTATAAATAAACCCTAATTATATTACTATAGAAGATCATTCTAATATTTTTACTGTTTTGGCATATTTCTTCCATGTACTTCAAATTTACATGTTTCATATTATGTATCCTATTTTAACCTGCTCTTTAAACTTCAAAATATGACCATACCTCAAAACAGAATCATGTCTCAAAACAGAGCCAAAGTGATCCATTTGTTAATCTAGTTTTTTAATCCTACCTAGATAAAATAGAGAAGGAACACACCTCCATGGGGGAGTGGATCAAGGAGTATTTCTTTTCACGTGCTAAGTCTTGTAGCAATCAGTCATGATACAAAAATCACTAAATTGACAGAAAAAATTTCATTTTCTGGCCATGTATAAAAATTAAATGGACAGGTGGAGACTAATGTGAAAATAAAAATTGATTTTGTCTGATACTTGTTTCTCTACATTCTACCTATAAGTGAAATCATCTAGTATTTGTCTTTCTCTTTTTCATGTAATTCCCTTAGCATAAGGGAAAATTCATGTTCCATCCATGTTGTAGCAAATGACAATAGTTACTCTTTTTTGTAGCTGCATAGTATTCTATTGCATATATATTTCCCTTCTTCTTAATCCATTAATCTGTCTTTGGGCATTTAGGTTGTCTCCATAACTTGACTATTGTAAATAGAGCTGAAATGAACATAGGATTGCACATATTCCTTCAAATTAGTGTTTTTGCATTCTCAGGTAAACCAGCATTACCTCAATAAAAAGTGAAACTAAATTTTAAAAAATTAAGAAAGTACTATATTATAGCCAAAGAATACATATTCACCACAGCAGCAAAATGTATGCTGTGTTGTATAATTGAAATTTGCCAAGAGTATAGAACTTAATGTTCTCACTAAAACAAATTGAATATGTGAGGTGATATATACATTAGTTAACTCAGTGGGGGGAATCCTTTCTACAATGTGTATGTATGTCAAATCATGTTGTACATCTTAAATATCTTATACTTTTATTGGTTAATTATACCAATAATTTTTTATTAAAACTGAAAAATAAAACTTTTAATGAAATTGACAGCTTAGAAAATCCAATATTCAGACTTCCATGATTTTTTTTCAAACTTGGGAAATTATTGAATAATTCTTTAGCTTTTCTTTGTGTCCACACATCAAACCTAATTTTCCATAATACTAAAGAATGCACCTGTTTTGCTCCAAACACTTAAATATAACAGGTGTAAATAGCAACAGAATTCCTATAATAGGAATGGTTTGTAAACTTGTTAATTATTCCTTAGGATTTGTTAACATAGATAAGTAAACTATAAGTAACAATACAGGAGAAAATACAAAATTTCTCATTGTGGCTGTGGTTTTGATTTGTGTTACTGTGGTTCTTCAACATTGTAACAGGGTCAGTGGGTAATTTTGATAATTGTCCCTGACAGTGACAAAGGGTTCTGTATTTTCACAGTGGCACAATCTATGTTGATCTCAGATTACTTTCTGTGGCTTGTCAAATGAGGCTTTTTTTGGTGAACTGCATGAAGCTACTTATTTCTGAACACTTATCAGTCTGTGGTGGCCTGACTAGACATAACATTCGTAAGGACTGAAAAACATTCCTCCAGGAGTTTAATATAGATATATTAAACTAGACAATTAGTATTAGGTACAAGGTGAAATAAACTCCTTCATTAAGGTGATTTAGGTTGTTTTTTTTTTTTCCCAAAAGTCCTGAAGATTTTAGCAAAACTCCAGACACAATGTCAGATTTCTCAGCAGGTTTCTATTGTTTTGGTTTGCCCCCTAAACAGTAATTAATGAAGTACTAGATGTTTAGAAACCAATTGTTTTATTATACTGTCTGGGATGCCTTTTCTCTGGTAATCTCACCATAGAAAGCCCCTGAGAACTTTAGAAATTGCTCAGGAAATTTTATACCTAAAATTAGAAAGTGTGGGTGTGTGACAAGGTGGTTAACCAAGCTACGTGGGCTTAAGTAGGGTTTGTCTCTCATTTGAGTTCTCAATATTTTTTAATGTCTGATCCTGCATATTAGTACCCAACTTTTTTTTAATTGTTGTTGTATTAATATTGTTGTTTCAGTTGTTATGTTAAATTTAATGAGCATGAAAAAGAATCGGCAAGCCTAGAGTCACTTTCCTGTCTGTATTAAAAATTAAGTTCTATTTAGTACTTAAGTAGTAATATATGCATACATCTCATTTGATCATCACTGAAATTTTGTAGCATAGAAGCAGATGTAAATTATTATTCCACTTTTATACATAAGGAAATAAATCCAGAGACTTTTAATAAGAAGTTCAGAATAACACAGTTAATAAGAGTTAACTGTTATAAATAGAATGGAATGGAATGTTCCATGTCTTCTGGTTCAAATGCCAGGTTTTCACATTCAGAAATCCATATACTATGGTTTTCAATTGCCTTGTTGATTGTGCGTCTTGTCGTGAGGCATTTAATAGAAAAAATCCACATACCTAAAATAATATATAAAATGTTGGTACAATTAAATTCAGCATAATTATAGTTTCTTAACTTACAGGTTGCCGTATTTCTACTATTATGTTCAAGTGCTTTGGGGTCATAAAGCTCTAACTCCAGACAACATCCCGTGGCAAATAGTTGATGTTGCTCTGGCTCACATCACAAATTATACACACAGTGAATCAGCAAGCTAACAATATATGTTATAAAATATATGTTTTTATTCTGAGGATGGAGGATTATGAAAGGGAGACATTGGAGAGGAAATTTTTTTCTTATATGCACTTATGTTCATTTTGTGAAAATAATTTGGAATTAGAATAATCAAAGGCAGATTAATAGGAGAAAAGGCATGTAACTGTTACTAATATTTATGTGCACAAGAGTTACAGAAAAGAAGTCAAACTCAAAGAAGTATTAAATTTGGGGTCTTATATACCCTTTTTCACGAAGCAAAGAAAGCTGAGATCTCAAGGGATAATAAATTGTGAGGAAGTGACTAGAAATATATAGGAAAAAGTAATGGTGGAAAAGAATTAATTTAGAAAAATTTGTTTACACAAGCTCGTTTTGGTATTGTACTCTTCATTTATGATGATAAGTCACTTTTTCTTCCTGTTATGGGAGGTGGGACAGGTGGTGGCCTTCCTCAAACTTACCTTCCTCAAAGGGAAATGTATGCCCTACTTTCAGTATATAAGAGAAGGACAGTGAGCTCTTCTGCATCTGTTGTTTCTCAACTGACTTCAACTCAAAATAATCCTTAGGCCAAACTGAGATATCTTGATGGTTTGAGTGATATATTCTGATTCCCTTCATTTCCTCCATCTGAAATTTTGTGGGAACTTTCATATAGCCACAGATTAATTGGCAATAGTGGAAGAAAGATTTAGATCAGTAACTGAGATGTAATAGATCTGAAAAGGGGGAGAAGTATGTAGAATAAATATGAAGAAAGAACAAATCAAAGCACATCTCCCCAGAACCCATTAAATCAGTTTTTCAGTCCTGAGAATAAGTCAGTTTAGTCAATAGCTGTACCTCCTTTCAGGGCTCAGTGGTGCTAGTGGGAGTAGGGGCCCCTGAAATCAGGCCTTTATATGGCATGAGTAATCTGTCTTTTAATGAGGGGAGTGTCTATGGAAACAAAAGAAAAACAAAGATTAATGGCTAGAGCAGACATAAACCCAGTCTTAGAGTCCAGAGGACAGTCAGGAAGATTTCCAGAAGTCGAGCTCAAAGTACAGTAGATGATGGAGTAAGGCTAGTAGTTGCAGGATTGGGGTCATGGTTATGTCCTGGAGCTCAAAGGACCTAGTTCTGGTAAACTTTTTGAGTGCCCCATTCTGTTGTGGTGATAAATCCTTTGAACTTACAGCTAGGATTCCAGTTTCAGCTTGCAGGGCTTCAGGAAAAGGGTAGTTTTAATTCTCAGTGATGGGGGAAAATTGGAAACATTAACCACAAGAGTTCAGGATCTAGCTTACAAAGTAGTGAACTAATTTTCTGACCATGGACACCCACAAAGTGGGTTATAGCTTTCTATCTAAACATAAAATTTCCCTGAAAAAGCACCCTTGTTTGGATCAAAGACTTTCTGTTTGCCAAATAAGTCTAATCACATTAAATGTGGCCTGATTATTTATGTAAATGCAGCAAGGATAGTAATTGTGGATGGAGGTGTTTTTAAGTTTGCTGTGCCTAGAATATGTAGTAAGAAATGTCAGAACAGAGTTTTAAAACTCTTTTGAGGCTAGGAAGCCAAACAAAGGATCCACCATCCTTTTGCCAGCATTACGGATGGATTTGGGTGACTTCCTCTCTTCTCAAAGTCCCCCAAATATGTTAAGGTTCCCGGGATATCAGGAAGTGATCTTCCTTAACCATCAATAAGGTTGGGAATGCTTTAAGATTAGATAAAAAGTCAGTGTTTCCAAGAGAGCCTTGTTAGCATTGACTTTATAAAATCTACATTTCTTTAAAACTATCTTGTCCTATCTGATTATATTCATATTCTTCATATTTTTCTCAAATATGACATCCCAATTAAAGCTTTGGAAATATAATCAGTGTTTCCAATGGTATCCTATTATAAGGAGAACTGATTCTTATTGAACTTATGTCAAAAAATACAATTACTCAATAAGAAGTTTTTAATTTTGTGGGGATCACAAAGGGGGAAAAGAAAAATATTTCGTTTTTGTTTGTGAACTTATAATCCATTGAATTATTGAGTTATACATAATATAGGAGAAAAGAGTTACTTATGTAGAAAATAAAACATTAAAGAATCAGAGTGTTGAAACAAAAAGACCATTAAATTATAATAATTTTCATTATAATGTAAAATTTCTTTTTTTAAAAGATTTAGTTATTTATGCATACAAGAACTGGGATACAGGCCAGAGGTATGGGGTGAGAGGATTCACCAGAAACAGAGTGGGGGACAGAACAGGCAGACTGAATGAAATATACTGCTGAGGGGAGCAGAGGGCAAGTCAGGAGAGGTCTGCTTCACCATGTGGGTAGCTCTTGGCTGGGGATCGAACTTGGGCTTCCTTGGCTGCAATAGCTTCATAGGTTGCGTCTTAACCCCTTGTGCCACCAGGGAGGCCCTATAATGTAAATTTTAATAACAAAATATTAATTACAATTCAGACCAATGTAATTACTTAGTGTTCTTTTTGATCTCAGGTTAGTGGTTTTATGAACCCACCAGCATTTCTTCTAGTTTTAGAAATCCTTACTCAGTTCAGGGTTATATTCTTAGCATTCTCTAAGCAATGCCATAAGAAATGTCTATTCCGGATGGTCTATCACAGTCCTTTCCATCAGTCTCTAAACATTCCTTCTTTGAAGATGAGCACTGTCACTGATGACAAGAACTTTGATAAGAGCAGCAGAATAAAATAATTGTGAATGACAACAGACTTAATATGACCATGGTTAAGTATCTGATCAGAATTCACTATACCACAGTGACAAGAGAAATTTGATTGTTTCTGTGGCATACATTTTTTAAGATAATTACTGGAATTATGACTGATAACATTTTACCAGGACAAACCATGGGTAGCAGGAACACTGACAGACTTTAGGCATTTTATATGATTTCTGAAACAATGTCATTCTGTCCATAGAAATTAACCTAGGGAAGGTTAAGCATAACCTCTTTTTTATTATAAAATTATTTTTATTAAGGGCCTCCCCTGGTGGCGCAGCCATTGAGCGCTGGGCTGCCAAGCTGCCCGCAGCCTCTGCAGGGCCAGTTCCATCCCCGGCCAGCGGCGAGGGTCCTACATGGCGCGCAGACCTCTCCTGCTGCCTGCTGCTCCCCTGTTCTGTTCCCCACCTCTGGCTCTGGTGAATTCTCTCACCCTCCCCCGCTTCTGAATGTACCCAGTGCTTGTATAAATAAATAAATAAATAAATAAATAAATAAATAAATAAATAAATATTTTTTATTGAGATAACATTGGTTTACAACACTGTATATAAGTTCATACCTCTTCAAATGTATGTAATTACAAGATGTCCACCACCGAAGCACCCATAAGCCTCCATCACAGTTTATTTGGTCCCTCCCTCCAGTGCTCCCTGCTCTCCTTGCTACTAGCTTCAGTTCTGTAATTAGACTTAAAGGGTTTGGTTTAGCTTTGTCTGTTCCTTTGCTTTCTTTATAATTCATATATAAGTGAAGTTATTCAGTATGCTTTCTCTTTCTGACTGATTTTCCTTAACATAATCACTTCCAATTTCATCCATAAACACTACTTCTTTTTTGTCAATGATTCCAATGCAATTTAATGTATCGCATAAATCTAATACACTTAACATTCTCTTTTAACAAGATGAGAGAACAAATTTTTTGAGATTTTCCAGGGCCTCTCTAGGAAATACCAAAGTTAACATAAGGTTAAGAAGATTTCATTTAGAATTTGATTTGGGGAAATTATCTAAAATGCCAAAAGTTTTGAAAACTTGTTTAAACAGGATCACAGATCACTATGAAACAGTATTTGTTTTTCTATTTAACCAAAGAGAAAAGAAAATGTTACAAAGATAAACATAGAAGATAACATGATTGTAAAAATATATAGCTTAACTCTTTCAATTTTGAAACAACTATTTTCTTAAATAATCAAAACATGATAAAGATAACATGAAATACACAAAATCTTTGTTTTCTAGGGAAATTACTCAAGAGGAAAATAGAACTTTCACAATCCTTCATTAAAAACAGAAAAATAATCTTAAACATTTTTTTTATTTTAACAGAAAATGAAAACCAAACTCTAGTTTTACATCAGTATACTGCTTCATTTTTGAAAATATTATAAATAAATGCAATTAATCATAGCCAGATATTCATTCACCCTCCATCTCTCTCATTTTTTCTGCTTTTTCTCATAGATCCTTTACACCTCTTTATATCCATTCCAGTTTTGTCCTTCATTTTTCTCTTTCTTATTCTAGAACATTTAAATGACATCTTAACTATTTTAGAAAAAATAAAGTCTCCTTTTTTCTTAATAAAAACACATCTTACTTTCCTTTTGTACTTTGCATATAGTTTTAAAAAATTCATTCTTACTGTTTTTAGTATTTCTTATACACACATCAATTAGAATTCTTTTTTTTTTAAAGATTTATTTATTTATCCATACAAGCACTGGGTACAGTCAGAAGCGCGGGAGGGTGAGAGAATTCACCAGAGCCAGAGCAGAGAGCAGAACAGGCAGACTGACAAAGAAATACACTGCTGAGGAGAGCAGCAGGCGCGGCAGGAGAGGTCTGCGCGCCATGTGGGACCCTCGCCTTTGGCCGGGCATAGAACCGGCGCTGCAGAGGCTGCGGGGCAGCTTCGCAGCCCAGGGCTCAACTGCTGCGCCACCAGGGGAGGCCCTTAATTAGAATTCTTAATCCTTAACCTTAATTTCTAGTGAAAATTAGGAAGTAGGCATTTGGAAACTGTCCATCATATTCTAGTATTCTGTAGCAGATGAGCAAATTTATGAATATACCATTTCATACTCAGTGCTAAAAAAATTACAAAAATAGTCCAAGACAGAAAGCAAAGATCCTTGTCCCAACTGGTGGTATGAATGGTGTTTGTGAAAACCCATGCCTTTGTCTCCCACAAAAATTACCTGCTGCCAATTACAAATTTGTTATTCTGTGATTCTGGGTAGGTGACTCAGAGATGAGATGTTCCAAGGACTAAAAAGGCAAAAGGAAAGTGATGACAAGGGCCTCTTACAGGATAAGATCTTTTATTTAGTCAAACTCCCCTGAGAGCTGGAAAAATCAGGTGCAAAATGTCATCTGTGTCCCTTGTATCTTGGGTTCCTAGCTAATGGCTAGCCACCTCCTTATACAAGTCCAGCAACCTGCACCCCTGCAAGTGGAAAACCAGAGAGAGAATATTCTTACTACATCCAAGTCAAGCTCTCAGCCCAAAATCAGACAGAAGAATCTCATCTGTTTTTTAAAGTAGGTAACACACAGAAAATGTTCACCCATGCTAGCCCAGTGAAAACTATAAACTCATGGTCTGTGAAACAGTTCAGCAAACAGACTTCTAAGATCTATGTTTGTGTCCTACCCTGTGTTTCACCTTGTGACAAAACAAAAGACAGATATAGAAGGAAAATAAATGCTGTCTCCAAGAAGGAAAAGATTAATAACAAAAGTCTACAAACCAAAAGTCACTAGCCACAATGTTCAAATTTCTAGTTTTAAAATTTTTTTTCTCTTGCTTATCTCTATTTGGACTGGACAAGGCAAAGAGAGGCTCTTACTGCTTTCACATCACTGAACTCTGAGCAGAAGTCTAGACTTATCAGGGAAGAAGTCTTACCTTTGCCAGCTTTGTCAGAGGTCTAAGATGTGAGCTCCAGGCTCCTGAGGAAGCAAGGGCTCCAATCTTCCCCCTCATCAGAAAAATATCAGTGAGACTAACAAAAAACAAAGTAACAGGAGAAATGACTCAATTTTTATTAATATTTACATGCACTTGAAATTCACAAAAAAAGAAGTGAAAATTAAAGGAGCAGTTAGTCTCAGGGCTTACATATACCTTTTAACAAAGAAAGAGGGTTTGGGCTTCAGGAGATGATGAATTGTGGAGAAGTGGAGAAGTGACTAGGAAATATATGGGGGGAAGTAATGGAAGAGGAGGGCTATTTTAGTAGGCTTTGTTTATGTAAACTCATTTTGGTATTGACTCCCCCTCTTTGGTGATAAGAGTCACTTTTCCCTTCCTGGTATGATGGAGAAAGAGCACCTTCCTCCAAGGGAAGTTAATGCCCTGCTTTAGGCAGATAAGGGAAAGGCAGAACTCTTCCTGCATTTGATTCCTAACTGCCTTCAATTCAAAAAAATCCTGTCAAATTGGCATATTCTGATACCCTGCAGGGTGAACTTGCCTGATTCAGAGTAACTTAGCACAATTACACTAGTTTCCCAAGTATACAATCTCCTATATTATTCTATTTTCCCTCCAACTCATTTAGTCATTCATTTATATACAGACATTGTATTAAACATCTACTTTGTTGCAAAAACTATTCTTTTGGGTCAAATCAAAACAAAAAGCCCAGAGATGAACCTGGCACAGTTTTTGCCTCAAAATTGCTATCCTAAGTTGGGAGAGAGAAAAAATACGGTCATGTTGTATTTTAAGTCAGTACAGCAAAGGGGAAAAAAAAAAAAAACAACCCAATAGTGTGAAGGAATAAAGAATGGAGTCTGGAACGTATTAAAGAGTTGATTCAAGAACTGAATCTTGAAGCAAAATAGTAGTTTAGATTGAGGGGAGGGAGTTTGTGGAGGTGGATGATGAGTCAGGTTAGTGAAAGAGTATGTACAAGATCTTTGAAGCACAAATTGTTAACACCCTGAGGGGAGAGAAGTGGAAGTTTTGCAGGAAGTGATAGCCACATAAGAGACCAAATTGGTAGGCTGAGGCCAGTCTGTGAACACTAATATTAAGTATTATTTTAGATTACAAAGTAACATATAAAATATATAAATAATTCAAACAATATGCATGTATAAAAATAGGCAGTAAAAGTCTCCCAATAATTCTATATACCAGAATGACAATTGCTACTAGTTTGATATTTAGACTATCCATATTTTTATAAGCAACTATTCCATTGGAATATTGGTTGGATCTTATTGACTACAGGTATCTGATAAAGGCATTTAAGTTGTGAAGTTTTAATATCTCCTTTGTTCCTTTTAGGAAAGCAACTTTGGTGACTGTGAGAACCAAAATAGGGAAAATTTGTTGGCAAATAAAATAGTTAAAATTATGTTGCTGTAGCCAAGTCAAAGAATAATGAGGAGCACCTTCACACACATTCGGTGGGAATACACATTTTTGGAAGATACTTTGGGAGTATTTATTATTCCTTGAGAAATATTTGTTCAAGGGCACAAAGGATTTAATGCATAACAACCCATATGTCCACTCAGGAAAAAAAAAAAAAAAGGGGGGGGTTAAACTATAATGAAGATAAACAAATGGTTCAACCATTAAGAAAATTGTAGAGACTGAAACAAATGTTATATGTCAATTATACCTCAGTTAAAAAAAGAATTATAGAGGGCCTCCCCTGGTGGCCCAGGTTGTTGAGTGCCACGCTGTGAAACTGTCTGCAGCCTCTGCAGCGCAGGTTCGATCCCGGCCACTGGCGAGGGTCCCACATGGCATGGCAGACCTCTACTGTTGCACCCGCTGCTCCCCTCAGCAGTGTATTTCGTCAGTCTGCCTGTTCTGTTCCCCGCTCTGTCTCTGGTGAATCCTCTCACCCTCCCACGAATCCGGCCTGTACCCCAGTTCTTGTATAAAATAAATAAATAAATCTTTTTTTAAAAAAAAAATTATAGAGATATATGTTCTATAATGAAAAGATGTCCTTAATATGAAGTTTGCATAATTCACAAAACTACATGTAACATATAAGCTTACATTTATGAAAACAATTTTTTAATTTGGCTGTAAAAATATGTAAAATCCAGGGCCTCCCCGTTGGCGCAGCGGTTGAGCGCTGGGTTGCGAAGCGTCCCGCAGCCTCTGCAGCGCTGGTTCGATCCCCGGCTGCTCCCGGCCACCAGTGGAGGGTCCCACTTGGCGCGCAGACCTCTCCTGCCGCCCGCTGCTCCCCTCAGCAGTGTGCTTCGGTCCTTCTGCCTGCTCTGCTCCCCGTTCTGGCTCTGGTGAATTCTCTCACCCTCCCGCGCTTCTGAGTGTACCCAGTGCTTGTATAAATGATAAATAAATAAATAAATCTTAAAAAAAAAGAACTTTAAAAAAAATATGTAAAATCTACATACCAAACTAGTAGCAGTTGTCATTCTGGTATATAGAATTATTGGGAGACTTTTACTGCCTATTTTTATATGTGCATTTGGTTTGAATTATTTATATTTTTTTAGATTACAAAGTAACCTGACACAGAGATGCTTGGATTAAGGCAGTGGCAGCAGGCTGGAGAGGGAAAATAGTGGAAGTCATTACAAAATTAGATTGGAGGTATTTTGTGTTAGAGGGTTATAAGAGATTAAGGAAGAGGGGAGAGAGTTGGAGGTGACCATCAATATTTCTAGTTTGGTAGATATTTGCTTGGTGATTCTGTTAAATGAATTGAGGAAGGAGAAGGCAGAGGAAAGACTTCACTGTGACTTTGTAAATTTCATTTTAGATTTAAGTTTGAGGGTCCTGATAAAAACATTTATGTTTTATCCTGCTTTGGTTTTCCCATCCCCCTGGAGTTTAGCCCACAAGAGTGAGAAGATTCCTAGTGCAGTAAAAAAATATCTTGATCAGAACAGGTGAAAGAACGTGGCTATGTACACATTTGAAAAGATTCCAAAGAGTTGGAGGAAAAGAGGAATACAATAAATGTTTACAGGTACCTGGAGAGAGAAAATTAAAAGATTATACTTCATTTCTTGGGTAATGCTGCTAAGGAGACAACAAGACACCCAAAGATTTAGGACCTTAATAAATAAACAGCTTTACTTCATTGGCAGGAAAGTTAGATGGTGAGAGGATGCGGAACAGATGAGTACAAGAAGAATGACTTCAGGCAAGAAATGACTGTGTTACGTTATGAATTCGATGGCTTCACTTATCACAAGTTGTTGCCCCAAAGCTTCAGAGTTCACCATGCCTTATGGGCCATATTGGTCCAGCCATGGCCTTTTCTCAGCAATCAGTGAGGGTGGATAATTCCAGGGTCAAATTCTCTTTCAGTTCCACCCAGGCAGCATATTGGGAAAATTTTCTAGAAAGAGATCCTAAAAAGACAGCCTAATTTTCTCATCAGTCACAAAGATTAAAGATTTGAAATCAGCTCAGAAAGTGTGGAGATATTGGGCCTCCCCCGTGGCCCAGCGGTTGAGCACTGGGTTGCAAAGCTGCCCGCAGCCTCTGCAGCGCCTGTTCGATCCCCGATCCCCAGCAGCCCGGCGAGGGTCCCACTTCGTCGGTCTACCTGTTCTGTTCCCTGCTCTGTCTCTGGTGAATTCTCTCACCCTCCCGCACTTCTGACTGTACCCAGTTCTTGTATAAATAAATCTTTAAAAAAAATGTGTAGAGATATTTTTTAAATATTTGAATTATAGGCCATGATTTTTACCTACTAGGCCAGATAAGATGTAAACTTCCAATTCACAGTGAAAGCAGACACAGATGTTCAAACCATTACGGAAAGCATACAACAGATTTTTTTATCAACAAATATATCAGTAGATACACATATGACCCTGCCTCACTTGTTTCTCCACAATATACAACCACATAATTCTGCAGAATTGAGAGGAATTCCCTCCCGAGGTATAGTGAGTGAGATTTTCTAATATACAGCTTGTCTTGAAGTCCCATAGACAACATCTTCTTTCTTTAATATTATGAAAGTGTTAACACTTTTCCTCATTATTTTCTCAGTTTATCACAGACAGTTCTGATCAGCACCATGCACTTAAGCATAGCCCTAATTATTCACAGATGTTTCATAAAGAGAGTAAAAACAGCAACAGTAGTTAGATTATTTTAAGCTTCTTAGATTGGCAGACTTTGAGAACTTTTTCAATGTGTATACAAACTAGGGTTTGTTAATTGAGTTGTAATGGCTTGTATTTCAGTCAGTCAAAAGTCCTCATTGATAAAAACAGTAAAGACTCCCAGATGAGCCCAAACTGCACTAGCATTAAATATGGTATGTGAAGGCAAAGATGTGCTTTAAAGGAAATCTCAGAAGAGATGAGAAGTGGATGATTAGGCATGGAGATAGCAAAGGGGAGCGATAACCCTGAATAAGATAGTAGAGTCCTGGGATGCTGTGGTGTTATGGCTGCTGGGAAGCCAGACTTAATGGATGGAGCTAGGATTAGTGGGGTCAGACAAGCGTGTGAGACCCAGTCTTGTGTTGGACATTTACTGTCTTCTTCTTCAATGCACTGGAAACTCCCAGGGGGAGGTTGCAATGTAATCAGAGATCATCTATGTCACAGATTCCAAGCCCTGAGTATCCAGCCTTCTTCATAATTCAGGAATGAGAAGAAAGAAGTGGGAGATGGGGTAGTATTTTATGGGAGAGAAGAAACTTTTAAAAGAATTGGAATTTTGAAGGCAAGATATTGCTGCTTGACAGTAATAAAGCATACATTTTATATGTATTTTTATATATTATATTATATATGCACATAGATAAAATATGCACATATATTATGTACATGCACACATTATATACATATAATATGTACATATATTATCTATGTGTATTAAATGCTTTTTATTTGAATTTTAAAATTATGCCTACTTTTCAAAAAGTTTTGATGTAGGTAGGTCTTATAACCTAACCAGTTAGCAATACTGATAACTTAGTAATCTAAATTTGATGTATAAATTTCTATCAGTGTTATGATCAAGAATTTTCTGCAATGGGTGTATTTTTTTTTAGTTTTTTATTAGTATTAATACCTTTGTTTATATTCAAAAGAATCTAATATTTATAGGTAACTTTTTTAAGCTATTATTTTATGCTTGGCATTCCTTTAAGGGTCTTTATTTATCTCATTTATCTTTAATTAAATGTATTTTATCGATGATATGAATGAAGCACAGAAAAGATAAATAACTTGTTCAAGACCACACAGCTAGTAAGTGGCTTACTATTAATTTTCAGGATTGTAAGTTAGGCAGGTTAATTCCAGCACTTACAGTCTTTTTTATTTTTTAAGATTTATTTATTTATTTATGCATACAAGACCTGGGGTACAAGCCAGAGATGCGGGGGGCAAGAGGATCTACCAGAAACAGAGTGGGAAACAGAACAGGCAGACTGGCTGAAATACACTGCTGAGGGGAGCAGTGGGTGAGACAGGATAGGTCTGCCTCACCATGTGGGTTTCTCCTTGGCTGGCCGGGGATAGAACTCAAGCTGCAGAGGCTGTGGATTGCTTCATAGTGTGGTGCTTAACCCCTTGTGCCACCAGGGAGGCCCTACAGTCCTTTTTTTTTAAATTAAATTTATTTATTTTCTTACATCATTGTTAATTTTTGTACAGTATTTGATTTTTCCCCTGAGGTGTAGTCCCTGTAGCAATCCCAACACTCATGATCCATCACTGTAGTCCCTTGTGCTCTTTCCTCCCCTATTTTGACCCCTGTCACCCCCTACTGTATGCCTCAGATCTATGGTCAGCTTGTGAGTTTTGTCTTTTTGCTGACTCTTTATTCAGTTTGTCTATATTCCACATATAAGTGAAACCATGTAATATTTATTATTTTCCTTCTGACTTATTTTGCTTAGCATAATCCCTTCCAGCTCCATCCATGCCTTCCAGTAAATGGCATGCATTTGTCTTTTTTGATCACTGCCTAGTATTCCATTTTGTGTATTTGCCACATCTCTATCCATTCATCCATCTTGGGGCATTTAGGTTGTTTCCATATCTTAGCTATTGAAATAGTGCTGAAATATGGGCCTCCCCGGTGGCACAGCGGTTGAGCGCTGGGTTGCGAACCTGCCCGCAGCCTCTGCAGCGCCGGTTCGATCCCGGCTGCTCCCCGGCCACCAGAGGAGGGTCCTGCATGGCGCGCAGACCTCTCCTGCCGCCCGCTGCTCCCCTCAGCAGTGTACTTCAGTCCTTCTGCCTGTTCTGTTCCCCGCTCTGGCTCTGGTGAATTCTCTCACCCTCCCGCACTTCTGGCTGTACCCAGTGCCTGTATAAATAAACAAACAAACAAACAAATAAATAAATAAATAAATCTTAAAAAAAAAAAAAAACAAGAAATAGTGCTGAAATAAACATAGGAGCAGCATTTAAAATCTTAAGTACACTAATATATTGCCTTCTAGGTACAGTGGATATTTCTGCAAAGAGAGAATAATAGGATGAGTTAGAAGAAGGAATTTCAATTTTCTTTTCTTTTTACACTAATATGATGTTTAAATTTGTTTATAAGATGCATGCATTTATTTTGTAACTTGAAAACAAAAAATATAGGAAAAGCTCATCCTTTTAAAAACATTGTTGAGGTATCCAGTCTAATTTTTTTCTTTTTTATAGTTTTTAAATGATCCAAATGAAGATAGATAATATGTTAAAAATGGAAGAGTAAAATTGTGATTTTAGATAATTATTTTTACTGATTAGTTTACTGAAGCTAGTATATGTGTTTATATTATATATACTGATATATTTATATACATAGGCACACATATGTATGCAAAGAAATCTCTTTAGTGGCTCCTTTTTATTTGTACTTCTTAACATGTTTAAGCAAGTGATATCTTTCCAAATAAGGGACAAAAGAATTTGGAACTGTCAGGCAGGCTGACAAAGGGGAATATATCCTGTCTGAGCAAGCAAGAAAAAGGAAAAGGAGAGTGAACATTCTTGCAACATTTAGCTGTTCTTAAAAAAAAAAAAAGTGGCCTCCATTTCTCCAATAGCAGTTGATTTGTCACTTAAATAAAAGATCTAGAAACATAGGTGTGATAGAAATGCTTCCCTGGGGCTCAGTATCCATCTGTCAAATGGGCTAATGGGTCAGTGGAATTGATTATGTGATCTATAAACTCCTTCAACTCCACCATTCTCTAAATCTCTAGGTTGGGTCTAAGGTACACACATTCAACCAGAGGTAGCACTGGATGAAAAAAGATTGTTTCATTGCTGATGATAAAACAAACAGCTGTTTTCATGCATAGTATTGACAATTTGATCATTAAACAAAATTTATGATGAGGAAAATAATCCAGTTGGTCTCTGACAGCACAAAGTGTAGTGTTCCATAGCAATTATCTATTTAGTTGGACTTGGGAACTATTGGTTGTGCTGTTTTGCCATTTCACTCAAATAAATTTTCTTCATTAAAATGAGCCCATCTAAATGGGACTGGAAAAAGCCAATGAGTGTGTAAAATGCTCTAGAAGTATTTTAATACTCCTCAAAGTCCAATTATGACTTGAATATCTTGTTATACTGATTAGCACTACTAATTGAAATTTTTTCTAACAAGTTCATAACCTACGTACATTTTCCAGCTGTATGTTGTTGCTCTCAGGCATTGGCAAGGCTGAATCAGAATATCACTTTGCCAAGACTTGTCTGCAAATTCTTAACCTTTTTTTGTTTGCCAAGAACAAAGAAAAATTGTTGTAAACTTTGCTGCTGTTGTAACATATGAACAGTCTTTTCTGAAAATGCAAATTAGACAAATAAGAATCATTACATCATTTGTGGCATGTGACTACATTTGGTTTCTTCTATTGTATGTATATATTACTTTCATACCTTACTTGATATGTTTTATAGTGCTTTACTATTTTCAAAGTACTTGCATATGTGAACATCATTTGATCTTTCCTGGGATCCAGTGTTTCTAATATACTTCATGCTCCAAAAAATTTGATACTTAAATTTATATGGTGCATGCTTCATACAATAAAGGTTTTGATTATTGTTGCATGGAAAAATTTTATTATAGCCCCAAATATACGTTACACACATTTGGCAAAGTAAACCTTTGTCAATTTTTATAGCCACATGAACTGGATTTTCTAATACTATCTAAAGTATCTTTTTTTTAAATGCCAAAGCATCATTTAATGGATGGTTGCTAATGCCACTATGTAGGAAATAACCAAGTATTTGTGGTTAATTGGATTTCTACTAAGATTTGAGTAGACTTAAAAATTTGAGACCGAAAAGTTCATTGCTTACAGATAGGTGACTAATAAACCCATTGCTTAATAAAATGGCATTTTTTGGTTGTTCATATGTTATTATTGTTTTATAAGGTAAGAGTTGTCAATTTTCATTCATTGTGAATACAGAATTTATCAAGAAGAGCAATTCATGCTTTTTGTTTGGTCAATAACTATTATGTCCATGTGAAGGATGACGTGTTCTTTTGAGGACTGGAAAGATATTTCAGAGGAAAGAGAAGACTAGACAGAAGATCTGTGGCAAGAGGAATATTTCTGGCTAATTCTATAGGTAAAATTGAGTAGGTTTAGAACAAAGTTAGGTAATAAAATCTAGCTGAAACCTGCAATGTTCCCCATCTGCCTGCTGTCCACTTATTTGAGGCTGGGCCTGATGTTCCTGTGGTCACCCAGCAGGGCCTGGCTGGTTTGAAAGTGAGCCCATTATTCTCCAGCCATATTGCCTTCTTTATTTTTTAAAGATTTATTTATGTATGCATAGAAGAACTGGGGTGCAGGCCAGAGGTGTGTGTGTGGGGGGGGGGTGGCAGTGAGAGGATTCACCAGAGATAGAGTGGGGAACAGAACAGGCAGATTGACTGAAATACACTGCTTAGGGGAGCAACAGGTATGTCAGGAGAGGTCTGCTGCATCATGTGGGTAGTTCCCTGGCTGGGGATTGAACTCATCCTGCAGTGGCTGTGGATAGCTTCATAGGTTGCGTCTTAACCCCTTGCACCATCAGGGAAGCCCCATATTGCTTTCTTTTTCTTCAATGCACTAAACCCCTTGCAGTGTTCTCTGTTTGTATTACCTTTCCCCATACTCTTTGCTTAGTAAGGCACCCCTTATCTTTTAGGTCTATATTTAAGTTAATTTCCTAGGAGAATTCTGCCTTTATAATAATAAAGACTAAGTTCATTTCTCCCATTAATCACTCATATAGTATCCAGGAGACAGCTTCCAAATTGAGTTTATTAGCTTAAAAGAGATTTTATAGGAGCTATAACATTTGAGAAGAAGGGGCTTGTTAGTAGTTTCATAAAATAAAACAAAGGATGTGTCTATATATGCTTCTCAAAGGTCTTTTATTTTTACTTTTTGATGAAAATTGCATTAACAAATATTGAAATCCCAATGTATGTGCATTAAATGTCCATGAAATGTATAACAAGGTTAATGGCATAGCCTTATAAACCTTGAGATTGGAGATGTTCTATCTAGATTCACATCCCTTACAACATAATGAAGTGCTGTATCACAAGACATATATAGGGCTGGATTATATGGGGTCGTAGGAGAACTAAGAGGATTTCTTTGACTTGTAGTACTTTCTCACGATAGTCATTTGGGTTAATACATTATACATACTAACTAAATCATCCATTAGATACCTAAAGTAGAAATATACGGACATGTTACTATGCAAGCACAATGTGGTTTAAACGTTCTTTAACGGAGATCAAATCTAGGACAGAGAAACGGAGGGAGAAAATAGAAAATATGAAAATGGGACTCAGGGTAGGGGAACACTGCAATGTACAAGGCCTGGATGTCAAGATATAAGGAAAAGATGAAAAGATGGACTAGAAGACTGGCAGCATCAGATAGAAATAAATATTTTCATGATTCACAATTTTGTCCTGGGCCGGTGCTGGTGACAGATTTTTAGATTCGTTTCTGAAGACTCATTCTTCACAGCCTTTCCATGCTCACTATTTTGATTCTATCATTCCCCACTATTCAAAGAGCATATAGGGGCAGAATGAAATGAACACACTGTCACCTATTGCTAGGATGCCTGTTACCGCCCTCTTTTGAACCTGTCAAGGAAGCTTTCAGAGCCTTAGAAACACAGGGCAGCATGTCAGTGAAAGCCCAGTCCTTGGACTAAACAGAAGAGAAATTCTATTCTGAAATTCATAAGCCCTTGTAATATCTAGTCCTAATTGTGTGGTTGACGAACTTACCTTGGCAGAATTAGGAGTGTGACTAGGAATGAGGTTCAGAGCTTCCCGTTCTTGTTGCTTAAACTCCTACGGAAATGTAACTTGCACAAAGAAAACCACATGAAGCTGTGAAGCGAGGGACTAGGGCAGTCAGGAATGCCCAAGGTGCGAGGTATTTCATGACTGTAATATTCTTCTAGGACCCTGCTTCCTTGTGATATTTACTATAAAGATACAGGGAGGAAAAAAATGACAGGCATGGGTTTTATTGCAAAGCCAGATGGTGAGGGAAAGTGTCTGTATTTGATAAAGGAATAGCATCTCACTTGGTGTAATAGCAGGATAAGGAAATGAGGGAAAAAGTCAACTTTCAAGATCTGAATTTGATTCAATGGCCATAGTATTATTGTTCATAATTCAAAATCTATTGTCTTCACTGAGAGGTTAGTTATTTTCAGGAATATTAACAAGTGGACTACTGATTAAAATGTACTTTATTATCTAAGCTGTAGATAAGTTTCTCATAAGAGCCATTTTCATATTGTGGCATTTTAACTAATGAATAGTATCAAAAATTAAATTATTATTATAGCAATGCCTTGTTCTTTCCCTTGATGAGATTATTTTAGACTTTGAAAATTTTTTCCACATATAAAATAGACCTGCACTTAAATACTCTTGAATACTGCCATATAATGTGTTAGACTTAATTAAAGTTAATTTAGTTTTGAGAATTAGTAAGCTCCTTGAGATAACTAAAGCACATCAAATTCTTACAAAGGAAAGCAAGATTTGTTTGTTTTAAAAACTCAGTGTAGCTTTGAAATTAACATTGATTTGTTCAATCGATATTTTTTACCTTAAACATTAAAAAACTCACTAATGCTTTTTTTGCTTTTTTAATTTTATATATTTTTACATCATTTTTCATTTTTATACAATGTATGCATTTTTATCTTGGTTATAGTCCCCATACAATTCCCACCCACCTTGTTTTGATCCTACTCCCTTCTTCCCCCTGCTCCCTGTAGTGTGTCTCTGGAAAAACTCACTGATTCTTCAAATGTGTATGTTTGATGGATAGCTCTTGTCACAAATTAAAGGTTGATATTTCATTAAGGTAACTATATCATTTATAATTTTTTTGAGGGGGAATGCATTACATTGTCATCACAATAATACATAGTAGTAAGATTTCATAATCATAATAAGGAGATTTTAAATAGGATTTAAAACATTTTCAGAACTGGGTAGAGATTTACACAAACCAGATGTCCACTGTGTGATCCTAAGATAAGCTAGCAATCGTGTTACTCACCTGTTGTGTTTTTGTTTACTAAATTCTAAATTAAAATATCTGGTGATATAAAGAACACCTAGAGCTTTCTGTCAGATAACACTGGAGGCTCCAAGATTGATTCAAAACTAATCCAAGCAAAATAATTTCAGTCAATGAGATCTGAAATCTGATCCATAAGCTTGTCTGTATGTGTGCCTTTATTTTATCAAAATAATTTTCCTTCAGACCTTTTTAGTTCCTTCTTTGAGCTACCAGGAATTTTTGTATGTTGGAGAAACAGAAGCAAAATGCAAAATGGGCAGATTTTTACGTACATTTCTCGTATTTTCATGCATGTTCTGATTCAGTACTTGTAGTGCCTATGTGTATACGACAGCACACATACACACTTCAATCTTGAGCAGTTATAACTAAAGAACACAAATGGAAGCAAGATAATATAGTGTATAATAGAGGGGCCAGAGTCCTGTTTCAATGCTCAACTCTGGTATAAATTTGGATAAACTTACTTGGCTCAAGTTCTTTACTTATAAAATGGTGATGAGTATTCATATCATATGGTTGTTGTGAAATTAAAATGAGATAATGCATGTAAACTCTCATCACTGTGCCAACACTATGGAGGGAGAAATAAATGATATTTATTTTTACCCCTTTCATATAATATTAAATCATATGGAAAATAAATATACTACTTGGTAGCATTTTTAAATAGTAAAAGCTAAATAGTAAAAATGTTATTATAGGCTATACCAGTGCTACAATAAAGATGAATGCTTACACCAATACTTTGCGTTTTATTTTGTTCAGACCCCCCCTTACTTAAAAATCAAAACAAAACAATCTAAATAATTGTTTGACTTTGGCATTGGATAGATCTATTACATTCTGCATTTTAGTGCATGATTTCCCAGCATTTAATTTTGTAAATGTAGAAATTAAGGCACTGAGATTGGAGACTTTATGATCAGGGAGGAAGCCCGTGGCAGAACAATTACAGAGTGGTAATCAAACCAAGTTAAATATTCTTCATGGCCCCATGGGAAGCAGTTAATACAGAAGGTACTTTAAAGTATTTACCTTAGAAAATAAATGGAGAAAATAGGAATCATAGACAAAAGAAACATATTAGTGTTTATAATCATGAGAGAAGTAATCAAATATCCAGTTAGAAATTCTAAACGTTATGAACTAATGATCTCAAACAAAGTCAGATATTGAAGAAAAAGACAATAGCTCCAAATATTTAAATTGAATGAAAACACTTGCGAAGGAGAGAATCTTGATTATTCATAGAGAAAAAGGAAAATAAGTGGATTCAAGTCTAGATTTCTAATGAAGATATGGAAGGAAATGGCTCATTCCCCCCTACCCCCCCAACACACTAAAATCCTAAGGGAAAACCTCCTTCATTTCTGTCTTCCTAATTCTTTTAATTGATTTTCTGTGTAAATATGAAAGCTGTTAATAAGCATGTCACAGACAATTGGAAAAAGATTTCCTGAAATAAGTACCAGCTGAGTATAGTGCTTTTTTGAATCATGTTCAAAAGAGAAGGGTGATGATATTATTCAAAATTCACTTTGTAGCGACAAATCCAAAGGCCATCTCCATTGTGAGTGATTTAGGCTTAGTCCACCTCAGAGAATGTGTCCCTTGGGGGTCGGGTAAATCACCCCAAACAAGGAGACATGTGTCCACATGTGCAGGCTACAGCCACTGACATGGATCACTACAGAACCGTCCTGTCTTGCTCAATGGCCTCCACTGAGAAGCCCTCTTGACTGTCCTTCCATTTTTTTAAACAGATCATTCGACAGGCAGCCGTTGGCTTAAGCACAGCGCTGTGTGTCTCCTTATATGCTGCTCATTTAATAATTATTTCACTTGTTTTCTTTTCATTTCTCCACAGCTGTGTTTCCTTTTGTCTCTAATGTTATACTTTTCATTACTCACTTTCAACAAATAACTTTGTGTCATTCTTGACTGAAGAGACAGAAGGTGCCATCCCTTTCCTCTTAAACTGCCTGGGATTTTCTCTGTGTAACTTCTTATCCTCACTCACGATTCAGTGTCATGAGAAAAGCTGGCACTCCTCTTGAAAGGCTCCACTTTCCACACTGCCCTCCACCCTTGCACAACGTTCCTCCAGTGGAATCTTGATGCAACATCTATCTCTCCTTCTGCACCTTTATTTTCTGCGTTTGTTTTCTTCTCTTCCACTGACAAACATCTTTAGGTTTTTCTTGATAAAATGAGTGGATTTAGAACCCTTCCCTCGAACCTGATGCTCTGTTGAGTTGCCACCTCATATGTCTATTTTTGCTGTTGAATTTCTCAAAATTCTCAATGCAGGGCTTGAAGACCTCTATGGGTCTTGGGACTCTTCATTAAGTCTCTTTTTTAAGTACCCATCCATTTGTTGCCAGATTTTCTACATGTACTTCAACCAAAACAACATATTGCCGCAGACTGAATGCAGAAGCAGATCTGAAAATTCGGCTGTCTTCTATTAAGCCAGACACTGAAAAGATTCTTAAAATGTAAACCAATGCTGTCTTCTCACTAAATTTATTTTTATGAAAATAGTTATTTTTAATTTTGCTATTTTAAAAGGAAATAATTAATAACAAATCTTAATTCCTTATATTAATTTCAAGTATTTATATATACTAATAGATATGACCCACAGCCTTGGGGTACCTCAGCAATTTTAAGAAGAAGTTTGGAGGTAAGATTTGAAAAGCGTTCCTACTTCAGTGTTCCTTCCTTATACTCTACCCTCATTCTTTTATCTCAGACCATAGAACTGATCCCACCAGTATCTTCCATAAGATTTTTCAAAGTTAATTCCATATTTAGAGATTTTTCCTTAGTCTCTTCTCTTTTTCTTCCTGGCTTCTCAGCAGGGATTAATAGTGTTTACCTCTCTTTTCTCCTTAAAATGTCTTCCTTCTATGCCAGTAAACTCCTCTGATTTGCTGCTTACTTCCCTACTCCTTTTTCTCTTGGTTTCAATTCCCTAGGAATTTTTTTTTTCCTTCTCTCAGTTGTCTTGTTGTGCCTGTCCTTGAAGATTTTATTTTGTATATTTTTTCCAAGTTTTTTCTTTTCTGAAATACTTTCCATGGTGTCAAACAAAAACATTCCAGCTGCCAGTTAATATTTTTTTCTTCCCAGTTCAGTGGATCTAAAACCATGTTTAACAGATTTCCTTCCACTAGATCTTATGATTAATTGATGACTATTTCTATTAAGGAAGCTCGTTCTCTTTAAAACTTCAAACTTTTAAACTTCCCACTATATCACATGAATGTGTTGTTTGTTTTGTGGTTCTCCTACCCCTTCCCAAACCTTGCATGTTGGAAGCTTATCATTACAAACCTGGACTATTTCAAGCCATTTGTAACTGTCTTTCCCACCTTTCCCCCTCCCCATAGAAGTGCCATCTTTATCCTACACATTCCAACAGATTTATCACTGAAATAGTTTTCAACTTTTACTTTAACCAAAAAAATTTTTTTTCAACAAAAGTAAAGAAATCATAATATTGAGTTAGCTGGGGTTGGTACAAGTAGATTTACCACTGAGAACTTGAGTGAAGAACTATTTGAAGTTTCTCCTAGACCATGTATTACTCCCAAAAGGGACCTAGCCACTGGGAGGGAAACCAGTGAGAGTGCTTTCCTGGCTCTCCTTCCTCCAGTAGAGCTGTGAGTCCACAGAGCAAAAGCTGAGGCCTCAGTGCCTGTGAAGGAGACGGTAAACAGTGTTGTCCTCAGCAGAGCAGGGTGGAGAGCCCAGAGCCACACCTGCTCAGCCTTGCCCTGAGGCTGCCACAGGGGTGCTGCTGTAAGTGAAATCTTTTGTGTGTGTGTGTTTGTATGTGTGCCCATAAACCTGATTGCCAGTTTTGCGGAAACTAGGAAGAAATGGGACGGTAGAAGTCATCATTTTAGTCCAAATTAGACTTTCACTTAATTGCCCTGTTTTCAGTCGGATGCCACACATTAATGCTCCTCTTGTCTTGTGTCCCCAACCTCAAAATCTCTGTTTCTATTTCTTCAAAGAGTAAACTTCCTGTCCCCTGCCACGTGGGAAAAGCTTAGTCATCTGCTCTTTAAGGTGTTGCAGCACATCTGTTTATCTAAATGTTTCTTAATCATACTTTCGTTCAATCCTTCTGATTTCACCACCACCACCCCTGCCCTTTGGCCCTAGCTTCCTACATATCTCGTGTTTCCAATTCTTGAGGCTTTCTGTGGTTTTTCAGTGGAGATTAAATTTCTGTTCCTTTTTAGGAACATAGCTTTCTGTGTTTATGGCTTTACTAAGTAGTTGTTACAAAATCTGTCAGCTGCCCATCTTACAAAATGTTAGTATTTCTTATCTGCTAATTTTATCTCTTCTAACTTTTCTTTTATATTCTTATATGTGTTAATGTGTATTTTATTCCTTTCCTTTAACCTCGTTTTGATGTCACATCAAAAGATGTATTGGTTATTTATTGCTTTGTTACAAATTACCACAAATTTAGCAGATTAAAATGACAGTCATTAATGATCTTAGAATTGCTGTGGGTCAGCAGTTTCGTCATAGCTTAGCTTAGACCTTTACCTCAGGATCTCCCATAATGCTATGGTCAAGGTGCTTTTCAGGTCTGGGTTTTTAGGTAAAGACTCAAAGGAAGAAGCATCCACTGCTATGCTCATGTAGTTATTGGAAGTTTCAGTTCTTCATGAGCTGCTGAACTCAAAGCCTTAGTGACTATGGCCAGAGGTCACCCTCAGTCCCTTACCATACACCCTTTCCATGTGGCAGCATGCTTCCACAAAGCCAACAATGGGAGTCTTCTAGCAAGATAGAAGTCACTATTTTGTAATCTAATCAAAGAAGTGACAGCTGGTCATTTTCACAATGTTCTATTGGTTACAAGCACAGACTCACGGAAAGGGGATTGTGTAATGATGTAACTACCTGAAGGTGGATTGGGGCATCTCTCAGAGTGCAACTTGCATAGGATGCATCGATGATAAACACATGTGTTCAAGTCCTTTGCCTAACTGGAAGTCCCTACTCTGATTTCCCTCAAGCTTACATCCGCATGGTTCCAATAAAAGCACTCTTGTCAAGGTCAACAGACCTCCATCTTGCAAAATTGAATGAATTCTCCCAAGACCTCATCATACTCAAATGATCAGCAGCAACTGACTCACTGTCTTCTTAAAACATTTTATTCCCTTGAATTTTGGCGTATCTCACTTCCCTCTTCCACCCCACCTCCCCATCACATTTCTTGCCTTTGACTCAGGTACCTTTGCTCATTATTTTCTTTCTGACCTCTAAATGTTGAAGGGCTACTGGGAACCATTTCAAATTCTCTTCTGTAATTATATACTCTACCTCAGAACTCTAGTCTGGTGACATTGCATTCCATCTTTACATTGTTGACACTCAAATTTTTATCTCTAGTTCAAAATTCCCCTTAGCTTCAGACAGTTCTCTAATACCATTCACAACTGACTCACATGAATTCAAATTTAACTACTTAATGCACAATTCTTAATTTCCTTATATCCTTTCTCCCACAAAATCCCACTCTACTCATATTGGTCCTTATTTTGATTAATGTCACCATTTTTTACCCAGTTGCTCAGTTGAAAATTTAGTACTCTTTCTTTGTTCTTCTTATTTTCTTTACACCCTACATACAATCCTTACTCAGCATGTCTTGTCAGGTCCATCTTCAGAATATATCCATAGTTCAGTCACTTCTACGGTCTTTTACCATTGTCTCTTAGTGGATAATTATAATTAACTTTCAGCTTGTCTTCCTGCTTCTAGCTTTCACTCTCCACACTATCCTCCTTAGTCAGAGTGATCTTTAGAAAAGTATAAATCTCCCTCACAAAACCCTCTGATGAGTGTAGGGTAAAGAAAATATCAGGCTTTTCTGCCCTTCCGCCATCAGGATAGATGATGGATCCTTGTCCTGAATGCATGCCTGATGGTGGGCACCTGGAATAGGGTGTGGGCATAGGTAGATGGGATTCAGCTGAGCTAAGACTGTGCTTTTAAGGGCGGCGTCACGGGGGGACGCCAGCAGCCCCAGCCAGCAGCAGCAGAACCAAAAGAGAAGCCGAGAAGCAGCAGAACGAACGCTAGAGAGCCCAGATAGAGTGAGGACTTGCTGGGGGCTGGGAGGCCTGCCAGCCTCCCAGCCCCCCAGCCAGCACCCCTGCCTGCCATATGCCTGGTGAACCCCAAATAAAAAACCTGCAAAACTACTGAGGACTCTGACTCCTCCTTTACCCGATCTGCATGGGATCAGAAAACCTGCATTGTGTCCGGTCCTGCCCCTTACAATTGGCGTATGTCGGCAAGATCCATGCAGACGGGTATTGGAGCCCTCCGAAGACCTGGAGGGACTAAGGAGAACAGACTTTGCCTGTGACGACGCTGGAGGCACCATGGCGGTATAGAAGATGGATACGTCCACGAGCTACAGGATGAGACCTGGCGTGAAGGAGACGCCCGAAAGGACCAGCCAAAGACACCGGAAAGGACCAGCCAACGACACCGGATAGGACCAGCCAACGACACCGGAAAGGACCAGCCAATGACCCCTGAGGCAGCAGGCCATTGCTGAAGCAGGGAGAGGCCAATGGACTGATAGACTGATGAACTGATGATTTTGGACTGACAATCCCGCCAGAAGGCGGAGGACCTTAGCAGGTTATGTTTATTTTTTGAGAATCTGGGGGTGGCCAGTGGGCCTAGATGGCCAAAAGCAGCCTGTGTATGCCCAGTGGCCAGGTGGAGGAGAAAAGCCAACTAAGGTGGCAAAAGCTGGTACTGATGCTAAGTTGAGAAGCCCTAAAGCGGCTGTTAAGCAGCCTGGGTATGCTGAAGCCCTGTGAGTCTCGTAAAATCACCTATGGGTGATGCCCTGCTCATTCTTGAGTGAGGGTGAGGAGCTGAGGAGCCCGTCCTTGTGGGACGGGTGGGGAATGTGGCTTGGGGTGGAGCCCAAGCCAAATGCAAAGTTTGGATCCCCAACCCATGTGCTTGTGCAGTGGGTTGGCTTGAGAGCAGGGGTCTGTGAGTCGCATGGGTGGCCATGAAGGCCGAGTGTTGGAGCGACTGCAGACAGAAACCCTGAGGGTTGGCGATTACCCCCAACAGAATAAAATTGCCAATCCCAGAGCTAGTGCATCCTGGGGGTGGATGCTGTGTGTGCCTTGTAGCCGAGACTACAGCCAGAGAAGGCCAGGAAGCCTGACGGCTCCTGGTGTGTTATAGCAGATGCCGTGTGTGATTTCCCCTCCCTCGTATGAGCAGTGCCTTCGGCAGCAGATTTGGTGGCTCATCTGCTGGTACCAATAATTGTCTTTTGCACTTGGTTGGTGCCCTGCCTGGACTTATTTGTGTTCTGTTGTATTTTGTTATATTGTATTTTGTTATATTTGATGTATTTGCTTTTGTGGGCCATGGCTGCATTGTTTGTTTGCTTAGAAAATTGTATATGTATGTATAGACTGTATGGCAGAAAACCCTGAGGGGGTGGACTGTAGGGTAAAGAAAATATCAGGCTTTTCTGCCCTTCCGCCATCAGGATAGATGATGGATCCTTGTCCTGAATGCATGCCTGATGGTGGGCACCTGGAATAGGGTGTGGGCATAGGTAGATGGGATTCAGCTGAGCTAAGACTGTGCTTTTAAGGGCGGCGTCACGGGGGGGACGCCAGCAGCCCCAGCCAGCAGCAGCAGAACCGAAAGAGAAGCCGAGAAGCAGCAGAACGAACGCTAGAGAGCCCAGATAGAGTGAGGACTTGCTGGGGGCTGGGAGGCCTGCCAGCCTCCCAGCCCCCCAGCCAGCACCCCTGCCTGCCATATGCCTGGTGAACCCCAAATAAAAAACCTGCAAAACTACTGAGGACTCTGACTCCTCCTTTACCCGGTCTGCATGGGATCAGAAAACCTGCGCTGTGGTCCGTTCCTGCCCTTACAATGAGTTTACGCATACTCCTTAAATATTACCTCTTCGGGAAAGCCTTCCTCACCACTGCAAAATAGCCACCCCTGCATTAATCCCTGTCCTCTTTCACTATTTCATTTTTCTTTTAGGACTACTTAAAAGTATTATCTGTTGTTCCATGTTTAGTTCTTTGTTGCCTTAATATATCTTTATGAGTGCAATACTTTGTTTCAATTGCACTCTGTCTCTGCAATCCAGAATAAGGCATGGTATGCAGTAGGCATATAGTGAAGTGTTTAATGCATGAACAAATGGTTGTGTGTTATTAAACATGTGAGATTAGCTTTCTCCAGCAAGTAGAACTCAGAAATCCAGTTTATTGTATACTATAGCAACATATATAACAATGAACTTAATTTTGTGAAACCCAAATTAGTGATAGCAATTCTACTAATAGGTTGCCACGTGGTTCCTTTTACCTTTGTTATTTTTAGTAATTCTCACCCCCTTCCCCGTTCCCCTGTTGAAAGATAATAGAGGAGGGGGCCTCCCCTGGTGGCATAGGCGGTTGAGCACAGTGCTGTGAAGCTGTCCACAGCCTCTGCAGTGCTGGTTTGATCCTGGCCAGCTGGCGAGGGTTTCACTTGGCAGCAGACCCCTCCTGTCTCACCCGCTGCTCCCCTCAGCCAGTATTTCGTCAGTCTGCCTGTTCTGCTCCCCACTCTGTCTCTGGTGAATTCTCTCACCCTCCTGCGCATCTGGCCTGTACCCCGGTTCTTGTATAAATAAATCTTTTTTTAAAAAAGAAAAGAAAATTGAGGAGCTGTAATATATTATGGTTCTAATTCACCACATGACTTTCACTGAAAATTTTATGGTGGAAATTGTGTGACTTGCTCCAATCTAGGCCTCAATTTACAATTTGAATAAAAACTTGGGAGGCAAAAATAGTCTACTAAATAACCTACAGTAAAGTGTGATAGTTATGGTTTCATAGACGAGTCCAGAGTATATACTTCCAAAGCCCATTTTCAATAATGAGTTAATGTGGTTAACTTCTGAAAAAGACTTTGATAATCTTGTAGTTGAATTGCAAGGAGTCTTCCAAGTCTCTTGGTTAGAATAGATAGTTATATTTCTTTATCTTCCTCTGAGTTCCATCTCCAGTCCATGTATTTTTTTGTTTGTCTGTATGTTTGTTTTTGATATCCAGGTCCACAAATAATACTTGTGTAAAGCTGTTCTGGTAAAAGTTAGACATTTTATTCTAAGTAGTTATTTTTATATCCCCAAACATACTAATTGTTAATAGTAATTGGGTATTTGGGGCTTAAAAATTGTATTTGAGAAATGCTTTTTGTGATTTAGTGGAAATGAGAAAACCAGAAAAGTACTGAACATGAAATTCTGGTGAAAATTCTGAAAACCATATTTAGTAAAAAGGGAGTAAAGAAAGAAATGAAAATTAGAAATGAAAATTAGAATGTCCTATACTGTTTGGAAAGAGCTTTGCTAATTAAGGAGAATAAAACCCCAGTCACGTCATAAGTACTTCCAAAAAAACCATTGTATTCTTTTTAAATGCTTCTTTCTACTTATTTTTCCCTAAAAAGTAATTACATGTCAATTACTTTTAGAGGCAAGTTTGCTCTGATAATATGTCAAGAAAAGCAAAGTTTTATGCTGTTTTACTGCCAAAGATTTTCAGCCAAAGTTATAAAAGAAAAATCTAAAAAAGGGAAACTATGCACATCAAATGAAAAATCCATTTTCAAATGTTATTGAGTCAGTGTAAAATGATACTGGGTACTCAAATACCTAAAAACTTTTTAAATGTAAGTTTTAGTATTACTTAGGGTACTGTATAGACACAGTCTTAGGTAACTTTATAAGGTATAGAATTTTGAAAATTTCAATTTCGATTTATGCATCTATAAAATGATAAAGTAAAAAATAATACCTACTCATAGAGTTATTGTAAAGATTAAATACAGTCGTGACATACAAAACACTTAATGTATTGCTTGGTATACAAGTCAATGTTAAATAAGTGATAGCCAAATATAAAGAAAGAAAATTCCCCAAACAAAAATGTTTGATGATTTGAGTGACTCTAATTTATGGACAAATAGAAGAACATTGGTGTGAACAAAGACAAAGGTGTTATTAGTAAGTAAACATGGGCCACAGGTATAAACCTGGATAGTACTGGAGTGGGTGGTGTCTATTATCAGTAATCATTTATAATAACAGCAAACATTCTCTTCTTTGAAGTTCACATACACACAAAAAAGCAGAACCCTAATTCAACAGTGTAATCAGTAATTCACCCAAATTTTCAAGAAATAGTATTTATTAAAATTATGGTTTAATGAGAGCATGTATTTACCAAGGTAAAGATCTCCAATGATTCTTCCAAATATGTCCTCCAACTAACTTGGCTTATATCCACTTTTCTTATAAATAAGATTTCCCAAGATTTTACTATCGGCTTAATTGAAGCTAATATGTATTTCAAATGTTTGCCTTTTTTTCCCAAAAAGTGTCCCTATTAAAGTGTCATTATTTCAAAGTGCCTGTGACTGCCTATCAGAAATTGAAATGATGCTTAATGAGAACAAAACATGTTTTCACTTGAAATGCAATTAAACCAACTTGGAGAAACAGGGTTTTTCTAAACTGAATGAAAACAGCTGTGTTTATCAAGCTGCCTTTAAATGGCATTAACTTTCTCTTATAGAAACTTTTGCTTTAAGACATCATTTTCTAAATTATAATTGACATTATAGATAATGCTGTTTAATTATAATTTCTTTTCAATCAAATTATTTCTTCAGAGAGTATTTAATCTTATGACTTTTGGGCTCTTGTGATCATGTATTAATACAAATTTTATGGAGAGGTTTTCTTTTTAAGATTTATTTATTTATTTGTGCATAGAAGAATAGGCAGGGAGAGGATGGGGGGGGGCGGTGAGAGGTTTCACCAGAGACAGAGTGGGCAGCAGAACAGGCAGATCTACTGAAATACACTGCTAAGCAGAGCAGCAGGCCAGACAGGAGAGGTCTGCTGCCCCAAGTGGGTTAACTCTTTGGCCCAGGATTGAACACAGTGTGCAACTGTGATAGCGTGATAGCGCTGAGACTTAACTCCTATGTGCAACCAGTGAGGCCCCGGAGAGTTGTTTTTAAATACTTGTATGTGAAAGGTCTCCCAACAGCAATTTGATTTCATGAGTAGATGTGATTCATCCATGATTATGCTAAAATTTTTAATTTTGAAGTGCCTAAGAATGATTACTTCATTAAAATTAAAAAATTTTCCAAAGGGCAAATATTGCAAATAATAGCCATAGTCTAGGGAAAAAAAACAACAACATTTCTTTAGGTTACTATTTTTTTTTTCACTTTCATTTGTATGTTTTGGCATTTTGTAGATATAACCTGTGTCTAAATTTACTAAATGTTCACATAACTTGTTGATGTGTTTCTAAAACCTCAAAAACAAGAATGCCACCACTTCCTCATTTAACATTTTTTTTGGGTCGTTCATGGTTTGGGTCCATAATATTGGGAGAAATAACAAATGTTTTCTTGTGTGTATATAAATGCATATATACAAACAATAGAAGAAATACGCAATTTCCTATGATAATAACATTTGAAGACGTCATTACCAACAACAACAAAAACATTACTGCTGTTAAGAGCTTGACCTTGAACGTATAATCTTAAAACTCCTCTGTTTGGAAATAGCGTGTAATCAGGATATGAAACTCTAGAAATTTAAGTAGGATAAAATGATTTGTATTAGTTATGTAGCTATAAACGGCCTCTTTATCTTAATTTTAGACTGCATCTGCACTGGGCAACTAGTTAAATGTTTTGACTGGATTTATATATTTTAGTCAATTTAACTTGTATAATTAATTCACTGATGTGTTATTTTTCTCCAGTGAAACAGTCATGTGACGGACTGTTTTAGAATCACGTAGAAACCGAGACTATCACTTTTGAATAAGCTGTTTTATTACTATTAACATTCTTTTCTAACTATCCCAAAATTATCTGTGTTAAAAATAATATGTTTAGCAATTTGAAAGAGAAAATATTACACTCTATCAAAATTGAATGCTATTAACTAAATGCCTTAGAAAATGGGCTTATTCTTTATCCAGCAAACATTAACATACCTAACAGGTAAAAAGCACTAGATTCACCATGAAAGCTAGAGTCCCGTAACACAGTATCTACCTTATTAGCCTTATTGCCTATTTATGTGAGAATTAATGTGCACTGATCATCAAGAAGGCAGATAGAGCTTTGATCAGTACCAAAAAGTGATGTTAAAAATGTTAATCATTTTTTTTATTCCTGATCATTTGTATAAAAATGTATACAAAGAGAACCGTGTTTTGATCACTTCAGTCATGGTTTCAACAAACAAACAAATGGCGCAGGAAGAGGACTTTTTAGCAGCCCTGTGCCCTGACCCAGAAACAACTGGAGAAGCTTTGCAAACCCTTGCATGCAAAGCAAGGTAATGAGGGGAAGCTCTCCACAGTGAGAATGGAAGGGTATAAACCAGTCAGGGTGGGTATTGCATGAACCATGATTTTATTTTATTTTTTTGTTTAAGATTTATTTTTACGTATACAAGAACTGGGGTACAGATCAGAGGTGTGGGAGGGTAAGAGAATTCACCAGAGACAGATCAGGGAGCAGAACAGGCAGACGGACCGAGGACACTGCTGAGGGGAGCAGTGGTTGAGGCAGGAGAGGTCTGCCATGCCATATGGGTTTCTCCCTGGCCGGCCAGGAATTGAACCGGCACTGCAGAGGCTGCAGAGAGCTTCACAGCATGGCGCTCAACCCACTGCGCCACTGGGGAGGCCACATGATTTAAAAAGTTAACAAAAATCAACTGTTTAGTTAAATGTCAACATGGGAAACTATACTAACTGTTAAGTATATCTCTATATTTGCTATATTCTTGAAACTGTATTTGTATTATCCTTCAAACAGAAGTGAATTTTTGGACCACTTAAAAAAATAGAAATTTAATAATGCAAAATTAGCTAGTCCCAAGAAGTGACTCTTCCCAGTGTGGAGCACTGAAGCTTTTATTGGATTTACTGTAATTCTACCGTAGTTCAGTTAATGTTAAAATCTAGAAGTGTGATTGAAGATACACAAGTCTAATTAAACTTTAGTTCCATCATCACAGAATGTTGATGTTAAAACATCTAGTGGTATTTATTTATAGGTTTTTATCCATGTCTAAAGGAATATTAATGTTTGACCACATAGAGAATTTCATCAATATATCAATCAATCTGGAAATTTCAGACCACAATCCAACCATGTCCTTCAGAATCAGGGGTCAATTTGAGAAGATTTGGCTCATTATAGTCTTTCATTATTTATTATTTTTTTATTATTCATTTCCCCTTGCCTATATAGCTAGCCTTGGGTTGAGTTAATGCATTAACATGTTGTATTTTAATGAGTATTCTGAGATTTTTTTAAATGACTTTGGTTTCTTGGAATTAGTTAATGTATACCACAACTTTTCTTGAAAAACTCGTTTTAGCCAAAGTCGCTTTAGGGATGTGTTTAATGTTTTAATGAGGTTGGGGAAAAGGAGATAAGTTCATCTAGTTACAGTAGATGAAATCTTGTTGAGAGGAAACTCTTCTAAATGGCTGGCTATAATTTCATTCCAACTGATTTTGTGAACTAGAAATATTTTACTCTGCTGTTCTATCTCCTAAAGAAGTTTCCATTTCAGTTTATTTATACAGATCAACAGGGTGGAAAAAAAAAGAGCAAAAACAGCACAGTTAAACACATCTGTAGATCCATGCCAAAAATGTTGCTGCTTCAGGACCATGGACCTTCCTTAGGAACATGTACACATTTCCCTAATGAATCTTCAGACTGTGATATATTTTTTAGCTCAATTGTTATTATTTATGTCTGCCATGAATGAGTATCAACATTTATATAACATTCATCTCCATGGCAGGTGCTTTATCTAACTGATTATTTTGGCAGAAAATGTATACAAAAATATCCCTGTGAGAAGTAAAAACAGGCTTCCAACCTCCAAAGACAGAAAAACCCACAACTATTCAGATCCCCCCTGGACCTCTGGACAAGGATCATAAACCACCTTGGAGTGTCTGTGAGTCTGGCTGAAGCTCAGAGAGACTTCAAGACAGGAAAGTCCACAAATAGAGGAGTAGATTTCTAAATTTGGTTTGATTTCCCCTACTTGTGAAAATTTCCATGTTACTTCCCTTATGCTTTGTTTTATCCTTTCAAAGAAATAAGAGCTTTATAACCTAAGAATGTAAAATATATTGTAAGAGAACTTTTAGAAACTGGAAAGCAACTTGGAGGCAACTTGTCCATTATTCAGCACTGCATTTAACATGAACAGTGTAAAGGCTTGGAAAGTATAAGTGACTTCCAAATCCATAGAACTAGGAAGTGGCAAATCTGGGAGAGTCATTCCAGATTCCAAACGTTTTTCTGTTTGTCATTCCCACCTAACTACTACTAAAAATCGTGTTGTCTGAAGCACTGCATAAATTAAAATATTTTCATTACTGCATTAGCTTACTTTTGCTGTGTAACAAATTGTCCCAAATTTAGTGCCTCCACTCAATTATTAGCTCCCAGTTCATTGGACAGAAGGCTGGATATGCCATAACTGGGTCCTCAGCTTAGACTGAAATCAAGGTGTTAACTGAATTGTATTCTTATCTGGAGCTCAGATCCTCTTTCAGGCTTATTCAAGTTGTTGGAGGGATTCAATTCCTTGTTGTGGGATGGAATCTTGTTCCTTATTAGCTGTCAGCCAGGGTCACTTTAAGCTCCTAGTAGCCACCTTCAATTCTCAGGTGTGTGATGCTCTCATTACTACTTCAAAAGCTGCAGGATGATCTTTCTCTTCAAGAAAGCCTCAGTGCTCCTTGAAAGAACTCACCTGATTAGGTCAGACCCACCTAGTAGAACCTCCTTTTGATTAGCTCAGAGTTAGCTGATAGCCTAGACACTGGAGTGGTATCCCTTATTATTCATAGGACCAACACATGCTCAGTGGGAGGGGGTCATACGAGGTGTGCACACCAGAGACAAGTGTCTTGTGATTAGAACCAGAATTCTGCTTACCGAATTGGTAATATTCCACTCATTCGTGTACTATCTTTCCTTGTTACCTCCTTTTCCCTTATGCTGCTTCCCACTAGACCATTCTAGTTATATTTCCTACAGAAAACCCACAAGGGAATGATAAGAGGTAGTGAATTTGGAGTAGTGAGGTGAAAACTTCAAACCCATAAAGATGTATGATTTTTACTGGCTTATGTATTCTTTGTTCTCTTAAGTATGAATGGAGTGGGATAATTCTGAATTATCTAATCAATGATGACTGAACTGTGAAATGAACTACCTATTTTTTGGTCATAAAGTTCCATTTAGCAAAGCTGGCCAGGATTCAGTGATGGCTGGGCAAACGGGCTGGGTTGGTATGCAAAGGGGCAGCTGGAAGTCAGGGCATAGTGGCCACCAAAAGAGCTGCCATAGCCACAGTGCCCACTGGAAGCTGGGCTCTGTGGCTATGGTGAGTTCTTTTAATCCTACAATGACCTGCTGCAATAGATATTATAATCCCCATTTTACAGGAGAAGAGACAGCTGTGAAGTAGCAGGGTAAGAATTCAAAGCTCTACCTGACTTATCAGTTCTTTCTTAAAGATAGGTATCTCTGCCACACTTCCAGCCAAGTACCTGGCAAAGATTGTGACCCTCCGAGGCTCTGAGGACATATGGGAAGAAACAGGGAGATGATAGGTGAGGCTGGTAAGTGACATGCATCTGCTGGGAGGGAAATATCTCAAAAAATCTAAAAAGAATATCAACTACTTTACTTCTCCCTTCCAGAGTTTTAAGTTCAGTTTTCAGGAACCAAAATGAAAGCTATACCAAATACTTTTCTTTATAGAGGAATTTACAAATGAGGAATTAATTGAACATTGTAATACCTCATTATGATCATTCATGAGTAATAACTGTTGGTATTCTATCAGTTTTTTTAAACATGCGGAAATAAGGCATAGAGTAGGTAAAGGGACTAAAGTGGACTTAACCTAGTCTTGTTCTTGAACCCTGCTAACTGTATCTTTGATGAACAAATCAATTAAGATACAGATAATACAACTGATGAGCTTGGAAAAGTCATGGTTACTTTGTGACAGTACGGTTTGCCTTGGCATAAAATGTTAAATTTGGAAAGATTTCAAATCCCTTCAACTGAGGTTCAATCACTCTGAAGTTGAATTAAATGCAAATTGTGAATTCTTTGAGTATGCTGATGTCTACTTTAAGGTGATAAGCGATGATTGTTGAGGCATCATTGCTGCATAGCAGGGGGACTGACTTGAAAAGAAATAATTATAAAATGTAGGTGCTAAATTGGAGATACATATAAAGAGGACACATATGTAGCAGCAATTGTTTCTATTGGGCGCATCAAGGAAAAATAAAAGAGGTAAGTTTTGTGTTAGGTCCAGAAGGAAGGGTAAAATTCTATGAGGCAGAAAGGGGGAAGAAAATTCTAGACAGAGTTAAAGGTATAGAAGTAAGAAAATATATAGTTTATTGTGACCAGAGTACATGGATTGCCCAGGCGGAGATAAAAAGAGGTTGGATATTTATGCAGCACTTAAATTGGGGAGGACCTGGCTATCCTTTAAAGAGCATCTTCAACTGTATAGAAACAGGAATCCAATAGAGGTATTATGTAAGGAATGACAAGATAATAGCTGTATTTCAGAAGATTAATTCTGATAGCAGGAGGGAAGGCTGAACCAAAACTAAAACAAGAGGATAACTTACAAAAGTCCAGTTAAAGAATGAATGACAGCGGCCCCAGATTGGAGGAGCAGCAATAGAGACAGGTGCTGAGGGTACAAGCTGTCTGAACTAAATGTGCTCACATTGGGACACCAAATGGCTGGAATTGAGGGAAGAAAGGAAGATGTGATAAAGGATGATACAGAATTTCAGATCTTGAACTATATCTGGGTTTTTTCCTTTTTTTTTTTTTTTGGAGGGAAAGGAGGCATGGATATTAACAAACAATATTTTGAACATTCTCAGTTTCAGATAGTTGGAAATAGAGACCTGGTATTGAGAAAAGTGTCAGGTGTTGATAGTTCATACATGAATGAATTATGTACATTTGCGGTAGTGGCAGTGAGTGACTGTCAGAGGATTATCATGCAGTTAAGGAGAAAATAATTTTAAATACTGGATTATAAGTCAGCATTTAGAGACAGGTAGAAACAAAGAATTAAAAATAATTGGGAAAAAGATAGAGAGAAAGGCTGTGAGATATAACTGAGTTGCAGGAAGAGGTTTCAAGATGATATGTGTTCCCATGTTCCTAGGCATAAGAATTAAAAAGAATACTTCCTATGACAGGAAGGCACTGATGGAGTTGTGAGCAGTTTCTTTAGATTGGTGGTAAATTGGGAGATAAGATGGATTCCTTAATCTGATAAATGAAAAAGCACTGAGTGGTAGTAAAAGGAAAAGTCACAAGAAAGTTGGTTTTTAGTTTGTTTTGTTTTGTTTTTGACATCACTTCTTAGTTAGAATGGGGGAAAGTAATGTTCATAAAGAAAATTGGGTCATCAGGTTGACCCGGTATTAGAGATTGGCAGGGCAGTAACAGCAGTAATGAGGTGGGGAAAGAATTGAAAATATTTTCACAAAAATTTCTTACCTAAGAGAAAAAAATAGGGGACTTTAAAAGAAAAAAATGAATTGAGAAAACATGTATTAGGTTCTTTGCACTTCTGAGATAAAACTATAACATTGATACCCCTACTAAATCCATACTGGTATAAATCCTAGTACATAGCTGCTCTCCTCAATCTGCTTATTATCATGAAAATAAGTGAGAGTGGATTTCTCCTTTATCATGTTAGACTATCTTAGAAAAAATAGTAACAATGTTGATAAACTTGCATTTCCAAAGGAAGATAAATGCCACCTAAGTAAAAGTGATTCTTCTTCCTACCTCCAAAAGCAGGCCTGATTTTGTTTGTCTAGAAGACACAAGTCTTCACTGGACTGACAGAATCTTTTGTGCCAGACTGTATCTGCTTTATGGGAACCCAGAGATTTCTGTCCACTCTAGAACTGAACAGAAATCACTCACAAATGCTAACACAGACATATTCCTAGACAGTTGAATATCTAAGTTCCAGGATCACACCCCAGAAATTTTCAGGCCCCAGATTTCCCACACATTGAGTAAGACCCGAGACAAAACCAGAGTTCCCTGCATCATTAGAATAAGGTGGTTTCCATCTTGTTATCTATGGGAAAGAGTTGGAACAAACCCAATCTTTATGATTAAGCAGAAAATACAACATTTTCCATAAGACTGTAATCTTCTGCATGGTTGGTCACCAGTTATTTTTTGGAAAGTCATGTGGTTTCCTTCAAGTTAGCTAATTGTTTTGCTAAATCATCTTTTAAAGAAGACTTGACTTCTTGAGTTGTTAATACTTATGAAATTCTTTCCCCCAATGAATGAGAATTGAAAGATATATACTTTTAAGCACACACATACACAAACATTCCCAAACAGAGTGTGTTGAAAGTTGGTCTGTTGCAAAGTAACTTGGATTCTAGGACTGGGTCCAGGGGTGGGGATGGCTGCAACATTCCGCTGAGAACTTCACTCTTGGCTCTTTGCTCAAAACTAAAAATCCCTAGTCAAGTCAGATATATGAAGCATTGGGATCTAATAGAGGAGGAACTGAAAAAAAAAGTGGGGGGGCATTCATAAAGATTTAGTAGGAAAGTTAGAAGGAATTATGTGGAAAAAAAGGAAAAAGAATAATTGTGGTGTTAGTATGTGTCAGGCTAGGGACAGAATATCATAGGTCAGAGTTTAATTTCATACAGCCCAGTTATCATGATAACATTATGAAGTAATTTCCTATATACTAAGATCTGTTTTGGAGATGCTATTTACCAGGTGTCTCTTATGGGACATACAGAAGAAAAGAGTTGATCTGTTAAATTACTCTCCCTGTTCAAATATTTGAAGTACTAATTCATCACCCATGGCATTAAATTTGTATTTTAACATCGTTATAAGTTTAACAGGGGTGAATCATTTCACAGTAATGGATAAAGTGCCTCTGGAAGGGAAAGATGATGTTAACTTTGGAGAGGATATTGGGGAATGATTCTTAAAATACATGGAAGCATCTGAGTCTCTCGCTAGTTGTACATTAAATGTACACAGAATCTGAATTCCAAGTATGTGCAGAAAAATCCCTTTCTATCTGCTGTATGGTTATGGATAACAGGAAGGGAAAAATATTAAAGGAATTAAGTCCAAAATAATTCTAAGGTGGTTATTATGGGCAACTTGCTAAATAACTATTTGCAGATGTACTACTAGAATGTGAAGTGAAAAATGATCTTCTGGGGAGAGGAAACTTACACTGTATCCAGGTTAGGAAAGGTGTTTGTTTGTTTTTAACTCTATTAAAAAACAATTCTTTACTTTGTTGTTTTCACCCATTATCACTCTGTCAGAAAATTCTTGTTAAAACCCAACTATTTCATGGGTCTCTCTGATACCTCACAAAAATCCACAGGAGGAAATGGAGCTCATAAATGTAAATTACAAGTGAAACTTGTAGAAATGATTTAGGAAAAAGCATAATTATTTTTCTTGGGATTTTACCATTTCACAAAATATAGCACCTCATCTCTAAAGTACTGAGAGATGATATTCATTAGTCAATATTTTTATTTTATATCTTTGTTCTTTGAGAGACTTATTTCAATAGAATATTTTGTTTTAGTATCATAAATGTCAATTTAAAATTTGATTAAATAGAAGTAAGCACACCATATGTATTGCCTTATATACATATGAAAGTAATTCTTTTTATTTCCAATTATTCACCAATTAAAAGGTAATGGCTATAATGAGATAGGCACAGCGCTAGAGATAAAACATAGAACATGAAATATTCACTATCTTTGTCCTCCAAGGGATGACCGCCCAATGGAAACAGATTATTGTAAAGGAAAAAAAAAACCACAATGACAATTACATAATTACAAACTAGAAGGCATGTTAAAATGGGAATGCAAAAGTGTGATGGGAGATTAAAAATTTTTTTCTAAGGTGATGGAAAGCTTTCCTAAACAACTGAAAGTCAATTAGAGTCTGAGTGATAAGTGAAATCAAACAAAGTATGGTAGATGTGGAAAAATCCAGGCAGAAAAATCAGCATGGGCAAAAGCTCTTAGGTGCAAAGAATGAAGAGCTTTAGATGCATGTTGTAAAGAGGTCTCCATTCAGGCAGCAGAGAGAGTGAGAGATGAAACAGCCAGAGGAAGCTAGCGTCTGGCACAACCTACCCCTTCAAGGGCACTGGATGTGGTTCTGGGAAGCTAAGGGTGACTGGTTGTGATTTGCATTTCAAAATGACTCCTCTGACTGCTGTCTGGCAAAATGAGGGAGGGAGCAAGAGTCCAGAAAAAAAACTTTACTATGATCAAAGCAAAGAACGAAGGCTCAGTTTTTGGTTTTGGGTGGTACTTAGTGAAGAGGGATTAAAAGAGTCTGAAACAAAAATGACAGGGCTCGCACTTGGGCTGGATGCAGAAAAGGAGTCAAAAATGCTTGTTAGAAAGGTAATTAGTAATTTATTGATATAAAATGGCAACATTAGAAGCAGACTTTTTATATTCATCTTTTCTAATTAGATCATTCTATGCAAAACTACACAGTGCTTGCCAGGTGCAAAGCATGGTGCTGGGAATTCTGATGGATAGCTATATGAAAAAAGAGGGTTAAAGGATAATTTCTCTCTTTTATAGGGTCACATTTAAATATAGACAATGAGTCTCATTTCCATTAGAGGAAAGAAAGACAACTATATACCCACACATGTATGGCTATATATGTGTGTATATATGTGTGTATATATGTGTGTGTGTATGTGTGTATATATATATATATATGAGGTATTCGTGCCACATATGCATCTGAATTAAGTATGTGTTGTGAAGAAATTGAGCAAGACAGGATAATTAATGTGGAGGTGAGGAAAATAAAAGGTTGTATGAAACTATATTCTTCTTAAAAGAAATTAAACATAAAACTATTATGTCCTATATCTCTAACTTATTACAGAAGACACTTAAGATGCTGGCCCTGCTTATCAGATAGTGCCCATAAAAAGAAATTAGATACTGTTATCCAGTTTAAATCCACTTTATTTTTTTTAAAGATTCATTTTATTTATTTATGCATACAAGAGCTGGGGTGTAGGCCAGAGGTGTATGTGTGGGGTGAGAGGCAGTGAAAGGATTCACCAGAGACAGAGTGGGGAGCAGAACAGGCAGACTGACGGAAACACACTACTGAGGGGAGCAGTGGGTGAGACAGGACAGGTCTGCTGTGCCATGTGGGTTAGCTCCCTGGCCAGGGATCAAACTCATGCTGCAGTGGCTGCTGATAGCTTCATAGTGCTGAGACTTAACCCCTTAGGCCACCAGGAAGGTCCACAATCCACTTTAAATCTATGAAGTATACCTACATTCATGATTAAGCTAATCATTAATAATGAGAAAAAATAAAAATAATAATCATCGCTGTGTAGTAATTTTTAAAAATCACACAAGCTGGGAAACAGATTTAATTTTAATGTTATTTGGCATTACCTTTTTAGTTTTTTTTCCTTTGTCTTTTTTAACTTACAATTTTGTTACCCAACTCTCTTTGTAACAGAGTATGCATAATTTGTAATTTTGTTAAATACTTGCCAAATGTCACAGAGGACACCATTTCCAGTTTGCCAGGGTACCTTGTTGACAAGTCCTTTGTTTAATAAACTCAACTTGTATGTTATTCTGGTCTAACTAAACATACACAGTAATTGCTAATCTGCAAATTATTAAGGCACTTACCATCTCAATTTCCTCGTACCAGTTTTGGTTTGTTTCAATTTTGTATGTATTCCTTTTGATCACTTGTTAATGCCTCCTATTTATAGTGAACGTATATGAGAATATTACTGAATCTCTAAGATAGTATGTAATTGTTGCTTACCATTACTATAATTGTGCAGTGGACTATGCAGGAGGCTAATGAAGCTTACTCTTCAGAGCCACTCGGTTCCAAATACCTCTTTAGCATTCTTGGACCTAAATTTGTATTATAACTTTGTGTTCTTTTTCTTAACAAAGATCCCCCAAATTTAGGAGCTTCAGACATGAGAAAATATATCTGGTCCTATTTTTCATTTGTGCTGTACTAGTTAGCTTTTAAATCTTTCTTGCAATATTTTAGCTTCACAAGAATCAGAGCATTTTTTCTCCCTGTTTCTCTACTATCCAGCCTTTAGTTCAGTAAGTGCTTGATGAGTGAAGTGGTTGTTTTGGAACAGGCTCTGCAAACACACGTGCATCTTAACTAATGCCAAATTTGCTGCAAAATTTTTTAGAAGGAATCTTTATTGAAATTATCTTAAACTACTTCATCCATAAAGTTAAAATTAACTATTTCCAGAATTCTTAATTCCCATTACTGTCAATATGCACAATAGTTTGCAAAAATGCAATCGATCTTCACATTAATGTTCTTTCATTTAAATATTTTTTCTTTCCTTTAAAAAAATTTCTTGGGAGTATTTTCCAAATGGGAATTACTGAGAAAAAGAATATATTTGGCCAGCGTTTTAGATTCCAGGCATACTTCTAAAATTTAAGTCTAGTCAAAGAAAAAAAATGTTATGGCATATGATTGCATTTATTTTAAACTGTCATTTAATATAAGCTCTACATTTTGTCTTTATTTCTCAAGCTGCTTATTTTTCAATCTTCACTCTAATTTTTAGATATTGACATTTGTTGATAGATTGACATAAGATGTTACCCAAGAACTGATATACCTCTGTGATGCATGCTCTATGAACTGAATAATACACAAATTAGTGAAATTATACCATGAAGAAGTGTCATCAATTGAGGTTCATATTTGGATTTGCAAGAAAGCAAAAATATTTTTCATCCTTTCGCCATCCCTTTTTTGGATCATTTCCAAGGTTTTTTTAAAAATGAAAAAAAAAAAAAAATCGTTTGCCACTTTCTGACCAGAGATGAATAATTTAGGAACAATCTCAAACTCTTGATATACTTTATAAATGTTTTAACCATTGTAGAAAGGGACAATTTATTTGCTTAATATTTTAGCCAGTCATAAATTACGTAATAAAATAACCCTCTGAAAAAATAACATTAAATAGTACTACAATAGAGTCCTTCAAATGGAAAATTTGTAGGCTCTTAGAAAAGTGTAGGTTTTTCCATTGTCCTCACTGAAAAATTACTGAAATAAAGAATTAAGTTGTTTTGTGAAGTAAAACATCTAAATACAAAGTAACTGAAATGTAATTGATTTATTATTTTTGGGGGTGGTTCTTAAATCTTCTTTGAATTGCAACATACACTGTTGTTTTATATCCTTGAATTCCAAAATATGATGTACGTTAAGATGTAGCTCTTGTAATGCTAAGCCCTTACAAGGTTTCATATCCTGGAGATAAAATGTCCTTGTTGGAAAGCTCCTCTTCTCTGAATTTTGCTGTTGCCTGCTTGCTGAGCAGTGGCCCCTCCTGGGAAAGCACAGTTATGTCAGCCAACATTCAGGCTCCATTCTATATTAGACTATGTGGAATATTATAGTGCTATTCAGGTATATTCAGAATTTTTTCCTGATTTTGCTGTTTTTATGGCCCAGTAAAACTTATATGTGAGACTCCATTTTACATTTGACTCTATGAATTATTATAGCGTTTTCCAACTATATTCATAATCCTTTTCCTGATTTTGCTATTTTTATGACCCAGTAAAATTTATATTTGGTGTTTACTGGAAGGTTAGAAAATATCTGGAATCAAACTTAAAAAAAAAAAAAACTAATGGTGGCAATACTGCTAAGATATCTTTTAATAATTAAACCGTCAATGCAATTGAGAATAAAGTTATACTTCTTTTAGGACAGTTTTAAAAATGGGTATTTTTGCTACTCCATGCCTACATACATAGCAAGGAGGCACCCCAGATTTCACCTCTATTTAAATTGTGGCAATTAGGAACCTTAATGAGAAGGCTATGCTCAGGAAACAGACCAGTCATCTTCACCCACACAGAATGGAAAATCAAGAGCAAATCACTTTTAAAGAGGAGCAAGTAAAACCATACATGGATTGTCCTTCCTCATGTTGTAATAATCACAGAAATTTATCACTGCAAATTAACACATTAAGTTAGCCACAAGGGTGACATAACTGTAAGAATGTTTTCTCTACATGAGTCTGGATATTCAGTGGTGGGGATTACTCTGGCCCTTAACTTTTGTCCTCTGCAGCGGGTGCCAAGGTTTTCTGGATTTCACTGCTCTTTAGAATTCTCCACCAGAGGGAGGACAAGCGAAGGAGATGCAGATTTTCCCCGCAGTTTGAAGAAAGTTTGAATTCGACAAAACTAGCATTAATGATCCTTAGATCTAGTGCTGTCTCTCCATTGTACCTCTCCCTAGCTGCTTTCTCACTCGGGAAGAGTGACTCCTCGCTACCGCAGTAATAGTCCTGTCACCTTCTAATGGGGGGAGGGGGGGAGGTTATAAGTTCCTTTGAAAATTAGGTTGTAGTGGGAGATACGTTCACAATACCCCCTTTGAAGCGACCCGGTTTTTATTTATTTTAAGAAAAGGTGAAGAATTGAAATCTGACAGGAATATTGTTGGTAAACAAAAGGCACATTTTCCAGAAGCAAATCTACGATGCTGGAACCATTAACCATCTTTGGGGTTTTCCGAGTCCTTTCAGTGTACCCAGACTGTCTTGCACTCGCTTGCACACAAAGTTTCTTGCTGCCCTGTGTGCGCGTGGGGTTTTTCACTATAGTAAGAATGGAATGAACCCCAAACTCTCCTGGGAAGACGGCAAACGTTCCTGTCCTTCCCAAGGGTTTGCAACCCTTCACTTTGGGGACAGGTGTGAGAGTTCCAAGCTTTTTCTACAACATTTCTTCCCATTAAAGGAAACAGACCCGCACTCTGGGCGCAGCCGGGCAGCGCAGGAGAGCCGGGAGTCAGAGCCCTTGGGCGCCTCCCTAGGTCTTTGAATCTCCCGCGGCCGCAGTAACTGCTGCGTCTCGGCGCAGCTTCCAGCGACCCCTGTCGGGGGTTCCCGGCAGCCGCTCCGCGCGCCGCGGTCCCCCGCCCGGCGGGGCTCGGGGAGGGAAAGGGGCTGCGTCCAGGAGCGCCGAGCCCTGGCTCCTCCCGTTGGCGTGTCCGCGCCTCGGGGTGGGGGTGTGGTGGGGTAGAGAGTGGGGGCGCGGCGAAGGGAGGGTGAGAAGGAGGCGCCAGACTCCAACCTGCGGGCGGGAGGTGGGTGGTAGTACGGCAATTGAAAAAGAGCCGGCGAGGAGTTCCCCAAAACTTGTTGGAACTCCTGGCTCGCGCAGAGCGCAGGAGCGGAGAGGAGCGGAGCGGCGGAGGCTGCCTGGGTGCTGCGAGCGCGGACCCGACGGTGAACGTCTCTCCCTCCTCGGGCTGCGAGCGCGCCGACGCGGACACGGCGGGAGCCCGCGCGGCGGGACCCGAGGACTTGCCTAGGGGACGGGAGCCGCCCGGAGGACCGGGACGAGCGCCTGACGGGGAGCGCCCGTCCGTCCTAGGTGGCCCGGACCGCACGCCGCGTCCTCGCCACTCCCCGCAGGCGACAGGAGCCGCCCCCGCGCAGCGCGAGCGCCGCAGCCCGGCCACTCGCTCTCCCCTCGAGGAACAAACTTTTCCCAAACCCGGTCCAAGCCTTAGGACCAAACTTGTCACGCGTCCCCTTCGCCGGCAGAGCGTGCACCTTCGCCGTCCGCGTAGAGGTGCACTTCTCGGGCGAGATGTCTGAGCGCAAAGGCAGAGGCAAGGAGAAGGGCAAGAAGGACCGAGGCTCGGGGAAGAAGGCTGCGGCGCGCGGCCCGAGCCCAGGTGAGTGCGCGCAGCGGCCAGGGAGCCGGGACCCTCCTCCATCGCTGCGGTCGCCTCTCCCTCGCCCGCCCGCCCCTGCGCGCGGGACCCTTGGCTCTGCCCCCGGGCGTCCGCGGAGCCGGGCGCTTCTAGCCCGCTCTGGGGCCGCCCCTCACCTGAGCGCTGACCCCACTGCGGCGCCTGCACCCCGCGCAGAGTGAACTCCGGCCGCCCAGGCCGGTACCCTCCGGGGGGTCCAGGCGCCCCGAGCTCCCTGCGCGCCCTGCCTTTTCCCAGCGCCTCTCAGCTGAAGCAGCCTGGGAGGCTGACCCGGAGTGGCGGAGCCGCGGCTGGGTGCGCGCGTGTGGGGAGCCTGGAGGGCTTTGCATGAGTCCCGGCTGCCCTCTAGCGAGAAAAGCCAGAACGGGGCTCCCTGCGGTGTGCCTGGCTGGGAAAAACCGGGTGGTCGAGAGAGGAAGGCCGTGAGGGCAGCCGCAGCGCATCAGTATTTTGGGTGGAGGGAAGCGGTGTGGGGTCGCCCTGCGTGCGTCGGTTTACCCAGATGCAGCCCTGCGGCGCTGGAACTCCGCTCAGCTGAGAGGGATTCCTAGCGGTCAGCGAAGCTTGTAAAAGTCTAGTGCAGTGCCAGGAATCAGGTCTGTCCCAAATAAGTTTTCAAACTTTCGGCCTAGCCGTTCTATTTGTCAGGAACTCTGAATGAATAGGGGAGACTAAATAGGGTTAGATTATGTTCCCGAAAAGTAACCTCCATAAAAGTTAATGTGAATTCTCAATTCAGTAGCTTACGGGTTATATAATAAATAGAATGAAATGGCAGCTGAGGCTTTGTAGAGACAAATCTTATGTTTGATAATCAGACTATAGACAGACATGAATGACAGTTTCACCTTAGATTACCCTAAGAAGGGCTGATGCTTTAGATATTGCCTGAGAGAGAGGAGGCATCCCAAATAAATGTTTATGAGTGATTGAGAGGAGATGCTAAATAAAAAAGAGAGGGAATGGAAGAGTATGAGAGCTTTCTGTCGGCCTCTAAAATTCACAATTGTTAATTGACTCACATGCCCTAAGTCACTAGGGTCATCCCCCCAACAATTTTTGTAAAGCACTTCTGAAAACTATGGCTGAAGAAGATAAGTATTTGCCTGCTCCTTGCAGGAAGAAAACAACGTTTGCCTAGTCCTCTTTATTGGCATCACTGATAGCCTTTTAGAACCTCGCTTATTGGCAGAGACCTTAAGCAGGTTTTGAGCAAAACAGAGATTGAACAGAGGGTAATTGTTTGGCCACTAACATTCACGTGTTTTCTTCTATAATAAGATACTGCTGATCAGATTCACCTTAATTACCTTTCAACAGCCCTCATGAAAGTGTATTGAAATTTCCTTACTTTTACCCTATGTTTTGGAGATAACATATAAAACATTTCATTCAACAAGATATAAAACAGGGAGCTGGATTAGCATCCTCCCTAGAGAAAAGTGATTTTGTCACCTCTCCTTTTGAAGGTCATCATAGTAAATAAAAGAGATCATTGACTAACACAAACTTAAAGTCCCAAGAGAGTTATCGGGGGACCCCTTGTTGCATTTGTGATGGTGTTGTGTCCTGCCTGCAGAAGTTTCTTGTCCTCTGTAGGTGGTCTGATGGATCAAGGAGGAGGCAGTGGTTTGAAATAGCATCCCTTGCTGGTAACAGGTTTGCGTTTTGTCAAGGGTTCAGAATAGCAATGTCTTAACACAGGCATTTCAGATAAGTCTGTAGTTCTGTGGGGGCGAGATCTATGAACAAGCAAGCATTTCTGTGCCATGCAGATCTTATCTCCTAGGTAGGCAGCTGTGTTGTGACTACCTAATGTTCCCTCTTGACACACAGTTCCAGAGCTTTCTTGGGGACTCTCACTTTGTCCTCTAGTTCCACAACTGTAATTCCCTGTAAATCAAGAAAGATTGACATTGTCTCTACTGTCCTCTGGAAAAATGGGGCATACTTGTCTCTAGGTTAGTTTTTAGTATATTTGTTTCTATTTTCTGTCAGGTAGTAATCTTCTTTGGGGGAGGGATTTTAACTCCTCCAGAGCACCTGGCCCTTGTTAAACCATATAAGAATATTTGCTTTTCATTTGAATCAAAAGGAATGGTCAACTTGAAACCAGTTTTATAGAAAAACATTAAGCAGTATTACTTTGAAATCAGTGTTTCCTTCCTTCCTTGTCATTTTCCTTGTAATGGTAAGTTCCAGTGTACTTTTCCCTATCTTAGGGGAATAAATAACTGATAGTCATCATAATTTGTGGGAGAAGGATATATTTCTTTTTCAACCTTTTTGAACTCTAATTTGCAGCCATCTGAAAAGGAACAACCTCTAGAATCACTTCTGATACTACCTAAAATATTGCTACTCGCCATGCCAGGCCAAAATAAGACTTGAAAGTTCACCCATAACTGGAATAGCTCCTGTGGTAGTGCTCTTCCATCCAAAGTTTTACCCCTTTCTTAGAACAGCCACTGAAACTCTGTGTCCTTAATGGTACGCATGCAACAGCCAAGCCTCTTTGGAAGTTATAACATGACTTCTTCACGACAGTCAGGGGAGGCAGAGTGCTGGGACTGCTCAGCCCCTCAGCCCTGCTGTGTGCTTTCATTACATGAAGAGGTATAAACACATCTGTTGGAGGGAAATTTTCAGGGGAAAAAGACTTCTTTAACTTACATGTGATATGTATGACTGATACATGATACATATATGGTTATGTTTCATAGCATCCACATTTTTGTACAATTAACTGAATATCAAATTGCACACTCTTGGGACTACAGATGTTCAACAGAATTATCTATTCCATAATAATGCCTCTAATAGGTCCCAAGTCCTTGGGCTCATTGATTCTTCTTTGCTCAAAATAAGCGGCCTCAGCATAACTTTGGATTTTGTAACACCCATCCATGTACCGAGGGCCCTGTAACATTCTGGGCCGGACCTCCCATATTCCAGATTCTTCGTATTGATCCAGCTCAACACTTTTTCCATTGAAACCTGAATTACAAAACCAGGGCTGATTTTATTTTTATTTTTACTTTTTCCATTTAGTGTTTGTCTGTAAGCTTCCATTATAAATCTGTTTTTTGATATATTTTTTTCTTGCACAAAAATATTGCAAAGGATACTTTTTCCTCTTAAATGACCTGAAACAACCCAGTTATCAAGTCTAACCCAGTTCTGTTATGTTTTCAGAAAAATGTTGTATTTTTTCTATGTTTTTGTTGCAAAAATACATCATGACTTTTCTAACAACCCAATAGAAGTATTGGGTCTCCCTTACTCCCAGCAAAAGAGGCATTCATGAGTATAAGTAATGGAAACATGGAGAAAGTTTAGTATCCCAAGTGGTCAGAAGCTTGCCATGGGCTGCCCAGATGACATCATTCACCTGTTTTGTTAACAACATGGCCCCACAGGTTGAAGTGCTTATAAACATTCTTGGATATAAAGTGCCCTGTCACTAACAGGGAAGTGTTTGTTTACAGAACAAGAAGAATGTCCAGTGATCTTTTTCAACTTGGTTACTTGTAACCACTCATCTTATGTAATTATTTAAAAACATTAAATATTATTTATAGAATGAAAAAGGCCTTATTTTGAAAAGTTATTTTGAAGCAGAATGAGGTGGAGAAACTTGGGATACATTCTCATATCTGCAAAATGATAAAATAACACAGATGGCAGAAAGGGGAGGAAAAATATAATTCTATATCAGAAAATATTGAACTAGCATGAGGACAGTGAACACCATACTAAATCTCAGACATTCTGCTGCATATTTTTATATTTATTAATAAGGGAGCTCCTTTTATTGACTATCTCACCATGTTCCAGGCAGGATGATAGATGACTTGTGTATTTTACCACCTGTAAAATACAGGTGGTACAAAATACAAAATGCCCCACTGTTAGGCAATAAGAGGGAGGATAGTCTAGTTCTTAGCTTTGTGGTCAGATTGGCTGGGTTTAAATCCTAGATCTGCTCCTTGGACTGTATTCATCAGAAAGTTGCTTAATGTTTCCATGCCTAAATCTCCTTATTTGTAAAACTGGAATAATAATACTATCATTATTATTATCACGACTTTATGATGAAGTTTAAAGGAGATAATCCATGGAGGCTTTCTAAACATTGTCCAACATGTAATAAATACCCAATAAATAGTAGCTCTCTTTACAAAATTACTTAAGAAACAAATTGTCCATCTTTGCAAATACTTGACGTAGTTTTCAAAAATTTACCTTTTATGGTAGAAAATAATTCAGAGTTGGCCTTAGATTAGAGTAAGTATAAATATTAATATCTACTACCTGTAAATGTAGAGAAAAGTGGATAAGTATGTCAAATACCATAACTGCATGTATGTATTATGAAAACAGTCCTGAATTCAGTCTAAATATTGAAAGTAGAGTGAGGTGCAACATAATTTTATCTCTGGCAGAAAAATGTTGAGGTTTCAAGCTATGAGAAGATTTTGAAACATGACTCTTTTCCTGGCAACACTCAAGAGTTGGTGCTTGAAACTCACTTTAATATATAGAATGCAGAATCTTCTCTTTGAGGACTAGTACAAATTGCAGAATTGAAAAGTTAATTGTATATTATCATGCTCTTTGTTATCATTTTATCCAGTATAACAATACATTGTTATACAATATAGGTTCACAATATATGTTCACAAAATCGAGTGCATGTGTCTCTAAATATAAACATAATACTTAATATAGTAAATCCACATTTCTCATCATATTCTTTGCTCTCCCTCACTAGAATCATTATATCCAGTAAAGTCCTAGGGATGTGATTCTTACCAAATCAGTGTTCTGTTGACATTCTTAAAGTAGTACGAAGTTAAATTTGACTTCAGCAGTTAAATTTGACTGATAATTTATCATATTCTGTTGTGACAGAAAAAAGTAAACCAAGTATTTTGGGAATATAATTTCATTTGCTCACAGAAGCAGATAAATGGAATGCCAATATTTAATCAATTCTAAAACTCTTGTCTTGACAAACAGAAAGTACACAAACCTAAGTCAGAGAGTATTAACATAAAAAATGGATTTATTTTAACCAAAGGAAAATAATGTCTATGAAATATGCCACTCGGGACTTAAATGAAATTTCCCCAAAGGAACAAGTAGTGTCTTGGATTCATCCTAATCGTCTACACCTTGTGTGTCCTTACATTAGTTTTATTAGTTAAAAAAAAGTAAGCTACCAAAATGCCAATAGATGTCAGTATTTGTTGCTTTAGTAAAAGTGAGGTGTTTAAAAAAAAGACAGCTTCATGTATTCTCGGTTTTAATAAGCATAAAGCTGGCTCTTTTCAAAAGTTTGACAATAATATCTTGTATTACCTTGTCTACCTATATTTTATTAATGAAAATATATTGTCATATTCCACTCTTCTAAATAATTAAAAGGTGCCTCTAGTGCATCTGTAGCAGTGGATTCAGAACATAAGCTGAAAGTGCACTTAACCAGTATTTTTTACTTTTTTAAAAATAAAGAAACAATCATTTGTGAATATTGTTAAACCTTGGGTTTATTTTGCATTTTTAAACTATAAAATTTAATTATTCATGTTCCTTATATCTCCTTGATTAATATTGCACAAATGTATTTTTCTGTCTAACTCATGTGAGATCTGTGGAGACCTGCCCCTGGAAGGCCAGGAGGATCAAGCTTTTCTTCTTACCAGCTTTCTCTGGCCTCCAGAGGGTGCTCCAAGTGCATCACACTGCTATTCCCCAAAGTATGACTCCTTTTTGCTTTTCTTTTTTTAAAGTTAATGCACTATTCTGGACAATCTATAGGAAGAATAGGGTCCTGATTTCATCAGAATTAACTGCCTCAGCTTGACCAACTAGCACAAATTTGTTCAGAATTCTAAGTCAGCATGTTCTAAAACATTCTGATGATGAAAATACTGTATCAGTTTGCTAGGAGATGTCTGTGAGGTCAGTTTTTTTTTGAAGACTTATTTTATATGTTTATGCACACAAGAACTGGGGTGCAGGCCAGAGGTACGGGGCATGAGAGGATTCACCAGAGACAGAGTGGGGAGTAGAACACGCGGATCTACCGAAATACACTGCTGAGGGGAGCAGAGGGCAAGACAGGAGAGGTCTGCTAGGCCGTGTGGGTTACCTCCCTGGCTGGATAGCATCATAGTGCTGAGACTTAACCCCGTGCTCCATCAGGGAGGCCCACTGTGAAATTAAATTTAACCAGCGCCTCTGCAGAAGCCAGCATCTTTTAAGCACTGTTCAGTTGCCCCCTTACAGCAATTTCTTCAAATAAATTTAGGGTACCCACAAAGAGATTTAGTCATATTTAAAAGTCCTACTCTGGCATTGCAAAATTCCACGTGAAAGCATCAACATTGAACAGAGGGTCTTTACTAACATATGCCTTTTCATTTCCACACTGTTCCCTCAACCTCTGGCTAAAATGTTCAACAACCCTGCTTTGATTGACTCACAATTTTGAAGATGAGTTTGAATTACTTATTTTTTTTTGAATCATGGGCTAATATTGTACTACTGTCACATAGACCCTGTTATATGCCTATGATTTATACCTCCCCACACTTGCCATTTTCACTGTGGGTTTCTCCCATCATCATACTCTCCTCATTATAAAGTGTAATATTGTTCACACAGTTCCTTGGACCAAGAGAAGTATTACTGACGGGAAGTAGCTTTTGCTCTGCAGAGTGTCCCAAACCTTTCATTTCACAGGTTCAATAGGCAGCAGCTGGCTCCTCTGGGCAGCTGTTTGGTTTTAGTTTCAAGGATATGAGAGTCAGAAATGTTTTATTGGGCTGAATATGAAACTGTTGATTTTGTAGGTCATACATGACTGAATATTGTTAGTCATATAGTTTAATATTTGGATTCACTTTAGTAGTTTGACTTTATGCTTTATGTGTTATTTAAAATAATATAGTCATGACAACTTTAACAAAATTCTTAAAAGTTCAATTATATAAGGTTAATGTACTGTATATTATATATCATATATAGTATATATTATATACTGTGTGTTTTATATTATGATATATATTTATTGTGTAGTATATATATTATATATATAATGTGTATATATATCATATCTATATGCATGTGGAGTCTGGTCTAGGGAGCCATTGAACCAGTGGCATATTTTCCAATAAATAGAGTGGTCATGTGCTTTTCATGTAAAATGAATTCAGTATAAAGTTAGATAGTTGCCAGCGGACTTGTATTTTCCTTTAGAGAAAAGTAGTACATTTTTATCACAATATAAAACTTTTAATTTTATTTTACCTGTTAGCAAATTGATGTAAAGTTTTATTTAATGTATTTCTACAGAGATTACAGAGATCTGAATAAGAAATATTGGTGATTGGTGACTAGTTCTGGCTTTTTTGGTGGAATAAAATATTTAAAATGATCTGTCCTCAATTTAACAATACTCTATCAACTTTTTTTTAAATAGTTTTAATAATGAAAGTGCATGTCATTATGAATGGGCCTGTATTTATTGATAAAATTAAAATTTAGTTACCACCATTTCTTTGAAAGCCTCTGTGTTTATATTTGTGATTTTTTTTTTTTAAAGATTTATTTATTTATTTATACAAGTACTGGGTATAGTCAGAAGCTCGGGAGGGTGAAAGAATTCACCAGTGCCAGAGCGGGCAGCAGAACGGGCAGACTGACGAAACACACTGCTGAGGGGAGCAGTGGGCACGGCAGGAGAGGTTTGAGCGCCATGTGGGACCCTCGTCAGTGGCTGGGCATTAAACCAGTGCTACAGAGACTGCGGGCAGCTTCGCAGCCCAGCACTCAACCGCTGTGCCCCTGGGGAGGCCCTGTATTTGTGATCTTAACTCATCTGTTGTTACATATAATCTCACAATTATAGACACAGATTGCATTTTAAAAGATATGGCTGTCTCCTTAGCTACTATTTAGATTTAGTGACTCTAAGACCAATCTTTAAAATGAAATGTCTAAATGCCAATTTTGGAATTTTTTTTAAGAAAAAATACATTTTACAAATGAAATGTTTTGAAGACTGAATGTCTTCTTTTTAAGGACTCCAGAACTGGAAGTTAAATTCCGATGTCTTTCGTGAGTTTTCAAAAAAATGTATTTCAACCTTGTGTTAAGGAACCATTTGAATATTATGCATAGAAAACATTTCTCCATTATATGTAAATTATTATCATGTTGTCAGCCATACATATTATTTATTTATTTAGCATAGATTCCATAGCTTTAGACCTCTGGTGAGAGTTGGGTATCAGATATGTAACACATTTATAAAAAGTTTAGCTGGACCTTCTCAACCTGTGATAAATCTTGAACTTCGGCTAAAAGATAATCTCATTTTTGGAGACTAGGGGAACACTGGCAGTGATGATCTAAAAAGTGGTGCAACAGTAGGTGATATTTACTTGTATTTTGAGTAACACACACACTATGCTCTTAATGCCAATTAATTAACCTTAATTAATGCCAATTAATCCTCTAGCTGTAACTTTCTCATTCCTTTTCTCCCATGTCTTTAGAGCAAAGGTAACTTTATTGCATGTAGTTCTAGTAGAGAACTTTGAATATGGATATTTATAGAATAAATGAGTAAAAATCATCTCCATGCACCTTTGCTGACTATTTTGTTACCTGAGTTACAGGGATAGAAAATTGTTGTTTATGAATTGATTTAATTGAAGCATTGTACTGTGATAAACTTACTATAAGTTTATTGTCTGGCAGAAATTTTCATTCATTCATTAAGTAGATGTTATTTTGTACACATGGGTCAAACCTGCTTTTTTTTTTCTTTTGAGATATCCTCTCTTCTCTGCCCACAGAGTGACAGTATTTGTGTTATGCACAACATATCACTGTTTAAAATTACCATTTTCTTTGCATTCTTCTCTTTAAATTGTTTTCAATAAAAATGGGGGACTTCCTTTGAAGTTCATAAAACCTAGATTTTTATGAAGTTATAATAGCAGTAATATTGAAAATTATTGTCATCTCTTTCTGAGAAAATGAAAAGTGGTATATTTCCTCCAGTGGGATTAGTTCAAATACAGAAATAAGTTGTGATTATAATTTGCTTTAGTGAAGCCACCTTGCTTGTATATTTGGAATCTTCCCTGGAGCAAGAGGTAGGGAAGGGAGTGAACTGCTCAGCATTATCCATTTTGGAATATATATACAGGGATGATGGAAATGAGCTAGTGGGTTTGTCAAGAGAAAACCAACTATTTGAATATGGAGCAGAATAGAAATGAGAGACTTATGTCTTAAGGGCTGGGGTTTTTTGATTTGGTTTGGGTTTTTACATGTTGATTATTTGTGTGTTCTCAGTTGTCTTTAACCTACCTTGGAGGAGAAATGTTGATTGAAGTAGTTCTCTTTATATATTTTGGTATTTGAAAGCAGCGCTAGAGTTTTAAATGTTATGTATTTTTTTTAAGATTTATTTATTTATGCATACAAGAGCTGGGTACAGGCCAGAGGTGTGGGGGGTGAGAGGATTCACCAGAAACAGAGTGGGGAGCAGAACAGGCAGATCTACCGAAATACACTGCTGAGGGGAGTAGCAGGCAAGTCAGGAGAGGTCTGCTGCACCATGTGGGTTGCTCCCTGGCCAGCCTGGGATCGAACTACGGCTGCAGAGGCTGAGGATTTCTTCATAGTGTGGTGCTTAACCCCTTGTGCCACCAGAGAGGCCCCAATGTTATGCATATTATTTACACCCCATCAACAAAAACCGAGATCCACTGCCAGATGGTAGGTAAGAGAAAGGTTCTTAGCTTTCCTCAGGAATTACCAAAGAAAGGAACAGTATAAAGAGTATAGTCCCTGAGATCTCTGTGGATTCATTGTCCTCTCAGATGGAACCTACGTAATACTCCATTTACCCAGAGTGCCTCTAAATTGGACCATGCCTAGGAAAAATACCACCTACAATAACCACAATAAAAGTTCAGTGAAAACCTTACCTCTGAATTTGGTGACAGTGGTTACTCTCTGTAAAGTAGACATGATTCAGTGTGGCCCTCCACCCTCAAGTAGGGTAGGCTTACTTTATTCTACCTGTTGGAATAATGATGAAAAGGCATTCATCTTAACTGCCTTGCCATATGCACACCAGTTTGGGACTAAAATACCCTGTAGTCAGAAGTTGTAGTAGCAACCGATTTCCAGGACCCTGCATCTAAATGAATACCTTGTTGGGGAAACTTGAGACATTATAGGAATCTATGAGAGAGACAGCTGTGGAAGATCTGATGCTTTTTTGTTTATCATTTTAGATATGTGATTTTATAAAGTTAACAATGACTTCAATGCAGATGCCTTTTGGGATTTGTTCTGAGAAACACATGAGCAGCTGGATGGCACAACTCCAGTATAAGGCAGTTGCTCTTGATCAACGTAAGTTACAATTGTAGCAAGAAAACACTCATCCCTTATGATAAATAAATGGTCTTGCACTCCTTAAGTTAATTCTCAAAGAGAATTTGGAAGATTTGGTGTTAGTGCTAGTATGTTAATTTGCTATAAAATACAAAAGATATTACCTAATGCCAAAGTTATAAGGATCTAGTTTTTGATTATGAATGTAGCAGCTTTTTGTTGAAAACTCCTTTGATAAATTCAGCAAATAATAGCTATCCTTAGAATTGCCATGTTTTGGGGGCCTCCCCTGGTGGCGCGGTTGAACGCTGGGCTGCGAAGCTGCTTGCAGCCTCTGCAGCGCCGGTTCGATCCCCAGTCAGTCTGTCTGTTCTGGTCCCCGCTCTGACTCTGGTGAATTCTCTCACCCTCCCACCTTCTGACTGTACCCAGTGCTTGTATAAATAATAAATAAATCTTTAAAAATCTTTAAAAAAAAAACTTGCCATGTTTTTGTAGTACATTCGTAAGTAAAAGCCTCCTCTTCAGGTAATCACTGGTGGTTTCATGGGAGAAGTCACTATTTCTGATCATGGTCACACAAAGAAATAAGAAATGGAAAATGTACATATTGATGTACATAGTCAAAGTTTTAAGGACTCAATTTGCATATCGCCTGAATGTGTGGTTATTCTGTTTTTTCAATTACTTTCAAAAAGTATTAGTAATTAATAATAATGTCTAAAGTTACCTTTTAAATGTTGAGATTAATTTATTTTTTAACATTTATTTATTTATGCATACAAGAGCTGGGGTACAGGCCAGAGGTGCAGGGGGTGAGAGGATTCATCAGAGACAGAGTGGGCATCAGAACAGGCAGATTGACCAAAGTACACTGCTGAGGGGAGTAGTAGGCGAGTCAGGAGAAGTCTGCTGCGCCATGGGGGTTGCTTCCTGGCTGGCCTGGAATCAAACTTGTGCTGCAGTGGCTGCGGATAGCTTCATAGGTTGTGTCTTAACCCTTGCACCACCAGGAAGGCCCCGAGATAAATTTATTTTTGATGTATAATCAATTTTATTTTAATGTATTTCTTTTGGGTTACTAGTCCCATATATTTCAAGAGCCCGTATCAATGCTGAACCATTAAACTAAAGTTATCAACGAATGTGTATAAATAAATAAAAAGGTGACTGTTTATATCCTACCACCTTATTTTCTATAATTCAGAAAGTATTTTGTTAATTTGAATATTTTACTTATTGGAAATTTATCCTTTTGTTTTTATTTGTAGGATTTGGGTAAAACAATATTCTATTTGAAACATTTTAGGAAGTCATTATCTATTGTAATTTTTAGAACACAAAGCATTGTCCTTACCCAGAGGAATTTTTGAGTGGTCATCTATGTACTTTTTAACATTTTATATCTTTAGACTATAAATTGCACAAAGTCATGGCTGTCTTGTCCATTACTAGGGGTAGGTCCAGTGTGGGGAATATAGCTGTTACTCTTAAAAATGTATTCAGGACCTCCCCTGGTGGCACAGGTAGTTGAGTGCAGCGCTGTGAAGCTGCCTGCAGCCTCTGTAGTGCGGGTTTGATCCCAATCGGCCGGCAAGGGTCCCACATGGTGCAACAAACCTCTCCTGTCGCGCCCACTACTCCCCTCAGCAGTGTATTTCATCGGTCTGCCTGTTCTGTTCCCTTTCTGTCTCTGGTGAATCCTCTCACCCTCCTGTGCATCTGGCCTATACCCTGGTTCTTGTATAAATAAATAAATCTTTAAAAAAAAAAGTATTCAGTGATTCAATAAGTGACAGTATTGCCAATCTGCTTAAAACAATGAGTTGTGGGATTTAAGGATAGCAGTTTAGTTATTATGTTGCTATTAGTTAATAAGACAGTACAAATCACTAGTACCAACATTTTATGGGTTTACTCCTAAATTGACCATTCATTGTTTTTTTCTGGCATATATCTGCACAATTTATCTTAATGCTCAAAGTAAATAACAATCAGCGCTCAGTTAGTCAGACTAATGAATAGAAATTATTTCAATTTACAGTTCTTGCTAACCCTATAGTATCTGTCTTACATTTTATCTTAAGTACATGGAGGCAGTTAAGAAATTAAATGGATGCCAATTAAGGAGTTAATATTTATGAATTCTTAAGACCATTGCCTGGAACATAATGTTCGTTATGTTAAGAGTTTGCTATATAAATAAATAACAGCTGTTCCTGGTAAGTAATGAAAATAATCTCAAGCAAGCTTAGTACTACCTAAAAAGTGAAATCTTAAGTATGACTGCATTAGTCTTGGGAAAAGTCATATAGTATTAGAATTGAAAGGGTTATTTTAGAGGTCATCTGCTCAACTCACAACTTTTTAGATGAGGAAAATCACAAGGTCCAACAAGAGCATCAGTCCTAACACTAGACCCTAGACATCCAGATTGCAGTGTCAGGATCTTAAGTCATGATCTACACTTTCAGAATGGCCCTGTGTGTGAATTCAACTGTGTTTGGGTATGGCTATTCAGTCAAGTGAAAAAACAGTATATCTCCATGCCAACAAATAGCAGCTTGGGTACAGCATTCATATGATTTTAATTATTTTTGGGGTTGCAACAAATTTAAATCCTCCAATCCTTTCTACTTGTTCCTTGTTACCATATCTTGTATCCAAGTGGGAACAATAAATACTGACTGAGGAGGGCCTCCCCGGTGGCGCAGTGGTTGAGCTCTGGGTTGCGAAGCTGCCCACAGCCTCTGCAGCGCCTGTTCGATCCCCCGCCACCAGTGAGGGTCCCACATGGCTCGCAGACCTCTCCTGCCGCCCGCCGCTGCTCCCCTCAGCAGTGTATTTTGTCAGTCTGCCTGTTCTGCTTTCCGTGCTCTTAAACTCTGTTAGTACTGACATTTGAATGCAAGAGGACCTAATAACAAGAAAGATCTCTGTGAGCTGACTGCGTTCCCTTTGTTGAAATGATAGGTGTGCAAGGAAAAAAATAAAGAATCTTGAACACTTGTGCCTTGCCAGCTGCTCTGACACCAAGTCACTCACTAGTATTTGTGAGCCACTGAGTAGTCACTGATCATGGTGACATTTTATCACTAACAACCTGAATTATCTTTGACCCAGAGGCTTAGGGGTCAAAGGCCTTCTAGTCCATATTAAATTTGCAGGTTGGTAGTTCAATTTGTGTTAGGGAGTTTATGTATGTGTGTGTGTGTGTGTATTTGGGGAAGGGGGAGGTATGTAGAATATATATATAGAATATATATTCTATATGTAGAATATATATGTATGTAGAATGTATGTATAGAATATATAGACGTAGAATATATATTTGGGAAATATATGTATTTATGTATGTAGAATATATATAGAATATATATGTATGTAGAATATATATATAGAATTTTGTATACATATATATTTATATTTGGGGAAGGGGGAGGTATGTAGAAGAAAAGAGAGATGTGGTGCATTTCCCGTAATCCTTATATAGGATTACGACGACTTAGTCTAGATGTTTATTTGTAGGATTTTTTGTTAGCATCCTAAAAGAAAGAAAGGTTGCCACACTCAACACCCTGTGGTTTTTGTCTGGGCCTCGCATGATGTGTCCTAAAGGTTACAGGGAACCATCAGTAAACCAGAGCTTCACAGGAGAATGACTCCACAGGTTGTAGCAGGTAGGAGCTTTGCCTTGAGGAAAATGAAGATCCTTTGAGGGTAGTAGAAACTCATAAAGTTTGCTGATTCATTTCACCTGGACCCATTAATGAGGGACTTACATCGTAGCTACAAAGGGACTGCAGAGTTCATTTGGAGCTTATTCAGACAACTGTGGATTCCCAGCCAGTCAGGGATTGAAAGGCTCTTCCAGATCATAGCCAGGAAGCACTCCCAGGCTGGGAGAATGGAAGGGTTTGGAAGCCTGTGAGAGAGAGACAGAGACAGAGAGACTAACAAACAGTCTTTGGGGAGGAAGTGGTAAGCAAGAACCTTGGTGAAGGAGCTCCAATGTGCTGGTGTGGAAAGGGCACTATTCAGAGTGGTGGTAAAGAACGAGGGGGACGAACTCCATATGGTATTGTCCATCATTTACAATGGTGTGGGCTTTATATCTTTGGCTAATAGTTAAAATTAATTTATGATGAGTTGTACAAAAGGAAAACTGTGATTCAAAGTTTGCAAAATTTTGAGTAATGCTTTCTTGTTATGTTTTCACTCAGAGGCATTCATAGTGAATGCTTTTCTAGAACCCTAAGATATTTGCAAAAGAATATCCCTATCAAGTCTAGGCAAGTAATAAACTTATTTTTGGGAAACAATCTTCTACAGAATAATTTTTGATGGGTGATTAATGAGTTGGTTTACTTATCTTGGAAAACACTTAGATTAACCCACCTACATAAGGTGCTTATAAAAAATCCCAATAAGAACTGGGTATTGGGTGTGAATTGTAATCTCTCATATACTTTTAATTTAGTGGTTTCTTTAATGGTGTATAATGCAGTTAAAGTGATGGTATTAATATTACTAAGGAGAAGAAGTGTATGAAGAAGTAGTAAAAAGATAAAGACTACACAAAGTTTTTGAGAAGTTCTTACCATATTTGCGTAAAAGAATTATAAAATTATGTAGTTCACTCCTTAGTGGTTTATATTTTTCAGATTTAGTGTTAGTTCCTCTCCATCCATATTTCTCTCAGTATGATACTCTCCTTTATTTGTTGCTATGAGTTCTGTTTGTTTTCCAAAGATGACCTCCTGCACTAAAATTTTTAAATTTTTTTCATTTTGCTGATCAACTTAATGAAGGATCATAATATTGTTAATTAATACATTTTATTGTTTTCACTGTAGCAAGGCTGAATTTTCATCATGGTGTTCATTGCCCATATTTGTCTATTCTCCTCTTGCTCAAGCACATAATTTATTAGAAAAACAACACACTCTTAAGTGTATTCGGCAACTGTGATTATTATTGTGAACATGTATGATAAATAACCTTAATTGTTTTTTTCACGTGAAAAATCACCATTATCCACATATAGAAAAATAAAATACATTGTAGCATTTCACAATTGTAATTAAAGATTTACAGATTAGGTGTAATGTACAAATGAAGCATATGGAGAAGAATATGAAAGGAAAACTTTATTTCTGAAAAACTTCATCTAAAAGAAAAATTATTGAGCCAGCATCAGGCGTTTCATCCATGACCTAGAAATATATTTAAGTGTATCATCTAGAGGTCCATTTATTAGTAGGAAAGAATCAATCCCACTTATTCTCTTTCTTTGTGGCACAGCTCCAGAAAGGTATTTTAATTGATTGGTGGGAAGATTTTAACACAGACAAAACTTATAAGCCAAGCGCCATTATTTCTAGTACAGTGACTTTACCACATTATTGGGTAATAAAGCTAAAAGCTGCCAAATGTTTTAGAATTATTTTCAGAAATTTATATCTTCTTTGTTCCCATTACCTTGAGAAAGAGTTCAGAGAAAGGGCTTAGTCAGCATTCAATTATGGTATTAGATAAAATATACAGGTTGGTCTAACACCAAGATGCAACTAGTTGTCTGTGTACTTTAATCAATCAAGAACTATTGACAAGTTAGTTGTCATTCTAATTGCCACTTCTTTGAAGGTAATGTGCCTTTCTTCTCTGGATGCTTTCAAGATTTTTGTCTTTTCCCTTCCCCTTAGTTTCTGTATGATGTATTTAGGAGTGGGTTTCTTTTTATTTATCCTGTTCAGGATTCACTGGACTTCTTGAACCTGTAAATTTTCCTTATTCTGGGAAATTCTCGCCCATAGTTCTTCAAAGATTTCCTCTCTCCCATTTCTTTCCTCCTTCTAAAATTTTAACTCAAAAATATATGTTACATATGTTTGTCCTTCTTATGCTAATCATTTCTCTTGACCTCTCTTTTAAATTTGCTCTCATCTGTCTCACTTTGCTGCTCTGCTTTTTCTGATTTATTTTCCTCCTCATTTGTCTCTTTGGCTATCTGTATCAGTCTCCTTCTAAGACTGTGCATTAAAGTTGGTTCTTTTTCATTTCTAGCACTTCTATTTGGTCCCTTTTCAAATTTTCTAAGTTGCATCTTCTATTTTCTGGTCGCCCCAAATATTTTCATGTTGGTCATTTATTTCATTTAGCTGAGTGAGCATAATTGTTTTATAATTTGAGTGTACTGATTCAGCATGTGCTGGTTCTCACTCAGTGCCTTATTTCTGTCTGTGCTTAACTGTCTCTAACTCTGTTGGTATTGTTTTGAGGCATTCTCAAGGCATAGGATGAAAGTACTCCCCCAGTGACCTCTTCTTGCCATCATTCATGAAAGTATCTTAGAATGTTTTAAGGGCCGTGTACGATAGACTAAAATAGTTAGCAAAAATGTCCTCACATTTGAATGCCAATAGAAGAAATTCTTATTCCCCTTGAACTGGCAATAATTACTTTTGCTGCTGTTAGAGTTCTGGACAAAGTAGATGTGACACTTATGAAGGGAGGATGGGGGAAAGACAGCTGCTGGATGGGGGGAGTGACTGGGCTCTGGTAATCCTATTTGGCAGGTTGGGATTTAGATTTATCATGATGAGATTTGGACTATATCCTGGGCTAACAAAGTAGTGTTAAAGTTAGCTCCAGGTGTTTCCATTATTCTTAATGCCTGTGTATTATTAAAGCAAAAAATAATATGCTTTAGGATATGAAGGAGAGGGATTTGGTCACTAACTGCTCAGAATCACTTATGTGTTGTCTCTTGACAATTGCTCCTGCATGTTTAAAACACACCATATGTCTCCAAGTGCTTGTTTCAATAGTAAAGATTCCCCCAAGCAAGCTGTTATCACTTTTGTCTTCAAGAGAATGCTAACTCAGTGAATCTCTCAGTGCTTTGTATTATGCTGCAGAATTTGGACTTTGTGTTGGCATATCCACAAGTTTCTAAGTTAAACTCGAGTTGAAGAAATTTTAAATCATTATGCTGGTTTTAAAAATCTCAAGTTCTACCAAATTATGGATGATGGAAATACACTTTAGAAATATGTCCAAATAATACATGATGAAAATTGGAGCACAATGATACAGTACATACAAGGTACTCCTGATTGTTGGAATGATGGTTCAGAACTTTTGGAATCAGGGTCAAAAAAGATGAAGGGTAATTGTTAATACCATTTAGGTCAGGTTTTTATAATGCCTTCTGCTCATATTTTCTTAATCCAGTGCTGTAGAATTTTATAGGTGACTTGCCCTCTTTTTTAAACCTCTACCACCAGGCCTTGTTGGTTGAAGCTCAATGTTGGTATGAAGTTGTTATGTGAGTAAGAGGAAGCTATTATTATTCTATGAAGTAGTTAAGCATTTTTTATTCCTGGAGGAGAGGTTATATATTTTCTTGGACATGTAATTGTTGCATTTGGTGGGGTCTACAGATGCCCCATGACTGACTCATCCTTGTCCTCTTTCAAGTTCTCCTTACCCCTGCCCAAACACAAAATCAAAGGGTACATACTTCATTGAACTTTGTAATCATCTCTGCAGAATGCTGTTGGGCCAGATTGTAAACTCTTGGATAATTTTTTCTGAGAATAAGTTCCTTTCTGGGCAAGAATATGACTACAAGTTAAAGTGAAATTGAACTGTAAGCATCTTCGTGGCAGAGAGTGTGTTTTAAAGAGCTATCCTAGAATCATGCCTTTTATATAGTTAGAGCTCAATCAATATCAAACAGCAAAGGATTGTAAAATTGAATAGATTAAATGAATGAAGTTAGAAGTTGTGGAGAGAAGTGAATCCCTGCTCTACTTTCTGCTGCACTCCACATGTCTGACTCTTGGCCAAGTCTTCTCCATGATACCTTTCAAGGAAAACCTTTGCTCTCCACCTTTACCACCTCTGCTTTACTACTTGCTTGACTCTTTGAAAACTGGCTGTTTTCCTTCAGCATTTACCTCTAACCATCCGCACTTACAGTTCACTCAATGCTTCTGAGAGAGTTAGTATCTAAAATTTGACACTACCACCAGACCTGAGAAAGTTAGTGCCTAAATTTGAATTTGACCATGATGATCCCTCTGTTTTACAGAACAGTACTCTCTTCCTTTATCTGTAGATCTGAATTTCCTATTCCTGAGGTTTACATTGTAGCGCCCCTCAAATCGTAATCTCACTGCAGAGTTACTGGCCTTTCTTTGCCACTCTCTCCAAACTCACACTGTGCTTCACTGTCCCCCTAACAGCATGGTGTGGTCATTCTTCTGCACCACTGATCTAGTTCTTACTTTTCTTTAAAATTCAACTTATAAAAACTATAAAACCTATCTAGACTCTTTTGCACAATTACATCTTCCTCTGTGTTTTCTTAGAGAAGGCCCTATCTCTTTCTTCTCTACCTCTGTTGTGATGCTTTTTGAAAAGTTGTTTTTTTTTTTTTAAATCTATTACCCAAGCCCTCTCCTGATTAGATCTTTCAGTACCTTAACACAGTATCAGCATGAAGAAGATTCCCCATAAATATTGAAAGAATGAAAGTATCAAAGTAGTGGTTGTTTTGTGAACCACTTGTCCTCTTTGCTAAAAGTTAACCTTGACGATTACTCATGCAGTCCACTCTACTATTTATAATCTATTGCTCAGATTCCAATAATATACACGTTGTAAGACCCACATCAAAGTCACCTGAAAAAGCCTCTCTCATTCTGCAAAATGCAAGTGTTCTCCTGGTAAGGAAATCTATGTCAAGTAGCATTTTTGGTTTGGCTATTTGTGCCCAAGATTCTGTTAAAGGATATTGTTATATCCTTCAGATCTTTTGACATCATCCTCAATTCTTTGTTCTGTAGTTTTAGGAAATTAAAATTAGGTGTCGTTCTGTTAGTAATCTTAGGTACTTTTAATACCAGTTGTTCTCTACAGGTCACCATCAGTTCTGTGTTATCTGTTGTATTGTTATTCCTCTGGGCACATACAATCCTATGTGGCCTCTGGACCAGTAGTATCTCCTAGTGTCTTGTTGGCAATGCACATTCTCTGGTTTCACCCCTGACCTCCCGTCAGAAATTCTGGAAGGAGGCCTACAAATCTGTGTTGTAAAAAACACATCATGTGATTTCAGACTTCACCAAAGTTTGAGGATTATCCTTGTGTAGACTCATATTCAGTATAAAAGTTCACATGTCTGAATAAATCAAAAGTATTCTTTGAAATTAATATCTATGTCTGAGAGACTGCTATGATTATATAGTTTCAGCAAATGGGTTCAAACTGATTGTCACATACAGGCAGTATCTTGTTAGTACAGGGAATGAAAAGAAAACAAACCAAGGATAAATATGCATGTGAGTAAACCATCCAACAGCCACATAACATAAAGCAGAAATGAAAATCCTTGACAAGGAAAAAAAAAGCCTTTAGATGGTATCTCATGAAAGTGCTAAAATTATATGAAAGACCAGGGTGTTCTTTAAGTATGTGTGTGCCAGACATATATGTGTACACAGCCATGTACTGTTTTTTTCATGATTCACTTACTTTAGCAATACTAAAGGGATAATGGGATGTCTAGGTCAAAACTGCTTCAGTGGAAAACTATAGTCTTATTGTTTTATTTTCTGTCTAGTTTCCTCTTTAAAAAATAAAGTTTTTACGGAAATTCATCATATTTGATATCTGTCAGAAACAATATATGGACTGTTGTTATTGCAAGTGAAGCACTTACCCTTCCTTTTTTTATATTCTCTTTTTCAATACATTGATATTGTAGTTCTCAGGGTCATTTTCTCCTGCCTTATAATTCTTCAGGAAGACACGTTTAGAATCTCTTAATTACAGATTAATTATAGGACATTTATACATTTGTTCAGATAATTATTCAGCACCTATTATGTTCTTTGCACTGTGTAGATGCTGGAAATAAACACTTCTTACCAATGAGGAGTTTATATTTTAATGATATTCTGAAGTACTTTTAAACAAAACTCTTAGTTACAGACATAAACTCTAAGAAGAGGAATTCTTCCCCTTTAATTTTTTTTTTTTTTTTTGTGTGTGTGTGTGTGTTACCTGGCTTGAACCTCATTCAGCTCATCAGAAAAAATTTAAGAGGTAATTTCCAAATAAGTATTTTGCTCCACTCTATTATTAAGCTTTTTAAGATGAATAAATCTCAACCAGCATATTTTCAAATATAACATCATTGCTAATTAAATTTCCCAGTTAACTTAAGAATTAGTCAGAGAGCCCCGAGTATCAACTTTTGACTTGAAAGAACATTTTTTTTTAAGATAAAGTATCACATGCAGTAACTGAACAATTGATGATTTTAAATCTTTCAGTAATCAATGATAAAGCAATTAGACTAATGTGAATTATGATTATAGGGTATTGGTAAAGGACAGGAATGTAGGTGGTTAATATCAATGTGCATCCAGTTCATCATACCCAGAAAGTTAATCTTTGAAACATATCCCTAAAATGTGCTTTGCTTATGCCTTACTTCATACGCAAGAAGAGTATAATTTATATGTGAACATATACGTACATATAGAGATAAACACGTGAGCTGTGACTGTTTAACTCTATGGTGAGAAAATTGAGTTAGGGTTATTGAAGGTAAGAATGATCTTGTCATAACCTTTATAAATATTTTTATAGGCAATAAAATAAAACAATAAAGACAGTACTCCTAATTAAAGATACATCAATGACATCTGTATTTGAAACTAGTAATAATGGGTGCTGGGCTCTATTATTAATTTCTGTTTGGCATCCCTTACTCACTAGAAATATTTTAGAATCTTAGTTACTTTGTAGTTTGAGATGCCTGTAAATACATTATGCTCTGTTGTAAATAATGTGCATAAAAGGAGATTTTCAGCACCACCTCATTTATGGTCTGGTCCTATATCCAAGTAGTAGTGTCATCATGACTTTACAGCTTGGATAAACAGATACTGACTAGTTGCAAGGTTTTGATTTGCATTTTCTTCATCAGTTCTACCTCAGTGTCTCCCCACCTTCTCAGTTCTAACTTTTTATACAAGTTTTAGATTATTTCATCTTCACACAAGTCAACAAAGTTCTTTGAAAAGAACTCCTAATTAGTAAATAACCACATATGCCAATAACCATATATGTCCCTTTATTTAAATTATAAATGTATGTGACCATAAAAATAGGCAGACAGTGAGCTGGAATTCAGTCCCTGAACTGATTCCAAAACCCATGAATGGATCTCCTCTTTATGACTTGCCCTTTTCCTTCATCTTGTTTTTTTCTATATTCTTAATGTTACCTCCATTTCAAAATTTATCTCTTTTCTGACTTCTTACCTAAAGTATTTCATCCTAGTTCATTTCTATAATTCTTATTTCCCCTTTTCAAAGAAACCCTGTAACATTTTAGAAATACAACTTGTAATACTTCCTGAGTTTTCTAAAATTTACAAAACTAAACTAACTCCTCAATTTTTGATTTTTGAAATCATTAACCTTTTCCCTGAAAATCCTCTTTACAAAAACTCAGTGTAATTTTGTAAATAATCTCAGAGTGCGTGAAGGAACAAATTGGGCAAAATGTTCTCCATACGTCGTAAGTAAGGTACAGAAGTCTAAAATAATAGCTTAAGGAGTCTCCTAATATAGTTTCTGTCAAGATTTGATTCATTAAGTCAATTTCATTCTTTCCAAAATAATAATCCATTGTCACAGTTCCAATCCTGGTATAATTCCTGCTTAACTACAGTGCACTAACCCATTGTACACCTAAGACTTATCCCAGGTATTCTGACTATAGTTGACAGTCTATTTGGGGCATAATGACTTAATCTCTCAAATTTGAACAGGATAGATTTTATAAATGACTAAACCAGTAATAGCAAAATTTCCCCTGTTGGGGAGATGCAGTTGTTAAGGTTCCAAATGGGTGAGACATTTTATGATTATGTCTCTAATTTTGCAATCTACAGCTCTCATTTCTTCTTGGTAAGTACTCTCATCCATGGGTTATCAGTCAAGGTTTGAATGAAACAGTTCTCTTTTCTGAGGAAAATCATCATCAGATAAAAATATATTTATATATATTTATCAAAGAAAGTGGTCATTCACAACTCTGTGATGTATTTTTTTTTCTTACTTTGAGGTTAATTTTCTCACCTACCTATATTTCTAGCCTATATATCCCACCCTCACTTGCAAGCAATTTTTTTTGTCTGAATTTGGTAATTCTAGCATTTATCACAAGCATATCATAGCTTCCTCTGCTTATCTGGCTGGGGTTCCTTTCACGTTTACAGATCATATTTGGTCATTTGTGTAATATACTTCATTCTTGGACCTCCGAGCCCACATATATTATACCCGTTGTATATTCTGTCTTTATGAAACCAACCAAGTCTCATTGCTAGGTGAAATTCTATAACACTCTGTGATAAACTTATTAATACTCCAAAATAGGGGCCTGCAAACATTTTTGTAAAGAACCAACTTTGCAGTTTACTATGAAAGCAGCATTGACAACTTATGAACAAGTATGTGTGCCAGTGTTCCAATAAAATATTATTTATAAAAACAGATGGTGAGCAGGGTTTAGCCTGAGGGTAATATTTTGCCTACCTCTGCTCTGTAATATCCCTTGAAAAGTTATTATCTTTTCAATATCCTGCCATAAAGTATATGTCCTTGTTATTTACTGTAGCAGTTATTTTCTGTTTTTCCTTAACTGACATTGCTTATATTCTCCACCCAGTTCTGTCATTTTACTAGAACACAGGGTCCTCTTAAGATTTTCATCAGGCCTTTCAAAGGCCTTTGATAAATTGGCTCAAATATAGTTCCCAGAAATCTCAAATTCAGTAATCGATCAGATCACAGAGTAATCTTTATTGTAGACAGTTTATATTCTCACATCTGCCATCCACCTATTGACATTTGTACATAGAATTGCTGGACTCCAATTCTGTTCAGAGTGCCAAGTTGGAGGTCTCCCCGGTGGCGCAGCAGTTGAGCTCTGGGCTGCGAAGCTGCCCTCAGCCTCTGCAGCACTGGTTCAATCCCCGACCGCCAGTGAGGGTCCCACATGGTGAGCAGACCTCTCCTGCCGCGTCCACTGCTCCCCTCAGCAGTGTATTTCATCACCCTGCCTGTTCTGTTCCCTGCTCTGGCTCTGGTGAATTCTTTCACCCTCCCGCGCTTCTGACTGTACCCAGTGCTTGTATAAATAAATAAATAAATCTTTAAAAAAAAAAAAAAAAAAAAAAAAAAGAATGCCAAGTTGTTGTCAGAAGACCAATTATGCTTCTACCTTAAAGGAATGGAGTTTTGAGCTATTAGGGAAGACCAGATGTCTCAGGAACAGTGATGAACACTATACTAATTGAACTCTACACAGCAGATTATAAATTCTTTTCCTTGCTTCCCAACCAGGAGCACCTCTAAGTCTAGCTCATGATCCTTCCCCAGGTTTCACAATTGACCCTTGTCTTATGCCCATTCTGGTTAGACATACCTCTCTGACGTGGACTTCCATACTGGGCATTGCAATCCCTCATGAGGACTGTTCTTTTCTCTTTCTTCTTCCTTTCCTAAGATGCATGTTTTAACTCAGATCATATATAATTGCCCCTGTGGTTGACCTACTTCTTTCCTACACTTATGACTGATTTATAGGAGACTAGTTTCAGGATCACTGACTCTGTTTATTGCCTAATTTCTACTTTAAAATGTCTCTTCTAGGAGGGTTGGGAATGGGGCTGGCTGCTGGGATGGAGGTAAAATTGCATTTTGTAGTGGACTGATTGAACATGGGTAGAGAGAAAATAAAATACTGGATTTATTCAACTAAATGAATAAATGGATGTTTGCGCTCTTTTTTCAAAGATAGTTAGTTCTCACAAAAGCCTAGACCTCAAAGGCAAGATCTAGACTAGAGATACCTAATATCTAATAATAATCTAATAATATCCCCGGTTGCCTAGGAAGTAAGAAGAGTGAAAAGTAATATTCTTGCAAAGGTTGAATGGTAACACTAAGGTAGGCCTTGGATATCCTAATGAAGGTTAAACTGGTTCTGATGATAAGTACTGACACCTTTTTATAATTCTACATAGCATTCTATTATAATTCTAGTATACCATTTATAAAACTACCATTTCTAGATCTAGCCATTCATATCCAAAGACAGGCATATACTAATTTTATAGAAATCACAAATATTAAAATTGTCTCTTCCTTTGTGTTAAACCGCTTTAAAAATCAGGGGAAAGTATTTTTAAGGAACCTCTATATGAGGTTTTAAAACAAATATAGTCCTGATTAATATAGTGTTCTTTGAATTAGTCATTTAAATAGTATGAATGTACTCTTACATAGAGAATAGTTTACTTCTCTTAACACATAAAGATGGATACAGGTATTTGTTTAGGAGATACTTTTTGGAATATCTTAATCTTTTTGTTTCATTTTATCTCCTTTTTTATTTTTTTTAATTTTTTGAAGTGGGGTATGGGCCAGAGTCATGGGGAGGTGGGGTCAGTGAGAAGATTCACCAGAGAGAGCGGGGAGCAGAGCAGACAGATGTACTGAAATACACTGTTGAGGGGAGCAGTGGGTCAGATAGGAGAGGTCTGCTGTGCCATGTGGGTTGCTCCCCAGCTGGCCTGCCAGGGATCGAACTTGTGCTGCAAAGGCCGCGGACAGTCTCGCAGTGCTGCACTCAACCCCCTGCGCCACCAGGGAGCACATATCTCTTCTTTTTTAAAAAAAAAAAAAATTTAGAAACCCAACACTGACTCTTGGTTAATTATTATTTTGGATATAAAGAGTTAGAATTAGAGCCTTGTAGGTAGCTAGGCAGATACAACCCATTATAGTCTTTGCATAAGAATTAAAAAATTCTACTGATTTACAGTTGTCTTTTTTTGGGAAATTCTGAATGTTTTCAGAATATAAATTATGTTTTTACTTTAATTTATCTAGGACAGTAAACTTTTAAGCAGTTAAAAAAAAGTCTTTACTAGAAAGACTCAATAGAGTAGGTATTAACTCAAATTCAAAGCCACTTTTGGAGAAGACTGTTGCCCAACAGCATTTAACATTTCTGAAAACGCTGTACTCAGACCACCTATGTCAGAACCACCTGGGTCCCATTTGAAAGAGCCAATTCTTAGGCTTTTCTCTAGAACTAAATCTGAATCTGTTGACGGGGCCTATGAATTTTCATATTCATTTTGGTAAATTTGTCTAATTGACCTATAACTACACAAGGTTTGAGCACCTCTGCCTAGGGCAGGGGTCTGTAGGACTATTGAGAGAGCCCTGTCCTACTTACAGATGTATCTGCTGTAAATCCATGCTTGCATTCCTTAAGAATTCATTTTGCAAAGTCACACCCTAAAAATAACGGGGCTTCTGTGGAAAGTAGGACTAGGTGAAGAGAACTCAAAACTTATGGATCTATAATTGGAACACCATCCAGAATAATAATAATAATCTTATTTTTAAAAAAACTACAGCACAGTTACAGTTCCAATAATACTTATTCTTAACAATTTGGTTGACTCTTTATACTCTTATGCCTTAGGCTGTGCTCATTTTGCAGACCTTCATCTGCACTTTCTTCTAGCAGAGGTCAGTATTTATTTCATAAGCTTTTTTTTTTTTGACTAGTACATGGTATAATAACATTTATTACAAAAAATGGGGAAATGTCTTTGAAGTTCTTATCTGTACCATAAATTTCCCCAGATTCTTGAAGCCACTGAAACCATGATTTGCACTGAGAAAAGCATGTATATAGGGTATCAGTTTTCCCCCCTAATATGTTCAGCCATTAATTACTAAGCTGTCCCTTAAATTGGATGAAAGTTTGTCCCTCAGTGCTTCGAATCATTAATGTACTGGTATCAGGACTCTGTAGAGGGTCTGCTTACTACATAAACACTGCTGTAGCAGAACCACTATAGAAATTTTCTCTCTCTCTCTCTCTCTCTCTCTCTCTGCCATCATGGTAAAAATCTTGGTTTGAGTTCTCACAGATACTTTATAATGGTTAAATTAAATAAAAGCAGGCCACTGCCTTGCTGGGAGACCTTTTTTTTTTTTTTTTCAGAGAGTGCTGCTACTATAGTTGTTTAGAAGTGTGGCCATCGTGACCTGTCTATAAACTTGTTCTAGGCTAGATTCTTAAATGTGATGTTTCTATGGCTTTTAACTTATTTCGGAATGATTGTGTACTCTTACGGATGGATCCTTGTTCAGCATATTTGCTACCTGCTTTTGTTCCATTCCACAAATTGCCTCTGTGCTATGTTAGATATTTGAGGCATACCAGAGTTCTTCAAGAAATAGCTTTCTTTAGAAATAGATGAAACAAAATTAGGTTAAGATGTAGTAGGGATCTCTCTGGTGGCACAGGGGGTAAGTCTCAGCACTACCATGCTATTGCCACTGCCACCTGAGTTGGATCCCCAGCCAGGGAGCTACCCACATAGCACAGCAGACCTCTCCTGTCTTGCCTGCCGCTCCCCTCAACAGTATATTTCAGTTGATCTGCCTGTTCTCCTCCCAACTCTGTCTCTAATGATTCCTCTTAGCCCCTGCCCCTGTGGCCTACACCCCAGTTCTTGTATGCATAAATAAAATAAATCTTTAAGTAAAAAAAGAATTAAGATGTATTATTCTGAAGGAATAGATTTCATTAAATATCAATCCAGAAGTCAGTGAATGTAATGTTAATCTATAAAGCCTTCTTTTGAAAACTTTATTTGTTAAAACTCCTAAATTATTATATTTTCCAACTATCAAAAAATACCGCGACTGAAATAGTAAAGTCACTAGAAAAATACTTTAACTGCCAAATCTAAGTATATTTCTACCATTATTTTGGTTTGGTTTTGGAAAATTTTATAAAAGTCCTTTCTTCTCCCCCCTCCTCTTTTTTTGGTATATCCTTGCCATTGACATGTAAGTATTCATAAATCATGTTTAACTATAAAATTTGTTCAGTGACTCTCTGCTCATAAATTCTTGGAATACAACATACAAAAAGAAGACAGGAGCTTCCTGACTCATTTTGGAACTTAACAGCACTAAGAGATGATCTCACCTCTTCATTTTATGAACAGGAAACTGAGGCCAGAGACAAGAACAGGCGTCTGGGTCATAACTATGTGGGGTCAGTCTTGGGGGTGAACTTTAGTTCCTAACCTTCTAATGTTTTCAAGTCTCTGTGCCTCAGTCCATTCTCTGGTGTGAGACTCTCTCTTGGACCCTGAGAAGAAGATGAAGGTGGGTGAGGTGAGGTCCAGTGAGTGATCCTGCTCACCCAGCCCTATCTGTTTTTATGTACTGAAATCCTATATACCATTGCATGAGATAGAGTTCCACACTTGTTAATATTGAAAATCAACACAGTTAATCTCTTTGGTGACTCTATTAATTTTCTAAAGCTGCTGTAACTAATTACCACAAACTTAAAAGCTTAATACAATACACTTATTATCTTAGAGTTCTATAATGTAGACTTTCATGATGGGTCTTACTGAACTAAAATCAAAATGTCCGCAGCGCTGTGTTCCTTTCTGGAGGCTCTAAAAGGGAATCCATTTCTTGCCATTTTTCCTGCTTGCATTCTGCCTATATTCCTTGACACAAACCCCCTTCTTCTGACCTTAAGTATAGCAACATTACAACTCTGACCTTTCTTATTTGACTGACCTCATCAAGGAAAAATTGCCTCTAAAAGAATTCACATGATTAGATTGTGTGGCCCAGATAGCAGCACAATCTTCCCATCTGAAGGGGAAGATTAATCTTAATCTCATATGTAAGATCCTTTTTGCTACATGGCAACATATTCACAGGTCTTAGGAAATAGGATTAGATATATTTGGGAATCATTTAGACATCTTTAGAAATTTATTCTGCCTGCTGCAGGAATGAATATGTGCTTTCATTGGTCTCAGCTCTAACTAGGCAGTCACTTTAAAAGCTTTATATTAATTTAGGAAACTTCATAAACTGCTAAAACATACAAGGACTTACTTAACATGTCATAAGATTAACTACCAACATTGTTGAATGTTTGCAATGTGACACATGCTGACTGCTAAACGCTTTGTCTTTTCTTTTTAAATTGTTTTAACAGCCATATGAGGTAGGTTATATTATAATCTCATCTTACAATTTAGGAAACTGAGGCCTGTAGACTTTAATAATTTGTCCAAGGTTGCACAGCTAATATACAGCAGAGGAGGACTTGAAATTTAGTTCTGTCTGACTCGGGGTTTTAACCAATATACTTTGATACTTAATTTAGCCCTAAAGTTGTAAAAGTATAACATAGTAAAATGAAGTATTGCCAATACAATTTATGCAGAGTGCTTATCTATTAAATAGTTGTTTTTACTGAGAAAAATAGAGTTACCATGAATAAAAGCTTTCAAAATGACATAATAGCAAGTGAATAATGTTTCACTGATTAATATTTGTTGGTTATATGTAAATTTAGTGATCAATTCCCAACTTAGTGATCAATCCTTCTTTTAATAGAAAAGAAGGCAAATTGAAATGGAAATGGAATCATATTATATTCTAATTGGTTGAAAGAATCTCTGTGTTCTTCCCCACCCCATAACATGAACACCAGAAGGATAGGGACCTTGTTTGTCTTACTCATGTCTATATCTTGAGTACTTACAGCTGTGGTAGGCATATAATAGACATACAATAATATTTGTAGAAATAATGGAAATAAGGAATGTCTATAAGAATCTAAAGCCTGTTATCTATATGAATGAGGCAGGATCTGGATACTGGTTGGATTCCAGAAGAAGGTCTTTTTAATCAAGATTATTCTAATGTGTTTTACTAAGAACATATCATATAAATAGGTTACTATTCTATAAATAAGAAAGGTAATGATAACCTTGGCAGTATTTTTTTAAATACATCTTGTGCATTAGAGAGAAAAGCTTTTGATGTGGAGATTTTGAATCACAGATTACTTATTTCTTTGTTCATTCTTCTATTCAGCAAACATTATAGAGCGTTGTGCTAGTTAGTAGGATAGGTGAACAATTTAAAAAAATGTTCCTGACTTCAAGGAGCCATCTGTCTCCTGAATGAAATAAATACCTACAAAGATATAATGCATTATATTTAATAATTATATTTAATAGAACAATGATGGCTTTATGAGAACACAGAAGAAGAACACAATATACTCTTCAAAAATACATAAACTGAGCTCATCACTTTGCCTTTTTTTTTTTTTTGAGGAGGGGGTAATTTTTTTTTAAAGATTTATTTATTTATTCATACAAGCACTGGATACAGTCAGAAGCACGGGAGGGTGAGAGAATTCACCAGAGCCAGAACGGGGAACAGAACAGGTAGACTGACAAAATACACTGCTGAGGGGAGCAGCGGACGCGGCAGGAGAGGACTGTCGTGACATGTGGGACCCTCGCCAGTGGCCGGGTATCAAACCGGCGCTGCAGAGGCTGCGGACAGCTTCCCAGCCCAGCGCTTAACCGCTACGTCACCAAGGGAGGCCCCGAGAGGGGTAATTTTTATCTAAGGAGAGTTGCAAAGATAAGATATAGAATTCCCATCTGCCCTTCATTCTGCTCCTCATTCCCTTGATATATTGATCAAAATTTAAGAAGTTAACTGTTGTAAAATACTATCTCCTGAACTGCAGACTTTATTTCAGGCTTCACTATCTTGAATTCACCTTTTAGTTTATGAGTATGAATATGTTTTATACATAATAGGCTAAATAGTAGTAGTAGAAGAAATGAGTAAGCCCAGGGTAGGTCATTGGTGGTCAAAGTTGCTTTCTCTGAAGGCAACTCTAACAATTTAATCATGAGCTCTGATATTTGTACCTTCCTTTATCGATATGTTCATTTCCATCTATGAATGTAATTAACTCTTTTTTAATCTGCTATATATTTAGAGAAAAGCTAATCAACATAGTACTTTGTATGTGCTTAACAGTGTCCCATTCAAAGTGTAGGCAGTGCCCTTATTCTGTGCTCCATCCTTTGTAAGAAAGACTATCTTATATAGGAAGGACTGAGACTCAATTGGGTTGATTGAGTCAAGTTGAAATTGGAACCCAGGCCTGCATAACTCCAAAGCTGCTGTTTTCCTCCAATATGCTGTGTCCCTAGTCATTTTCCTGTGCAACTTCTTAAGATAAGAACTTCCCAAATTATACTTCTTATTGTGCAAAACTTCATTTCTTTTTTATTCTAAAATCACTTGCTTTATGCTTCAAGGATTTTCCAGGCATTGTGGTATTCTGCAGTTCTGAAAGAATGCTTTTGCTCTCTATAAGACTTTATGACTTTAAAGACCTAATGATTTCCTTTCTTGTACTTCCTTTTATCAGTCTTCGGGATTCTATAATGTTTATTCTGTTCCTTTATACTGGCAGCCCTTCCCTTTGAACATTTTAGTCACCTTCTTGATAGTTTCTGACTGCTTTATTTTTCCTTGTTTAATGGCCAAAGCTATTTGCAGTTTTTCAGGTGTCCATTGTGTAAATTTGTGCCATCAGATTTATATGATTTAATATTTTGTAACTTTTCATATGGGTTTTAGAAAATGGCAATCAAGTCAGCATTAAGTAATTATAACTAATTTTTGTAAGTTGCAAAATTTTTCCACCGCAATCAATTGTTGATTCAATTTCCACAACTTTGTGAAATAAATAAGGCAAATACTCTCTCCTTCACCCTTTTATGCATAAGATTGTTGAAGTTCAGAGTAATTATGTGACTCTCTAGTCTTACAAACCAAACAAGCACTAGACCCTTGGTTTCTGAGTCCCCATTCTTATAAGCAGAGACTGCTAAAAGCTTGAGACTGAAGTATAGTGTGTTATGTGTCAAGTTTAGTAATTTAAATTCATGGACTAGAAACTATTAGCATAGAATCTAATTAAACTTCCTTCTAAATAAAAACAAGCAAAATGTATTTCTAGTCGCATGCCAGTGTCCCTGTGGAGGCAATGAAAGCCAGATTTTGACATGTTATGTAAGCTTCATTTACGTTTCCTTTGTGTTAATATTTGTGAATCTTTGCTTAGAAAAATTTATTGCAGTTTAGAAATCAGTGGGCTATCTCTCAGACCATGTGGGAAATAGTCCATTTTCAACCTTAAACAATAATTTCATATATTAATTTTTATGGAAATAAGGGAAGCAAACTGTGAATTCTTAAGTTCTTCTTATTGTGATTTCTTTTAGTGAGTGGTCTGAAATCAGACAGTTGTTGGATTCTACTCTTAGAACTTGACTTCCAAGGAAACTATATAGAAAAGTATAGTCTTGTAGTGCTGTCAGATAGGTCACAAAATTAGATTACTTAGATGATCTATAGTCTAACAAAGATCTTCTTGAACAACTTCAATTTGGCTGTTCACTTTCTTCAAATTCATGACTCTGGACACCCTAGGGTGCGAAATTTGCCTTCCCTGGTCTTTCCTGTGGGATAGAAAGAAAACAATAAGGATCTAATTGCTAGGTTATCCTTGGGCCTGCTTTAAAATGCAAGGAGCTACACAAGCTTTAAAAGCATCAGAAAGTCAAAGTTAAGAGTGTATGCAAGGCTGGTTATTTTAAAGCTTAGTAAACAAAGAAGAGAGTTTTAGCTTTGATCTCTGGCCTCAGTGAGTCCAGAAGGCTCCTGTTCTTCCTGGCTTGTACCTTTTAGTGTCATTCGGTTTAATAAGTAAGTTATCTCTGAATAGAAATGAAAAATCAGAAACCTGTGGTTTCTAGGAAGGTTTATCTGCCTAAAAAAGTAGTAATTATTAGAGATCCTGAAAGGACACCTTTGTTTCATGATTAGCTCTGCTAAATTTTCTTCTTTTTCACAGAAGAAGTAAGTTTTAGATGGCTATTTGAAAAATAGATCATGGGACCTATTATTGGTAGATCATTCTGGAACGTTAACTTATATGCAGTGCTTAAAGGTTTTCATGTAGCTGTCATTATTTAAAACTAATTATAATCAAGTACTAATTTGTCTTACCTACCTAGGAGTATTATCCAGTTTAAAACATCTAAATAAATTTCTTTTAAATGAAAAGAGAGAATTTTAGCGCTATCGATTAATTAAATGATTATAATTCAATATGAACAAAGAAATAAAGGTTACAAAGACAGATATTAACACCTCAACATCATGGTAAACGCAAATTTACTTAAGAAATCAATACAACAGAAGGGGAAAAAACCCATTATAATAAGAAAATAAATAGATATCAAATTTTCAGTAACTAGATATTTCTCCTTTTCTCTGTTTAAGTGATATATTCCCATATGGCAGCTGTGTATAACAGATGAAGGGAGGAAACCCTGCTTTTTGACAATAGAAAATATCACATTTATAAAGCCATGTGAAATGAAATTTGCTATACATCAAGTAGGTCAAAGAGTAGTAGATCCATTTTTAACCCTGAGTATTGATAGCCTTAAATGAAGCTTGTGGGACATCTTCATGTCTCTGAGTAAGATGGTCTTATAATTGGAGGCAGCTGTGGTGACAGCATTAATTAGGCTGTCCTGTTGAACATTTACCTTAAAGCTGCTGGTGACGGCACTGTGATTTACTCCAACATTCGTTTCACGGTGCATTGCATTTACACCTTGAAAGCACACTGCTAATCTGTTAAGACCCTCTTGTGATTGTGTCCACACTTGGGGGCTCTCACATTTCAGTCAACACCAGAGTGAGATACAGTGCAGTTCACCTTGTGGCATTTACTGGATGACAGACAAATGTGCAGTTCAAAAATATTTTTAACCAAGTTCAAATATTCTGCCTGAGATTATTTTCCCAAAAACAATCAAAGTAGCTCAGAAAATTTGACAATTTTTATATATACTTTCTCTCTCAGGTATTTTATTTGCACTTGGAATATACATAGAAGTGATCTGTCACATGTTGTATGCCAGGTTTTATCAGGAAAATGTGATCACTATTGATATACCAAAAAATTAAATCTCATCTTTGAACTAACTGTAAACATATCCAGCATAGCAAAGAATTCAATTTATTGCCTACTAGCTACGCTCATGAGTCATACTTCCTGGTCCAGATACTGACTCCACACTATGCCAGATGTGTGACTGTCAGAGGGTTGTATTCTCTTTCTGTTTCATTATCTGTAAATTGGGAATACGGATAGTTAACATATCTCCTGGAATTGTACTCAAACTTAAAGGAGTTCATGAACATAAGTGTTCTTAGAACAGTAGCTGAGATCAAGTGGACTAGAGGAGACAGGAAGGAGCATGACTCTGCTTACTGGGACCTCAGCTAAAGCAGGGTTCAAGTGCAGAACACTCTAGCTTTGATGACTAGATAAGAGAAATACAGGATCACCTGAAAATTTCAAAGTCAAGTCAATACTCCTTATTTGACAGTCTTCCAATTAGGTGTACATTTCCATTTCATTTGCATTATATCACAGAGCATTATCAGAGCCTTAACCCACTGAAATTCATAGAAACATAACAATGTCACAGTGTCCTGTCATCTCAAATAATAAAAAGTCCTTTGAGAAGCTAAGTGGCTTCTAGGATATTTTTTTTTTGTGTGTGTATCTGGATTTCTTCTTTGGTTTACCGGTATCTTCTATATCCTTCTTTATAATTATTCATTCAGTGAATACTTGAGGTCCCTGCACTACTATGATCACCTCTATCACCATCAGCACTAGTCTAAGCCCAAATAGGGACCATGATGATTAGCTAATAATTGCTCCTATCCCTTCTTTGATTCAGCAGGCATAAATTCCTTAAATAGCCCTCTTTGTGCGCCTTTGCTTTTTAAATGCATCTATTGAATAATGTACTTAGATGTAGATTGGTTATTTCCTATAGTCTTAGAATATATATATAGTTTTTTTTTTTTTTAAACTGGACTAACTGTGGCTCATGCCTCAAACAGAGCATTTAAAACAATCTTACTGTTAGTCAACTGTGAGAAGATTAACTGATCAACTCCATGTGTAAAAATCTCCACCAATACAAACTGCTGTGTTTGGGGAATCAAAGTTAGCACTGGTGAGAAGCTGACTCTGACTGCAGAGGCATCAGCATAGTGAATAACAGAAGTAAAATGCTGAAATATTGCCCCCAGTTTCATTGTTTTATGTTGTATAATATGTTTTATGCATATGTTATGAGGATTTTCGGTATGCTCATAAAGGGATTATTCAGTAGTAAACATACACATAAATTTCATAAGGAGTTGGACATGGAACTGCTAAAATGGTATTTCTGGAGTTCAGCTATCTTAAATATACAAAATATATTCCCAGAGCACTTACTAGTTGTTTCGTTTGCTGCCAGTGATAGTCAGCTTGAGAATATTTTATAATAAATTTCTGAATTTATAGTGACTCTCACAAATGAAGGCACCCACGTATTTTATCTCATCCTCCAAATATTCATGATGAATACACAGGAATAAATAGCATTTTAGCACACATCAAACCAGAATAGAACAATCTATCTGAAGGATGATTTAGCTGGAGCGTGGGGCAGTGTGAGCATTAAGTCACCACAAGTGGTGACCTTGTTGGATGTTTCTTAACTTGGGATCACTCACCGTATCAGTAGCAGTGATTTTCTTGTAGGGAGTATTCTGAATTACTATTGCCCCTAGAATGTGCTGCCTTCTACATGGCTATGTTTGCAAATTTAAGTCTGATAAGTACCCTTTTGTACTCAAATTTGTGAGTGAGCTTGAAAGAGATGATCAGATGGCAACGCATAAACTTTTTCTCTGTCTGTGACCATAATATTCTTTTTAAGATGGTGCAATGAGGGAAAAATATGATCAGTAAAAGAGTTTGGGAGACTTAGCTCAATAATTTATTTACCTTTAACATGACTGTAAAAATAGGACATCCTTCTTCATGGAAGACTGATTGATGATATTCATGTGGCTTTCATTAACTGACATAGTTGTCAGTCACCAGTTTTCACATGTGTGATGGCAAATTTTTAAAGGTTTTATTTAGGGAAGAAAGATTTCACTGGGCTCACAGCTGAAAGTTCACTGTTACCTGATAATATTTTTCAGCTTTCCTGTTTAATTTGTTCAATGTGGTTAGGCTCATGAGATTAACTACATACTCAAACATGGATTGTTAACGATATGAGCCAAACTTTGCATTGTCAAAGAACAGAAACAGCTTATCTGGTGTCATGCACTATCAGCCCATCTCAGCAGCAAGCATATGCTAAAATTTGTTTCCTGTTCTTAACAATGCAGAACAATATTTGATATAGGAGCCCTGAATATATTTGAAAAATAAGTGCACAGTGGCAATTGCAAGAGGAGTGCTTAGACAAATAATCTTTTTTACAAATTGGCTTTCCTCTGTCACAAATATGTAGTCCCACATTAAATTATTGGAATAAATTAACATACTGCCTTAAATTTTGTGGTCAGAATGTAAAATAAATAATTTTGGGTTACAGCCACAATTTTTCTACATCGAATGAGATATCAAATAAAATATAGACTTTTTAAATATACCTGGTATACTCACTTGTGTTGAGTTAGTTTGAAGAGTATTGTTTGTGATCTTTTAAAAGCCTCTCAAATACTTAAAGGCTGTAAAAAGAAGCACCTGTAAAATGTGTGGTATTGCTCTGAGGGCTGTTGAGTTTCTATTTTAAAAGGTTGATCTTTTTTGCACTTTACTGTCTGTCTCTGTTGATACATTTCTGAGGGTGTGGATACATTCATATTAATGTCAAGCATGTTTGAAATAGAATTAGGCAAAGACTACTTAAAACTGGCTCTATCATTAAATTGTTCCAGGGTGTGGAACTACTCCCTCTGTAGAAACACACTGAAAGCAAAATTATGAACTGTGGTAGACCTAATTCAATTAGATCATGCTAAAGCCTCAGAACACTTACAGTATTTGAAGCATTAACTTAGCATTGTTTGTCTTCAACCAATTTTTAATTAACTGACTATTAACTCTTAGGCAAGAAAGAAAAGCAAGCAAAATTGTTTTGTACTTTTAAAATTCAAGTACTCACTTAAAAAAAAAAAATCCCAAGTTTTGAAACTACCCTAGGCTTACAGAGTTATACCTGAGTATTGGAAAATACTTATAGTGAAGTAATTAGATTTTTTCCCATTAACTAAATGAGATTATTTCATGTGAAAAAACCTTATGTCAGCAAAATATACATATTTGAAAAATGTATTTCATTAATATACAATTCTTACCTGATAATCAAATGAAAGAAAATTTAATCTCTTGAAAATTATCTCATTATGAATAGATAAGAAAAATCACACAAACCATATGTGCTTAATTTCAGTTTGTATTTTTATGAAGAACTTGCGAAATATCCAGGTCTATTCCATTATTTTTGTTAAATGAGAAGACCAAGAATTCATGTCACTGCCAGGTCTTCTGTAGTCTTGAATCCACAGGGGTGACAACAGATGTTTGCATGGTCCTCTCTAAAATGTACCATTGACAGAGGACCTCCCTTGGTAGCACAAGAGGTTAAGACGCAACCTATGAAGCAATTTGCAGCCCCTGCAGCACGAGTTTGATCCCCAGCCAGGAGCTATCCACATGGCGCAGCAGACCTCTCCTGTCTCGCCTGCTGCTCCCCTCAGCAGTGTATTTCAGTCAGTCTACCTGTTCTGTTCCCCACTCTGTCTCTGGTGAATCCTCTCACCCCTTCCCCCGCCGCACCTCTGACCTATACCCCAGTTCTTGTATGCATAAATAAATAAATCTTAAAAAAATGAAATAAAATGTACCACTGACAGCAGAACACCCATTGGCCAAGAATGAAGTTATGCGACTCTTGGTGGTCTTTCCCCATTTATGCTATAGTGAATGTTGAGTTATTCCTTGGAAGAGCTGTTCTCTAAAAAGATGGCTATCCTTATGTCATAGATGCTTAACCCGGAACTACACAGCAAGAATATTATCAGAATTAGACTTCTGGGGATACAAAGTCAGAGTAAATGTGAACTTCTGACAAAATTGAAACTATGTATAAGAGTGAGAAAATCAAGCTTTTCAATATAGATCCATCAGGACCCCAAACATCAAGTAATGTTTATGATGGGCTCAGATTAAGGAGTGACTGTTTCAGCTAAGAAAGACCTTACATCTGAAGATGTCCGCCTCATTGCAACACTTCATATCTTTTTTTTTGGTAAATGATTTTTTTTTATTTATTTAATGTTATTTTATATATTTTTACATAATTTTTCATTTTTGCACAATGTATGCATTTTCATCTTGATTATAGTCCCCAAGCAATTCCCACCCCCCTTGTTTTGATCCTACTCCCTTCTCCCCCTCCCCTGTAGTATGTCTCTGGCTTATAGTTGCTTGGTGATTTTGATTTTTACTTTATTATAATTAGCCAAAGGACACAGAAACTTAATTCAAAAGGGCACCAGCACATCATATCTTAAGAACAAAGGACGTATTGACACATGCACCCTCAGAGGAAAAGGATAGCTGTTGACTTGCCAGATAAATGGTTGTGGGTTTTTTTTCTGCCAAAGGACCTAGTGGAATTGATCCCCAAAGTCAAGATTGTGAGGTTAAACCATATGAGGATTTCAGTAACGTACCACTCACAGAATTTAAATAGAGGATATAATCTTAAGAGCTACATTTGTAATTTATAACTCAAATATACCTGAGACTCTTCTTCATGACTACAACCTTAATGAGACTTTTAAGTACATAGTGAAAACTCAAGACTTTTATTCAACTACAGAAAAACTAGATGAAAAATGCAGGAATACAAAATACAGGCTCCTTTTTTCTGTCTGTGTATATGTATATGCATACATGTATTTCCATATTTGCTGAATCATTAGACATTTAGTTGTAGACATCATGACATTGCATCCTAGATACTAAAGCAGATACCACCAAAGAACGAGGATATTCTTCTATGGAAACACAATGTAATGATGACACCTAAGAAATTTATTTTGATATAATACCTTTATTTAGATTTCTCTGATAGTTTCAATAGCATCTCTAAAACTGTTTTTCCCGTGAAATAGGTTCCCATTGATAGCTATTCATTTTACTTATTTGCTCTCTTTAATCTCCTTTAATCTTGATCAGTTTCAGTCTTCTTATAACATTTTAAAGCCAAGACCATCTGTTTTGTAGTTTATCTCTTAATTCATATTTTCTGATTATTTCCTCCTCTTTGAAATCAAGATTCTTAATAAAGAAATAAAATTAAATAAAGGAGGAAAGGAGAAGGAGAAGACAGAAAGGGGGAAGGAATGAGAGAAAGAAAGGAAAAGAGATGTAAGCAGAATTTATGAAAATGGAATATTACTCAGCTGAGATAAACTCTTGCCATTTGTAAGAGCTGTTTTGTCTCTCCCAGCATGGAATTGGAGGGGATTATGTTAAATGACCTAAGTTGGAAGGAGGAAGACAAATGCCAGAGACACAAAAAGGAACAAACAAAACCAAAGCAAACAAATGCTAGAAATCTGACTACACAATAGAGGCTACCAGAGGGGTAGGAGTAGAGAGTGAAAGTAAAATGGGGAGGGGGCACAGTGGACAATGATGAGGAACTTTGCATATCTTGGTGGTAGGTGTGATGTGGTAACACACACCTGAAGAGTGTGATTCTCTACCTCTAAACCAAAATTATCCCAATTAAAGAAAAAGAGGCAGAACTACAAAAAGAATGTTTACTTAAAGTAAAGAAAACAAAGTCTGGTAAATTTATAATCAGACTATTAATAAGAAAATTTATAGAGTTGTACTTTTGGGGAGTTAAAGGCACTTGAAATACTGTGTTTAGAACATTTTGCTGAGAAGCAAGGGAATAAACAGTTGGAGTTTTGGTTGTGTGCCTAGTTAAATGTAAAATTCAGCAAAAATAAAATTTCAAGCTAGTTATTTTGATCTATATATAAAATGATAGACAATTTATTTTTCTTAATATAGGTAAACCAGTTGCTTTGGTACCATTTAGCTCCAGCAAATTTGTTTCTTTAAAACCCTTCACCAGACTTAAAAAATTGAAACATGATCTTAAATAGTTAATAGGAACATATAGACACTACTCTAGATAGATGAGAATTTAGTTTGTTTTTAAAAACCTCCAGATTCATGAATCTCATGGTTAAAAAGAGGAGTCCTATGAAAGCTGTTCAGAAAGTAAATCTTATTTTCAAGCTGTCAAAAAAAAAGAACCAGACAAAATCACCAGGTATCAAAGGCTAAGAACAGCTGAAATAAGTTTTCTAACTTGCCACTGAATCTCCACATTAAATTCTTGCTCCTCCACCTCATCGCTCAGTTCCAAATAAATAAAAAGGGGGACAGGTAATTGTAGGAGCACTGCTAAGAAATCACAAGGCGTAGATGGTTTTGTTATAATTTATTGGAACCTTCACATGCTCATTTCTGACATTTTTTTGATTTATTTGGTCAGGGCAGAGTTGTAAAATAACAAACACACCCTGAGTAGGAAAGGTACTCCATTTCCTGTCCGTGCCTAACGTGGTTCTGATGGCTGTCCTTGGAGTGTTAGTTGCCATACTCAGTGAATAATTGCACACAGGATCAGGGAGGTGCAGCCTCATTGCCTGGGTTTATGTTCACTGACAGACTTCCTGTTAATTCCCTTCTGCAGCAGAAGTAAACTTTGTAGTTGACTTTTCTAAGACCCAGTGGAAACAGCTTTCTTGAGATCTTGGGTTCTTTGATGGTGGCTATTAAGTAAAATGTTGTCTTCATTATGCCTTTTAGTTTTTATTATTTTTTTTAAAGATTTATTTGTTTATTTATGCAAACTACTGGGTACAGTCAGAAGCGCAGAAGGGTGAGAGGATTCACCAGAGCCAGAGCGGGGAGCAGAGCAGGCAGAAGGACCGAAGTACACTGCTGAGGGGAGCAGTGGACGGCAGGAGAGGTCTGCGCGCCATGTGGGACCCTCGCCTGTCAGCCGGGGATCAAACTGGTGCTGCAGAGGCTGTGAGCAGCTTTGCATCCCAGCACTTAACCGCTGCGCCTTTTATTTAAAAAAAAAAAAAAACTTTCATTATAAAAAAAACTGCACATACTATATAGAAATTTATATTAAATTATCCTGTGTTCCTTATTGCTTGACTTTGACAAAGATCAGCTTCTTGGTAGTTTTGTTTCATCTCTTTCATTCTCCATCCATATTTTATTTTGAAAGAAATTTCAGATGTTCTATACCTTTTGTCCATTGTATTTCGGTAGAGAATAGACACTCTTTTAATCAGTCTTCCATGAAATAAAAATGATGTATAGGTGTTTTTGTAAAGTATTCTAGAAGTTAATGCACAATTTAAATACTCCCAGTCTCTGCTGAAATTTAAAAGAGCTAACTCCTATCAAATTCATAATTTGACCAGAGTGTGGTAGTCATCTGGAATGGTCATTCATTGTCCATGGGCTAGCAGCTTTTGGTCCCATAAAAGTGAAGTTACCATAGAATTTCTGTCTTCAAGCAAGGAATGTTGTTCAAGAACATGAGTTCTCTTTGTTCTTTGGGCTACCTTTGATTATGCTAGGATACTCAAATTCTGACTTTCCATTTATATAACATGAACAAGTTAGTGACTTCTCTGTTCCTGAAATTAAATTTCCCCACATAAAAAATGGGCATGATGACTGTGGTGCCTGTGCAAAGAGCTTTGATGAAGATAAATTGTGATCTGGAATGTGGAAATGTTTTAGAAGCAATAGTCTGGTTACTCCTTGAGTGTAGGATTTTGGTTCTTTGACATGATCAATCTTCAGGATTTTAATGGTATCAGATAATGTAAAGAGAGGACCTGTCTAGAATAATATTTAAAGAATAGTTTTTATAATTTAGCTCCCACTTTCTCCCTAAGTACTTTCTATTTGGGCTTTTTATTTTCTCCAAGTTGAGATCCATTTTGGCCAGACCCCAGCCCCCCTCCCCAACCACTCCCCCCACCCACCCCTCCCTGACAGCAAAGCCTTTGGGAGTGGTCTTAATTCGGCTCACATAAAATTAATGTTTCTCTGAAAAATTACTGGCTGATCGGAAATTTTTCTTTTTCTTTTCTTTCTTTTTTTTTTTTAGCTTTGCCTCCCCGATTGAAAGAGATGAGAAGCCAGGAGTCTACTACGGGCTCTAAACTAGTCCTGCGATGTGAGACCAGTTCCGAATACTCCTCCCTCAAATTCAAGTGGTACAAGGATGGGAAGGAAATAAACAAAAAGAACAAACCATCAAACATCAAGATACAGAAAAAACCAGGGTGAGTATAATTAATGCATATAATGGCAGAGACAGTGTTTAGCAATAAAATGATTTAAAATAAAAACATGGAGCCTGGGCCTCCCCGGTGGCGCAGCGGTTGAGCGCTGGGTTGCGAAGCTGCCCGCAGCCTCTGCAGCGCCGGTTCAATCCCCGGCTGCTCCCCGGCCACCAGAGGAGGGTCCCACATGGCGCGCAGACCTCTCCTGCCACCCGCTGCTCCCCTCAGCAGTGTACTTCGGTCCTTCTGCCTGCTCTGCTCCCCACTCTGGCTCTGGTGAATTCTCTCACCCTCCCGTGCTTCTGACTGTACCCAGTGCTTGTATAAATAAATAAATAAATCTTAAAAAAAAAAAAATACAACATGGTTATTTAAAAAATAAATAAATAAATAAATAAATAAAAACATGGAGCCTACTACATAAATTTGTCCTCAGAAAACATGCTATATTGTAAATGAAAAGGATTTTTATTACATAATTAACAGAAATTGTGTCATAGGAAAAAAATTGAAGTTTCTGAGTCTTACAATTTCTGGATGAGGAAAGGAAGTTGGGGAGTTAGGGACGGGGAAGGGGAAGAGAGAAAGGGTAGGAAAACAGCACTTCTGTTAGCCATTTGTAATCGTGACAGGTTAGATCCTAAAATTAATTTTTTTAAATAAGACAGATGCCGTTTAGAATACCAGTGCCTTATATAATAAAAATCTTGACTTCATTGTAAAACTCAACAAATAACTAAATTTCCAGAAAGAGAATAAAATTGTCGAATTTGAACTATTTTCAAGTAAGAGGTTAATACATATAATTACACCAAATCAGAGTTTTTAACTGACAGTTCATTAAACTACATCACCACTTCAGCAGTTTAAAAAGTCAGGTATGAATGGATAATAACACTCTTAAATTTCCCTGCCCTCTGAGGTTCCCCTTTTAAAAGGCTTCATGTGATTACTGTGACATTTTTCATAGGTGCATCCTATACCTACTCTGAAATGATGCTCCTATCTGACATGCTTTACTTTTTATTTCCTTATTTAAGAAATTATTGTAATATCAAACTACCTTTTGAGATAAAGAGAGAGATAAGCATTTTGGATTTTGTAAATAGTCCTTTCATCAGTGGGACATGGATAATAGAGGCTCCAAGCGCAAAGATTATATTTTCTTTACTTACACTTCAGAGGATTCTTGTGAAATCCCAGAAATGGTAACAGCAGCAACAACAAAAGAATCTCCTCTTGTACTTTGATTTTATAGTACTTCCATCAAAAAGTTGTCAAACATTTGTGAGCAAAGAAGACAAAGTGACTCTAATGGAAATTCAGTTTAACCTTATCAAAGTGTTTAATTGCTATAATAACCATAATTAGGGATTTTTCCTACTTTCCCTGTTTAACTGCTTTGCTATTCTTGCTATTGATTGTGTCACAAGACCTGTGGAAGAATAATAAAGTGTGAGGGAAAGACTGGGTATCACTTTCTATAGCAGGTGGTACCTCAAAGACACAGAAAATAATGCTATAAGGTAACTTGCCATTTTTTTCCATAATCTTATTTATTTTTTACAATACTCCCATAGGTAATGATGGTAGTTGAACTGATATGATGACTGTGTAATTTTGCATATTAAGAATCTAAGGGTCAAAAAGCAAAAAGACACACAACTAATGGGAAATTAAGCTGGAATATAAATTTATTTCTTGGATTTTTTAATCCCTCATTCCTCCTTAAAACTGCGAAACATATATGCTTAATAACCTATGTGCATGTGGGAAGGGAAGGAAATAAAGTGGGTGAATTGAAAAAGTAAGTACAATTCTTATACAGAAGTTTAAAAAGAAAAAAATTAGATATTGGGTTGAAAAATTGTGGGTTTTTTTCCATCATTTAATCAAGTTAGTAAGAAACTAAATTATATGTATATTCAGACAAGTGACTCATTTATTTCTAATTGGCTGTCAAATTATATCAATAATACTTAGTTCCCAAAAAGGTCTTATGCTAAGAATATAGAGCAATGGCTAAAGCATAGGATTATATATACAGTATCTAGTTCAGTTTCATATAAAACTGTGCTAGAACACTCTTAGAGATAGAGAGCTTCAGGATTTTTTTAAAGCATGCCACAAATTATATTTTATTATAGAGCAATCTAATTTAGATATCTATATACAAAGAACATATTTAAGCATCATAAAAGAATACATAGAGGGACCTCTCTGGTGGCACAGGGGTTAAAGTCTCAGCACTATCAAGCTGTTGCCAACCACTGTGGCATGAGTTCAATCCCTGGCCAGGGGGCTAACCCACATGACAAAGCAGACCTTTCCTGTCTCCCTTACTGTTCCCCTCAGCAGTTTATCTTAGTAAATCTGCCTACTCTGCTCCCCACTCTGTGTCTGGTGAATCTTCTCACCCCCTGCACCTCTGGCTTGTATGCACCCCAGCTCTTGTATGCATAAATAAATAAAAATAAATCTTTAAAAAGCAAAGAATACATAGAGAGAAAAAACTCAGTGTGCAAATTCAAATTTCCAGCAGGAAAATAATTGTGGAGACTTATTTTTGGACCATGTGGATATTGCTGTACCACATACAAAATAAATCTTATCCACATGCAGATATGTAGCAGAGAGAGCTTCAGGATTTTTAAGCAGCTCATGTATTAATATTTGTAAATAGTGGTCTTTGAGATGTTACTATTTATATTGAGGAAATTCTGCTTTATTTAATTCAGGAGATAAAACAACTTGCACTTTATACATAAAATACAACTAAGTATTAAATTGTATGTTACTGACACTAAGTGACATGAGAGTTGAAAAGGGTTGGGGGGTGGGGAGCTTGAGAGCTTAAGGAGGAGCTGGGAGGTGGATTTGACTCTACTAGAGAGAGAATCCCCCTGTGGCTGTGTGGGTGAGATGGGCTAGGCAGTAACCGCAAAGGAGCAGAAGCAGCAATCAGTAGCAGCCTCTGTTGGAGAGCAGTAAGGCCAGTGGTCTGGGCATTGGTGAGCCTTTACTAAACAAGCTGCTCAGACCCTCAGCTAATGGGTGCACAGAGATGAACAAGTCATGCTCTTTGCTCTCTAGAGGCTTGGTCTAGAGGGGAGAGATGTGTCAACAGTTAAAATAATTTCAAATTATCTGATAATGATAAAAAGAAGATGAAGGAGGGAACCCAGGTAAGAACTAAGGAGATGGGGTCTCCCTGGTGGCACAAGAGATTACAACAGCTTATGAAGCTGTCCATAGCCACTGCAGCATGAGTTTGATCTAAGACCAGGGAGCTACCCACATGGCACAGAAGACCTCTCCTGTCTCACCTGCTGCTCCCCTCAGCAGTGTATTTCAGTCAGTCTGCCTGTTCTGCTCCCCACTCTGTCTCTGGTGAGTCCTTTCACCCCCTGCATCTCTGGCCTGTACCTTATATGCATAAATAAATAAACCTTTGGGGAAAAAAAAGAACTAAGGAGACTTTCTTGATAGAAGGGGAGGAGGAGCACAGGACAAAGCACAAAGGAGCAGAATAAGAATGTCCAGAGAGAAGTGGGTGGATTTGGTAGAAAAGAAGCAAAAGAGGCACAGTAGGACTCTGGTATAGGACTGTGGGTGCGATGGATGTGGTTACACATCTGTGAAGATGGGATTCTGTATTTCTGAATTATATACAGTGTTGTAAATCACTGTGTCCTTAATTTTTTAAAAATGGGTTAAAAAGCAGGAACAATAAAAAGTGAGTTGCCTAGAATGAATGATTTTGAAAGAGTAAGACTTTTTACATAAAGTGGGCAGCTGCTTGTTCCATGATCAGCTTATGAGGTTTTAGAACTGGATATATAGTCATTCCTGAAGTTTCATCTTTTTAAAAAAATATTTTGTCAACTTTTTGTAAGACTAAAGGACCAACCTTAATCTAAATTAATTAACATTTACAAGGTGCTTTATTATTTCAACTTATCAATATTATGAGCATGAATGTTATTACTATACCCATTTTTTAAAAAATTAATGTTTTGAGAATGAAGGAAGTTTAGTTTCTTAGTGTAAAGCTAATGTTAATGAATGGTAAAAGCTGAATTTGAAATAAATCTGATTGTGTCTTTTCATAACTACTTGCAGTTTTGCTCATAACGCATATTTAGGCCTAGGGTAATGTCTATGATAAAAAATTGGTATTTTTCAGTTTAATCTTCATATTGATGTTTTTGATTACTAAGATATTCAGACTTTAATGGTTTTTTTAGTGGTTACTTAGTTCATTGATCACCATTCCGAGGTGAATTTTGTGAAGTTTAAGATTTTACTGGGATTCTCTTTTTTTAAGGTAAAACATTAATTCTTTTCAAATCCCTAGTCCAGGTTTCCTTTTTACACTTTATAATCTAGATTTTACATAGCAGATAAAATTTCCTATTCATCCCTTATTGTTTTGAGAAGATTCCCCACCAATATGCAATTGCTATTATTTTGTAAAGTTTTAATCCCTCGTTTTACCCCAGCTCCTACTCATAAACTACATTCTACATGTTATTACTGTGATTTTGAATTCACATTTGAGTCTCTGTTTGTTTTATTTGGCTAAGCAATGAGTGGGACCAATTAAAAGAAATGGAAACTACCCTGGTGTTATGTGTCTGCTTATACTTTTTTTCCTGTTTCCTTTGCCTGGTAGATGATTTTGATCAAGAAAACTAGCTAAAAAGCTTGGTGTGTGACAGGTTCATATTTTGTGGCTGTCAAACTGACCTCATTTAAATATCTGTTCTAAATTTGCCTTATCAAAAGCTGACTTCCGATTTACTGGCATGTGCATGCACTTTTAGATGCTCTCGGTTTTGTCTGAGTTCTTATTTTCAGTTCTAATATATTTTAATTTTGTTTAGTATTGGGTGGGTGGAATGGTGTACATCTGAGGAGATGTGACCCTAATCATATACAGTGAAGTAAACTGATATTACCTCAAAAAAAAAAAAAAAAAAAAAGGAAAAGAAAAGAAAAGAAGGAAAACTAAAGAAAAGGAAAGCAAATTAAAAAACCAGGGATAGGGCCTCCCTGGTGGTGCAGGTGGTTGAGCGCTGCACTGTGAATCTGTCTGCAGCCTCTGCAGCACAAGTTTGACCCCGCCAGCTGGGGAGAAACCCACATGTTGCAGCAGACCTCTCCTGACTCGCCCGCTGCTCCCCTCAGCAGTGTATTTCATCAGTCTGCCTGCTCTGTTCCCCACTCTGTCTCTGGTGAATCCTCTCACCCTTCCGCACATCTGACCAGTACCCCGGTTCTTGTATAAATAAATAAATCTTAAAAAAAAACCAGGGATAATAAGATAAATCTCTAAATAAATAAATAAACAAACAAATAAATAAATAAAATGGGCCTTAATTGTTTTTTTAAATTTTCAGAAAGAATTTAAAGGAATTTTCTCTTCTGTTGTTAACTGTTGCTGTTGTTTTTAACTCAGTGATAGAAAAGTTCAATACACTTTCCTATTCCTTATTAGCTGAGCAGCTCTGGCAGGTCATTTTAACTTTAGATGTGAGAATAATTACCCTAGATTGAAAATGGAAATACCGAGGGTATATTCAATTTCTTTAGACATTAATTTCCTTAGATATAAAATGGGAATGCCCAAGATCTATTTCATATGGTTTATATGAGACAAATGTTGTAGTATGTTGCGTCGAGTAACACCACACTGATAAAGACACCGGAGTCGTGGAGCAGGCTGCGCAAGGCAGGGTGCTGCTGAGAGCAAGATCCTGGCTGTTTTTATTGATGGAATAATCACAGAGCATCATCCACGTGTGTTAGGAGGACAAGGAGAAAAGGATGGGTAAAACTAAGGAATGTCATATAGGGCTTGGGGGGACATGAGTCTGCTGACCATGTTATCAGCTTGATGACCAAGTGTTGTCATCGAAACTACACCGCAGACCCCCAGTCATGGTCCTAATCTTATCAACAAGGCATTCCACTGATCAGCTTCTGGGGCCCCTTGTCATACATTGATCCTCGGCCCCCCAGGAATTCCTGGTCATACCTCCTGATGTATAAGAGTCGGAAGTAAATTTATGCATCCATCCTCAGCCCCCCGGGCATTCCCAGTCATACCTCTTGATGCATACCTTTCACAGAGTGAGCAAGCTTTCTGCTCTTGATTGATATGAAGGGCACCTTGTAAGATTTGGCTCATATGGCTGATTGACCAGTTCTGAAGGGCAGTTCTGACCTTGTATAGGAATGCAGAACTGCAGGTAATAACCATAATGATGGCTGAGCAGGTCGCTTAAGTCTAGCAGACCCATAGCAGTACCTGGTTGTGTAGCATGTGACAGTTGCCTAAGAAGTCCCAGTGCCCTTCTTTGCCTTTCTCATTATTGGCTGTACAAGAGTATCTGAAGCAATATTGAGTACACACACACACACACACACACACACCCATGTAGGATTCCTTAGAATTCAAAGGAATGGAATTATATAAATGAAAAAGATCTTCCCTTTATGCATGTAAGTTCCTTTGCTTTATAAACTGTGGTAAAAGAATGAAGCTAAATAAGAAAAACAAATAGTAGCTATTGGAATCTTGAATCTATCTTGTAAGGGAGCTATAATTGTAAAAACAGTTTGCTTTTATTGATATAAAAAAAGAAATTAACATTTAGAGCTTTAATTTATAAATGCTCAATTTATTTTTGCTTTTATTATTGTTTCTTATTCTCAAAGTAGTGCCTGCTTATTGTAAGAAATCAAAATATTTCAGGAATATAGAATGTATTTATAATAATAGCTAGCACTTATTGGGAACTTACTATATTTCAAGCACTGCTTGAAGCACTCTACATAAATTAACTTTCAATACTTAAAGAAAATGAAAATCCACTGAAACGTTTTAATCCTTACCAGATTCCCAGATAACTTATCAACTGAAGAACTAAAAGTTAATTTTATGATTGGAAAAGGGGTCAATCATTTTTCAAATTTAATGTGGTGCCTCAAAGGAATAAAATAAGACTATTGTATCCATATTTGTTAAAGCCCCAAATCTTGTCGCAATATATAATTTTCAAGAAAGGGCTGTCTATTTCTACTCTCTTCATATTTCTCTTTCCTACTGGGGGACCCAAGAATTGTAGAACTCTTAAATTATTGTTTGAGGAGCTTTAATGATAATCTAGATCATTGTGTCCTGAAGAATCTTCAGTTTCTATTGAATTGCAGAAAGAGTTGCCAACACCTTTGACCTGAATACTTTCTCTCTTTGTGATTTTAAATATGAAGCTCTGATTTAAGCTTTCATTTTAAAACAGGATTGTTTTTTGCAAGAGTAGTTGAATCTGTTACAGGGCAGGGAGAGGGACACCCCAGACCCGGCAAACCTGACTGCTCGAAATAGGTTCTGCCATCCGCCACATCAACACAAAACATATGAGACTTTAATGGGAAGGAAATTTAATACAACTAGGAAACAATACAGGAAAGGCAAAGAATCTAGTTTCTAAATCAAGCACCGAAAGTTACCCGTCCCCCCGTGGGTAAAACTCCATCCAAATGGGACTGGCCCAGAGCAAGGCTCCAAAGCCTGCCACAAGTCTAAGGCATCTTCCAGTGGGGACCCACAGAAAAGCATCAGAAACAACCAAACAAGTCTGGAGGGAAAAGAGCAAAATCAAAATTAAGACAAAAACTGCCATTGTCACCTCCCCACGGGTCTCTCACCCACATCTGTGTCACCCCGACCACGACCAAAAGGCAAGCACAGTTTTTTCACGTGTCTCTCGGCTCCAAGTGCCTCCTCCAGGTCTCCTTCTGGCTCCATCCTGCTTCCTTCCTTCCTCAGTCTCCTCTGCAGCTTCTTCTTTTCCTGCTCAGCTCCACCCTCCCTTGGGTGGGGCAGGGAACCTGGAACCTCCCCCTTTCCTGGGGACCACCCTGTTACAAAATCATTGCTCTAATTGTATCTTTGTATAGAGATTTCTTTAAATTAAAAGTAGCTCTCTAAAGTGAAAAGTTAACTTTTCCACATGATACCCTATCCATTTTTGAAAGCTCAAAAAGTTCTACCTTATAATATCATCTCAATGCTTTTTTCCCTGTAAGCTATAGCTATAGTTTTAAGAGCCTTGTCAAATAATTTCCTTTTCCTTATGACAACCAGGAAAAGTATTTAAATAGCAGCCTATGTCTTTTTCATAGCTGCCTGCAAGTAGGACCCCTGATTCTTTAACAGTCTTCTCTCTCTCTTTTTAAATTCTTTTTTTAAGATTTATTTGTTTGTTTGTTTATTTATTTATTTATTATTTATGCATAGGAGAACTGGGGTGTAAGCCAGAGGTGCAGGAGGTAATAGGATTCACCAGAGAGAGTAGGGAGCAGAACAGGTAGATCTACTGAAATAAAGGGTGACACTGGAGAGGTCTGCTGTGCCATTTGTGAGTTAGCCACCTGGCCTAGGATCCAACTCAGTCTGCAGCGGTGATAGTGCTGAGACTTAACCCCTATGCCACTAGGGAGGCCCCAGAGTCTTTTCTTGTGGTAAGATTTGTAGATCTGTTCAATTCTGATCACCCTTTTCTAAAGCCCTCAGATTATTGATATTTTTTCTATCAAATGCCACTTCCAAACATAATTCAGTATTCTAGATGTAATCTAGCTGGTAAGCAGTGTATCGAGACTTTTATCCAATTTGATTATATACTGTTTTAATATTAATTTGGCAAAACAGTGCATCAATTTCTTTTTTCTGTGTTGTATGTAATAGTTGTTTAAATGGAGCAATATTAAACTCAGTTTACTGAAATCCTTTTATCTGCATTTATTATTGTCAAGTCATGTCTCTACCCCATCCTGTATTTCTGCTACTGATTTTTGAGCTTGGATGCATTTGTTACGCTTATCTTGATTAAATTGAATCCTAGGCCTGGACCATTGATTTTCAGTCCTAAAATTCCCAAGGGTGTACTCTACAGAATGTATTCAGTAGGCTCATATCATGTTTGCTTTAGTACATGTTTGCATAAAAACCACTAAGAAGAAATCTACTTCACTTTGTTTAATGCAGCATTTATTTAAGCATAGAATTTTCTCTTTTGTGTGTGTGTTCTCTCTCAGCATATTTTTTTTTTTAAATCCGGATGCTTGAGTTCTTTTTTTTTTTTTTAAAGATTTATTTATTTATGCATACAAGAGCTGGGGTACAGGCAAGAGGTCTGGGTGGGGGTGGGGGTGGGGGTGGTGAGAGGATTCACCAGAGACAGAGTGGGGAACACAACAGGCAGACTGACTGAAATACACAGCAGAGGGGAGCAGCAGGCTAGTCAGGAGAGGTCTGCGTCATGTGGGTTTCTCCCTGGCCGGCCAGGGATTGAATTCGTGCTGCAGAGGCTTTGGATTGCTTCATAGTGTGATGCTTAACCCCTTGCACCACCAGGGAGGCCCCATAAATGTTTACTATATTAGGTCGAGTAGTATTATAGGGAACACTTTTCAGATCTACTAGGATAATTTTGATTTTCAGAACTATTCTTTCAAGACTATGTTAACTGTATTTTGATTGCCATGTTTCTTATAGTTCAATCTTGTTCCATATTTAAAATACTATTTGCACTGGATCAGGAAAGAACTCTGTACATATTATCAAAGACTCTTCCTAGATTTAGATAAATAGGGGAAAAAAGTATATTCTTGGAGAATTGTAATAATCTTAGGGTGTTGTACATTCTTGGGATAATTTTGAGGCTTAGCAATTAATCTGACTTGGTAATAGTATTATATGACAAGACACTAGAAAATTCATGTAAAAGCTAAGTAGGTATAATTTCTAGTAGGGTTCACATAATTCTGAGTTGTAATCTGCTTCCTGCCTTCTTTTTTTCTTCTTGTCACCTCACAAGAACCCAGGCAGTCAGTATCAGGCTACAACTTAGGAGGAAACTTTCAAGAGATTTTAGTATCTGCTAAACCAATTCCAGTAGTTCTGAGTTTCTAAATCCCAAATACTACTTAAATTATAGGCTATGTGCAACAGTAAAACATAGACATATGCAAATTACAGTGATGCCTGTGTTCAAAAACAGCACTGAATATTGATTTAATATTCACAGTTTTATAAAGGCGTATGCTGTTGCACTAATATTTATTTCATTATTAAGAACCATTTGTGTCACACTGTGCTGTTAGCAATGAGAATCTTAAGGAGAGACAAATTCCCTTTCTTTTGGAAGTGATAAATCCTCTTCATTCAAAATTAATATAGTTCCTTATGTTACTCTACTGAGAAAGAAGTATAGAGCATTCTTATCAATTCTAGCCTTCATTAAGTGTCTGTCATTACCAGTTTGGTAAGAAATGATTTTACCCTTTTTTATCTTCCTCAACCCTAGTGACTGATGACATTTAAGTGTAGAGAGGAAAGAAATTTTTCAATTGGATTGAAAAAATATTTGAGACATAATGTGGTTAGTGGCGGTGATAAAACAATGAAATTTCCTTTAAATTATTAATATGTGTGAAATAATTAAGACCTTTCATGGTAAAATTTAAATGATGCATTCCACTTTTAGTCATGGTAAAATCATACAATTAAATCTATGTACTAGTAAGCTGTGTTTCAACATAGTATGTATAGAGTGGGGATGGTGAGTTTGAGAATTCTGAAACTAGAGGGAAATATATTTTGATGTTTGTTGTTTTTCTGTGAAATGTACTTATACCAGTTTGGTCATAATCTTATAGGAAGTCAGAGCTTCGCATAAACAAAGCATCACTGGCTGATTCTGGAGAATATGTGTGCCAAGTGACCAGCAAATTAGGAAATGACAGTGCCTCTGCCAATATCACCATTGTGAATTCAAATGGTAAGAGATACCCACTACATCCTATTTCTCAATCTGCAAGAGTAATAGTCAAGATATGTGTAAAGATACAATAAATTTCATTGTAACAAAATAACAATGAAGGGAAAACATGTATTTCAAGAATTTTGTGTGTACTCCATAAAGCTCTTGACTCCATGAAGGGCATAGACCTGAAATATATATATATATTTATGTGGGTTTTTTCTTTATAAAAAGGATTTGAATAAAGTCATAAATAGCAGAGACAGAATGGGTTGCTAAAAAAAGATTATACCTTCCCTTTATGTTATTCAAGGAGGACAATTAGACCTTTTGCTCTGTCATTAGTGGATATGTGGATATTTATGTGTGTGTGTTTATATATAGAATACATATGTATATAAGAATATATGTATAATGTACTTGGTTATCAGAAAAGACATGATGCATATTTTTCTGTTTCTCAAAGAAAAAATGTGTCATGACTTTTCCGACAACCTAATATATATTTACATATATGTGTATACTATGTTTGGATATATGTACATTGTGTGTTATGTGTATGCATAAACAAAATTCAACCCTGGATATTTTTATATTTCTATATGTTTTTAATATATCTAATTAATTTTTAATATATCTAATTAATTATTATATTAACATTTAATATATCTAATGTTTTTAATATATCTAATTGTACATAGTAGACAGTTAGGCCCATTAATTTTTTTAGGCCTACTAATTTTCAAAATAACAAAGCCTTGGAGGTAAAGAATTTCCTACTTAGCAGCTTCTGCTTTTCTAAGTATAGTGCCAGTTTTTGTGACACTAAAGATGGACTTGGAGATAGAAAATTCCAAGCTGCTTTGTGTTATCTCAAGAAAGTAAAAGAACCCACCTGGTGGTTCTCTGTTGCATAGTACCCCAATGCTCCCTAATTTGGAGTTATCTATAGTTACAATGAGCAGTTTGAAATAATAAAATACTATTGCATGCTTCTTTTCTTTTCTGAATTATGGCACGTAACTACTGGCTTCAAAAGCCCCATCATCTATTATAAAACCAAGCCCAATTGCAGTGCTTCTAGTCGGAGTTGAGAAAGAATGTCCAATACAAAGGTCTGACTTACTAAAGTGATAGGTTAAAAAATGAGGTCAAAAAGGGAAGATTAAAAGTAATTAAAGGGTTAAATCCATAAGAGTTTGATTTAATAGATGAGGGAGAAGAGAGCGAGATCAAAATATGGAGCAGGATTGGGAATATCCAGGCTAATTCCTAGTTTTCCCAGGACTCCCCCACATTCTGCTTCATTGCAGTTAATCAAAGTTCATTACTTTCACTTTAAACACCTCCATCCATGGGGAGTAAAGGACAACCGTGAAAAGTAGTAACCATTACTTTTTTTAGGAGCTATGTTTTCAGTTTAAAATGTAAAAATCACTTAAAGTTTATATGAGTAAGCATGACCTCCCCCTACTCTTTAATCAGTACAGATTAAGCAATTTTGTATTTTGCTAGTGTCCTTTTACCCCAAATGGATTTTTTTGTACCGTGTTTAAAACTTTGTACCATTATTGTATTGTACCATGTCAGTTGTCACAGGCTTGGTTCAGTGCATCTCATGGTTAATAGTATTAAATTAGGATTTTTGACACTGGATTGGATTTGTGTAGCTATGCATACTATACAGTCCCAGTTAGTTGTCATGGTCTCACCGAGTGCTTATAGTGGTATTATATTGATTCTTCCATGTTTTCTGATTTATAGAACTAGGCAGTGAATTATTTATCACTATGTTGTTTCTGGTAAATGCCCATAGGGTTTTTTTAAATTAACTTTGGGGTGCCAAAAGTTTGATTATATGACTTTCACATTTCTCACAGGTGAAACATCCACTTCATTTTTCTGTATTAAGTGATTCAAGTCTTGGTTTAAGGACTCAAAGTTGAATGGACAGTATTGACCCATTAAAGTATACAGAGATAAAAGAGATGCCTTTGATAATGAATCTTTTTTTACCTGACAAGAATAAAAAGAAATTTATGGAATATTGTAACAAAGTCATTCTTTAGGGAAGGGGCTGTTATTGACTTATTGAAAGCATCTGAAGGAATGAGGAATCTCAACAACATTGCAAAGTGGTCTTGCTTCTTAGTTCCTTCTTAGTGTTAGAAATAGATCATTCTTATCCTGTCTTCTCATTGTATTTAAAAAGAAACTGCGACCTAGATTGTGTCTTAAAACAGATACAGTGGAACTCACAAGAGAAAGGGCACAGGAACCTAGGTTTCTTTCATTCCTGGTCCAGTATAACTGCTCCATGTGTGATAGTGTTTGCAAATGTTTACAGTAAGATTGTTGATTTGTGAAAAATAGAAACTGAAGAAATGGTGTGAGGCATGAGGAGAGAAGGATTCTATGGGGAAGAATTAGACTTACCTTCATTATAACTGGGTCTCAAGAAGATGGCACTATACCCAGGACATCTCCAAGAATTTAATACACAAAGGGAGTTGGTGACTCTTCTAACGACTAACCTTTGAATGGTTCTCAAATACATTTTGACTCTTCTACTACTTCTTTCACTTCTGCTTTTAAGTATGCTTCTTTATTATTTCCAATTTTGACCTAACGTGGCCATAGTCTTATTCATGACTCTTTTTAAGGCAATCTTTAAGTTTTAATTCCTACTATATGATTGTCTCCTTAGTTTCCAAATCAGATTCCCCAAGCAAGAATCTGGTTGGCAGAGTTTATTGTGCCACACGACATGGAGAGATCTAGAAAACTTACAAATCATCTGCTTCTGTTAGATGACCCCCATGGGCTCAACCAGAGAGAGTGAAGCCAGAGAAAACATGGTAACCTAGAAACGCCCTGTCTCAGAGGCTGTTGGTGGGACATGCTGCTTATTGGAGCCTGTGGCTCCCCAGGCACCAGGATTAGCAAAACCAGTGTACTGTGCTTACTGGGAGATTCTATTTTCTCCCTGCACCTGAAGCTTTCATTATAATTCAGTTGACAGGAAAATATGTAATCATTCTGATCCTTCACCTCTTCCATGGCTATCAGTAAGTTTGCTGTGTTGCCATATGATCGTTAAAGAAGTCGTAGCCTGAGTCCTGAGCTCTGGGGGCTCAGATACACTACCTTTATGTTGTCATACCTGTTTCCCTAGGAATTTGGGCAAAGGATTCAAAGAAACATTCTTTCAGAGAGAAAAAGAACATCCACTGTGATAGTAAACTGCCATATAATTAAATCATTTCTTATTTCTTCCTAAATGTTTATTGAGCTGAGAGAATGGAAATCTCAAGAATATCTCTCCCCCCTCCACACACTCCTATAGGGCCCTAGGGGAAAAAAGTCTTAAAAATAAGAAGTGTTATCAAAATATTATATTATGTGGAACTCCCCTTGAGATTTGAATTTATGTTTTCTATGAAGTGTCAGTAATTTTATTTCTATTGCATGGTCTCAGTCCTATCTCCCATATTTCTGTAAGAAGTACACAGTTGTGGTTTGATCATTTATATAACAGGTTTCCTTGATGAATGAACCTGATATGTTGCTGCAAGCTAATTATCTTGATCATCCTATGCAAAAAGGTTCCTTTTGATTTACTTAAATTCTCACAGTTGCCTTCTTCATGCTAAGATATTTAGAATATTTAGATATTTAGAAGAGATAGCAAGAGTTAGGGGAGACATGTACAGAATATTTTTCTTTTCTCCGGAAAAAAAATAAGAAAGAAAAATTCACAAGATGACCTTGCTATTTGACACCATGTTTAATTCTGTTAAGCCAGCTCTATAATTATTAGAATGAAATTAGCTTAGATAATAAGTCTTCTCTCCAATATCATGAACTTTCTGCAATGAAACGCATTGTTTAAATTTTCTTAGATTAGCAAGATATAAATGACTAAAGAGCTAAAAAAAATTCCCCTAGAATCACGTGCATGAGTAAAACAATTGTCATATTTCCACTGTTTTCAAGCATTTAGAAAAAAATCACACGCTTAGCTGGTCACTTTTTTAAGCTGCATTTTAAAATTTATAGGTTTTCAAATGCTTTTTAATTCCTACCATAGTTGGAAAAAATAATTTGTCATGTAATGGACAGATATAAATCTGTGCAATCTACTAATTACTTCTGGGACCATGTAAGTCTAATAATGTCCAGTTAGGTTTGCATGTAAAGACAGCTTTCATAGGCAACAATCATTACATGACAGATTACAAATGCATTCCTTTCATGAATTCAAACACGACAGCTTAAAAGGCCGAATAGACAATATGTACCCAATTCATATACTGTATGTTCATTTTTTATTTGTATTTTATTTGACTTGGTCTTTATATAGGAAACCTTAATTTAGCAATTAATTCTTAGTTAAGAAGCTCCATGAAAACTCCTGGGCATCAGACTAGGGAAGAGAAAAATAGACCTAACTCGTTTTCAAATAAATTAAGTACTGCTGTGTTTTAAAAGATTAATACAGGATAATATACAGCTAATCAATCATATCTTCTACTAGGTTCTCTTTTTTAATCAGGAGAAAAATTATTTGAGTGAGATTCAAGATCCCAAAGGAGCTATTGGACTCATAGCAATAAAATAGCTGTTTCATTTAAGATGAGCAGAAAATATTATTTCCATAAGATTTGATTAATAGAGCAATTGATCCTTTAAAAAAATTGGCTCCTTTGGGTAACAGACTTAATCTCACTGTCTCTTCCAAATTGACAATGCTGGTGAAAGTGCCGCAATATTGGTGGCCATCCTATAGTTATACGTAGAAGCATGTGAAAATATGTTTTATAATTTATACAGCATTCTCCATTGATGGTGTATTATATAGGACTATATATTATATAGACTAATAAGGAAAAGCAGTATGAGGGAATAATCTTATGTTTTCAGTGCATAGTATCCACTGACAACATTTATTTATTTATTTATTTATTTATTTAAAGATTTATTTATTTATACAAGCACTGGGATACAGGCCAGAGTTGGGGCAGAGTGAGAGAATTCACCAGAGACAGAGCAGGGAGCAGAAGAGGCAGAAGGACCGAAATACACTGCTGAGGGGAGCAGCAGGGGACAGGAGAGGTATGTCATGCCATGTGGGATTCTCGCTGGCTGGGATCGAACCCGCGCTGCAGAGGCTGTGGACAGCTTCACAGCGCTGCGCTCAACCCACTGTGCCACCAGGGAGGCCCGACACCATTTATTAATTAAAAAAATTCTCAGCTGTTGGGCCTTCCCGGTGGCACAGCGGTTGAGCGCTGGGTTGCGAAGCTGCCCGCAGCCTCTGCAGCGCCGGTTCGATCCCCGGCCGATCCCCAGCCGATCCCCGGCCGCCGCGAGGGCCCCACATGGTGTGCAGACCTCTCCTACCGCCCGCTGCTCCCCTCAGCAGTGTATTTTGTCCGTCTGCCTGTTCTGCTCCCTGCTTTGGCTCTGGTGAATTCTGTCACCCTCCCGCACTTCTGACTGTACCCAGTTTTTGTATTTACTATTTACATAGTAAATAAATAAATAAATCTTTTAAAAAAATTCTCAGGGCTTCCCCCGGTGGCGCAGCGGTTGAGCGCTGGGTTTCTAAGCTGCCCGCAGCCTCTGCAGTGCCGGTTCGATTCCCGGTTGCTCCCAGGCCACTGGAGGAGGGTCCCACATGGCTCGCAGACCTCTCCTGCCACCCGCTGCTCCCCTCAGCAGTGTACTTCGGTCCTTCTGCCTGCTCTGCTCCCCGCTCTGGCTCTGGTGAATTCTCTCACCCTCCCACGCTTCTGACTGTACCCAGTGCTTGTATAAATAAATAAATCTTTTAAAAAAAAATTCTCAGCTGTTATCGAGTAAGCACTCATTTTGTGCAAGGATTCAGACACTCAGTGATGTTCCTGAAGTCATCTTTACAGAACTAATAAGTAAATATGCCCATTGTCTTTTTTTAAGATTTATTTTTATTTATTTATGCATATAAGAACTGGGATGTAGGCTGGAGGTGCAGGAGGCCAGAGGATTCATCAGAGACAGAGTGGGGAACAGAACTGGCGGATCTACTGAAATACACTGCTGAGGGGAGCAGCGAGTGAGACAAGAGAGGTCTGCTGTGCCAGATGAGTTAGCTCCCTGGCCAGGGATCAAACTCATGCTGCAGTGGCTAGCACTAGCTTGATAGCTCTGAAACTTTATCCCCTGCACCACAAGGGAGGCCCCTAAATATGCCCATTTTTAATTTAAAAAATGACTTAGGACACAGAAACATTAATTCAAAAGGGCACCTGCACCCCTATGTTTATAGCCACACTATTTACAACAGGTAAGCTATGGAAACAACCCAAATGCCTGAAAATAGATGACTGGATCAATAAGTTGTGATACATATATGCAATGGAATATTACTCAGCAATCATAAAAGATAAACTCATGCAATGTGCAGCAACATGGATGGAGCTGGAAGGGATCATGCTCAGTGAAATAAGCCAGAAAGAAAAAGAAAAATACTGAATTTAGGAAACCTAAATAGGGGACCAGGAAAAAGACTAATTACAACAAAGTGAAAATCAAAATCAGCAAGCAACTATAAACCAGAGACACACCACAGGGGGGCGGAGAAGGGAGTAGGATCAAAACAAGGAAGGGTGGGAATTGTATGGGGAGTATAACAAAGATGAAAATGCATACATTGTGCAAAAATGAAAAAATGATGTTAAAAATATATAAAATAAAATTTAAAAAATGACCTAGTCAAACTTTTGTATGCAAGATAATGACCTATAATTTTAGAATAACAGAGTCACATAATTGAATGCTTAAGTACATACAAACACATTACATATATGTTTGTATGTATACTTGTATGTATTTGTTAGTTATATTCAGTATATTACACTCATAGTAAATCTCATTTACTCCTGTATTCATAATAATTAGAAAAATTCTTTTCCAGAAGTTATTATTTTTCAGACACTGCAATTTTTTTCTTGAGTCAAGATCCAGTTTACTGAAAAAAGCATTCAAACATTACAAATTTATTGATATTCCTTATGTTTATATGCCTACTCAGCATAAGTTGCTCAGCTGTGTTCAATTCCTGATGATCTAAATCCTCTTTATTTTGTGCTAATGAAGGGAACAATCCATTATAAACTAACAAATTTTATACATCAAGTTACTGCTGGAAAAATAATTTGCTGAAATAAATATCAATGAGATTACAAGATTTATTAATCTATAATTATAAAATTATATGCAAAATTATTTTTAATCACCCAACAAAAGTTATTTTCTTTTAATTTATGGATCATCCTAAAACATACATAAAAATACTCATTGAGTGATTTTAATTAAGAAAATATACTTTTCTTATTAGCAGGATTTTTGGTATGCATTTCAGTTATTTTTATTAATTTATTTTTTTCTTGGTGCAAGATTCTTCTAGTATAAAAGTGTATAATGTCTGAGTTTGTATTTCCACCAGGTAATTCAGAAGGTTTTAGTTCAGAAACATAATCATTAAAGATATTTTAAGGTCTCCAGGATAAATATCTAATTTTAGGAAGAGAGGTTATTTTAAGTTATCTCTGTGTAGATACATCTTTGTACTAACCTCCTGTCCTGGTATTTTTATGTCCTATTCAATTAAAAAGGAAACATTATGGTTTACCTTTCCTCTAATCTGAGCTCTTTTGAGCTAGAGATAGAAAAGCTCTGATTTTTTTTAGGAGGGGGAGAGTGAGGATGTGGGAAGGTCAATGTCAACCACTACTTAGTCTATCAAAAATAATTGTGAAAAGAGTCTTGATACGCATGCTGGTGTTGGGACATTTGCCCCCCTCTTTTGATCTAATCTTCAGCTGCTCCTCTAGTCTGGCTGCTGTGTCATTGACAGGTCGTGAAGGACAGAATGAGGAGACATCTTCTAATGTGAGCACATTATTTGGAAATGTGGACCTTCTTCTAGGTATTCATAAAAACAAATACTGTGGATCTTTTGGTTAAAAAAATTCTCCAGGATTAAATATTCCCAAAGAAGAACAATACTGTTTTTATTTTTTTTTTTTAAAGACTTATTTATTTTTATACAAGAACCAGGGTACAGGCCAGATGCATGGGCAGGTGAGAGGATTCACCAGAGACAGAGTGGGGAACAGAACAGGCAGACTAACTGAAATGCACTGCTGAGGGGAGCAGCGGGCAAGACAGGAGAGGTCTGCTGCGCCATGTGGGACCCTCGCCGGCAGATTGGGATTGAACCCACGTTGCAGAGGCTGCGGACAGCTTTACAGTGCGGCTCTCAACCACCTCTGCCACCAGGGAGGCCCAAACAATACTGTTTTTACCACCCAAATCAAGGAAGTCAGTTGTAGCTACTTCAGAAACAGATATCACCTCCTTAACATTTGAGAACATCCTCTTTGCTGCTTGAAAAGTGCAAAGGCTGCCAATAAACTCCTACATACTGATTCCCTTCTTCCTGTTTTTCTGGATTTAAGAGCCAAGGTTGGCTACTTTGTTAATTTGATAGTAATCTCACATCTTGAATTGGTTTGTCCTTTCAATGCCTGCTTAGAGAGGACTACCTATACTTCATTTGTACAGAAAGACACAGGCCTGTGACTTTGTCATATTTCTGATTTTTATGCATTCATATTTAAACTGATGCTTATTTTTAAACATCCTTGTTGCATCTTACATGCCATCTTTTTATTTCCCATTCCACAAAACCTTTTTCCCCTAGAGAGGAATCTGAAGAAATATTGTCTCTTAAATAAATTTCACTTACTAGGTTAGTATTCCCATGGAAACACTAAATGGTCATATCTTGATTTAAAGATTATTACATTGATCATGAACATTTCTCATTCCATGATTAACTGGCTATTAATTTAAACATAAAATGATAGCTTATATAACTTGCTTAGGATTTTTGTAGGCCCCAACTACTATAATATGTGTGTATATGTAATGTATATGTGTGTGAATACATATAATTCATAATAGATTCAGCTTATCTTTTTGTCCTGATTATTAAATAGTAAAATTAGGTAATTTTGCAATGTTTATACACACAGTGAGGCTTCAATGATATCCATCATTGTAACTACATCTTTCCTGGCTTCATAAGATACCCCTTACTTGAAAATACTAGATTCTAACAAAATGAAGCCCTTTTCTGAAAGTCTAATTCTGTACTAACCACACAGAATTAGAATTTAGGTAAATAGTATAATCTCATTTATTCCACATAAAAGGGAGTAAGAAATCAAGTTTAAAGTCTGAACACAACTATAACAGTTCCTGTGATTATGTGTGCCCATGTGTGCTTCCTTTCCTTGAGATTAGGAGCTGTTTCCTTACTCTGTATCCTCCCCCATGTAGACTGACATGTGTCTCATATAATAAGACCTCCAGCTTTGTTACCATTGGCAGTTTTATATAGAGTTCAATGCTATAATTTGATGTTTTTCATCAATCAATACTAGAACCATTACTCGCTTTTGTTTTTGAACACAAATACAGTTTTCCAAAGATTGTTGATCCTATAGCTTTGATTTCTTTAAAGTTCTGCTCTTTCTGCCTACTTCTGCCTTTCTTTCTGACAAGCACTTAGCCTCTTTGCCATATGTGCTCCTCCACTGATTCCAGTGGGGACTGTGAATTCTTGCTAATTATTCCAGCACAGCTCATCTCATGCTTTTTGCCCAAGAAAGAAGAACTAATCTGGATGGTAGTTCTCACTTGTCTGGATGCATTTTTCACTCTCTGTGTGGATAAAGCCTGGGGTCTCATCCCCTGTGGCAGTACTTCCATTCTTTTATACCCACTTTTAGTTTGAAGGCAGGCTGTGGAATTGACTCCCAGCCTCCTGATTATACATCATAATATCCTATCACCTTTTCTCTTTTGCAGAGATCATCACTGGCATGCCAGCCTCAACTGAAAGAGCATATGTGTCTTCAGGTAAGGAAAATAAGCTCATCAAATTTTACTAACCAAAGTGACACACCTAACTGCTGGCTGCTCCTTCTACTAATCAAAACCCTTCTACACCCAAATTTCAGCTGCTGTTCTTGTTTTCTGCAACTCTGTTTCTCTTCAATTCATCCTGTCTTTTTAGATTTTACTTAAAGTTCTTGCTCTCCCTGAACTTGGGTCTGAAAGATGCACGAGAGAAAGAATTCTAATCTAAATACAACTTTGTAATATTAGATGAGTAAAGAGACATTGGGATATCAAATTCAGTTTTTCTGTCTTTATAGGTGCTTCTCTTAGCTGCCTCTGTCCTCTCTCATCTATCAGAGTTTATTTCTGGATAATGTATCAATCTCTGAGCTCTAGTTGTTGGGCTTCTAATGACCACTTGTGGTCACTAAACTTAAAAGAAACTGTTAGAGCCTGACTTGAAAAAATTTTAATTTGTTTCTCATTTGTCTATAAAATTTGTTAATAGAAAGAACTGTTAGAGCCTGACTTTAAAAAATTTTAATTTGTTTCTCATTTGTCTATAAATTTGTTAATAGAAATTATAGTCTCAGTAGATATTAGATGCCTAAAACCCAACTCTACTTATGCTGCCTATATAACAATAATTCATCAATATTTCCACTACCTCTGAATTTAATTAATATATTGTGAAATGTTTTTAACTTTTTTCTTTATCCTATGTAAATCAATACTTAACAGAAACTTAGACTATTTAAAATTTAATCTTTAGTAGGAAGTGAGTTTTTGGAGATCTATTAAAAAATGATCTCCACAATGTAATATTTTTGAATGGTACAGTGCAGTTAACAGAAATTTTACATCCATATAATAATAAAAAAATTGTGAGACAATACATTCTTATTCTTCATTTAAGAAATGAGAAAACTGAAATATTAGAAATGTTAAATTATATATATCAACAAGTAGAAGAGTATTCTTTCAACTACTCCATGTTTAACATTTTGGCTTTATTAATTTTTTATTATCATTTATACTTTATTAAAGTTATAGGAGACTATATATTCCAACACAGCCTTTTTCCATCTTTCACTGTTGTTTACTCTTCTCTTTGAAGTCAGTGTTCATAATTATGAATTCTAAATTCTTCTCTATTCTAAACTGTTTTGATCAAATTTGGACATCCTGCTAAGATGTACCTATTTATATTGTAGGGTAGTATGATCCTGGGGTCTGAGAGGATCTAATTTTTCTGTGATAGAGATAGGGATAATGATAAAAACAGAGATGGAGGAGTAAGGGAGGAAAGAAAAGAAGAGGGAAAAAGAGATAAAAGAGAAACAGAAAAGGAAAAATTGTTGCATTATCTGAATTTCTCCACCTTTCGTTCTGGCATTTCTTTAATGAGTTCAGTATGAATCTGAGCTTTTACATTTATGTGGTCCTTATCTTTGGGATTTGGAGTGACTATTGTTTTAGGATATCTGACTTGACTCTTTACAACTTTCTGGTTTCTGAATTTCTATTCTTTGATATTAAGTTGCTCTTATATTTTACTACTAACAATGTAGGTTCCATGCTTTTTTCTGCATGAGTTATGTTTTATGCTCTGTCTGTATGCTTACTTAAAGTTTCTCCTTCCTTGACCTTGCTACCTAAGAGAATCTTGCTACTCACACCTCCAGTGATAGTACTTTGTATTTATTTAGCATGTTTTGTTTGGTCCTGATGGAATTGCTCTAGTGGACTTTGCATGAACTTTATTCAGCATTCTGTTTGGTCAGTATGTTTATGCGGACCAAGTTGCCTAAAAAATTCTCACTTATTGTTTTCTCTATGCATGAAAGTTGATATTCTTTCTGATTATGTGGATTATTGTCTGACTTCACATTTCTTAAAATCAAGACCACTTCTAAGAGAAGGAATTATCTGTCTCACCTATAGTTTGGATCTGTTCAGAGTAGTATTTCTAAGAAGTTTATGTAGCAGATGGTGTGTGGGAATATCCGTGCTTATGAATCAACTCCATTTCCATCTTTTTTAAAAGTCTTCAGGTTGAGACTACAGAAATTTTCCTTTGTGGTCTTTGGATATTGCATATATCTTCCTTTGATTGGAATGCTTCAGCTTTTCTGTTGCACTATTTTCTGGTGCTCATTTTTTAGATTATACCCAAACCTGGCAAGTTTCTAATTTAAGAGTCCAAGCAGCATGACTCAATAAAACCTCGTTCCACTTTTATGTTTTATAGAGTCTCCCATTAGACTATCTGTATCAACAGAAGGAGCAAACACTTCTTCATGTAAGTATGTTTAAATATTCTGCTCACTAGTCTTTAACCCAACACAATGTCTGCCTCCAGAGATCATGTTCACGTTTACCCTGTAACCTTATTGAGGGTTAGTGTATTGAGTATGGGGGCAAAATGGTGTTTGCTTTTTGGAACACAAGAGTCCCCTGCTTTGTTTTGTGCAACCAGATAACCCTTCCCCCTAAGATATACATGAATTTGAAATGATACATGTGTGTTAGTTTGAGGATAATGTGGTGCCCTCAAATGTAGGAAAATGACCACATAGCTTCTGAGGCCTAGTTCTAGGAGAGAAATAGAGAATATTATGGGCTTTTGTTTTTTTTAATGTCTTGATAACTTCAGAAACTGCCTGTGGCATGATACCCAGCTGTTTGGGGCCTCTATTCCAGAGCTCCTCAGTTAACATATAAAGTCCGCTGTGATGGAGATGGGAATCTATATATAGATGCCCTTAATTCAAATTCGATAGCAAGTGACTAATTATGAAAATGTTTGAAAGCAAGTCCCCAGGCAAGATCTCAGATTAGTTTTCATCTGTTTAATGTGAAATGTGCTTTGTGCTCATGGAATTCTACAACTGTTAGATTGATTGGTGCTTTGTGCTGTGTCAGGGGAACATCAGAAATTAGCAAGGACTAGTAAAAATAGTTTTAATACTTATAAATTGTGAATAGCGTAGTATTAAATTTTAAGATCCAACAAGGGAATTATCAAACCTTCAAAATAAAACATAACTGCATAGTTTTCTCCCTTTACCTCTTTATTTAAAGCTATTTCTGGGTTTGATAAATGCTCAGTTGTTACAGTCCTACCTGGAGAGTGTGTTTTAAGAAACAATTTTCTTTTGCTATTAGCATGGGGAAAAGAGGGTCTATACTTTTGGCAGCTTCAGTTGTTTTGTCAGTCTGTTTACATACAACCAGGTTGACCCTAAAGCTTTGCCCTTCAGGTTGCTTTTGTGGTACCAGAACTGTAATGATATGCTAGAAACATATTTTTCATATTATGAAGTATGTTGTTTTGACTACATTTTAGCTACATAAAGCATCATTTAACTGCATTGACACTAACAATCTAGTAAGATCTAACAGGAAATGAAATGCTAGGAAGTACTAAATTGGCTTCCTCTGTATTCTAAGGACCCTCATTACATACTCCAAAATGATAATCCCTGCTGGGGAAGTTGGGATATTTGTTATTTAATTCTATTTATAAAAAGATTAGTATAATTACAGAGATTCTAGCTAACCATTTTAAGGAATCATGTTGAGCTTTGTTTTATATTTTTAAGTGTTTATTATACAAAAGCAAATACCAAGTTTTTCTTTACTGGCACTTTGTATGGGAATAATTTCTCCGCTGCGTGATTCATTGAATAAAATTATTGAAACCTTGTAATTGAAACCCTGCATGCTATCATTAATGGGGCGATGGATGCCGCTCTTAACTGTTTCTGAGCAGTTGGGAATGGAAGAAATAGTTCTTTTGAATTTTCATAACTTAAGGGAGCTAAAAAGAATCTCTTGTTTTACATTTCCACTCATTGCAACACTGTTGAGAGAAAAATAATTTTGAAATCAGACTCTTTAACTCTCAGCAGAATTAGTTCCTGATATTTGGTAATGCTTAAGAGTAAGAAGGAAGGCTGTGTGTGCTATTATGTTCAAATATTTCAGTGTGCTACTTTCATATATCACTCCCTGTTCATGGTAGGCTCTCAGTAAACATTGTTAAATTGACAAATGAAGGCATTTTTTAAAATTTCATGAAAATATGCCCTATAATTTGAAAATATTACCAACAGCGGGATAATTCTAGGTCCACTCTTGGTTAGAACAACAAATGCAGTGTGAGGCACTCACTTAAAGGCAGCATCAGGTAGAACTCTGCATTGCAGAAGAACTGTGATGTAAGCATATCTCCCGTCAGTAAAGGCTGAAGGTGACATTTGAAGAATCAGTACCAGCAATAAGCTGGACTTAAACAGTTCAAAATTTATGCAGACGTCAAAGGCCTTGGAAATGTTCACATGAGTCAGAAGTAGTAGTTTTGAAGAATAGGTTTCCTTTCACTTTATTTTAGCAAGAAAAGAGACGCTAGCAAGGCCTTGTACTTGACAATGAAACCTGGCTATTAAAATGAAATTATGTCTGTGTGGACTACATGCTCTGAACTATTGACATTGGTGTTTTCTAATATAAATTTTGAAGAGTCTTTCTAAAGTAGTTTGGACACAGCAAACATATTATTATAACAATTTGGTGTGATTTTCGGGTCAGTGAAAGGAAGGAGAGACAACCCTGTGTTAACTTTTACTTCTATGGGTACAAATGTAGGCACCTAATAGGGAAATGCTTGGTCCCTCCCTGCCAGTCCTATTTTTGAGCATCTCACTGCTGCCTCTTGAGCTGGGTCAGTAGTGTAGGTTAATGTTCTTGGTCTTGCTCCAAACACTGCCTGAAATGCCAGCTCTGCTAATCTCCTGTTTTTCCCCAAACCTCTGCTTGACCTCAACATTTTCCTAGTCTCCTCTGTAATTCATGTTGGAGTATAAAAAGCAAAAAGAAAATAAAAGTTGTCAACCCCTATTTATCCTAAATAATATTGCTAATAATTTAGTATAATCAGTATTTTCTTTTCTAACTTTCTACTTATTCATCATCCTTCTAACTTAATGTATCATAAAATTTGTTCTCAAGTCATTAAATACTAACAGGGTTTATCTTTAAAATTAATTTTTTTAATCACTGTAACAAAAGCAATAAAAAAATTGCTTTTGACTGGAGATTTTAAGGGATTTATTTTTCATCTACAAATACCTCATTTACTTGTGCTTCCTTATGATTTGCTTTTCCTCTCATTTTGTATATATTGATGAATTATCAAAGTTACCGATCCTTTTGTAAGGCCAATTTCACTATTTTTCTTTTGAAACTTGCAGCTTGCTTTGCATATTATTTTTAGAGTTCTTACATATTTTTAAAATTTCCTTGTAATCTCTGGATAAATAGCATCTTTTTCTTTTCTTTATGGCAAATGAGCCATCTGTGACTTAAAACATACAATTTGCTAAATGACTGTCCTGTTACACACAAGTGACAGGAGTCACTTTTTAGAAGTACTTGAACCATACAAAACATTCAATAGGACTATCTTGTTCCTTTTTTATGTAGAATCAGCAAAAAAGTAAATGAATTTTTTAGAACAATTCAGAATGACTTCTCTCAGAAGTGCCAGTTGCCAGTGACTCTATTTTACAGACAATTTTGTCAAATGCTCTAGAATAATACACTTGTTATACAAATACTTCACTGAATTAAATATCATCCATTCCAATTTACAAATGAAGGAAAAAAATGAAAAGTCTAATGAATAGTAATAGGAATAAAATGAAGATAAATTTCTAAAAAACAGTCTTAAATAACAATGTTTCTAATAATAATAATAATAATAGTGATAATAATGGCAGCAAACATATACTGAAGCCTTCCTGAGTGCCAGGAGATTTACATGGATGATGACTCATAGTTCTTACAAGCCTTATCTATATTACAGATGATGAAACTGTTGTATCTTATCTAAAGTCACACAAGCAGAATTCAAACCCAATCAATATGTTAGTCTGTTATCATACATGAGTTTTTGTTGCCTCAAAGAAAAAGCCTTTAATGTTAAAGGGAATGAGATTCTGTGAATGGACTACATTCTGTGAATGTGGTCTTTGATACATGATCAGGAGTATTTGTGGTGGATAAAGGTAAATGCATTCCCTGAGGCAACTCAGCCCCACATGGTCTCTCTGTGGCACACTGAGGCGTGCGTGACAGGAGGTGAGGTGAAATGGAAAGACTTTGGATGAACTCCTGCTCTCAGATCTAAATCCTCGTGCTGTAAATTACTGTGTAACCATAGGCAAGTTCTTTAACTTCTTTGAGATGGAGTTTCTATGTCTGTAAAATCTTATTTATCCCATAACTATATGGGGTTGAGTAAATGAATGTGTCATTTAGCCCAGCCTTTCTTTTAGGTGGTCTCCCTTATTATGGAAGAGAGCTGGTACCTGAAAAGGCAACATGGCTCTTGGAAGAGAGAATAGAAATCAGGGGCGTCTTACTTGAACATTGCAGGAAAATATCTTTATTGTTGGAGGAGGAAAGGAATTTGTGATTTCCAACCTAAATGATGATGCTGAAAGCTATATGGCAAGAAATTGCTATGCCTTTTCCAAATACTGCATATTCATTTTAAAAGGACCCATGCAGGAAGTCTGCTTTGAAATCTCTGAATGAAATGAATGATTCAGCCTTTAATTTGGCACTTTAAAAGAAATGGCTGAAGGAAAAAAATCTTTCCTCTGTAGAGACATTTGTTATAATGAGATACAGCATTTCCAGTTGGGAATAGCACAGTAATACGTATTGATTAGATTGGACTAGTCTGCTTGTCCATTGGTGAGATTTAGGGCTACAGTTCTTATATTCCAGCCTCTGCTATAGCTGACTTATCTCCTTTAATAGTAGAGAAAACTGCCAAGACCTTTGCTAAATGATTCACAGCTGAAAAAATGGCATTTCAATTTCAGATCTTTATTGGTGTCAAAATATGAACTCTGTCCTGTCACCCATAACTTGTAATTGAATGCAAATTGTGTTTCCAGATTTTTAGAAACATGGCATTTTCAAGGGTGTGGTGACTGTCTATTGTAGAGAATGACAAATTATCATGCATCACATAGCAATAAAAGAATAATTTTAAAAGGGAATTTACACAACTGGTATTATATCTATTTTTCTGATTGCTTAGAAAGTTAGTTCTAGATTTTTAGGACACTACAGTGATGTGGAGCAAGAGTAGGGTCTTATCTATCACAGCCATCCACATGTGCTGGCAAGCCACTGCCTATGTGTTCAGTTCATAGTTTTGTGAGTGAGTATATCTTACTTTATTTTACTTATTGTGCTACCTGCAACTAAAGTATCATTCTTCAATTCTGTTTAAAGTCATTTAATGTATGTCTCTAGTGGCCTTACACTATTGGACAAGATAATCTCAAGACTTTTGATAAGGCTTATAACTAAATCATAGTTAACCATTTGTATTTAGTTGAAATTAATATTTTAGAAAATTATTTTGAACTGCATAACTATATTCATGCTCTCTCTCTCTATATATATATATATATAACTAACGTTTATATCATACTGTATAATTTATAAGGAATAATTTCGTGTTTTCTCATTATCTGCACAATAATCCTAGGGTTTAGATTTCTTCCCATTTGTTAGATAAGGGACTTGAATTTGACATATACAAATTTAAAGACTAAGTAGGTGGTAGAACAGAAATTTAAACATGAATTTTTTTAAAGATTTATTTATGCATACAAGTACTGGGGTACAGGGCCTCCCTGGTGGCTCAGGTGGTTGAGCATAGCACTGTGAATCTGTCCACAGCCTCTGCAGTGTAGGTTCGATCCCGGCCAGCCAGGGAGATACCCACATGGCATGGCAGACCTTGCCTCTCTCACCCACTGCTCCCCTCAGCAGCATGTTTCAGTCAGTCTGCTTATTCTGTTCCCTTCTCTGTCTCTGGTGAATCCTCTCACCCTCCCTCATATCTGACCTGTACCCCGGTTCTTGTATGTATAAATAAATCTTAAAAAAAGAAATGGGGTACAGGCAGGAGTGTGTGTGTGGGGGAGGATTCACCAGAGACAGAGTGGGGAACAGAACGGTTGAATTGACTGAAACACATTGCTGAGAGGAGCAGCAGGCGAGACAGGAGAGGTGTACCACATGTGGCTTAGCTTCCTGGCAGGGATCGAACTCGTGCTGCAGTGACTGTGGACAGCCCTATAGGGCCGAGACTTAGCCCCCTGCACCACCAGGGAGGCCCTAAACCTGAATTTTTTAATTTCAAATTGCATAATCTTTTATTACAAACTTTTATTGGATCCACACAGCTAGTTTAAGGGAAAGCCTGTTTGTGTGCTTTGGGGCTGGACATGGTGTGGTAACATGCATCTGAAGAAGTGGGGACCTAACCTATACTTCTAAAATAACATACTGATTGTAAACCAACAATTACTCAATCAAAATAATACAATTAAAAAGATTATAAGGGCCTCCTGGTGGCGCAGTGGTTGAGCGGTGGGTTGAGAAGCTACCCACAGCCTCTGCAGCACCGGTTCGATCCCCAGCTGCTCCCCAGCCACCAGAGGAGGGTCCCACATGGTGCGCAGACCTCTCCTGCCGCCCGCTGCTCCCCTCAGCAGTGTACTTCGGTCCTTCTGCCTGCTCTGCTCCCCGCTCTGGCTCTGGTGAATTCTCTCACCCTCGCTTCCGACTCTACCCGGTGCGTGTATAAATAAATAAATACATACATAAATAAATAAATAAATCTTAAAAAAAAGATTATTAAAATGTATAAATAAATAAATAAATCTTTAAAAAAAGATTATTAAAAAATCCCCAGAAATATAATCACATTTATATCACTTATTCCAAAGTCAACTTTTACTGAAATAACTCTCCTTAATGAACAGACAATTAATAGTATGATAAAAGAAGGAAAAAAAGTTGGTCTTGAATCATTCCAGTGATTTGTTTTTTGGCTTTGTTGCTGTGTTTGGGAATGATGTTCTCAAAGTCTCCTATTTCCAGAGATGGAATAAACTTAGACCAAGCATATTAATAGGAATTTAATCTTCCTCAAACAGGCAAATCTTCCTCAGTGGTAGTTTGTTTAATGGCTGGGATTTTTGTTTTGTTTCCTTTGAATTATTCCAGGCTAGTTACTATGTAGTTTATTACATAATGTCATAAATTCTGGAAATTATTTGTATGATCACCAGATTCACTAGCTGGGAAAGATCTTACTTGAAGCAATTATTTCTCAGTATTTTGTTCTTTGGGGAGCTTTTGCCTCAAAAAAGAAATACTCTCTTCAATTTGTATGTGTGCATGTGTGTTTCTTTATCTTTTTCTGGAGGGTGGGGTATCATCTGGGAGAAGGAAGGACATCTTTATTTTTCCTGTTTTAAGACAATTTTTAAAACTGTGGTGGTTTAATGATTAGGGATAGATCAATGACATGGATTACTATATATTATACTATTGAATTTTTCTTAATGGTGAACTGAAGGCAAGAGAATGGAGACATAGTTATATACTAAGAAAGCATCTAGGAAGACAGAGTGTGCAAGATTTTGATAAATTTACTTATCCTGAACTTGGAGTATTTTCTTAAATCTTTGTTTTTTTTCCCCCAAGTTGCCTAGGATCTGAGAAATAGCAAGATGGGAACAGAAGCCTTTATAGGAAAAGGCCCTGGATGCTATAGGAGACAGCCCCTCCTCCAACCATTCTCCCATCCCCCAGAATGAAGAGAATAAGATAGAAAGGCAACAAGATAAAGTAGCAAAACAAATATGAACAGTGATTTGTCTAGGAGCTTTTCAAATGTAAGTGAAAGAAATTCAACTCCAAAGAGCTTAAATCTAAGGGGAGTCTATTGGCTTACATAACAGGCCCAATTTGATCCAGAGACCCAAATGATATAATAGGGTTGTTTCTTAGTTTTCATGCTTTGTTTTTCTATTCATCCTTAGTGGGCTTTCTGCCTAACAGGGAGATAGCTGCTAGAAGTCCAGACCTTTATCCCCTCTGCTCCGGATCTAAAAAAGAAAAGAGTATGTACACATTATTTAGACAGCAAATTTTAAGGAAAAATCTGATTGGCCCTGCTTTGGTTATTTGCTGCGACCTAAAATAATTACTGCATTCAGGGAAATTAATGACTCCGGTTGAGCAGGCCTGGGTCAGATATCTGTGCTGTGTGTGTCTGGGTAAGAGAAGCAGATGCACTCAGTCCTAAGGGAACTGTATGGTATAATATCCATACAGAGGGGAAGGTTCTCTACCTAAAGAAGATAAAGATGATCTAGACAGGCAAAACTGGCACAGTCCTGTGCAACTGATAAGCAGATAACACTAGTAGAACCAGGATATAGACACTGGTAAGAGAACAATAAAGAAAAAATGAAAGTAGTTGTTATTGAAAATTCTGTTAAATTGGGCAGACAGAACTAAAGCAGGGTTGCCAATTTACAAAAAGGAATGAGCTAAAAAAACTGAAGACTATTGAAATGCTTTTATTAGTACCCATGCACACATTTTAATCATTCTTTGTAATGCCCACTTCTCTAATTCAGGAAATTTTACTTACTTGAAGAAAAATGATTTACAGTTTGCAAAGTAGAATGCAAGGCAAGTATTTTAAGATCTGTAAAACGTTCTGACTTTGGAGTTAAAAGTCAAAGAGAACTTGATCTAGATTTTTCCTTTGTTAAGTCCATGATTAATTAGATTTTGAAAAATTACTAGTTTCTTTCACCATAGTAACTGTGTGTTGATTAGTAAAACAAAGATACTTAGCCTATTCAAAACTCAGCAGCTCTTATTGAAGTGTAAGAAGTCACAATAATCAAGACTTTATCAGACTCAGACATCATTTCTGAAACCTAAAGGAAATAATTGCAATGACTCCCTGCCTTGAGCAGGAAGAGGAGAAGCTGCTGTGGCACATCTGAAGAAACCCATGTCATATGTTTCATGGCAGAACCCATTTAAAATAGGCCTATTATTCCAGCAGTTCGTCTGTGGACATCTCCCAAGTTTCTCCACCCTATTATTGATCTTTTTGAAAATTGTTGATGTTATGGAACTTAACAATATTTTCTTCTATGTATTTTATTGTTGCTTGTCTTACAGCTAAATCTTTAATCCATTTGCATTTTATTTTTGTGTAAGGTGTGAGTAATCCAACTTTATTCCTTTAGGTGTGGGTTTCCAATTTTGCCAGCATTATTTGTTAAAGAGACTACCTTTTCCCCATTTTATGTCCATAGATATTTTATCATAGATGAGTTGCTGGTATGTGTGTGGATTCATGTCTAAACTTTCAATTCTGTTCCTTTGGTTCATGTACTTATTTTTGTGCCAATACCATATTTTAAAATAATGTATTACCTTTGTTTTTCTCCTTTTTTCTTTTTTTTCCCATGTTGATGGGTTTATTTACCCAAAAAAGCATTATAAATCTCATATTGCAAATTATAATATAGATGATGTACAAAAAGAGTAAAACTAGGATTTTCTTTCTATACAAGTGTTATAGGACAGGGAGAGGGGCAGCCCAAACCCCGCAAACCTGCCTATTCTACATGGGTTCTGCCATCCGCCGCATCAGCACAAAACATAGGAGACTTTAATGGGAAGGAACTTTAATAAAACTAGGAAACAATACAGGTAAGGCAAAGAGTCTAGTTTCTAAATGAAGCACCCAAAGTTACCCGTCCCCTCGTGGGTAAAAGTCCATCCATATGGGATTGGCCCAGAGCAAAGCCCCAAAGCCTGCTACAAGTCTAAAGCATCTTCCAGTGGGGACCCACAGAAAAGGGTCACAAACAACCAGACAAGCCCGGAAGGAAAAGAGCAAAATCAACATCAAGATAAAAGCTGCCATTGTCACCTCCCCACAGGTCTCACCCACATCTGTGTCACCCAGTCCACAACCAAAAGACAAGCGCAGTTTCTTCACGTGTCTCTAGGCTCCATGCGCCTCCTCCAGGTCTCCTGGCTCCATCCTGCTTCCTTCCTCAGTCTCTTCTGCAGCTTCTCCTCTTCCTGCTCAGCTCCACCCTCCCTTGGGAGGGCAGGGAACCTCCCCCTTTCCTGGGGACCACCCTGTTACACAAGGACCAAGTTATTTTGTGACTAGACAACAGACTTGTTTTAATCTTTTTTTTTTTTAATTGTGGTAACTAGTTTGCAGTGTTGTTTGTGTTTTAGAGGTTAGCCCTATTCTTATTAAAATGCATCTTGCATAGGTGGTGCCTGGATATTTAATTCTTTTCTTTCATAAAGGTGCTGTTTATACATAGTTAAACTAATCATCAAAGAACTGCTAGAATGGCATTTTTCATTTTATCTCTCAGTCTACCAGAGGTCAGCAAAATCTTAAAAACCAATTATATGGGCAGTGTGGGTTATAGCCTAAAGCTCAACTCATATTCATTCAAGTCCATAACTATCTCTTATTTAGGAGATCCAGTGTTTCAGTAGCTTGTTCATCAAATGTGAGCTCTAGTCTTGTTCTTTACTCTGATGTCTTTCAATGAATAGTAAATGTTTTAAAGAAATGTGACAAAGGGGGGGGGGAGGAAACTTTGATAAATATTTAAATGTTGCAGGAACTTCTTTTTGTAATGCTAAAATTTTGAACTACTGACCTCTTCATTTCAATAGTAAGGGAAATTAAAACTTAGGTAGGGTTAGGCAAGTGGAAACTAAAGCCAAATTGCAAGTGCAGGATGGATTTAGATTAAAGTTCCATGACCCTGCTTTCTGCTTTTAATTCTTAGGACACTGTTGTCTTTCCCTCTCTTTAATTTAAATAAATAATTAGTTAATGATAATTATTATTAGACCTGCTGAGTTTGCTAGGCAATAGCATCTCCTGCTGTGTCCCAGCATGGTGCTAGGAACTGTGATGTGTATTTCTAGGAGGGGAAGGTGTGGGGGGGAGCTGGTAGTTGGAAGAGTGAACAGAAAGGAATTTGGATGGAAAGAATTTGCAGTCAAGTGGAAAGGTTAATCGTGGTTAATTGTATGTGATGACGCATTATCATAACACAAAGTAGAATATGGGGGTGTGAGGCAAAGTTTTAAATCAAATTGTATTTTGAATAATATTACTTAAAATAGAAAATACTTATGTACATTGTGTATATGACTTAAAAGAAAATATTATTTGGAGTGATACCTTTTTTACTGTTGTCCTTTTATAAAGTAACCAGCTGCTTTTGTTTCACATTGAAAGCTCAGTCATTCTGTTATAGGGTAGCCCCGATACAAAACGGGGTGCCTGACTGTGGGTCCTCACCTGTGCGCTTAAATGGACTTATCAATACTCTACTGCAGGCACACACGAAAGTTTAATAAAAGGTTTATTTGCAAGGAAGGGCAAATGAGGAAATGTACAGCTCAGGGAGAAAAATGGGAGACAAAGTTTTAAATGTGTCCTACACGATCCACCGATCAGGAATCCCAAAATGGCGCTCTGAGAGCTGGCCGCGAGCCTGGAGCCGTGAAGCCAGGAGGCGAGCGACAGAGTGAGAGACCCCAAGGCCCACGTGTTTGGTTTTTATACCCAACCTGGCTGTTTAATTCCACCCTCAGGTCCCAGCCACCTTCCCTTTGGTGGTGACGGGATTTGTCTTTCCCAATGTCCTGATGGCTTTGGTCTGGAGTGGGGGTGGAGTCCACAAAGCCTGTATGGGATTAGCCAGGACATCCTTTCCCCCTAACAATTCTACCAAAAAATCAGAATCCTGAAATGTATCCTATTTAGAAAAAATGATAAAATTCTGTAATCTACCGTTAAAAGGAGAAGACTAAGATTAAGAGGTATCAGACGTTAATTCATACTCAATAGGGTTTTGAAAGTAGCCGGGGAATTTTAAAGGACTTAGAAATTTCACAGTATGGTAAATTGAATTACGATTCATTATCAGAAACTTACCCGGATACATAGGTGAGCTTGCAAAGATATGATATTTATATGAGGATGTCGTTTTTGGCGTCAGTGGGATTGGAGTGCAGGGCCCTTGGGTTCACCGTGGGAAAGGTTTCACCAGAGCTCCCGTTTCAGCAGCACGTGGTGGGTTTCCCAGGCGAGTTTCTCCACGAGGCAGAGACATTGGTTATATTTAAAGGGCAGGTTTATTAGGGAAAGGGACAGAACAGTAAAAGACACTTGCATAGACACAAGCACACAGGAAGAACTGCCCCGAAAGGGACAGGTTTGCTAAGAGGGGCCTGCATGGTTGCAGGCGGGCAGCCTTGAGGAGAGCTGCCTCCGCTGAGGGAGGTCAGTGAAGAGAAGTCCCTGCATGGTACAGGTCACAGGCAGGAAGGAAGCCTCTGCCTTGCAGAGGGAGAGAGTTGGTGAAAAGCACCTGCACAGTGACAAGTTGCAGTGGGAGTGCTGCCCTGAGCCTGTGCAGAGAGGGCACTGATAATCGTCCTTTTCTCTTTGGGAGGGGCTCACTCCTCCCAGGAGTGGCCTGTTTGTTGGTGATTTTGGATAACTAGGCAAAACTAGAAAGAGACCAGAGATTCCAAAATGGGCCCAATCTGCATATCTTTACCCTCAGGTCTGTGCTCTACTTCCTCTAGCAGTGTGATCCTGCTTGGGTCTTATGCCTTGTGATAAGGCACTGGTGCCTAAGGGTCCCGACCTCTACTGCTGGGTTAATGGTCATGTTATTTCCCTTGACCCCCACCTCCTTGTGTGAGTCAGGTTCTGGTCTTGGGGCACCTCCTTTCCAGTCTTTTTATTTTTGTCTTCCATCAAGGAGATGTTTTATTAAGTTACCTGGACATTTCTTAAATAATTTTTTTTATTATTTATTTTTACTTTCTGAAGACTATTGAATTGACCCAGAGGTAAGAGAAGGGGTAAACTTGAATATATATCTAATTATATTTTGAGTGACACATACCATACAGTAAATTTAAATTATTAATCAATTAAAATTATTGAGTATTAAAAATTTAATTTTTCCTTTATGATGATTCCTCTCAATTATTTTGGATGTCTTCAGAGCAGTGATTGACAAGAAATTTCTATGTGATATGATCCATTTTTCAACTACAAATTCCCCTCTTTAAAATTAAAATATATTAAGAAAAAGTCTGCAAGAGAAAATATTTAAATGTTATATACAAATATACATTTTAATTAAAGGATCTATTAATCAACCTATAATAATTGATGCCATTTACAAAAATGTAACTCTGAAACTAGATCTTGGTTATTTATAATTCTCATTCTACAAAGCTTTAAGAAGGAGGTTGCTCCACCCCCACCCCATAAAAGGTGTGAAAATCTAACTTCTGATGAAATAGACCATGAGGAACCATCTTGTCAGAAGGGCATATTTATAGTAAAATGTGATATGAAAAAAATATGAAGAGGATTAGCCTTACATATATCTGAGAGAAATTATTTAAGTGACTGTAATAGTTTTTTTGGTAAATTTAGTACATTACTCTTTAGTTGATCCAAGTGGATTCATTTTCTTTCCTAAACTCATAGCAACTTCTAAATTTCAAGTCCCTGATGCTGCAAAGCAGAAATACATCTTTGTTCAGATTTTCCTCAAGCTAACTGTGAAAAAATAAACCATAGGAGTCCTTGAGTGTGTTTTAGGATAAATAGATTATGGGGGCAGGAGAATTACCTTGTATGTGCAAATGAGACTGTGTGTGTGTGAAAACAAGATAAGCTTTTGGAAGGAAATAGGTGACTCAAGGGCACATAAGAGGTTTATTGGAACCTTTAAAAATGTTTTTCCAGTGCAGGTAAAGGGAATTGAGATTTAAAACTGTACAGATTAGTGAAAAAATAAACAAAAATGAAACATAACATCCACAACACATATATACACAGAAACAAGAATTATAGTAAAATATTCTTGTTCTTTTAAGCATGTAGAACATTGGATGTGACTGAGTAAAAATGGTATGAGGAGTGGGCTGATAAAAGCTTCTGGTAGAGAAATAATCTTCACAAAGAATAGACTCAGCTATCGTTTCAATTTTCAAAATGTCATACATAACTCCCACTCTTCCCCTCCTTTTTTTTTTAAGATTTATTTATTCATGCACACAAGAGCTGGGGTGCAGGCCAGAGATGTGGGGGGTGAGAGGATTCACCAGAGACAGAGTGGGGAACAGAACATGCAGAATGACTGAAATATACACTGCTGAGGGGAGCAGCAGGAGAGACAGGAGAGGTCTGCTGTGCCATGTGGGTTTCTCTCTGGCTGGGGCGGATTGCTCATACTGCTGTGCTTAACCCCTTTCGCCACCAGGGCAAACCATTTTTTTTAAAGATTTTTTTTTTAAAAGATTTATTTTTTTAAAGATTTATTTATTTATCTTCCCCTCCTTTTTTGAAGAGACCTCGGTATATTTAATTAAATTGCAGAGACTTGGATATATTTTATTAAATTGATTCTCTAAATATATGAAAAGTGTTCTTTGTCCCATCAAGGAGTAAAATCAAATTCTTGATTATTTTGTTGTTATATCAGATGTTAGACTATCACCCATCCCCAGCAGCAAGCTCTTGGTGGTCCTATAGCTCTTGCTTTAAATAACAAACTTGCTATTTGTTCAACTCTGGTGTGCACATCAGCCCCACATCAGAATGTAAGGTCTTGGGAAAGGAATTTTGTTGCATTTGTGCTTGCAGTTTTATAACATATCATTATGCTTATGCCCAGGAAATATCTATTAAATGAATATAAATATTTATTAAAATATAAATATCTATTAAATTAATATAAACATTAATAGTGAGATGATTGATTTTTAGTTTATTATTTAAAGTTGTACACATATATAATTATAAGAAAAATCTAAACCTTAAATCATGAAAAAAGATGTTTAAATATTTACAAATCAAAGTTTAAAAAGATAATATATTTTAGATAATTTTGAGATATAATTTTAGATAATTTTTAGAACATTTTGAGAAGTATTTCACAGTCTGTATGCTGGTATTTTTAGTTTTGTTTCCAGCTTTTATATCTGGAAAGTTTCTTCATTTCTTTTTTTTTTTTAAAGATTTATTTATTTATTTATTTATTTGTTTGTTTATTTATACATACAAGCACTGGGTACAGTCAGAAGCGCGGGAGGGTGAGAGAATTCAGCAGAGCCAGAGCAGGGAGCAGAACAGACAGACTGATGAAGTACACTGCTGAGGGGAGCAGCTGGCGGCAGGAGAGGTCTGTGCACCATGTGGGACCCTTGCCAGGCGGCCTGGGAGTGAACATGCGCTGCAGAGGCTGTGGGCAGCTTTGCAACCCAGCGCTCAACCGCTGAGCCACTGGGGAGGCCCAAGTTTCTTCGTTTTATAATAATTACTTGTGTTGATGGTGATCCATAAGAATCATTTCTCCTTTGATAGGATTATTACAAATTATCTGAAAATCTATTTAAGTGGTTGATTACTATTCTTGTGGTGCTGAAGAGTTGTTTGAGATTAAAGGAATGACACTATAGCATTAATAAGGTTGATTTTTATTACTTCTAAAAATAAAATTACTACTACTAATAATATCTTTTAATGAATATCAATCATGTGTCAGGTACTTTCATCTGAGAATAGATATTATTAGTTCTACTTTATAGATGAGGAAACTGACAGACAATTCAGTAGTTGTCAATGTCACTTAACAAATGGTGCCAAAAGCATGGTTCAGCCCTGCCTTCTGCACCTCCACCTCCCAGGGATAGTAGATGTAGAGAATAAAGGCAAAACCCTCAAAGGGCTCCTCTTCTGACCTCACAGTACTACTCTAAAGGGCAAGTAATCATGGAATCGCCTTTCTAAATGGTGTTTTTCTCTAATGAGATTATATAGACCAAATCAATTCTGTGAATCAAGGTTCCTGAGCAAGATACAGAAATATATACAGGAAATTTTGGGTACCAAATTATATTTGGTTGACCCTTGGATGATTTAGAAGGAATACCATAAACCTCTCCTCACTTCCCCTTCAAATTCTCACACATGATGGGGTGGAGAGAGAATGATGAGCATGTTATGGTAGATGAAAGCATTTAGTAATCTGAAACTTGTATCATTTAAAGAAAAAAATAATCATAATGTGTGATATGTAGCCTAAACTGCTTTGTTCTTTAACGGTAATTTTCAGGTCAGTTTTGAGATGTAGAATAAAACCATAGCTCTTTGTTTAAATTTCAGATTTCTGTGGAAGCTTATTTCATTTTAATAATCCCTACAGTAAGTTTTCTTTTGTATGTGTGTTTAGATTGACTTATTTTGTCAGTTTTTAGGTTCCCCCCCAGCCCCCACCCTAGGCAAGATGGCATTCTCATCCCCTGCTGCTATTAACATTTTAAATCATGCAGCCTTTTGTTGCACAATGGTGCAAATTCCAAGTGTCTGACAATAGCACAGAAAATGAAACTTGAATGGCATTATCTAAAAATCTACTTAAAGCCGTGACAGGTATTTTGTCTGTAGCAATATATAGTCTTGAACACATGAAGAATAAGAAATTGTGACTTTTGGGGTTTCTTTCTTCTTGAAATCAAAGGGGGGAAAACAATTTGTCCTGGTTCACTAAAACCATGCTATGGATTTCTAAATAGTGTGGACAATACAAATACACAATTAACTGTACCTGAACTTGAAAGCTAATGCTGTACTCTATACCTATTTTATACCAGTTTTAATTTTCTCATTGTATATAGATACTCTAGCAACATTTTACAAAAAGGAATGTATGACTGTAATTAAAAAGCAAGCACTCAAGAAAGATAAGACACAACGAATTAATTGGGATTTCAACTCTCCTTTCTGCATTGACTGCAAAAGCTTGGTGACCTGAATTGAGCCCACCAAAAGTGGGCTCAGGACTTCCTCCAACCCCCAAGGCTCTTCTTTAACATTTGTTATTACTTAGCTATTTTATTTGGCAGGGATCCCTCTATCTCATCTTCTAATGCACTGGCATGGTTCCTATTGCCAATAGCTTATATCTTACTACTGCTAGGGTAAGCGGCATAGCAGAACTTTCTAGCCTCTGCATCCTTATAAATAATGCATCTGGTTTCCTGTAACTACATGAACCCTTAGACTTTGGTAGGCATGTCTTTGTTAGTCAGGGTGAAAGAGTTGGGAGATAAACGGTTGGGGAAATAGTTGTAGGCAGTTATTATCACTGATTAGGACCTGACTCCATCATGTATGCATTAATCACTAGGTTAATGCTAATGGAATGCTTATGATATTTATAGTAGACATAAATAAGATATATTAAAGAAAATCTTTGCTGACAAAACTGCATGCTTAATTTAGGCAGATACCAGTTAAAGATAATACCTAATGCCCAGGTAGCTGGATGGTATCACTAATGGTTGGATTCGAAAGGAAGAAGGAAAAAATGTTCCATTTATAAGTTAATAGCAAAAAAAAAAAAGGAATGTCTATCATACCTTTCACTTCACAGTGTTTATCAACTTTGATAATTAAAAATTAATGTTTCACTTTTGAGCATCAGAGATATCAGTATTTGAATATGTGAAACCAAATTTTAAAAGAGAAATCTTTTATCAATGTCTTTTAAAATGTACCTTTAGACAATGTTAATATAAAATAAGAATGTTCCACTGCAATATATACCATTTTCTTCACAGACAACCACCATTGAGCATTAATAGGATGACAGTGTTCAGCTTTAAAAATATGTTGTAAGGATAAAATTTTTAAATCGATTTATATATTGAATGAGAAGCAGGTTGCTCTAGGGCCTTGTATACTTTCATCAGAATTAATTGAAATAAGGAAACATCATGTTTCTAACTAGATAACAGATGATGTTAATCCTGATCATTTTATTATTGATTTCTTTAATTACCATCAATTTATATCTGAACATCAATTCATATTTGTGAAGATAATAGCTTCTAACTTTAATAGCAAAACTTACTTGGGCACCTCCAGCATCTGCGATGTCAGTGATTTTGTAGGGCCTATGCAACTATCAAAATTGTCAGTCCAAATATTTAACACATACTTCTTTAAATCATATTGAACTTCCTAGCCAGTGAAACTGGATTCTACAAGCAGCTAGTTTTTAAATGAAATTATCAGATCTATATCTGCATGTATGTAATATAATTTTCTGTTTTGATTTTTTTACTACTCTGTTTTTTCTATTTCAGATTGTCAGAATTTCTATGAAATTAAAACATTCATGTAACAATTCAGGAAATTTCGTTAACTATACTTTAAAACTGCATTATCATCACAAGTAAATAATCTTCAGTTCACATAAAAGATAATCATAAAATGTATTATTTGTTTATTTTAATCCACTTACCAAAAAATATCATGTCAACAAGCCCATCATCAAATTACTATTATTGCCTATTCTATTTTGGTGCATGTTTTGTTTTCATGGTAACTGAGGATGAATTAGATGGATTTTTTTTCTGTCTCTGTCCATTACTTCCAAGTATCTCTTGCCTAAGCATGGTCCCTTCTGGAACGGAACCTCTGCATTCTTATTCTTTGCTAGTCAAAACAAAACTCTATCAGAAGGAAACATTTCCATAACTGGATCCTGATAGAAGAAAAAATCTCAGAAACTTAGACACACATTTACAATAAACAGTGTTTCCTTTTAAAAGAGACATCACTATGATGATGGATCTATGGTGGTGGGAGAACCTCAGGGACTACACCTGAGGTTTACTGTACAAAAATGAGCAGCAATGCAAGAAAATAAATAAATTTTAAAAAAAGAGAGAAATCACTCCACAGTGTGTCTACCACACAAATAGAAACTATTATAAGACTATGGCCTCTCGTTTCTGAAGTATTTGTCTTTGTACCAGATTGGAATTAAGAAAACTAAGCCCTCCATTATAATGTAACACCATTAACACCATGAAGCAGGAACCATTGCCATCTCTTTCCCCAGTGCCCCTCCAACCTACTTCTCTTAGTCCTATGTAGGACCTTTACACATATTAGACACCATCAATAATTGTTGAGTAATTGAGTGAATGAATGAAAAAAGAATAAAGGTATACATTTAAAAAAAAGATCAGGAAATCTGTGGCAGAAGATGCATTGCATGAATGCCAGACCTTCCCTTTTCATTTATTTGAATAATTTTTATTTAAAAGAAATTTTTTATGTTTATTGAGATAATGTTGATTCACATAACAGTATGTCTTAAGGGTGTAGATTTACACTTCTACAACTGTATGCTATTTCACCACACCCACCACCAAAGCCCCAGTAATTCTCCATTACTCCCACCTCATCACATTCCCCATCTGGTAGCTTTAACCAAAGTCCAATCTGCTTTTGTCTTACTAGATGCCTTAGATCTATTGTCAACTTTCTAGGTTTGTCTTTGTCTTTGACCTTTGGTTTGGTTTCTCTCTATTCCACTTATAAGTGAAACTGTCCAGTATAACTCTCTCTCCTCTGACTTATTTTGCTTCCAGCTCCATCCATGTTGCTGCAGTAGCATGAGTTTAGTTTTTTTTTTTTGATGGCTGAGTAATACTCCATTATATATAAAGACCACCTTATTGATCCATTCTTCTGTTTTGGGGCATTTAGGTTGTTTACGTATGTTAGCTATTGAAATAGTGCTACAATAACCATAGAAGTGCAGGTTTCCTTTCAGATTAGTGTTTTTGTTTCCCTTGAGTAGATTCCTAGGAATAGGATAGCTCAGTCGAATGGCAAATTCATTTTTAATCTTTCGAGGAACCTCCACCCAGCCTAACATAGTGGCTAGGCATGCAAATAAAAATGACAAGATGCCACCTTGCACATGTGAGAATGGCACATATTAAAAAAAAGAGAGGGAGAAGCAACAAGTGCTGGTGAGACTGTGGGAAAAATAGAACCTTTTATATTGCTGGTGGGAATTGAATAATTTTTGACTTGCAGTGGCATGATGTTTTCAAATAATGAATCAATTTCTTAATAAAACTGAAAGATAGAAATGGAATTCCCCTGCTAAACTTTGAGGTTATGGCACATATAACCTCACCTTGTTTACCTTAGAGGGCATATGAAACGAGGGGCATCACACTGTTTATAAAGTTTTTTGATTTATGTCCTTATTGGCAACATCATTTAATGACTTGGTTTGGTTTCATCATGACCAGAGTTAAGTCACATGGCTTTATTAAATGGATCATGTAAATTAAATTCTGGTGTTGGGAATAAGTGTGCTAATCTGACAAGTAATCTCTCCAAAGTGGAAATTGTAATATGAACGTGAACATACACATTCTCATTCTCATATTTGTTCTTGTTCTCTGCTCTCCCTCCTCTCTGCTCCTATGTCATTCTTGTGTGATATGTATATGTATGTGTGTGTGTATGTGTGAGATATATATATATATATATATATATATATATATATATATCTGACCTGCTTCTGTTTTTCTCAGTCTTCTATTTTCCAAGGTGACTCAGACCTTACAACTCATAAAATTTGAATCATGCCCGCACTCTTGGCAGATAACCTCACTTGCTACTTCAGAGAAAAGAGACTGTAGGATGGAACTTCTTTTTTATTCCAGTTGCCAAATCTATAAGCCCCAGGAAAATGCCTGAAACATAAGTAGCCACTTAGTAAATGTCTCTTGGATGGATGCATAGATAGACATTTAGATAAATTAACATGTATCTAGGGTGTTTAGTAATGTTAGTTCTTTTCATTATATATTATATGGTAATTTTAAAATCTGAAATCTACTGCTTTTGAGAACCAGGTCATCCTGAGGTTTTTCATTTTTCACCTGCCAGTCTATGAAAGTAAGTTAGTTTAAATGCTGAACAGCAAATTTCCTAATTTATCCCTATATGTTGGCTGAATTACAGTAATATCATTTCATTTTGAGTTGGACAACTCATGCTTTTACTCCTGTTTTTTTGACTGCTGGTGTATCATAAAAATAATGATTTTGTACCCATTTAACACACTTTTGCTATCCATAGGTTATTTTTAAAATCATCTCCAGGAGTACAGTTAGCTTTGAGCCTGAAATGACTAAAAATATTTTACTTTTCATTGTGCTTTCATTTATTTATTACCTTCATTTATTACCCAATGACCTCTCTCTGATTTATTTGTTGGTTTTTTTGTTTACATCCCCAAATGCTTAATTAAGTAAATTGTAAATTGCTTGAATAGTAGTGATTATATCAATAGACTCTTTGCTTTAAGGGTACAATTCATGAACAATAATTTAGCTTTTGATATGCCCATCCAAAATTTTTTTCTTTGTATCTTTTTGTGAACAAAAGGGAAGAATGAGGGGGATCTGGTTATACATGATACCTTTGATATCAGTCAGTAGTAGACTGCAGTGGTAGACATTTAGAAGGATATGATAAAAGAAGAGATTGAACTAAATCCAGGTATTTAACCTAGGGTTAAGGGGACTTAACCTGAGGATGGGTTATTTGTCTGACCTCCAGTGACAGAGTCATGGCAAATCTCTCAGGGAAGAATTTTTGAGAAACATTTCGAAAGATTTATGTTTCATTCGAGAAGCTTGTCTAAAAAGCCTCTCAAATCATTTAAGTTAAGCCTTTCCTTAGTATGGGAGGTAGTGGGGGCAGAAAGGAGCATATGGTTGAAACTCTCTGCATTGCAGTGATATGTAAAGAAGTACTCTTCCTCCTAGGTCAAATTGCTCTGCGTGCCTCTTGCTGTCAGTGACATGATTTAGTTATATTCAGATGCTTTTAGAGGGACTTTGTACTGCATCATAAATATTTAATAGTTTTATGAAATATCTGTATGCATAACTGGTTGAGAAATACAGCTCACCCGGCTCAACCTACACACCAGAGCCTTTGGCCATGTAGTGTTAGCTGACCAGTTGGCCACTGAAAAAGGTATGTTCAGGATGGGAATATTGTGTATTTTCCCCCAACAGAATGTAGCTGTCTAACCCTTCTGATTTTGTCAGTAGAGTATATTTAATAATTTCTCTAGTCATGTAATTCATAGGTGTTCCAATTCCCTAGTGATTGAGCTATACCATACAGCATAGTATCAATAAATAAATGGAATGGGGGAAGGGTTAGGAAAACTCTCAGATTTTTTTTTTGCAGCAACTAATGGTAGGCCATACAGAAATATCTCATTGTCATGAGATAATGGTTCAATTTATATGAATATTGTATTCTTGACATAATTTTGAAGTTAATCTTACAAATGAATTCCTAAAAGTAAAAGTGGTTAGGGAAGGTGGGAGGGGGAGTGAAGGCTCAGTGGAGTAAGGGAAGTAGCCAATTTACTGAATGTGGAATTTGTATTTTATTCTGTTTGTTTGACATAGGCTAAAGGCTTTTTATAATAAAACTTCCAGCAGTATATCAAGGTGGGATCTCTTGTCATATACAATGGACATTAACAGTCATGAAAACGTCTGTTAATTTTTTTTCCAGCATTTTATTATGCAGTTGTTATACATACAGTAAAGGAGAATGAATTGTATGGTAAATAAACTTACATGCATTATCTAGATTTTAAGTTAACATTTTGCTGTATTAGCTTTATAAAATATAAAATATCCATTTATGCATCTTTCAACTTTTTATTTTTTAATGCAGGCTCATTAAGTTGTGCATGTGAGGGCATTTTACTTTAAAAATCTCAGTATGCATGATCTATATGTTTTACTACATTTTTTAAAGGAATATGTAGATTAATGATTATGTCAACAAATAGAATATGGGTTTCTCTGGAATGAGTCATCATATTTGGACCTGGTATTTTCTGGTCATCAAATTTCAGAGTATAGCTCAGTCCTCAGCAGCATTCTTTTTCCTATTCCTGACAATCACTCCTCCACTTGCCCCAGTTGCTAAGCTGAGTGGACATAGCCCCATCTTATCACTGTCAGATATTGGCAGTCCTTGATATTATGCATATTTGAACTATTGCAGTTATGTCAGGCAGATCCCTTGCGCCACCAGGGAGGCCCTGTCAGCTAATTTCTTATCTCCATCTTGTTCTCAGTGAAAATCGGTGGGCTCTACAGCTCATACAATATGTGTCTTCACAGTGTGATGAAATGCTGTTGAAAACAGAATGAAAATGTTAGTACCAGTTCCTGAGTAGCTTCCAGAAAAAGAGTCTGAATATTCAGTGGAATGGTGACCAAAATTGGTCATGCAAATATTAAACTTTTCAGTAGAAACAGTCACAGTTAAAGGTCAAAGTGAGACATTTCTATAGACATAACTCATGGCATTGGTGGCAGAAAATCTAAACTGTCCACTAGACTTAATGAGTCTATATGTAACTAAAGAGCTTTCCTTTGTAGAAATGAGCTGAAAGGGGAGGAGTGATAAACCCAAATTCTAGTCTTGACTCTGAAATTAATTTTGTTGTGATTCCATGTATGTTATTTTTATCTCCTGGGACCTTTATCTTCTTCTAGAAAATAAAATTAGTGGGTAAGGACCATTCTAGCTCCTACCTTCAGTTAATGAAAAATTTAAATCTAATTATTATTGAAATTACAGTTGATCTTTGCATTAAGCCTTAGTCCTTTCATGCCAGATAATGTCTGAGCTAAAAAGAAAGGAGATAGAAAAGACAGTCATTCTTAAATATTCCTTTAGCAACATAGTGTGTGGTTTATGTTACAAAGTTTTGCGTTGTGGATCAAATCACAAGATAGTTTTGACTTTCAAATTTGTATTTTTAAAGTGATAAAAGTCATAGCAATGCAGAAAAAAGTTTTCACCTTTGACTGAAAAACAGCAAAAAAAAGTATGAGGCTGGCATTTCATTTTAAATGGAATGCTTCTGCTTCTGTGCGCATCATAAGGCTTGTGACCTTATTTTGCCAGTTAGGTGACTCACTTGGAATGCCAAATCGGTTCGGGAAACTGCATATATTTTTATTCCTTCTCTTTTTCCACTTTGCTGCAATGTTATTTTTTCATTTTGGTCAGCAACAATGAGAGAGAACTGGGTAAATTCAAAGAAAAAATGTATATGGTGAGATATTTCCTCTGGCTGAACTTTCAGATATAAATGTTTGGGCTGTATTTGAAAGAACATTCCTGATAATTTCTTTCCTCAAGAGTCATTTATTCTGAGTAAATTGTAAGGTGTTTTTTTTAAGATTCATTTATTCATACAGGAACTGGGGTACAGGCCAGAGACATGGGAGGGTGAAAGGATTCACAAGACAGAGCAGGGAGCAGAATAGGCAGACGGACCAAAAACACTGCTGAGGGGAGCAGCGGGTGAGACAGGAGAGGTCTGCCGTGCCATGTGGGTATCTCTCTGGCCGTCCGGGGATCAAACACGTGCTACAGAGGCTGTGGACAGCTTCACAGCGCTGTGCTCAACCTGCTGCGCCACTCGGGAGGCCCAATTGTGAGGTTTTTATACATGACTTTTATGATGTCTCAGTGCTTTGATTAGATGGGATCCTCTTATAAGTAATTTATAACTGCCTTCCCATGTGGGTCATCTCATGTTCTACAGTTTCTATTTAGAACAGAAGATTTAAAAAATATGTTAATGAATTTCTAAAAAATCTATAGACGTGATATGTTGTGCCACACACTACATTTCTAGATTGATTCAGGGACCAGTTATTCGAATTTACTGACAAGCACCTGAACTCTAAACAAACAGCTTACCTAAATATGAATCAGATTCACTTTCATTGTCAAAATCTTGTACCTTTATATTTCTTTTAAATAAGATTATACATGCACATGCACTTAAAAATTCAGCTTATTGCTTGTATTTTTGTTACATTTACCACAAGACTTAAAGGTAAAACAAATAGAAATTCTCTCTTAGCTGTACTTCTCTGCCCTGAACTTAATATTGACTATTAATGAAATAGAGGAAAGACATTTATTCAGGGTAACTAATACAACATATATCTATAACTCTAGTAAACACTATGCCTGGCCTTCCATTCATATAACATCAGAGCATTCATTATAAAGATAACTTTCCTTTTGGTTTTTCTTCTTTCCATCACAACATACATACACATGAGCAATTTAATGTTATTTGCATTTATTCACATAATATGGCTATCTGGAGTAAACATGTATTGAAGAAAACTTAAGTAAAATTTCTCATAATTTATTCCTCCTTCTTTAGTATAGTTTCCATGTTGATGTACTCATTCAACCAAAACATATTGGGTACCTTCTATATGCCAGATATGTTCTGGGTAGTAGGGGTATAGTTGTAAAAGTGGACATGAGAGCTTATGTCCACTTTGCTCTTATGGAACTCACATTATGCTTGTTAGTTTGTCACACTTTTCATTTTAAAGGAAACTGAAGAAGATACAGATGTGTCTGAACAATTGCCAATGTCCCTCATCCTTTGCTTATATTTCTACTACATTCTAAATAGGGAAAAGGGAATGAGGAAAATAATTGGAAATGATTTTTTTTCTCTTTGCCCCCATCCAGAGGTAATATTTTAATATATAAAATGAAATTGAGCTACAATTCTTTCCTCATTTTCTCATAAAACTTCTCTTTTAATTGAAAGTCTCAATGTCATATCAGTTTATTGTATATTTGTGCCTTTGAGTTCCTTCGGGTACAGTACTGCCTCATCAACATCAATTCAGAGTTCATAGTTTATTAATAATTGTCAGGGATTTAATGTCATGTGAAATATTGAGATTTTGTAGGAAAAAAAGGGTAAACTGTGCATAACAGAGTCTCATTATTTTAGTGCAGTCCACTAGTAAAACTGGTCATATATATATAATATGTTTTCCTTTTAAAATTAAATGTTGAAGAAGCTGAAACTATGAGTGTCCAGTGTAATTTATTTTTATTGAGTTGGAAATAAGAAAACTAACCACTTTAAAGTGAACAATTCAGTGGCATTTATTACAATGTTGTGCAACTACCATCACCACCAAGTTTCAAAACAGGTCCAATTGTTTAAAGAAAAGTGACTTGTAAAATTGAAATGAATATAAACTGTGTTTGTACATAACTAATGATTTACTTATGGAGAGTGAGAAATTAATAAGTTCTGTCAAAGAAAATCTCATTATAACTATCACAGTTAATAAACATATCTTCCTATATAAACTTCTCACACCCTCATCTTTGAGATCATTTGCTGTATCTTGAGCTATAAAGGATCTAAACTCATAATGAACAAAATGTGCCAGAGAAAATTGATTATCTTGTTACAAAAGGAAAACACAGAACCATGGTCAATATCAAATATTTGATTCAGCATTTCACGAAACTTTAAAAACTAAGTCAAACTGCCTTCTGTGAAAAATTTTTCACTGCATAAAAATAAAGTATATCAGTCTTTTCTCACCCTCAAGGAGAAAAGAAAATAATCTGCCCAGTAAGGTAAAGTGAGTTTCATCTCATCTATTGAGCATTATGAATAATGTAGAACATCAAACAGTTTATTTACTTTGTCCTAAGAAAACTCTCCTGTTTAGCTAAAAAGAAAAAAAAATTATATGAAAAAGTTAAATATTGTGCTTCCCTGGTTGCATAGGGCTTAAGTCTTAGCACTGTTTACCACTATGGCCTGAGTTCAATCCCAAGCCAGGGAGCTGAACCACATATGGCGCAGCAGACCTCTGCTGTCTCATCTGCTGCTCCCCTTAGCAGTGTATTTCAGTAGATCTACCTGTTCTTCTTCCCATGCTGTCTCTGGTGAATCCTCATACCCCCTACACCTCTGACCTAACCCCCTATGAAAAAATAAAAAAATTAAAAATTAAAAAAGTTAAATATTGGTTTATTCCAAATTTTCCATTCCTGAAATAATTGGTGGTGGTTAAAAGTTAGATACAGTAGGGTCACAGAACTTTACAAGAACAAGGTAAATTCATATAAGTAAGGTACATTTGTGAATAATCAGAAAAATTAATAAGGATATATCTAAACTGGATATTAAATAATTGAAAAAAATGAAAGGGAACAGAGAGGCTGTTTTAGATAGATGGGTATGAAAAAGTCTGTTAATTCATTAAAAATACCATAATCTGTGTAATTCAATTTCAATTGAAAATAAAACCAAAAGAAATGTAAGTGTTGGCTGAATACTACAGCTTTAGGGTTGGGGCAGGGAGATACTGTTAGACCTGACCTTCAAAGAAATTGTATTCTTCACAGTACCACATACATGATATAATTAAATAATAACAACATTGTGGAGATGTGTTCCAGTAATGGTCTAATTAAGAATTGCTGGGTGAGTGACTTGGAAGCATGACAATCCCGTGGAAGAGCTGAGACTTGAGCCAGGACAGTTTTTATTTAGGTGGGAAGTAGTGAGCAGGTTCTTCGGAGGGAAGGAGCTCCTTCTCCTGGGAGGGAGCATTGCTTTTAGGTAATTTAACCCTGAAGCTTTCTTTTGAAAAATCCATGATGTCAGAATTCATTAGGAAATAAATCATTATCATTTATACATTGTCATCTCCAAAGATCGTAATCCAAAAATCAAATTACTGCTGTCATCATGGTATTAGATAGCAACAGTAAATTAGATGAAAAAACAACAGTATTAGATGAAAACATAAATTCTACTTTTTCAGTCATAAACTTTAGGATCCAGGATAAACTATTTGATGGATAATGTTTTCAAAGTAAAATAGCCAAAATATAGAAAAAAATGTAAAAGAAAAAGTAAATCTGGGTAATATGGTCAAAATCAAAATGACATTTACCATCCTTTTTCATTTGCTGGAGCTATGCTAAATACTTCTCATAATAAAATAAATAAAGTTAATACAAAGCTAAAAACCTACCTTGTATCAAAATATCAGATGAATTTGTGTATTTTTTTATTGGGTGCTGTAACAGGATTTTTTTTCTTCATTGACACTAGTTTAAAAGGAAGCTAGACTATTATTAAAGTGGATCAGAAACACAAGTGTATTCTGACTTTGTTCTGCCAAAGTCCATTGTATATTGCTGTGTCTCCTCTTGACCCTGGTTGAGTTACTGGCATTTACTTCCTTACATTCTGTGATGGATTAATTGTGGCTGCAAATTCTTTGTCATTCCCTGCATTAAGATTAATTTCCCCTGTCCTTGAATCTCAGTGGGCACTGTGACTGCTTAACCAATAGGATGCTGTGCAAACAATTTGTGGTTTGCAGTGTCAGTCTTTAGGAAAACTGACAGCTTCTGTGTCCTCCCTCTTGAGATGCCTGCTCTCAAAACTCAGACGCCATGCTGTAAAAAGCCCAGCCACATGGGCAGGTCACATACATGTTGGTGCACCAGCCCCACCCAGCATAGTTCCCAGCTGACATCTGGGATGAACAGTCATGTGTGTGAGCCATCTTGGCTGTTTCAGCCCAGTTGCACTCCAGCTGATTGCAGCCCCAGCTAATACCAAATGGAGCAGATGAACCACTCAGCTGAACCCAGTAATCCTGCACTAGTGAGATATAATACAATGGTTACATTTTAAGCTATTTTAAGGCAATTTGTTTCAATGCATAACTGAAATAGCTTCCCAAAGAAAATCCTGGAACTGGGACACTAAACTATAAGTAGATAATATGTAAATGGCTTCTGTATGATTTTTATAACTCCTGAAAATCACTAGGCAAAATTTTGTAAGTTCTTTTATTTTAGAAACTAGGCAACTTTTAGTTTGTTTACCAATTTCATTAATGCCTATTTCATTTTTACACTTTCTGGTCCACTTATTCTCCTACTGAAGTGACAGGTATACAGTACATAATCAGATGCATTCTTTTGGTGAAAAAAGAGCAGCAGTGTTTATTAGTAGAAATAGCACGTCAGACCTGTGTTGAAAACTTGAGCCTGTGCTTAATGGCTGTGTGTACATGGCTAAGCTGCCTAAGTTGCCCAAATCTGTTTTTTTTTTTTTTTTTTCATTTTCAAGATAATACATACTGTAAAGGATCAGTGAAGATGTGAAATGATGTGTTAACAACTAGCTTAGTGCTTGGCACATAGTTGAAGCTTTTATTATAATGAAGGGAGTAGTAGTATGGTTCTGAAAAGATAATAAAAAAGTATCTTTTACATATTTTATAGGAAATGGTAATATGGGTGTTTCTGGGATTTGGGGGTTGGAATCTAAAGGGTTAAAGTGATATGTCCTTGCTAATTTCCTTACATAGAGGCAGTCACACTACCCTTCTTCGTTTCTTGATTGCTTTAGAGAATTTGATGAGGGGACAAAGGCTACTTCTGACTCATAGTCCCAAGGGTAGAATTCCTTGTATATACTTCGTATTCTACTCCCTTTCTGCAATTACTTCTGCCTTCCATTTTGGTGGGAAAAACTTCATAGAATGCTCTTTGCAAGGTGACCTTAGCAACATCATGCCCCAGGATTCATGGAATACATCTCCAGGCATAGCGCATACACAACCACTCTGATTTGTGTAGTCCAGGAGAAAGAAAACTGTAGCAGCCCAAAGGATTCTGTCTCTGATGTGTTTGTCCTAGTCTTTGTGTTATATATTGCTTTCCTTTGTAAGTGTTAGAATCTAATATGACAGTGCAGTGTCCAGTAATTTCTTTGTCTACTTAATATGATTCTTATTAATGACTAAAGTGAAGTGAGTGGTTCTTATTGGTGCAGGTTAAGGATCACTTTTCCTAACTATACCTGCCTGACATACAGTTACCTGAAGCCCATTTTGGTTTTGAAATTTTCATGACCTTGGTCTTGAACAAAATGCCAATTTATTACATTTGAGTGCAGAATTGAGGTGTTAAGTGCTACATATTTAAACTGGGTAACCTTTGAAGACATTATAAATTCACTTCATTTGGCATATTTACTTGCTGACCTTGTTTTTTTTTAATATTTAAACATGTTGATTATTAAAATCATAATATCTCTCAGTTTGGATATTGTAAATGCTTCAGTATAGATTTTCTACAATATGAAATTTCATGTCTATTCCTAGAATCTTTAAGAAAACTCTCACAGCTTTATAAACAAATAGTTAATGCTAGGAAGTAGGCGTAGGAATCATTTTAAAATTCTAGTTCCCAGTGTGCAAGTGCAGGATTAGAGAGGTGAAATTAAGGATAACTCACTTTGTCACAACCTTTTCAAAATCATAATTAAAATTATGCAAACTGGTTTAGAATTTGTAAGGTTCTTTTGTTACATTTTAAGGTAGCAATACTGTTTGCACACTTATAATTATAGACTAATTTCATTTTGTAGAAAATGATATTCTTATCTCATGCACACATAAAGCTTAAAAATATTTCAAAACAGTGGAAATTGTGCTTTACAGAACATAATATGATTACGACAGATTTTCTCATGACAAACTCTGAATTTTATTGCTTCTGGAATTCATATAATGGCATGCAGTGTAGATTTAAAGAGTTTTTAAGACTCCCATTGACACAGGTGAACAAAATGGTTCCTTGGATACCATTTGGGTGTCCAGTCACAGTAAAGCATGGATTAAGGGTTCAGGTGCCTGCACTGTGTGCTAAAATGCAGTGAACTGGAGGTTCAGGGGAGTCCGTGCTCCTTATTAAGGACAGTGCCTTTATTCCGGTATTTTAAAGACTGCTGAAGAGGGGAAAAATCAGCATTCAAAGGATCTGTAAGGTAAAGCTACTGAAACCTAACCCAAAAGGCAAGCTCTATACAAAACTCTTTTTAATACTTGCAGTGCGGTTATAGCTGAGGACATGTGGTATATATTACAGCGTCCGGGGAATTCAGCCTCCGCAGTGTGGAGTCACCATGAAGGCTAATTTCATAATGAAGAACTAGTACCTTGGCTCATCTCGTAGCTCTGTTTCTTACCAGTTTTTCTTATTAGCTTGACCTCAGTCTAGGACTGCTGTGGGTGGGTGGGGGAATGGAAATTTAAAGGAGACCAGAATGGGGAATATGAACCTCTGTCCCCTCCCCACACCACCCCCACTCCTCCAGCATCCACTCAGCACTTGGCACTGGGCATTACAATGTCTTACCCACTTCTTGCAAAAAAGGCTGAAGGCAGAGCTGTCCATGGTTAGAAAAAATATTCTCTTGGTTGAAAATCAGGTAATAACAGTCCTCTTGGTGAGTCAAACTTATTAGAGGTCTAAGGCAGGAATGCTATCTCTCAGCAGCAGGCAGGGAGAAATTGCTGTTGAAAAGCTTACCTCTCCAGGGAGGAATCAGATATCAGACTTTGCCAAGCCTCAGGTCCAACCCATAAGGTCCCACCTACCTCCCCCGCCCCATCCCAGCTTTGTTAGATTGCTAGCATCGATCGCTGGCTTTTTCTGACCCAACAGTGGGTGAAGGAAAAGAGAGCCAGCAAGACTAAAAACAAGCAAGGTGGGGGTGGAAAACTCAGGCAGCTTTTTCAGAAAGAAAAAGAGAAAGGGAAGAAGGGGGTGGGGGCCATGAGGACTAAGCTTAACTGGTGTCTGCCTGCTTCTCTTTGATTTGATGGCCTTTATTCCTTCTAATTGGATAAAATAGGAAGTCACTGGCAGTCCTGTGATGCTGGGTATACTGATTTTACTCAGACCAGCCGGCAGCTCTAGAGTGTGGCTATAGTGGGGGTTGGGAGTTGGGGAAGGGAAGAGAGAGAGAGAGTGAGAGAGAGAGAGAGAGAGAGAGAGAGAGAGAGAGAGAGAGAGAGAGATATCTTTGGATGAGGAGTGGAAAGAAAGACTGTGAAGAAGCCAAGAGCTGCAGAGGAAGAAAGTCAATGAGCGCTCAAGAAGGACAAAGAGGAGTGGTTGGGGGTGGGGGTGGAGGCAGGGCAGGGAGGGGAGTCACCGCCCCTCTTGGCTGCACTCTTGCCTTCAGATCCCCTCTGTGATGGTACTGTTTGCAGTGATGCTCGGAGGGCAGGCACCTGCTGCTCTGTAATGATTCAGCCTCTTTCAGCCGTCGCGTTAACACAACAGGATGCTGTTGCTACTGTCACTGCTGCCTCTACTCCCGCCGCCACTGCTGCTGCCGCCGCCGCCGCTGGTCCTGCTTTTGCTTTTACTTCTCCTGCATGACAGTTGTTTTCTTCATCTAAGCAGACAGCAGCTTCAGATGCTAGAGGTGAGAAACATGCCTTTCAGTTTGGGCTACTGGTTTACTTAATCCACCATCAGTCAGCTCGGCTTCTATTTTGGCCCCATCCTCTTGACCAGCCGGGATGGTTTGGAGAAGCATTTAAAAGAACTGCAAAAGTGGCCCAGAAACAACAGTAAAGAATTACAATATACTTTTTTTTTTTTTTTTGGTAGTTGCTAGAGGCGTTTTTTCCTGCCTTCTTCCTGAACTCCTCTTGCTTTTGATAATGGCCTTGGACTTGGATGACTTATCGATTTCCCCCTGTAAGATGCTGTATCATTTGGTTGGGGGGGGCTCTGCATGGTAATGGACCGTGAGAGAGGCCAGGCCTTCTGGAGGTGAGCCGATGGAGATCTATTCCCCAGACATGTCTGAGGGAGCTGCGGAGAGGTCCTCCAGCCCCTCCACTCAGCTGAGTACAGACCCATCTCTTGATGGGCTTCCAGTGGCAGAAGACATGCCAGAAACCCAGACTGAAGATGGGAGAACCCCTGGACTTGTGGGCCTGGCGGCTCCCTGCTGTGTGTGCCTGGAAGCAGAGCGCCTGAGAGGTTGCCTCAACTCGGAGAAAATCTGCATTGTCCCCATTCTGGCCTGTCTGGTCAGCCTCTGCCTCTGCATTGCCGGCCTCAAGTGGGTATTTGTGGACAAGATATTTGAGTATGACTCTCCTACTCACCTTGACCCTGGGGGGTTAGGCCAGGACCCTGTTATTTCTCTTGATCCAACTGCTGCCTCAGCTGTGTGGGTATCATCTGAGGCACACACTTCACCTGTCTCTAGGGCTCAATCTGAAACTGAGGTTCAAGTTACAGTGCAAGTTGACAATTCTGTTGTGTCCTCTGAACCTTCAGTACCACCAACCCCGAAGAATCGTGTTTTTGCTTTTTCTTTTTTGCCATCCACTGCACCATCCTTCCCTTCACCTACTCGGAACCCTGAGGTGAGAACACCCAAGTCAGCAACTCAGCCACAAACAACAGAAACTAATCTCCAAACTGCTCCTAAACTTTGTAAGTAGAGAGAGAGAGAGAGAGAGAGAGAGAGAAATGTTGATGATAAGGAAAAGGGGTGGGCTTGAGGTCCTAAAAGATGTTCTCTAGAGCACGAAGGGTTTCCTTTCCTGCTTGCATTTTAATTGCATGGTTTTGTTGAAGCTTATCACGTGACTGGGATGCGCAGGGTGGCATCGAAGAGATGAGTAAAAAGATCTTGTAAACTGCTGGTATGAATCAGTGTCCTAACAGCAGCTCCCTCTAGCCAGATCGTTAAGTCAGAGGTGGGAGACTCAAAACTTTAGCTTCTGTGAGTCATTCTTGAATTTAAGTTAAATCCAGTTATTTCTAACACTTTTAAAAAATAAAACATCAGATCAGCCTTTATTTTTTCTGTTATAAATGTGACTCCATATAGCAATGAATGTGATTTTGTGTCTTTCTCTTACCCGTGGTAGACTGCCTGTCATCTCTCTCCCCTTTTTGTTACCCTCCGCCTTCCAGCAGCCCCGATCTGCCTGCTATCCTTTTTTCCCTGCACTTTCACCCCCTTCTCCCCACATTTGTATTTTAATTGATTTTTCCTGATACTGCATCAAGTCTTGAGGCAGTCACAGTGCTCATCTCTCATTAGCAACTGACTCTTGCTGTCCTGCCCAGATTGTAGTATCGGGTACTGAGACTTAGGAGGAGCAGCTTTATTTTGGTCAGGACACGGTACAATTTCGCATGAAAGGCTTTTCCCAAATGAGTCTTGTCTACTATAATCAAATGCTTAAATAGTTTCTTTGGCAGTCATTAAAAAGTACATGATCCATTAGTGAGGTACATCGTTTTTTAAAGACATGTGTCATTTTTGCCCGTCAGACTGCAGCAGCCCAGTTTAATAACCTGTGAGGTAGGAGTGCCCACGCTCTTAAAACAATACAGAACAATGTAGCGCTGTGTGGACTGGGTCATCAGTGCTTTATAAAGGAAAGTGGACAAGGATGAAACCATTACAGGTCAGACCCAGATTATTCTAAACATCCATATAGAAGGGAAGAGTTTTTGCTAGCTTTTTAAAAGAACATGTTTCTAATTTATTCTTCTCTCTGTCGTCACTTACTTTTTGCCATTGATGACTATTTCCTTAGAAAAAAAGTAAAATATCAGAGAATTTGTTACTTAATAATATTTAAAATCTCTTAAAATTAAGGGCACATCCAGGGGAAGCAATTCTGTGATGAAATACTGTTTCTGTTTTCCTGGTAATGAAGAATAAAGACTATCTTTTCCAGACATTATGTTTGATATAAGGCAGAGTCGTGTATTATAGAAAGAAACCCAGAAAAAGTTCATGTGTGTTTGTGATTCAGTATCATTTCATACACACCAGTTTTAGTGGCAAAGATTTTTTAAAAAGAGAGGCTTGTTTTTCAGGTGTAATTAGGGAATAACCTCCTTTCTGCAGACACTGCTTTGTATCTTTATCAAATCCCTGAAGCATCATTAAAGATCTGACAGACATCACTGCATTGGCTGCCTCTTCCCACCTGGCAAAGTGACCGGGAAATAATACCCAGATGAAATGACAGGCTATAAAAAGCAAGTACAGATCCTGCAAAGAGAAGCAAAATTCACCATGAAGACAAGGTTACTTTGTCTTTATCATTTTAAACTTAATTCTCTAATTAAAATGTGCCTGGGTAGATTTGTTTGTCCAGAAAAAGGTAGGAGACCCTTTGAAAAACTCTTCAACTAAATTCTATAATTTTGCTCATCTGAGGAAAACAAGACATGTTCTGGTGTAGGACCATGTCAAAGAGTATCTTGTGATATTTTGAGAGATTATTGTTTAAGGTAAATTCTTCTACGTATTGTAATAGATGATACGATCCATATCGTTTTTCTTTTCTTGTCTTTTTTCCTAGCCAGGGCATTGATTTTTGTGGCATTTGCATTGAGTGAACAAGATTTACGGCTGCCTAAAAGCATTGCTACTGGCCAGTTCTGGCCAGACACACAGCTGCAGCTTCTGAGTGCGCTGGAGATAAGCCTGGAAAAGCAGTCTGGGAAGTGGCTTTCTCCTGAAAAGTTAGGGGTAGACACTTGGTTAACACTTTACCACCAGGAGAGGGTCCTGAGCAGGACTCCCTTTGTTAATTTTAGAGAGGGACTGGTCCAGAGAGCTTTGCTTTCAGACACTCATAAGTGGTTGTTTTTGTTCAAAAAAGCTTATAGCTATGAAATGAAGGATATCAAATAAATTAAAAAATTTTAAATTATGTTCTTTCACTTTTTTTTTTCTTCAACTAAGAAAATGTTGCTTAGTCACAGAAAGAACCAGAGCTGTCCTTTCATCGTGTATGTTTTTGGATTTTGTCATGAGCTAAGCTAAAGTGACATATTTTAAAAGGACATTATCATATCTGAAACATGCTCTTCAGTGGCTTCAGGACTTTATTCTTCCTTTTCTCTCTGTCTCAGCATATTCAGCATATTATGCACAGAGCAGTAGCCTTCAAGGTCATACTCTGTTGAGGGCTAATTGATTCTTCTTTATTCTGGAGCCTGCAGAGAGTGGAAGAGAGACAATCCCAGTAATTGTGTCTGCTGTGTTACTCCCCAAACCCATCTACTTAGTAGTATCAGGGTTTTATTCTATAACTACTGGAATGACTCCTTCACTGATGCTTTTAAAGTTAAAACATTCTTCACCTTTATTATAATAGAAGGCAAAATAAAACATTTTAAGTTGTCTGTAGGTATAGTGGCTATGTCAGATGTCCTAAAATGGGTATGTTTTTTATAAGGCAATGTAATTTCGAGTTTTTACTATATTAACCTATGCATATATATATTATATATATATAATATATATATATATATATATATATAGCTTTTAAATCTACGCCTGGAATTTTAAAACATCTATGTGTATAATACACATAATGTGTATGTGTTTATATACATTCATCTATATATACCTATATATTTATTCTAATATTTTTCTCTGTGTGGTTAGTGGGTTCCTACTACAACAATTGTGACACAGCCATGATTATATGTTTCATTTTTTCATAGATTCACATTATACTTGAACCATTATTTTGTGGACTTTTTGTCTGGGCTTTTAAATTTTTCTTGCCCTGTTCTATATGGGAAGAACTAATTCTGGGAGATTGCAAATTATGATTACTATAAAAGGGCTGATTAATTAAATTATAGTCAGGAAACTACAGTGTCATCTTGAAAGAAAATATATTCCTGGATGGGAGAACCTGCTTGACAACAGACTCTTGCATTCAAGAATGTGTTCATATTTTCATCTTAGGCCCCATTTATTTTGCTTTGTTTTATCTATTGTCACCCCAGTGATGATGTGATTCAAGACCATTTAATAAAGCTCAACATACCTAATTGAATATACCAAAGGATTGCCTCCCTTCAGTTTAAAAGCAATATTCATTTTAGGCCTACTAGATTTTTCTAATTCCTTAAAACTCCACTCGAGGGTATTTCAGAGTTATTTTAAAAGAACTTTTGTCGTTCTAGCCATACTTAATTAAAGCCTAAGACATTAAAAACTGGAAGAAATGGAAAGATACCCAATTTGAGCCAAGTGATTTTATAAATTTACTGATAAGGACACGCAGATATTTTGAGTTAGGGAAATTCTTTAATTTAAATTCATAAAACTCTGACAGGTTTGAAGTCCAAATTAGTTAAAAACAGAGTAGTGTCCTGTTTGCCAGAATTTAAAGCCATACTGTGCTGATTTTTCCTCTCATCTTTCCCTGTTTCAGAGAGTTAGAGCTGGACACTAACTCAGGTGGCTTAACTGACATCTGACAGTTAGGTGAGCACTTCAGGTGGGAACACTGGTCACACATGTCAACTTCATACTACTAAAATTGAATTTTCTTTTCACCTTTTTATTTCTTTCTTATTAAATTTTCCAGAGTGGTGGTCTTGTTCCTTTTACTTTGGTCCTTTGTACACTGTTAAGCTTGCTCTTGAAAACAGTTTGGCTTCTCTAGAATGAACTCCTGCCTAACATGCAACAGGTGCTGTCTGCCTCTCCTTTCTGCACATAAACTGTTTCTCTTCACTCCTGTGTGATACCCAGATCAGTTACTCCCTTCCTCTCTCTTCCCACCCTCTCAGTTACACTGAATCTTCCTTATTTTTCTAGTTATGCCATTTGACTTTTTTTGTATCAATATTTCATTGCATTCTAAGATAACATCTTCTCCTCTTCCCCCCCACCATATAACTTCATTACATTTTAGTACTGACTGTATTTGCCTATATTACAAAGATACATAGGAAAACATGTCCCTGACATGTGAACATTATACTGATTTGTTATTGTTACAATCATTCAAACTTCTGTCCCTCTTTTTTATCTCTCACTTTTATCTTAGTATGTTCTATGCCAATTTCTCAGCTGGTACTCTAAGTGGCACATGACAGACAGCTAGGGAATTCAAACGGGATACAGTCAGGCATGTAGAGTTCATACTGCCAAAATTAAAATTTTGGTGAGTACAAATCAGCTTTTCTGCATTGCCAGAAAACCATTGTCTCAAACTTTACATCTTTATTCTTCCCCCTTCACTTTTTTTTCTAGATAACACCTCAGAGTGGGCCTCCCTGGTGGCTTAGGGGTTAACTCAGCACTATCACAGCTATGGCCTGAGATCAGTTCCAGGCCAGGGAGCTAACCCACAGGGCATAGCAGACTTCTCCTGTCTCTCTTGCTGTTCCCCTCAGCAGTGAATTTCAATAAATCTACCTGTTCATCCCCCCACTCTGTCTTTGGTGAATCCTCTCATCCCTGGCCTATACCCCAGTTCTTCTATGCAAAAATAAAAATAAAAATAAATAACACCTCAGAGCTATCTTTTAAAACATGAAGGAAGACATCATTTGTAGATTGAGAAACTAAGGCATAAATAATTATGAAATCAAGCTAGAAGCTCTAAGAACTAGGAATACAACTCTTGTTCACTCAATCTATTAATCTTCTGTTAAACCGTAATCTACAAGGTCTGCTTTTATGCTCACGTTTCCATTTCTGTTATTTTTGCTTCAAGTCAGTGTTTCCATTTCTTCTCTGATTTTGTTTCTTCCATTCAATGAATATATATTAAGTATCTGCTTTGTGTCAGGCAGTCTTCTAGACCATCTATAAGACAATGAAAAAGACTAGAGTCCTGGCAATCATAGAGCTTAAATTTTAAATGGATTTTATGAATTTAGTTGCAGAACTCAATTTGAGGTACTTCTTCACTTTGCTGTATATATACTCTCTGAACTCAACATTTCTTCTCTTTACCGTCTTTTATTCACATTTGTATTTCCTCACTTGTACTTCCACACTTGTACTTCCTCTAGGACTTTCCTCTTCTCTATCTGCTGAATACTTGCCCAGCAATGTCCTTTATCTTAAAGTGGTTCCAGTCATATCTTTGCTTCCAACAAGCTGGATGACTTTAAGTGATTCATATCTGTCCTTTATGGCACTATGTAAGCAAACCCCTGGAGTAGTTAGAAAAGTTACATCTATATTGTCCTTTTACAGCACTGCCTTAAAGGGAAATATATACATAATTCTAGCAGGTAAAGATTGTAAGATTATTTTCAGATTCCAGAAAGCTGATAGCTGCAAGCAGTTTTGTTTTTATTTTTTGGTCATATTTTCTTTTTATTGTTTTGGCTTATAAAACAAGGATATTAAAATATTATCAAGGATTTTTAGTTTCACTGTCTAGAGAAAGGTTAGAATCTAGCAACGTTACTTAGTTCTCAGAAAGAACTTGGGTTCTTTTACCAGCCACATGAAGAGTTATTGAACAGAAATAAATAGTTAATGTTCAGTACCTGAAACCATGTTGCAGTCTTTACTGCAGTAAATTGCAGTGTGTGTTGTCTGCCATGTGGAGTGTGTGAGTGTGTGTGTGTGTATAAGCATTCAAGGTTATTTCAGAACAATGTAATTCTTATTCTATAATCATAGAATCTTATCTCCAACTTTTGTAGGAATTATCTGAGTAACTTCCCAAGTGAGGAAATTCAGATCTTGAAAAGTCAAATCATTTGTTTAAGGTGATTATAGCTAATTTAGTGGCAAACTGAGACTAAAACTGAAATGGTCTTTTTCTTCACTGCTCCCTGATTTATTTCTCCAAATTGGTTTTCACATTAGTATTCAAATAGTATATATTACCTTAGTTTAAATGACTTTGATTTTCCTGTTTATTATTCAAATTTTAATTAGTAATAATTAAATCACAGATATCTTTACTTAGAGAAGAGAATTTCCCTCCACAATTTTCATCAGTATAGGGCACCCCTTTGGAAGTTGGACAAACTTCTCCCAACAATATAATACTGGGACAATTTTCAGCTCTCAGTTATCTCAAATGAAATGTGCAACTTATTTAGAGGGAATTTTGTTTCTTCTTAGTGGAAGAATTCAAACATGACACTGTTTAAGAATAAAGTGAGATATTGGGAAACACCAAATCCTAGGCCTAAAATATTATAAATAAGAAGCCATTATCAATTTCTCTTTCTTTCTATTTTGACACCCATCCTTGCTTTATTCTTTTCCTCCTTTGATCTTGACAGGATGGCTTTTTTAAACAATGTTTAAAAGTTGGGGGAGGCCTCTGAATAACTTAATGGTAAGGTAAGAATTGAAGAGGGACAGAATGAAGTAGAAATATACTGGGAATTTGACATCAATTCCTTGCTCAACAACTTAGAAGCAATTTGACCTCCAGCAAATCACTTCAACTGAGATTTAGTGTTCCATCCAAACGAATGGGGATGTCAATACCCTAAACTCATGAGATTGTTGAGGACTAAATAAGTTACTCTGTGAAAAAAAAAAAAATCTGATATAAAGACACAACTTAAGAAATATTAACTTCCTTCTTTTATCTATCAGGATTCATTTATACATGGATTCATAAAAGTTAACATTCTTGGGAGTAAATTGTAGGGAATCTTTACTGGTGAATTACTTTGTTATCTCTTAGAATGATATAGAACTTTAGTAATTTCATGAGCCTTAGTGCTATAAAAGGAGTTTTTTTTCCCCTGTAAAAATTGACTAGGATACAGAGATTATTACTCTTTGGGTAATGTTCAGAAATCATGGTGTGAGGGGCTTGTAGGTAGACTGATAATGGTTTGTTAGAACGACAGGTGGTTATTAACATTGTCTTATCAAGGATGGACCCTCTGTGAGAAAATAAGGGTAACAAAAAGGAATCCACACAGTTTCAATATACTGCTGAGAAGATCATGAATCATTCTTGATCTGAAAGAAAATTGTGATCACCTAACTCCTCATTGTTTCAGATGGACATTTCCAGATCCAAAAGATGGGTATTAAGGTGAATTTAGCATTTCACAAAACCCATAGAAATAACAATATACATAAAATATTTTTAAAAGCTAAATTGAATGTAGAAGTTAGTTTAATTTTGTTCTCATATATGTATATATATACACATATATATAACTATCTACACATTACATCCTGTATAAAAAAGAAATGATTTGATTATTAATAACTAAGTATGGGTAAATAAAATCATTTAAATTGTGAAGGAAAATTTTATATATCAGTAAACTTGGAAAGAAAAATACAAAGCTCTAGGTCCCACATCTGATTTTTAGAGGCCTATAAAAAGTAGAAGAGAAAACAAAATTGTCATAGGAGTGGAGAGTAATTACACCTCAAATATGTACTGGAGATTCTGTTGCAATGAACTTAAAAAAAAAAGGAATCTTGCTAGCTGGATTATTGTTTACAATCATACAAAAAAGAAAAAAAAGCGCTGCTGTTCTGGATATACACTTAGGGGACTTTGATTTTTTTTAATATTTTTAAATTTTTTTTGCACACTAAATGATTTTTCTTGCACAGAGATATACTTTGTAAGCTTGTCATCTACACAAATGTATAATATATGTTTTATATTTATTCTTTAAGGTAGAGCAGGAAATATGCTTTGGTCATTTTGATTCTTATTAATTCAAGTGTAATAGATTTGCTGCAGAAATTGAACTCTAAATCAATATTGGAGCAATGAGGCAGCCACTTCTTTGGGGAAAATACTTGATAACCATCTAGTGTGGATTTTACCTGACTGTAGGATTTTTCTGACTATACAGTGGAAATAAGCTGATAGACCCAATAAAATTTGTTGAAATACAATAAAATGCTTCCTAAAGTGAAGCATTTTTTATTCCTCATCAATAATACAGAGTGTCAAGACTTGATTTACTATACTTTTCAGTGATATGCACTTGTTTATTTGAATTGAGTTTATTTGATTTAATCAAATCATTTCTCTTTTATACAGGATGTAATGTGTAGATAGTTATATATATGTGTATATATATATATGAACAAAATTAAAATAACTTCTACATTCAATTTAGCTTGTAAAAATTTTTTATGTATATTGTTATTTCTATGGGTTTTGTGAAATGTGAGCGTCTTTAGGTGCTGTTTTCCCAACCAAAGGGGAAATTTTGAACTCTCTTTTAAGCTAAAGTTAGTACAGAATTTAGTACAATTGCAATTCTCTAATAAGTCTTTTCCATAACTCATTTTATCTTAAAATTTCATAATTAAAAAAAAATCTCATAATTTAAAAGTAAACCAAATGTCCATATATTCATATGCATTGGGAAAGAAGATGAGAACATCACTGAAGACAGTGAGAGTTGCAACTAAAAAGAAAACTGAATTAATAGACAAGCAAATGACACTGGAACTCACAAGTCTTAATTTTGTTACCTAGGTTGGTGTAGGATGTTGATGTAATTTTATTTCTTCAGCTTTCCCTGAACCACCTTCCCTTATTACTTTCTCACTTGCTCTCCTACAGATACTTTTCTCTTTACTCTGCTCCTCATACTTTATTTCTTCTTCAGTGGTCTTACTGCATGCTGCTCTTGGTTCTCCCATGCCATTTCAAAACCTGTGTCGTCAGTGGTTATGCAGCAGATGGCCCAGACCTGTGGTTTCTTACTAGATAGGTTGGGGGAAGAGAGTGAGTGAGACCTTAACCACAGACTGACCACGATTAGCTTGATGACTTTCATTGTTGCCTCTTCCTTTGCTAAGTAACAGGAAGTATTTGTTTTATGAAATATGTTGGTGTCACAGCAATAAAAGCCCCATAAATAAATGGAATGATCTAAGAACAGTAGAATTGAACTCTTGTTAGCTTTTGTTTGTAATCCCTTGGTGGAACTTCCTGGGTCATAATTGCTGGCTCTTCTGGGAACAAAAGGCATCACTAACCATTGATTGTTACATGATGCTAAGTATTGCCTACAAAGCAAATCTTAAGAATGATTAGTGGCAGCATTCAGTGTTACAGCTCTGATATCTCCTCACTGTAATCCTTAAAGCAACTGGATTTAAGTTTTTCCCATAAAGCAACTTGTGATTTTTCAAAAAGAAGAGCAAAAGTAATGTGAAATATGTGAAAACTTCAATTTACAGTGAAAACTAAAATGTGACATAAAAGAACTATATCAATCTTGTCATGTTTCCACTTCAGTGATAACACAGATATCTAAATTAACTCTTGCCTTGGAAGTTCAGCTTCACATGTCTATGGATCTGTAATTTTTGTTGATCTGTTTTCTAGAACAGAATCATGGCCTGTACATGTACAGAATCATGGTCTATACACAATCATGGTCTGTATGTTCCCTGCTTCCTCAGTAGATTTTACCTAAAAACACTGCAATCAATGTAGTCTTAGGTTTTTCAAACTCCTAGGGAAATCAGTTGTTCCAAATTGTTGAATTTTCTAAATAGCAAATCATTTGCCACTTTGATATTTTAATTTTATACATTTGAATCAAAATCTTCTAATGCTCTATACTACTTGTTAATTGGCGTTTATTGAATATAGCACCAGTGTTGGGTGATGTGATATCTTGAGATAGTAGTGGGATGTGTTATAACTTTCTTTAATTCTGTGATCTCATTAGGACATATTGAATTACATTAGGAGAACTAACCTCAGGCTGATAGATATTTTGAATATGTATTGGTTATTGTATAATCACAATTAGAATTTCAGAACTTTAAGGCATCAGAAAGATAATTTAAACCAAATCTATTTTTTTAGCCCAGAAAAACAAGCTCAAAGATGTTAAACTTCTTGCCAGATAATATATAGAACCATAAAACTTTTATGGCACTTTTATGTATTTCATGCTTTCAGTGATCAAGCCACTTTGCAATCCATGTGTATTAATGAAATAGTTTTACATGTTTTTTTTTTTAATTTATGGTTCTTATCCCCTATGGGATTCATAAATCAAATTTTAAGTTGGTGAAACATTTAGATAAAATGGCTTTGATGAGGTTCTCTCTTTGAGAAAATGCGTAAGTTTTTGTGAGGTTATTTTGATTATCAAACTTGATTCTTGCAGAGTTCTAGTCAGCAGAGTTCAGGAGGAGAATAAATGACAGATGAAGACAAAGAATAAATATTTAGTTCTCTTGGTGCTTAGATTTAGAGGGCCTGAATTTATTCCCGGATATTTTGTTTACTTGTTATTCCTTTCATATATTATAAGATGGGTGTAATAAATCTTTAGACATTGATCACAGTGCATAGTAGGAAATTATTTTTTTAACATAGGAACTTTACAAGGTTAGTGAATGTACTTTACTGGCTCTAGTATAAATTCCATTTGTGAAATCTTATGATTTATAAAATAGAACTTATGTCATTTTCATTTCTCAAGCACACCACAGCCAATAGCTGGAAAACACATAGTAGCTCATAAATTTTTCCCTGCTATCGAAAGTCCTACCACAACAGGACCCCAAACTTCTCAACTAGCTTAACACCAATCACCCCTCACTATCTCCCACATGCATGTGGACCATGTTCTAACCAACTGGAACTCTAACAAGAATATTATTTTATTCCCCCAACCATTCTTTTGTTCATTCCATTGCTTCTAGCTTAAGAATTTTCTTCCCACAATCTCTCCTTTCTCAAATGATGCTCAGGTATCAAGCTCACCTTCTGAATCGGATGTGGGTTCTTTCCCTATAGAGTCCCACAGCATAATTTTTGTGCCTCCACATGGCACTCACCACATTTGGATGGGTGATGTTTTCATTTGGATACTTGTTAACTTATTCATTCACACTAGTGAAATTGTCCTGAGTTAATGTTACAGCAGATTCATTTTTATGCTCTGTACAGTTCCTAGCAAAATATTTTCTGTGAAATAGTTGTCTCATTCTGTATATTTTGGGGAAAAAAAAATCAGGAATATTTGGAATAACTTGCTTATGGCAGCACAGAAAGTCAGAAAATGATCTGGAACCATATTTTAAATGTATGGAATTTTAGTTTGCAGGAATTCAATGTAGAGTTTAGTCATTACAAATTTGATTCTGGGACCTTTAATACATGATTCACAAAGTCTGTATGTGTAACATATTTTGAAAAACTTACATCATAGAGTATAACAGTCTTTAGGTGATAATTTTATTTTATGATAGTGTAGTGGTGAAGATCAGATCATGTAGAGATTAAAGAGTGGGAACCGGTGTGCATGAGTTCGAATCCAAACTTTTGTCTTTGGTTTTGTGAGAGTACAAATTATATAAGCTATTTCTCCCCTAATTTCCTTGTCTGGGAAAAGGTGACAATGATTATACCTCCCTCTTGAGCTTATGATAAGGATCAAATTAGTTAATGGATATAAAGTGTTTATATTAATCCCAGGCACATAAGCATTAACTACCATTACTATGTGGTTTTAAAAATTAGTGTTTCCTCTTACACCAGTAAGAAAGGCATGTATCAAAAAACTATCAACAACAACAACAACAAAAAAAAATTAGTGTTTCCTTAAATTTCAAATTTTGATACCTTCACTATTGCTATAACAGCCTTGAAGAAAGGGATAGAAATTCCAAATGTGATATTGACAAACCATCATTTTGTTTTGGTTTGTTCATGTGGTTTTTCTTCTATGTGATTTATACCACAATTATATCTCTTTGTTCTCAAAAATTAGGAGCGCTGAGAAGGTTAATCATCATTCCAACCTGTCATCCAGAAATAGAGCTACATGGTTTAGATGGTTTGAGAAAGTCATCCTTAACAACAAAATGCCATCTATTGCTATTATAGCTGAGGACAGTCACATGCATACGCAATTAAATTTATGGTTGTGACTTCTTACTCTGTTATAAAATGATGTGCAGGTCTACAAGGAGACAAAGAGCTTCCTGTAGTAGTTTAGAGAACAATTACAAATACTTTGAATTCCATAGTGCTGTCATTTTCACAAGGCAGAAATCTACTCATTATCTAGATATAGTCAATAAATTAATGTGATGATTGTAACTATTCACAATAAGGTAACAGTGATTTGGAAGTATCTGGATTTTATTAAACAGGATCACAGAAGAACCATTGACAGTTTAAAGATATAAGAGCTCTTTCAAATAAGTTGGTCAAAATATTTTGCTTTATTCCTCAGGAAACCTAGATAAAGAAATATGAAATGATTGAGCCTTACACAATTTCATAGTTAGAAACAGATATTGGTCTAAATAATGGGGATGCCATTCTTTGTGCTTTTTTTCAATATTTCATGTGCCTTTTCATGAATAAGATGCTTTTTTTAGAGCTGGATTAACTTCATTTCTCCTTTTCATATTTTTTATTGCACGCTTAATCAATAGGCTTGTTCCAGGTATTTATCTCTAAAGAGAGAAAACAGACAAAAGAATCATACGTAAGCAAACAATGTACTGTTTTAGAAGGTGGTTAAGTTGGGTGGAGAAACACGGTCCTATAATATAGTCAAAGTGCTGAGGGAAAAACATGGTGGTTTTAAATAGAGGGCAGGCTGACCATGGGGAAGGTAACAATCATGAAAGATTTAAAAGAGGTAAGATAGTTAATCATGTGGGTATGTGGAGGAGAAATATTCCAGGCAGAGGAAATGAGCTGGAGCATATAGGAGAAACAGAAGCTAATGTTACTTGAATGTAAAGTATTAAGAGATGATTTCAAAGAAGTATTGAAGGCATGATCAGGTAAGACCTGGCATACAAGCAAGACCTATAGGGATGGTGGCTGTCCCTCCAAGTGACATGGGGAGTAGTTGGGAACTTTTGAACAACAGTGTGACTCAATATGTTTTAGGTTTTAAAGGGATCACTAACTGCTGTGTTGAGAATAGATTATGAAGAAAGATAATGGTAGAAGCCAGAGGACCAACAATGAAGCTATTGATATAATCCAGACATCCTTGTAGGAGTGAGATTTAAATATATTACTGAATTATTAGATTCTAAATATTTTGAAGATGTATTTAGAATGATTTAATCATGGGTTGGCTGAGGGGAATGAGAAAGAAAGGGGACCAGGATGATTTCAGATTAAGTAGTTGAAAGTATGAGGGTCTCATCAACTGAGATCAGAAAGTTTAATGGAGGAAGGAGTGAAATCATTTGCTTAGTCTCCCCATTTCATATATATTAAATAAGTTAAGCTTCTTACCAGAATTAGGATTGTGGCCTTTATTTCCTTGTAATGTAAAATAAGACATTCTGAGATTCCCTTATAAAATCAGTATGATTATGAATGAACAGATGTCATCAACATGAAGTAATAGTTAAAGTGGATTCAGAGTCATTGGGCTGGAATGCTCTGTAACCCCAAGCAAAATCTACTAAATGTGATGAAATTAAGTCGTGGAGGATGTTGGACAGGCTTCCAACAAACCAATTTATGATTCTTTTTATGATTTCCTTGTAAGCAATCTTGTTTGTTGTTCTGTGTTCACATTTTGTTGAAGTTATTCCCCTTCCCCAGAGCATCTTACTCTGTCCCTCTTTCAGCTCATTTTTGGTCATTTAAAATTTTAAATTCAGGAATCTAGTCATATAGTCATATAGTTGTCTTTATCTCCCAATTGTTATAAACACCTTCATAAGTGATAGCCATAATTTTCCACCAATATCCCACCTGTTCTGCTTGTATGCCTCTGTTCTTAAAGGTCAAAAATTTTTCCTCTCTTTGTGTAGGTGCTTCAGACATTGCCAACTGTGGACTAGATTATCCTTGATTATTAAACTGAAGTTCTTGTGTGTTCTGGGTATAAGGTTTTTTCCATTTCTCCATTAAGCTCTCAAGTTTCTGTTTTTATTATAAAAAGATGCAACACAAATGGAAAATATTTGTTTTATGTCTCAAATTTCTCTTCAAGCTACCAAAGTGACATTTTTTTGTTTCACTCATTAACTGTTCTATGCTTCACATTTTGGAGTAAACAGGCTGCAAAATGACCAAAAAGCAGTCAACAAGAGAGAAGAAGCAGGAAAAGTCCTGGATAATCCACTTTATTTTCCTTATGGTCTTACTACACTGCAGACAGTGTGATGCTCCCCTCACTGGCTGAAGTAGAGGTCACTCTTTCAAACATGCAGTGTTACATTCAACCTGTGTCTGCAGTCTATTCATATCCCCGCCCTCTTTACATCCCAAATTGTGCCCACAATGCAAGGACTCATTCAAGTTCTCCTTCTGTGTAGATGTTTCCTATATTCTGTGGTCATCATTGAACTCTTTTCCTTAGTCTCTTTCCCAATCACTGTTGTTATTTTAATACTCCATTTCAAGATAGTCTCACGTTTACTTCACTTTCTACATAAACTAGATAAATATCTCAAAAGCTTTCTGCTACTAAGTCATGGGTTCAGAGTATTGGGATTAAAAGAGACTGATAGTACTGGTTTCTGTCTTCTAAGTCTTCATCTAGTTAAAGATATAAAACATATGCCATTAACGAGAGTACAAGTAGTGTATAAGTAGTATGTGGCATAAATGCCTAACAAGTTTGAGGTGAAAGAAAACTAGTGGATAAAAAAGAATGGCATCCGAGGCATCTTCATATAAAATGAATACTAGAGGTGGTGGTGGACATGAAAAGATATTATGCAAATGTGATGGGTGTAGGTATTTCAGGTAAAAGGAAAGACATAGGAAACATAAAATAAGTAGATCAGTTTGATTGGTATGAAGGAATTTCTTGATACCTAACACGTATTAAGCATTATAGGCTCAATGTTTTATACATACTATCGAATTTTCACCCAAAAATCAGGAGCTCTTTCTTATTATCATCTCTCTTTTAGAAGAAACTGGGTGGTCCAGCCATTAAAATAATAATAAAGGTTATGATAAAAATATTAATAGAATGTACAAGAAAGAGTGGAAGGAAAAGTTTTGGTGTAAGAGACACTAAGAAGATATAATTCCACAAGACTAATTGAAGGTAGGGAAGTAAGGAAATGATTCTGCACACATTGGTGATTTAGTGGTTGTTAAGTTAATGAACCTCTGAATGATAAGATCATACATTTATTCAACATATACTTTTAGTTCTACTAAGTCGTTATGTGTTTATTAGTGTACAGAATCAGTATATTAATGATAGGAAGTGATTTCTGCTGTAAATTCCAGGAAGCATTCACTGCTTCTTCCTGATGGGACTACTCAATTAAATTTAAAAATTAAAATGGATAGAATACGGAAGTTAAAAGCATTTTTATTTTTATTGACATAATTCATTAATCAAACAATTAATCAGAATGCTTTAGGGGTGTATATCCTTTGTAGTCACCAGTAATTATGCATTGAGAAATCACATATGGAATTGCATGCTGAACCTGTATGTAATGCTTTCTATATACACTTTCTGCATAGTAGATCTATACCATGCAACTTAGCATGACACACTCCTTTCTGTTAGTGATGCTATGTGACTTCTCAACTGAAACTGTACAATTATTACTAAAAGAAGGTAGAGAAAATTATTTCTGCAAAATCATTGTTAATTTTCCCTCTTTATTTATGGAATATGCAAACAAAGATTTACATTCATGAAATCCCACAAGTTAATTCATTTAATTTGTTCAAAATGTGAACTCTGAAGTATTGCAGTTAATACAAGATTTTGTCAGGCTATTAATAATAGCATTCTCAATTTGTAGCTCTTTCATCCATGTAATTTTAGTGATATATGTATTATGTTCTAGGGAAAAGAATATTCAAGCTTAAAGAGGCAATCAATATGTTGGTACATTTATTTCAAAGTTGATGAATGGAAAGAGGCAATATGATTTCTGTTTGCCACTGTTAAAAAACAAACCATTGATACCAGTGGTGTATCAAACACATGGTGACTGCAGATATAAATAATTAATGTTAGAAGCATTTCCTTATTTAGTTGTTTATTTAAAGCAATCATTCTTGCTAACATTAAGCAGCTGTTGTTTTTAAAATCAGAGTGAAAAATATATATTGAAAATAGTTCTGGTGGTTATAACTATGTATAAGATGAAAAATTTGTGCAAAGATTTGAGAGCACTATCTTAAAGTAATAGATATTTAATATTTTTTATCCAAAAAATGCATTCCCATTTAGATTTAAAATTCATTTAGTCATGCAAAAAATATGATTCTATTCTTTCTTCTCTGCTGTCTGATCTTATGTTTACTGAAAGGGAAATTATTTTGTAAACACTTCTTTTACTTTTGCACCAAAATTTGTGTTCAAAGCAGTAGTTTAATAAATAAACTGAATTTCCCTATTATAATTATCCTAATTATAAAAATTAGGATTTATTTCTACTTAATTCTCCTTTATACTTATTGAATATGTAAGTTAAAGGATACACCTTTGCAGAAGGATATCACAAGGAAGTGCTCAGATGAATGTGAGGCAGAAATTAGAGGTTGACCATTTTTTAGAATTTCAAAATCTGCTCTTTGGTGCCCTGCTTTCAATAAAAATGGAAGTCACCAGAAACTCCAAGTGAAAAGCCCCTCTAGGAACAATGCAAGCAAGAATTGATGGACTTTCAACTATGGTTTTCAAGCTTGCAATGGAAGCAAAATCATTCAATCTATTTTTGTTCCTCTAGAGTGAAAATTAAAACAATGGTATATATATTTTTAATTTAGTCAAATTTGTGAAAATAGAATATTGCAAGGAAATATACTGATAGACATAATTTCTTTAGCATATATTAAATCTGTTTCTAATAGTACTGTGAGTTTGTGAAGATGCAATAAGCACCTGCTAGAAAGATCATTTTAACTAGTGTAAAGACTCAGAATATCCTTGCTTCTTTTCTTACCCTGTTTGATCATTTATAGGATGTCCCTCATTCTTAATCATTAAATGTCTGGCTGATTTTGATGACTAATGCACCAGACTATTTCAAACAGACTATCAGTTCTGAAATGCTGTTGCCTCTTGAATTTTTTATAAAAAGAGTTCCATGCCATTTTCCCACAAATGATAATGATAGGGAGAAGGAAGCAGGGACTGTTATGCTTGTCCTTTAAAATGTGGGGTCTTGGTGAAAAGCCCACATTCCCCTTCCTCAATTATTTAGTCCCTGGGAAGAGTCCCAGCCAGGATTTCCTGGTAAGATTTATTGTGCTCTGTGTTGTCAACAAAGTGTTTTCTCCAGCTGAGCTCATGGAAATAATCCAGTTTGGATCACTAATGCATCTCTAGTAGAACAATACGAGTGTAGGTGATGGAAGTGTTGGCCCTCTTGGTTGTGTGCCAGCTGGTACAGATCTAGTGGGATGACTGATCTCATTGGAGAGATTTCTGGATGACCTGCTTCACCACACAGTCATCTCACCTGGTACATTGGGACTGCTTCTTGCTTCATGCATGCCTGTGACAGTAAAATCCCAATTCCTGTTGGGGATAGCTAATGATATCAAGCACTATTCTTATATATTTTTTTGGTCTGTGTTTCAATTTCCAGGGCAAAAACATTTTCTATTTAAACTCCATGCAATAACATTCCTATTTTTTTAAAAGGATTTATTTATTTATTTATACAAGCACTGGGTACAGTCAGAAGCGCGGGAGGATGAGGGAATTCACCAGAGCCAGAGTGGGAAACAGAACACGCAGACTGATGAAATACACTGCTGAGGGGAGCAGCGGGCACGGCAGGAGAGGTCTGTCGCGCCATGTGGGACCCTCACCCGGCGGCCAGGGATCGAACTGGCGCTGCAGAGGCTGCAGGCAGCTTCGCAGCCCAGCGCTCAACCACTGCGCCACCAGGGGAGGCCCAACATTCCTATTTTTTGAGTAAATAGGACATATCTTCTTCTCTATAAGCATTCCTGACTCTGTCAGATCTAATACTTGTGGTTAGAAATTAAAAAAAGGCACAAAGATGTTGATGTCAAAATCCTTATTTTTAATTAATATGGATCCAATTTCTGTTAACAACAATAAAGTGATCTCCCCAGTCCTTTTTATTTAGTAACAGATTTCCTTGGGTTATGCAGAATAGAATTATCTCCTTGATATAACTTGATAAAAAATATTTTCTTTCATATAAGGAAATAAAGTACCCAAATCTTGCAGGTAGAGTGTGCTGTGAATACAAGCAGGAACTCAATAATGTTTTGACAACTGAATCCTTTCTGGGAATTGCTTAAATCCCAAAATATCCATGCTGTCACACTGCTTATTTTACATTGTTCTAGATGTTTGTTGTCTATTTCTTATTCACAATGAGAATATTTTCTATTCAAAGGAATTCAATGGAATTGATAAAGGGCCAACGTGAAAATTATAGGGAAAAAGGTAGAAAGCAAAAGATAGAAGAAAGCATGTATACCACATGATGTTTTTGCCAATTGTGTTGATTCGGACTCATTTATAATGTAAAAGATGTGTTAAATCTTTGGCAAGCATCTTTTTGTTTTCTGCTTGCTGAGGTCTACTCCAGTCCTCCTAGCTTCCCCCTTCCTTACCCAAAAGTAAATAACAAAAGAATTCCATAGCTCAGTAAATCCTGTATTCTGTAAATATAGAAAACTTTTCATGCAGCTACCAGAAAAAGAAATATAATGATGAAAGCTACATTTATTTGAATTGGTCAGGATGTTTAAAACCCAGTAGCTCGCTGTGAGAGAAGTAGATCAGATGAGTAAAAGTCAGATTGGAGTTTGGCATTTGGAGTTAAGCAGCTTTTCTTTGCTGTGTACTGACATTTGAGTTAATAGAGTGTTTTCTAGTGGATTTCTTTAAAATATTACAGTTTACCTGACATTTGGCTAAAAAAATTCATTACTTATTTTGGAGAAATTATTGAAGTTAGTCTCAAAACCATTTGTTTTCAAAACCATTGTTTTGCCTCATGGTGTGTGATAAAGCAGTAATGTGTGATTTTCCTAGCCAGTTTGAACCTTAAACCTGTCACTCAGAAATAGTTTACTATTTCTGTTATTCTTATATTCATAAGAGAGGGTTACAAGAGTGAAAATTGCAAAAGGAAGTGACATACAATATATTCTGATGTAGCTCATCCCATCCCATGGAGTTGTATGTATTTACCAAAATTCTATCCAGTCATGTATTCAACTTGATATCCTGCTTCTTGAAATTTAATATTTCATTATGAGCATTTTTGTCATTCAGTGTTTAAACACCTGAAATTTTTGTAATTGAATCAAGAATCAAGTATTCCTATTGATTTTAAAGGATGATCTTTTTTACATGAAAACATTTTTAAAGTTCCTTCTCTACTCTTTCTACACTAACCGTACCACACAACTCAAGGCCAAAGTGGAGCTGCTTTCACCAGTTCATCAAGTGCAGATATACTTAGGTCTTGAGCTAAGGGGATTTTGAGGTTGAACGGCATTCCAGTGTGAGGGTCAAAAAGAGAGAGGAAGGACTGCAAACCGTAAATTCATTCAATTTGGAGCCAAAGAAAGTTCTTGCAAGCACAGTCTTTAACTTTTTTTTTTTTCCGCTGACTTCTTTACTTTTCAGCTGACTCCACAGGCCCTTCCTTCTCCTCTCTTTACTCCTAAGAAAACAGCTGTGGGGATGTTAGTGGTATTTTTGGAATGATTCCATTCTTATCCACCACACTGTCCCCAACTCCATCCTCATACGCCCATCAGAATTTTACATCTCTGACAAGAGAAAAACATGTCAAGTTATTGGAAATTGTAAATGTTATGCCTGTAGAAACTGTAAAAATTCAATTAATTTAGTAAAGCTCAAATTGTTTGGGTAGACTCTTAAAAATATTAAAGTACTTTGAATATATTAATTATATGCACCTTATATTATCTTAGAGATAGGGCATAGAGAGCATTGACTGAGGAAGAGAAACATGTCAAAGTCATTTTATCCTTGAGAGAGTGAAGGCCCAGAGAAATTCCCTGCTTTGCCTAAAATGACACATCACACAATGAGAGACAGCGCTATGGAATCCGGAGAGCTATGGAAAACTAGCAATGACAAGATACTTAGGAAGCTTTTGCTATTTAATTATTTTTAAAAAGATTTATTTATTTATGTATACAAGAACTGGGGTACAGGCCAGAGTTGTGGAGGGTGAGAGTATTCACTAGAGAAAGAGTGGAGAACAGAACAGCCAGACTGACTGAAATACACTGCTGAGGGTGTTATAGGGCAACCCCGATATAAAACGGGTTGCCTCGCTGTGGGTCTTCGCCCGCGTGCTTAAAAGGGACTTATTAATCCTCCACTACAGGCACACACAAAAGGTTAATAAAGGTTTATTTACAAGGGAAAGGGAATTAAGGAAATGTACAACTCAGGGAGAAAATAGGGAAATAAAGTCTTTAATGCATCCTACCTGATCCACTGACCTGGAAACCCAAAGGCACTCTCCGAGCTGGCCCGGCGCTGTGAGCTGGCGGAGAGCCAAAATGGGGGATTCCCCCTCCAAAGCCCACATCTGGCTTTATACCAAACCTGGCTGCTTAACCCCACCCTCAGGTCCCAGCCACCTTCCCTTTGGTGGTGATGGGATTTGGAGTTCCCAGTGTCTTTTGGCTTTGGTCTGGAGTTGGGGGTGGAGTCTACAAAGCCTGTATGGAATTTGCTTTAGGACATCCTTTTCCCCCAAACAAGGGGAGCAGCGGGTGAGACAAGAGAGATCTGCTGCACCATGTGGGTAGCTCCCTGGCGGGCCAGGGGCCAGTTGCTGCAGAGGCTTTGGCTAGCTTCACAGTGGTGTGCTTAAACCCTTACATACTAGGGAGGCCCTTGCTATTTAATTATTGCTTCTTCTCTCCTAACTGCTGTATTTATGAATTTATTTTTATCTGTTAAAGCAAATTAAAAAGAAAACTCATCCTTGACTAGATCTAGTTATAACTATTTTGAATATTTTTAATAAGACAGAGGGTATTGGAAGTGGATATTGGAAGGGAGCTCGGTGACAAAGGCCAGGAATGATTTTGCTTTCCCTTACTGCTGCTTTTATTCATCCTCATCTTTTACAGTAATTTCTGTTTCAGGATTCCTTCTGCTTTTTAGCAGGATTGACATGTGTGCCTTATTTGGAAATGCAAGGACTGATTTGATTAGAGACTTCTTGCATCAGAGAGATATCTTGCATCAGAGAGCCTTTATAACAAATGAGAGTGCTGGATTAGGGGTCTCCTGGGGATAATTTTTGATCTGCACTATAGGGAAAATCTTGTCTTAATTAATTAGAACTCAAATGAAATCTGTGGAATATGGCCATTTTCATAATCAACAAGTTGATTTTTTTTTTCCTAAAATGTTTTAAAAGTAATAAGTAGCATACAATACATTATCAATTTCTTGATCTCCTTTTCTCACATAAAAAAAAAAGTCCTAAAATTTGAATCAAATAGTATCAACATTTCAAGGATACCTTAACAATGGATGGTTTTAGTAAAGTCCCTGAATCTTTCTTTAAATGTGTTTAAAATGCCTTTATTAGAACAAAAAAAAAATGGTTAATGAGGCAATAAAAAGCAAACTAATGTGATATAAACAGGTTTATATAATTGGAAAGTCATCATATATACTTTTAATGAAACAGAAAGATACTAGTTCCCAGCTTACTTTTCCAAACTCCCTTTTGGTACTAAATTGTTCTTAATAGAAATGTCTTGTCCTTTTCTTTTTGAATTAACTTCTCCTCTGCTTGTCTTGAAACCAGAGCCATTCATTCTGACCTCTATTCCAATATGTCATTTTCACCTTCTACTTTGCTATTGTTAAGCATTTTTATTCACTACTCCTAGCATCTTTTTTATATTTATTGATCTCATCTCTCAGATGTACTCCTTATATTCCCTCATTGTAAGTATATCTTAATGAAAAATACTGGAGATTTGGAACCCCCAAATTGAAGTTTAAAAAAATTAGCCCACAGTTGTTTATAAGTGCTGCACTGTAAGTAAATTCAAATGTCCACCATTAATTGGTTAAATAAAGTTGTGCTATATTATAGAATGGCTATTTATTTATTGAAAAAATTAATTCACATAGTTATACAATGGAAGATAATGCTTATTTTGCTTCTACTTGAGTGTTTTTCATGTTAAGATCATAAATTATCTTGCAATATTGACCACTCTTATGTTATCCTTGTTAAAATAACAATAACAACAGTAGTGGTTATGATGTGATTGTTACTTTGAGATATATAGCCCAAAGAAACAAGTGGAAAGAGCTAGGAAAGGATTCAAGTACTCCTGATACCGTTTCTTTCTCTTCATAGGTTGGATATTGAAAGGACTTTTTTTTTCTTCTGTCAGCTAGCCACAAATGATAAAGTAATTATCTTGTTTTATAAAACAAGAATGTGAAAATTATTTTCATTCATTAAGCTTAAAAATTAAAGATTGTATTTGAGAATAATCAGTGTGACTATGGTATACACACACACACATTATATAAGTACTATATACATGTTTTATATATATATACAAGTATATATATAAAATAACAACAAACCAAATAGATGTTTTAAATTGATTGGGATCAGATAGACATCAAAACAAATTATTTCAAAGCAGCCAGATATCTCAGCAACTGAACAGACTCTGTCCATTGAGTCAATATGATTTATTCATGTATCATAGTCTGTTGAGTAACATCTCTTTCAAAGCTTCATAAAATTTTCAATTAAATTAATTATTATATTAATAGATGTGGCACTATTGAAAGAGGGATGAGATGGTAGAGTTTATGCATCAGTTTATCAGGTAAGACATCTCTCAGAATAGTAATAGAATCTAATATTCTGAACTGTCTAGTTTATCAATAGTTGAATAAATTAAGCAACATCTGTGCAATGAATGATAGACATAACAAGTAATTAAAAACTGATTATGTTTTACAAAACAACTATCTTCTGTTTATACTTCCAGCATTTCCTTTGATGGGTTAGAAGAATAAATAGCAAAATATAATCTTAAATTATGGCTCTTTGATAGTAGGAAATGGATTTTAAAGAAACTATTCAGTTCTGTATTCTCTCCCATGTGGTCCATTCCTATGGGCCAGTAAGTCTGACACCTATAGGAAAACAATCTACTCATGGTAGTCAGCTGCCATGAATATGTGACTGTCTCACACTCTGAAAATCATTTGTGTAGCTCCATGGCATTTCTAAGGACCTATGAATCATATAGTGAACTGGAAGTGTACTGTTTCAAAATTGAGGCTATTTGACATTGCACCAGAATGACATTTGAGCTGAATGTTCTTTGCCCAGTGCCAAAAAGGTATAGAGGAAACTTTTCTCTCATTAATGTAAGGTTTCTTTACATGAATGGGAAAAAATGCTTTATCACACCTTTTCCATAGCTGAAATTTACTGCATTGTGATAAAAATTGAATAAAATAATCAACTCATTTTAGTATATTTTACCCATGTATGAGTTCAGTGTTCTGCAGATACACATGAAGTTCAAAAGTGAAACTTCCTGTGAAGCTTTCACATAGAAGCATCAATTATTTGTCTCTATTTCTAACCTTATAGTAGTATCTTTGAAGTCCTAAATGTAATTTTATATGTGTATTTTCTTATCAGTGCAGTTCATTCTTAACTAAGGAATTACTATTTTGACTTGTTAAATGTCACCAATGTGATAAAATCTTCTTTCATTTTATTACACATTTGTTATCATTTGATGTCCAAGATAGGCACTAAGTGAAAAGTAATGTTTATTGAACCTGAAGAAAGAACATGTCTAGTTCATTGGTCATGCTAGACAGTTCAGGAAACTTTTTGCCTGAATCGCTCCTCTCCTTGATTTCAATTCCCTCCCAGTTTTAGAGAACTTAAGGAAATTAATAGTAAAGGGTGACAGCAATGATGGTAAAACAATGTGTTGTTCTGAAGGCTTCCTCTCTAAACTGGCAAGTGACAACTGAAAAAAGTTTGGGACAGTTTTATTCAAACCTCGAGAAACTGTTAAAATAAATTCGTTGATCCTCTTTTTAGAGTAGATGAGACAAAAGCAAATATTAAAGATCCAAAAGATCCAGGCAACGAACATACCCAGTGTCATATTGAAAGAATGCCTTTTTTATTAATAACATACAATGTTGAAAGTTATAATAATTCAAGTTGTATTTCTGAGAATTACAGAAATCATAAAAAATATTAATATTTCTCTGCCCCTCTCCCCAGAAGTTTTGAAAGTTTATTATTTCATTAATTTGAGGTAACATTGGTTTACATAACCAGTGTTATATTATTCAGAAGTATAGGCCCACACCCCCTCTGATGTGCATCACACTCTACCCACCCCAGAGTACCCGTATAACTTCATAGAGCCCCCACCCCACTTTGTTTCCACCAACCCTCCTCCCCTGCCTCCCTGTTGGCCCCAGGTATTTTAAAGTTGAGGAAACTAACTCAGAGATGTTGAGTGGTTTGCCCTTGATACCATTAAGAGAGTGTGATATAACTTCCCAATCTACTGTTACATGCTGCACTGAAGTGCTTCTCAGTCATATCTGTGGACCAAATGTCCACTGCACAGTTGGATATTGTATTGTATGAGATGTCACTGCAAAAGTGTAAGAATGACAGACCTTAGGGGTGCATCCCCTGCCTTGTACTAGTTTACAAAAAAATGCAGCGAGGAGAGAATGTCTTTCTTAGCACTGAATTGGACACAGTACAGAGCCATGGTATTATTTATACCATTTATACCACTGTCCATAGGAAAAGTAAGAGCACATTCACATATGTTCTGGTAGAAAATTACTCAAGTGTTCTCTGTCACTCACCCAAACCACACTGTTTTTTTTTGTGAAAATTTTGAATTCATCATGTTTCATCTTTTTTCACTAACAAAGAAAACTTCCTCCACATATGCTCAATCTTTTGTTGAGCAACAGCTATACTCTAGAACTATTTTAAGTGCCTACAAGGAGAGGCTAGAGAGAAGGTATTTGTGTTTGCTTGTGTGATTGTGTGAAAGAGAAATATTAAAATAAAGGGAGAAATAAAAAAGCTTTTAATGAAAGCAGACATAGCTAAAATATGATTTATTATTTAATTAAATTAATAGGCGTGCTTTTGTTTGTGAAATACTCAAGAGTTACTTTTACATGTTAACTTCGCTAATCCCCAGAAAACCACAAGTCTGTCATTGTAGGTTAGTTTGCATTTCCTAGAATTATTAAACTTATTACATAAAATGAAATTTCTATTGTTTCTCCATCCAGTTGACTACAAATCAAAAGAAGCAGGGATATGTATATATTTTTCAACTCTTTTCACTGATTTGTTTGATTACATACTTGAGAGCATGAGACAATAGTAATAATAAAATTTTAATTATTATCATTTTAATACTCATAGTGGGTGAATGGTGCTGTGAAGGTCAATATTGCAGTATAGCCAAACCTATCTCTCTCATTCTGGTGTTTCAGTGACCACCTTAGTGATGTTACACTAAGGTGTTACAAAAGTTGGTGATTTCTGCTCTTTTTACAAGATGGCCTCAATTGTTTGGGGACAGTGCAAATGAAAAACACCTGGAAACTTCTTTCTTAAACACTAGTCATCGTGAACCACAACACCAACACAACATGACCACAAACAGAGCTAGAGAGCTTTTACTCATTTTGCTACATGGGATTCTGCAGTATTTTGCTCTCTAGCTATCCCCTTTAGTGGAAGATTTATGGGGTTATCTTTTTACAATAATGCCCCAGATTTCTCTATATGGCAGAAGTTTGTAGAGCTACGAGTTAGATTAAAGTCTCCCATTATTGGCTATATGACTTTGGCAATCTATTTAAATGTTAACATTTTTTTTTTTTTAGCCTATAAAATTGTTATATTTCTCTCGTGAGGGTGAAATGATGTAGTGAATAGAATTTTGTAAATTCTAACAATGGCTGACATTTAACCAATACTAACTATAGTTCTATCATATATTCATGTATTTAGTTATGGTACCTCCATGTGTCTGAGGAATGTCTGGTATCTGGTATCAGTTGTCAGTGTTATATTGCAGTTACTATAATGTGGTACTTAACAGGAAGAACAGCAATGAGCATTTAAGGTCAGTCCAACTTGTTTGTCCCAAATGTCTTCCACCATCAACAATGGAAGAGAAGTAGACTGTAAGTGTGGGATTTGGGCCCCTGCTGATGTCAGTCTATTCAAGTGTAGATGGTCAAGCCACTTAATAACACCTATATTAATTAAATTCATTATCTTCTTGACTCTACTGTAGTTCTATATAATATAGGGATTTGTTCTTACTTCCCTAGTGCTTTGCAAATGCTAGATTCTCAGAGAATAATTGTTTAATGAATATCTTTCTGTTTATCAGAAGACTGTGGAAACTAAATCATGTCTGAAATAAGTGGCATAAGTTGGTATATGTTGATTGATCATATTCTCCTGAATAATTTTAAAAGTTGTTAGTGAATACTTAATCTCTTTCCCAAATATTGCTTTCCCTCTCTTTTAGTTACATAATTAATCCAGATAATTTGAACATTTTAGCCACCTCTCTATAGAACATTACAGATAACTTTTAAAATAAGTTGTGATCCCCTCAAAATCTTTATAAGTTCTAATAATTTAATTTAACATTTATATTTTCTGGAATTTTACCTGTATACTTTAAAAGTACTTTCTAATTCCCACTTGCCTTGGAGGCCTTTGAGACCTCGTAACTAAAAGCAGAATTTATCATCTTCTCCCTCCAATTCATTCCCCCATAATTACTTATATGAAAGTTAAAAATAAGCACACTTCTAACACTGACCAAATTTTTTTTCCTTTGATAATGAAGTATTTTCTTTTGTGAAGTATATCTAGTCACATCTGTCATAAGAAAATAGACTTTATTGTCTTCAGCTGTGTCACTCCATATTTTCAATTTAGTCAAAAATCCTATGAATGCATTATCTTTTCTACATAGATCACTTAATATTACAGACAATATTATACTAGCTCCTGTATGGGTGAATCAAGCAAATTGAATGTTTACTGAGAAGATGGTCATAAAATATATCTATTTTATACCTTTAATTATATTTAAATCCTTTTCAATTGAAGTGGAGCATAAATTCACATTTTGTGACAGTCCATTGTGAAATCTCACTGGGCTTTTTCCAGCTAATGTTCTAAGCCACCTGTCTTGAAAGGGACTACTTAGAAAGGCAGAGCAGGGGAGGAGTAGTGAATGTGCAGCAGGTTTGGGGAGGAGAGACAAATAATCAAGTAAATGTCACCTGAGGTCTAAAGATTGCTGTCAGCATAAGATATTTTGGCTGTTGCTCCTATACACTAGATAGACTTGTTTCCCAAACTGACCTTGTTTGAAATGTCCAGTATAGAGAATTCATTCTGTGTGTAATTAAGGATTCTTACAGTGCTCTTCCCTACCATTATAAGGTGGTCAGCTTTAACGAGTATGCAGAAGTAGTCTCATTATATTTGGGGCTTCTAAAATAAGCTCCTATCTTAATCATTTGCTTCACCTTTATCAAAGCAATTAACATAAGAATAAAGGAGGTTAAATTAGACTTCAGGGCTTTGGTAAAAATAATTAATATCTTTTCACCAGTGGGGACAAGAAGTAGATAACAATTTTCATTATTTTATTTGAAAATGATTATCACAGAAGCAGCAGATTAGCGCAACGATAACCTATCCCAAATGTGGTATCCTTTAAATCTATGCACTGAAAGAGATTTTAATAGCACAAGGTAAAAATTTTTCAATTATTGGTGAACTGAGCTGTGAATAAAACTGAACTATTAAATACCAACAATTGCTTGAGTAGGATCAAAAATATAAGAAAAAATGACAAAGAAAAAAGGAAAACGTAAGTATACTCTGTCACTAGTCAGCTCTCTGTTCTAGATGATTGGAGACTGATTTGTATTTACATGTTTATTTTTGCATATCAAAGGCGGCATGTCCTGTAGCCTTTATGGTTTTCAGAATTCTAGAGATATAAATGCCAAGAGTTTAAAATGTATTGATTAATTGTTCAGTAAATTTGTAGCAATATGTAGTACATGTTTATTTCCTAGCTAGTAGTATAAATGTCATGTAACTCTTAAAAATTGGAATTTGGTCCATACCCTTCCCTTTATGGCCTGGTGACCATCTTAGCATGGTAGCTTCAGTTGTCATACTCAAAAATAATTAAACATTTGGGCCTCCCCAGTGGCGCAGCGGTTGAGTGCTGGGCTGCTAAGCTGCCTGCAGCCTCTGCAGCACCAGTTCAATCCCCGGCCTACTGGAGAGAGTCCTACATGGCATGTAGACCTCTCCTGCCGCGCCTGCTGTTCCCCTCAGCAGTGTATTTCGTCAGTCTGTCTGTTCTGCTCCCCGAACTGGCTCTGGTGAATTCTCTCACCCTTTGGTGCTACTGACTATACCCAGTGCTTGTATAACTAAATAAATAAATCTTTAAAAAAAAGAGTAGACTTATTTAAAAAAATAATTAAACATTTAGCTCTCTCAGAAAAGTCATTTTTAATTTTAACCCTAACCCACTGACAAAGTTGAATGATTTCCTTTCTCCCCCTACCACTTCCCTATAATGGAAGTTTACACTGCAGGATACACCCCTATTATTTGGGATTAGTTTGATTATTTGAAAACTTATAAACAAAATGTTCTGATGTTTATTTTTTAAGGAAGTTAGTCAAGTCTGTCAATATAGTTTTTTTTTAAGTTTTTTTTTCTTTCTTTTATAGAGGCATGTTTTATTTATTTGTTTGTTTGTTTGTTTTGTTTATACATGCACTGGGTACAGTCAGAAGCGTGGGAGGGTGAGAGAATTCACCAGAGCCAGAGCGGGGAGCAGAGCAGGCAGAAGGACCGAAGTACACTGCTGAGGGGAGCAGCGGGCAACAGGAGAGGTCTGCGCACCATGTGGGACCCTCCTCCGGTGGCCTGGGAGCAGCCGGGGATCGAACCGGCGCCGCAGAGGCCGCAGGCAGCTTCGCAACCCAGCGCTCAACCGCTGCGCCACCGGGGAGGCCCTGTCAATATAGTTTTAATTCAACATGTAGGGAGTAATAGCTAAATTTCAGCCCAATCTATTTCTCTGGTCCCATATAATGACTTCCTTGGGAGAAAAATAATAAATTCAGATGTTCTTAAGTTGAACACGCTCATTTTGGTCAGAGTGAAGGGAATTTTTGCTAATGCATTTGTAAGAATATTTATTCCCGTAAGCCAGTCTAAGTATCCTAACTTCTAAAAGTTTTTACTTTTCTTCTTTCTAATCTCTTACAGAAAAAAATTTTCTCTTAAAGAAAATTTAATAGCTTTCAAAAATAATAAAATGTCATGTTATTTTAGACATTGAACATGTCATTTCATAAATTAAACTAACATTTCACTTTTTCGCTAATCCTTCAGATGTAGTTTTGATTGCATTTAACTACGAGTTAAAATACTAAATTGAATTGGGTATAGTGTTTTAAAACAATTAATATATTCTTAGTAAAAAGTTATTGTTAATATGTTTCATGGTTGGTTGACTAGAAATTATCTCTAGTTCCATATTTTCAAAATCAATGCACTGTGGGTGGGATGGTAAATTCACTAATTTAGGTCATATTAACCACTGACCTAGACCTACTTACCTAAATGCTCCTGCCTGTCCAGGCTTGAGGCAGATCTCAGCACAGGGGAATTTCCATTTTTAAACTGGCACTAAGGGATTGTTGGGGATGCTGGATTTTTAGTGGTAAGACCAGGAAAATCCCAAGCCAGCAGTAACAGTGAATCACCCTACGTGCTCACCACACAGTGTATTTCAAATGAATCTAGTTTGTGAGCCATTAGATGCCCCATGAGAACATGATTTCTGTGTTTAACATGTAGATTCAGCCATTGATGACTGAGATAAAGGATTTTGCTTAATGAAAGCGACAGATGGTATAGAGTCCCATGATAATGTTAACATGACAGCAACAATGGTAACCATTTTATTGATCAAAAGACAATCTTTGAAAGCCTTAGACAGATATGACTTGGTCTGAAACCTTTCTGGATATCTAGGGCAGAATTCACCTTTCCTTCCTTTTTTATTCCCAGTAAAAAGTAACTTCTTGTTTATAAAATAAGTAATTATTTTATCATTTGTGGCTTGTTAAAAAAAAGAAAAAAGGTTTTTTTCCTATACTTAGCCTATGATGAGAGAGAGCAATGGGTGTCAGGAATACCTGAGTGCTTTTCCAAAGTACCTACACCAGAGTTTATATAGTGTTTGTAAACTTCACCATTCCTCTCCTACTAAACTGTAAGCTTCTTTAAGAGAATAACTTCTTTTATTTATCTTCTTACCCCAAGCATCTAATGTTTGTATTTTCTACCTTCAAAATAATACAATAAAATGCATGGTATTTATTATCCCTATTTTATTGATGAGGAACACAAAGATCCAAGATGTTATGTAACAAGCATTAGAAAACAATGTTAATAAATGATGAAATCAAAGATGGAAAATCAGATCTGCCTAATTGCAAACCCATTCATTCACTTTCCATTTCTCTGTATTAAATAATGCTAGACCACATTGTTATATCAAAACTGTCCTTTCAGGGAGGAGATTAGGAATCAGCAATATGAATGAAGCTGTGTTAGTCTTGTGATAGTCACTGATTAAGGTTTTCTGGTAATCTCCATAATAGGTTTTATAGATAATTGCTGTGGAAAAGTGACTAAATATAAAATATAATCAGTGCTGATATGTTTAGACAGGAAAATTAGAATATGTGCTACAGTCAGAAATAAAGCAAAAAGGTCTCTTTGCTTGTATAATCAATAAACTTTTAGGGGAGACACAATGAAGCAGCCCTACCTTAAGAAATTCTTTCTTATAACCTTAACTTACTGTGTCCTCTTTCCCTCTCCTGAATCTCTTCCTTTACATCACCTTTTAACTTATTACTGAGAACTGAAGATAATAAAATGTATCAATAAAGTATAGTAAGACAGCATAGGTCTACAAAAAAGAACATATTTATACTAGTACCTCTTCTTTTACAAAGTGATGAACTAATAAATAAACAAAAAAGGAGTTTCCCAGCTGTTTGGATAACATTTGTAGACAAAGTTTGATAATTATTAGATTTGGCATATTGTCATGATACAAATGCTGCAACTTGGGCAAACTGAGGATATTTGCAGGAAACTAACCATCTGAAAATAAATATGTATAATGATTTAAGTATGTAGCATGAAGACAAATAATGACCCATTTAATAGGGTCCTCCATGCAGATGTGGTAGGGACTTTAAAGACATCACAACATATTTTCCAAGAATTAAATGTTTAATATTTCAGATCTCAGTGCAAAAGGAAATAGAGAACTGAACATGTATTGAGTAAATACGTGCTTTGTGTACCTAATAGTGTGGACATTCTATGTGCAAGGCATTGTATTCTAGGATTGTATAAAAGAAAATTATGATCAGATGAAATGTGATAATATTTTCATTTGCTGTATTTTACATTTTGAGAAAAAATTGATTATATATAAAATATGTTATAACAAAATAATTGAAAATGGTCAAAAAAATCAAAGTTACTGGAATTCCTTTTTATAAGTAGCAAGGCATATGGAATCTTAGAAAGTATGCTATACTGATTTTATTAAACCCATTTTTGCATATTAAGTAACGCTGACAAATATGTACATTTTCAGCATTTTAACTTAAATATCTGATTTCAGCAATTTAGCATAAGTCTTCATGCCTTACTTTTTTACATATTAGGAAAATAACAACTTTTTTATATTCATCTATCTTTACATGGTGTGGATAATACATGAACTTGAGCAATTCTGAGAAGCTTAATGTTTTTCTTAGTCAAATTCTACAATAAGCCTGGAAGAAATAAAAATTACATCCTGTTTAGCTCCTACTGTTAAACTAGTAAAAATAAATAGGTAATACAGTAATCAGTAAAAGTAGACTAATAATTGAACATACAAAGGTCAAATGATGGACTTACACCCCAGGAAATGAACATCTGTTAAGTACAAGTGCATCCCACTATTGAAAGCTATATTCCATGATATAGTTCCACAATGTTTTTTTTTTTAGCTTTGTTCTTTTTCTTCAAAATTGAATATGCTACTAGCTTGTTTAAATTCAGTCTTTATTTATCATTTAATATATCAGTATTATATTTATAACTAACATAAAAATGCACAAAGAGCATAAAATACTCAAATGTGAGATGCCTGTATAATAGGAGAATCAAAGATTGCCTGAACCTAAGCCATCAATAACAAGTGAGCTTTTGAAATTCTGAATATTTCAAAATAGTTTTTCAATTTAATATAATAAATATCAAATGCTTACATATTTATGCATCAAGCGCATTGTAAGGGTTTGGTATATGGCATCCAGTTAATCCTCATAACTGGCTAGAAGTTTGGTTCTATTACTACCTCTTTTTGAAATGAGAAAATTGACTTACTAAGCTAGTGCACAGGAGATCCCATGTAGTGCTTCCATAGCCCCTATTTTTAGCCACATCACACTATCACAGAGAAGTCCAAAGAAATATAATAAAAATTGGGCCTTCGTGGTGGTGCAAGGGGTTAAGACGCAGCACTATGAAGCTGTTAGCAGCCTCTGTAGCATGAGTTCATCCCTGGGTGACCAGGGAGCTACCCACATGGTGCAGCAGACCTCTCTTGTCTCTCCCGCTGCTCCCCTCAGCAGTGTATTTCAGTAGATCCACCTGTTCTGCTCCTCAGTCTCTCTCTGGTGAATCCTCTCACTCCCACACACACACCTCTAACTCTACCCCAGTTCTTGTATGCATAAATAAATAAATCTTTAAAAAAAGAAATATAATAAAATTTAAACTTAACGCCTTGAGAGAGACTTCAGAGGACTTAGGAGAGAGAATGTAAAGAGCTTTGCAATACTTTGTAGTTTAGTATTACGTGCAGTTCAGGAGTTCAGAGTTTTACAGTTTAATGTGGAAAGAAAGAGAGAAAATAAATGATACATACACATCACATGCAGTATTGTATCTGATTAGACAAATCAAGGGAGGTCCTGAGTGAAGAAAGCATTTTGAAAAGTAAAATTGGTGGAATGGAAAAAACATTCCAAGGTTCAGAGGTAGAAAAGTCTGCTGTTTTTATATGGCAGGGAAGTAAGTAATTTCAAACAAAGAACACTTGTGGAAGTTAGAGAGGAAGGTAAGACTTGGAATCAGAGTTAGGGCCTTTTTATAAAGAATTTGATATGCTAGGTGAAAGAATCTGAACTTATTTGAATAAGTTATTGGAGACACTGTGATGATAATGTTTAGAAGGAGAGATTGGAACACTTTGCTTATTAACTGAACAGGCTGTATAAGAACTATATACTTAAAGAATATAAATATATTCTCAAAAGGGAAATGTTTAGCTTAAAACTTGAATTATGTACTTCATTCTACCAGGGAGAAGAATTGTGTATTTCAGTTATGTCCCACTCAAATGGACAATGTATTTTTCTCCTCATTTTCTAAATAACTCTTCATATGCTTGTAAATAGTTAATCATTCTGTACCAACTTTTATCATGCCAAAGAAAATCCAGTATGATAATATCCAAAATAACTTATTTTGTATCTTATAAATATTTTCCAAGTGTCTTTAGTTTCTTTCCAATCATCCTAAATAAGGAACTTAGATATTATATAGCACATTCATGAGAACTAAATTTATTGTCAGTTAGTGACTGGAAGTATTTGATAATATGCCAAATTATACCAAATTCTTCCTTTTTGCATTTACCAGTATTGACTTACAGCATTGACACTGTAGGGAGAGATTCAGGGTAGAAATTCAGGAAATACTTGGTCAGATGGTTCTCCTGAAACAGTCCTTTGTGGAGAGATGACCATGTTGAGAGTGGGGGTGGGGGTCCTGCTTTTTTTGTTTGTTTGTTTTACCAATTAAAAATGTGGATTTTTTCAATAAGGTACATAATACTTACCTATGAGGTCAACCAGACAAAAAGATATGTTCTCTCATTCTTGGACAAGTCATGCCCTATTATCATGCCTGGAGATTAATAACAGATATACTGATACTATTTTCATTAATCACATCAAAACCTAATTTAAGTCCACTCTGACAGCAAATATCTTTTTTTCATTAGTGTCTGTATCATTATTTTACTTGTCTCTACTTAAAAAAAACCCTGAAAGTAATCTTTTTTGGCGTTTAGTTGATTTTCAACTCATTTTAACATATCATCCATTAATTTGTTGAATACCAAATCCTTTGAGTTCATATTAGCTTATGCCCACTTATTTGTATCTAGAATCATACACAAGCTATCTTAACCCCAGTGACTCAAATGAATAAAAGTCTGGTAGACTCATAGCAACAAATTGACTTCTCCCCTTTTCTTTTACTTTTACTTTGCCTTTCCTTACTTCATTTTGAAAATTTTTTCAACTAGTTATTCTCTCATTGGTACAATAATACTAGTAGTACATTCAGTACAATACTGTGTGATTACTCATCCTTATTATATATGATTGTATTTTCATCCCAAGAATAGACTTGGATATATTCTAGTGTATTTGAGAAGAATAATCTGTAATGTGAAAAAAGACTACTTTCTTTTATAGCACTTGTGTGACACTATTGAGCATTATGCTTCCTAGTGACGAAAAATGATTATGTATGATTCATATTATTTAGGATTACATTTATAAGAAACAGAATTAAAATTTATAGTAATTGAATATTATTTTTACTTCATTTTCTCTCACCATAAGGTGTGTCTTTCTTATGTTTGGGCAATGTGATTGTCATATATATACAAATTTTGTTGTTTCTATTCCCAGTGAGAAAGAAAGCAAATTTTATTTATCTTTTTAATTAATTAATTTTAATAATACTTTATTCTTTTACTTGTGGTAACAGTACAATTCTCCCCATCAGGTATTGCCACCATAAGGTACCCATCACAAACTCACCCCCAGTCCACCACCATAATCCTTTGTGCTTCCTTCTCCTAACCACCCACAACTCCCATCTCCTTGTTTAAGTTCTGTAGTCATCTTTCAAGGATTAATTATTTTTGATATATAGTTTTGTGAGATCTTATTTTCAATAGGACATCTCTAAAAAGATTTTGTTATGCTTAAAAGATGTAATAAGATAATTGAAACTTTGTCATGAATAAGTTAATCTTATATCTTTAGTTATATAATACCAGCTTCTGATGCCCACTTTTTGGAACATTGGTCCCTTTCTAAAAGTCAAATCTCATATGCCATGGGGCTATGGACGGCTGTTTTGTCACTGTAGCATCTCTAACAGTTGTTATGGAGAATGTGGCAGGTGCTGTTTCCCAAGTATACTCTTATTTATTCTATGAACAAAATATTGGAATCACAGGTAGGAAATAAAAACTGTTGTAAATCTGTAAGTTATATAAAATTTATGTGAAAAACTCAGGGCTCTCTTTCAAATAACTCTTCTTTGTAACAACTTACTGTAGAATAAAAATATGTACCTTATTTACATTGATTTATGGAGCCTTATTTTGACAAATATGTAAGGAAATTTATCGATAAAACTTGGAACTAAAAGTAAAAATCCTAATAGTGATGTCAATTAATTGTATTATAATTTAATCTTAAACTTTCATCTTTATAATAATACATGCTATCATGGCCAATTTGAGCAGGCAATTTTAATTTACATCTATTGGTTAAAAGCTTTAGCTATTGTTTATGCATAATAAGAATTCTGACTTTCAAAAATTGGTTTAAAATTTTTGGATCAGCTCTTTAAAAACACATATTGTTGATAAATGTAGACACACTTGTGAACTTTACCATTTCTGCATTTTTGACCAGAAGCCAACAGAGTCTATTTCCATGTTTATTTACTCTGTTTTAGTGTGTTATGTCAGTTGACAGTATTCAGGGCTTGTGTTGATGTAAAATGCCATAAAACAAGGAAAAGAGGCTATAGAGCTGTCAGGGAGCCTCAACCCTGCAGAACAGCAGACTTAAGAAAAGAAAAGCATTTGTAGAAAGATTCAGTGTTAGTCTTTGGAAATTGACTTTAAATGCAAATTGGCCCTAACTTCACAGTCTCTGGAACAAAAGGGAGGGAAAGGAAGGAACCACCAAAAAGACTGAATGCTCTTTTAGGCATAGCTGTTTTCATGAAGACAAAAATAGGATCCCATTTGTTCATTCACAATAGATGCTCAGACTCAACATTCTACCATCCCCATGTTTTATTGGCTCCTTCAGTGCTCCCAGAAGGGTCACCTCATTCTAACTCATCTTAATGTTTCCCCTCCTTCTTACACAGGAAAGTCTTCCAACCCTCCTCCTCACTTTGTAGGGTTACAGGAAAGACTTCCTGTGAAGCTAATCTCTTCTGTTACTTTGGTACCTTCATGCTGATGAAATACTGTTATGTTTTACACAAGTTTGAATTGCTACTGTCTCCTGCTGACTCATCATGCACTGTAGCCAGGAACCTGTTCTAAATCCCTGCTACAAATCCTTGGTCTCTCCTAATTGACTTTGTGAATAAAAATGAATTCTAGAATCCCTAGGTCAGAGGATCAAAGGAACAAACCGAAAGGGGAATATCATTTTTTATTTTTGTCCTGCTATGTTCAGATACCCTTAAACATTATCTACATTTAAAGAACATATATATTTTTCTACTTTTCTTCATATTTTTTTATTTTTAAGAAAACAATGTGAGGTATTATTTAATGAAGTCATTTGAAAACACCATATCATTATGATCATTAATGACTTCAAATAAGCATGGAGAGAACCTCTCTGATGATCACATTTGAATGGACAACTTAAATCAATGCTTAATATTGATTTTTCTTTTTGACAACACATATCAATAGGAACATTTTATTGTGAGATATGTAGTAAATTAATTGTGAGAGCAGAGAGGTAATTAGGGGTAGGTGGTATCAATTTTTGACAGTTTTGACATTACTGACCCTTTTGAAGGAAAAAAAAATCTTTACATAGACCCTAATTGAAGGTGAATCCAGGTGTCACCTTGATACATCCTTTGCTAAAGAAGATTTTTGAATTTGAGATCACCATAAATCCACACATAGTTGTAAGGAACAATACAGAGAGATCCGTGGGTGCCCTGCAGTGCTGGTTTGGGGTGGCAGCCTACAATATTCTACAACAGGATATTTACACTGATTCAGCAAAGATGCAGAGAATTTTTGTCACTACAAGGATCTGACTACAAAAGAACAATTAAATAGATTTTGAAGAAAATCATCTGTTATTTTTTTTAAAGATTTATTTATACAAGAGCTGGGGTACAGGCTAGAGTCACGGGAGGGTGAGAAGATTCATCAGAGACAGAGTGGGGAGCAGAACAGGCAGACAGACTGAAAGCACTGCTGCGCGGAGCAGCAGGCGAGACAGGAGAGGTCTACCTTGCCATATGGGATTCTCCCTGGCCAGCCAGGAATTGAACCGGCGCTGCAGAGGCTGTGGACATCTTCAAAGCGCTGCACTCAACCCGCTGCACCACCAGGGAAGCCCAATCATCTATGTTATTTAAAACAAAATAGTCTTATATATGCACAAATTAACAGGAGTTTACTGGAGAAATGATTTGACCAGAAGTCAATGAGTTTGAATTCCAGTCTCAGCTCATCCATTGCATCCATTTTGATCACATTTGAGGAGCCACAGTTGCATGTGCCTTCATTTATTATTGAAGGGACTTTATCTAAATCAGTGATAATCAACTAAGGTGAGAGTAAGTGATGTCTCCTTCATTCATGAAGATTTGTCAGAATCTTGAGTTGGAGGGGCTTCTGATAGAGCCTCACTCCCCCTTCTCCTCAGTCCCCACCTCTACCATGTGCAGATTCTGGTTTTCCCTCAGACCTCTAGGATTTGACTTCATCCTCCACCGAGGATTGCTTATGAAAACAATGAAATATGTCTACTAGTGATTTGTAGATACAGTTTTTCCAGCTACTAGCTCCAAACTTCTCTAAGATACTTGTCAACTTTAAATAACATTAAGAAAAAAAATTCTACAAGGGACATTGGAAATCTTTCTGCTTTATAACTCCCAAGTGATAAAAATAGAAGTGATAGAAAAAGTATTTAATCTGCTAGCCCACTTCACATTTGTTTAAGAAGAAGGTCTTCTCCCAGAAGGATGTTGGAGTGAGGGAATATGAGGAAATGCAGTTCTTATTAGGAATAATCATACTGAAATTCTATCAGATCCTACAGAAAAAGTCACTCAGCATACGCATGTGACCCCGTCTGATAACTAACTTATAGTTTTTTCTTCTATTTTAGAAGTAGATAGTTTTTCTGTAACTTTGATGGTCTATCTCCAAAACAGATTTACTATAAAATTATAGCATAAAAAGATGCTATTATTTTTTTATTATTGTAATTTCTGTCTTTAAATAATTCTTTGCAGGACTCCATTTTTATTATTATTAAACCTCCTTAGTTTTATAGTTCTTGTTAATACTAACCCTGATTATGGCAGATGCAAATTACCAATATGGCGCTTTCCTTAAGGAGCCAAAACATATGGCAAAAGGAAAAAGAGAAAAAATCTAGGATTTCAAAATATACCTAATTCATATTGAAATGTTAAAAAAAAAAAAAAGACATGAGTCTAAACTGAGAACCAAACAAAGAGGCAAGGAAAAGAGAAGGAAATAAAGGTTTTCTATATGCTGTAAGGGATGATGTATGAAAGAAAAATTGAAGAAAACCAGAAACAATAATAGATGTGTTTTCCAAAATGACAGCTAAATGAGATTTTTGGACCCATACTAGAGTGAGCCAAGTCAGGGAGGTAAATCATGGAGGGATGGGAAGAGAAAAGTATTGGTCCATGTGTCATCTTCCAGGTTTAAAATAACTCAAAAATAAAAATTCCTTACCTCAATAGAGGATTATTTCTGGCACATTTGATTGCAATTTAAGAGACCTTCAGAGCCAGAGGAAGGCAGTATAGACCTGGGTACCCACATTCAATAAGGTCCTCTGTTTCATAAGACAAGTGACACAGCTGTCCTAGGAGATAAATTGTTAGTTCTCCAGTAATGTACTGAGGAAGGTCTAAGTGAAGGAGCCCCAGAGATTGTGAAGCAGATCAGCTCTGTGCATGAGAGAGTCCAGGGATGACTCATAGGCAGTGGAGGAAATGTGTCCAATTTATGGACCAGGTTCAGAGTGGTACATGTGACAAATCATTTGGTATTAATGATACAGTGATATCACAGAGGACAAGAAGCATAGCCAGCTACCACTGAATTAAGGAACTGATTTGTATTAACCCTGTGTATGAATCTGGATTTAAGAGCCTTGTGGTGCCAGCTGCTAAATTCTTTATATAATTTCATTCCTAAATAAGTGCCAAATTCAGGAGTCCTTGGGATTTGTTGATTTTTTTTTAACCAATCCTGATCCATATAAAAATATGTCTACCATATCCAACCAACATCATCATACTACTCTATATCAATAAAACAGAAAAGATAATATGGATCATTAGCAGAAAAGAGTTGGGGAAAAGTTACAAAGAATTGGTAAAACTTAAATATATATCATTACCAATATTTCAATAAAGGGTGAAACAAAATTGTTCTGGTATCATCCATGAAAATTTTAGATAATTTATATTAGAAGGATAGCGGCAGATAAGGATGGATGGATAGATAGATGGATGGATAGATGGATGGATGAATGGATGATAAAGTGGCTGTGTGTATTGAAAGAATAGGTAACGGAGTCTATTCTCTAAAGTAACTTGAAAGTGTTGTGAAAGGAAAACATACAAAGGAAAAACCAGAAACCACATATGGGATTAGCAAAGTTGAGCATGGACCTGAACACATTGTGAGGAGGAAGAGCTATTAAGGAGGTTGTCAGACTAGACAGATGATCCATTACCAGTGGAAACTCAGAAGCTCGAAACAATTAGCTGGTTCCAAGAGCCTCTCAGGCAGGGACATAGCTCTGAGTGCCTGGAGAGACGATTCAAACCCATGTAGAAAAGGGTATTGCTTCCTACACAATGATCATGAGAACATCACCAGGCCCAAACCACAAACTTGTCTTGTGAACAATGAAGCAACTTGTTAAATTTAAGATAATCCTAGCTGTAGTCAACCTTCAGCTCGGAGTACTTAAGGGTACAAATTTCTTTAACAGTGATAATTGTGCTAGACTTTTATTATCAAAATGAATGAAAAGGAAGTCATTACAGGTATTATAGGGAGGAGGAGACCTGATATCATTGCTTTTAGAAATGGTATTTTTCCATGTTTTATGCCACCATTATCCCTAACAAATTTATCAGAAACAACATAATAAATTGTTTAAGAATATAGACTGAACACAAACTGCTATGTTAGATTCTTGTCTCTACTTTCTTATTAGCTATGTGGCCTTAAATAATTTATTTAATATTTTGGGGCCTCCGTTTCCTCCTTCTTAAGGTAGAGATAAAAATAACACTTCAGAGTGTCACAAAATTTAAGTGAGTTTTTATATGTGAAGCACTTTGACAGTACCTGGCACAAAGCAAGTACTACCTCCCCCAGCATATCTTCCTTATCTTTTTCACTTCCTTCTGTTAACCCTCTCAGTTCCGTGGGGATGAATTGGAAGTCACATATTTACTATGTATGGGGAAAGATGAATGAGGGATGGTTACATACTGCAGGAGAGGGGAGGGAAAAAGGGCTTCCGGAGCATCCTGGCTAGTACTCACTAATATGAATAGGAATTTGCTCTGGTGACACTCAGAAATGAGAACCATGAAGCACAGGACAAGGTTGAGAATATTTTTAATGAAAGAAAAAGAAAGAAAGAAGTAACTACAGTATATAGAGACTTTATAGCTAGGAGCTACTAAAAGAGGTGCTCTTTAGTACTCATTATAATTTTCAAGTACTTTGTGAATTTTCCTACTTGTGCCACTTACCTCCTCCTGGAATTCTTTGCCACAGGGTCAGTTTCCATTAACTGGCCTTATGCCCAGCTTTCAAATCCTGGAACCAACGTGCATTTATTTCCTGCTACAGGGATTTGGTAAAAGCTACTTTTCATAAAAGCCATTTTTTTTAATTTTTAAAAATATTTTATTTTATATAATTCTTATAAATCATTTTTTCACTTTTGCACAATGTATACATTTTCATTTTGGTTATATTCCCTATACAGTTGCACCCCCCCCTTATTTTGACCCTAATCCTTCCTCTCCCCCCCCAACCCCCACAGTGTGTCTCTGGTTTACAGTTGCATGTTGATTTTGATTTTTACTTTGTGTTAATTAGTCTTTTTCCTGGTCCCTTATTTAGGTTTTCTAAATTCCTGCAATGAGTGAGACCATCCGGTATTTTTCTTTTTCTTTCTGACTTATTTCGCTGAGCATGATCCCTTTTAGCTCCATCCATGTTGCTGCAAACTGCATGTGTTTATCTTTTTTGATTGCTGAGTAATATTCCATTGTCTGTATGTACCACATCTTCTTGATCTAGTCATCTATTTTTTGGGCATTTGGGTTGTTTGCATAGCTTCACTATTTACTATTGTAAATATTGCTGCTATAAACGTAGAGGTGCAGGTGCCCTTTGGAATTAATGTTTCTGTCTCATTTGGGTAAATACCTAGGAGTGGAATTGCTGGATCATATGGAAGCTCTATGTTTAGTAAGTCAAGAAATCTCCACATAGCTCTCCATAGTTGTTGGACCAGTTTGTACTCCCACCAGCAGTGCAAGAGAATTCCTTTTTCTCCACAACCTTGCCAACATTTGTTGTTGCTAGTTTTTTTAATATGTGCCATTCTCACTGGTGTAAGATAGTATCTCATTGTAGTTTTGATTTGCATTTCCCTGATTACAAGTGATGTTGAACATTTTTTCATATGCCTGTTGGCCATTTACATTTCCACTTTGGAGAAGTTTCTTTTTAGCTCTTCTGCCCATTTTTTGACTGGATTAAAGCCATTTTTTATTGGCACTATTTGTCTTATTAGACTACAAACCCTTTGAGACAAAAATCCTGTTATCATCACCATTTATTATTTTCAAACTTCACCTGTCTGCTTCCTGTACCCAATCTCAACCCCTTCTACAGTATGTACACCAAAAATGTTTGCTGAAATATAATTGAATCCTAAATCTATATGTGCAAAGAATTTTATTCCCTGATAAAACTTCCAGAGAAACTTTTTAGAAACCCCAGTAGACCCAGTGTAAAGATAGTGACAGCTGATCAACAGTGATTTAAATAACATATTAAGTGTTTAAGTAATGGCTTTCTTAGGTTATTAATTAGTGAAGATAAATATATATTATCTTCTCTGTTGCATTGCTTTGGTACTCTGTGAATTCTGCCCCCCACCCACATTTTTAATTGTACATAGGAAAGCACAGCTTGTTGCTGGTTCATCTATTTGGCATTTGAAATGCTGAATTACTTTGCCTTGCATTTGTGTCTGTATTGTCTAGGCTGTCCCTTGTCCCCTCAGGTCATCACACCATAATCTTAAACACAGCATGTGCCTTGTGGCCCAGATGTTTTCCAAGAGGGAGTGTTGCAGCCAAGAAAAGCAAGATAGTGTCTTGAATACCCAGAGGGGTTGATAGGACTAAGAAAGCAACTGTGCAGCCAAGTGTATAGCTGTCCAAGAAAAAGTGAGCCTATTATTTGTATAGTTGAAGTTTTTTGTGATCAAATAGTAGAATTTAAAAAAAAAATTTTATGATAAGATCTTTCACTTTACTGATCCTCATAATATCTGCTTTTCCTAGCGTGGACCCGGGCATTCGGTCATCTGTAGATAAAACTAGGTTTATAACAAAGTAAGAGAAACATAAAGGAAGAGTTCATGGGCTTGCATTGTTTCATATTGCTTCATTCCATAAATGTGGCATGCTATAAATTATCCTCTTTCTTAGTGCTTGCAAGTAACAGAAAGAATGAACAAAGATTGCTTCTAGAGCTATGCTCAGATGGTGACAATATGAAAAAATTGTTCTCTTGTTCATGTCTTTATCCTTGACAAGGTTTGCTTTTGTATTTTTATGGTGAGCAGGGATATCTGCAATTGTGTGTGATTTTTTTTTCTTAATAGCTAAGTTATATCGTTTTAGGGTGAGGAGCCCTGATGGATTACAAATCTATTAAAAAAGAAACAATGTGGTAGTGTTACATCTTTATTTTCATATTCTCTTATTCACCAGTTCATCTCTTTTTCTTAACTGTTAGTGAAGGTCCTGGTCTTGAATATTAAAGAAATGTAAGACTCTATGTAATGTCGTGATAATGGCTTGGTGAATCTTCATCCTACATCTTGTCTCTAAAAATGCTTTGGCATCTGTCTTAAGCATAATAACTTGAATTATATCATTGTCTGGCTTAGTCTAGGAGAAAGCAATAAACAGGAAGCCACTTTGCTTTCTGGGGTCTATCTGGGACTTTAGGTCTGTCTTAGAAAAGTGGTTTAAGATGCCCATAACCTTCCTCAAGCCAACTTGGAAACAGCCTCAACTTCCCGATCCTGAATATAGTATGACCTTGAATGAATCAGGCTCCAATGGAGTTGCCTCATGAATCCTGCTTTAGATCCCAGTGCTCCTCATTTTCTTTCAAAGTGTCTGAATCCCTGTTTATTTCAAATGAAATCCTATTGTTTTGGTTTGAATCAATACAATCAGATTTCTTCTTGTTGAAGTAATTATGGGACCCCAGGAACCCATAATTCCATTGTCCCTGTGTTGCACTTGCCCTCTATAGCAGCCTCTGTGGCAACAGTAATGACTCCTGACCCTCCCCCCACACACACAGCAGTGAGAGTGTCTGCTCTACTCCAGCCAGACTGGACCACTGTACTTGTCAATTTAACATGGCAGCACTGTTGGGCAGCATGCACAATGAGGACAGCAGAGGTCCAGAGGTCAGATTGCTTTTTGCCTTGTGTCTTCTGCTTCATTGCCAGGAAGATATTGCCCCTCTTACTGCAGGACATTTAAACCAACATTTTAGGTTCTACTTGATTTTCTTCAAGTTCTAAAGTTATATTATTACTAAATAATATGTGAAGATGAGCCAGGGCTCAAAGGATTAAGCCACTACCTATTAATTATATTAACTATTAATATCCAGATTAGGAGCAACTTCATGTTGTTTCAATTCCATGTCAAAAAGCCCAGGGAGGTATACACAATGACCCCTTTTTAATGTTTGAGTAACAATAAAACCTGTGAAAAATGAGGGCTCTTGGTACTTAAGCTTGAGGCAGTCACCATAAAAGATTTTCACTTATATTCCCAGGAGAAGTGTCTGACTATGCCTTTAAAAATTACATGGAAATGTAGGAATTATGGTGTCTTCACCTGTCCCTATATTAATTATTATTAAGCATAAACCCTTCCATCCCCCAAGAAAAATACAATCCAAAACATCATTCATACAATTTAAAAGGTGACATGAAGATTCTTTTTTGAAGATTCTTTCCATCATTCTACTCAGCCTCGTGCTCCATGTCATTTCACTCTATTGAAAATATTCCCTGAATCATAACTATTTGCCCAGGATTTCATTTCAACACTTGCATTGAACATGCTATTGTGAAACACAGAATCTGAAAATGGTCTAAGGCTCCTATTGCAGCCACCAATTTTTTACAGACCAGAGATAAAGATATTCATGTTATAATGTTGAACAGTTTCTTAAAAGTAGTTATGTACTTTTGTTTAACTGATGCATACTTTGGGGGAAAAGATCATTTCTAAATAGTAAGATTATGCAAAATTTAGTTAAGGAATAATTGCAAAGTCAGAATTGTTGGTGTGATTCATTTGTAAAATTATTTTTTCCTATTTGATATCAAGTTAGGTACTAAAGAATACTTCAGTGCCGTCCTTCTGTTAGCCTTTTTTGCTAATGGTTAGGCTGCTTTCTGCCTTATAATTAAAAATAAGTGATTTGAATACTGTTTTCTCTAAAGAAAAATGATACTGATTTATTCACATGATCATCACGTTCAGAGCTAGTGGCAAAATACCTTTATTGACCATCCTCTGTATACATAGCAATGTTCTAAGACCAGCCAACCTTTGAGTACTTATTTTCTATTTCGCCTTCTTTATTTTCACAATTTAATTAGCCTCCAAAGCCTACTTCTAATATGCATAATGACTTTAAGTATTTTCTAAATTCAATTGGGTAGCTATTTGTTTGTTTGGGTTTTTTTTAAGTGTTCTCAGGAAAGGGTCAGCACCACCTATTACATATATACTATGAGAATTCAGCGCAGTTGGCTGCTGGCAACAGAAGTAAAGATTTATTCTGTGTAGCTATTTTCTAGCCTGTTGGATGCCAGCCAGTTGCCTAATGGATCATGAGTGAGTCAGTTTCATTCAGCCTCTTAGCAAAGTCAATTTGTCCAGCAGCACACGATTTTCTGTCATGTAGGGCCTTCGCCTGGCACTGCTGTGACAAGCACAGTCTAACTGTTTCTGCATCTCTAGATTGCAGCTGGTTTTGGCTCCTGAAAGCTGGTCTACAAATTCAAACTCCCCTCTACAGAAGAAAAATGGTATAATCAAAGCTTCCTGGAAAAATTAGTCAAACTCTACAATTCGTTTATATTCAAATGTGGGTCACAGAACAAAAATTTGTTAGGCTAATGTTTGCACGTGCAATGAAAATCAGCATTTGCCTTTTGAGTGCTTCAGGTCCAATTGCTCTTTCTACTTGAAGTTGCAGAAAAATAATGAAAGCAGGGTACATCTGGAAGGGAGTAAATAACATTTGGCAATAAACCTGAGTCACAGCCTAGTGACGAAGATGCAGTGTGACTCCTTTAAAGGAAACCTACCCAGTGTTTGGGATACAAGGCAGTGACTGGCAGGAGGTGAGATAAGTATTCCGTCCCTTCTCTCTTTCCTCCGAGATCACCATGTGTGGAGTTCTCCACCAGGGGTCATTCCTAAGTCCAGTTAGGGAACTAGAAAGGCAACCACCACTTGTCAGGGTTTTAAAATACAAGCAAATCGCCATATTCCTTGTGGAGAGAGCCCTGTCACCAAGAGCTTTTGCTAGTAATTGTCTTGGTTGGAAGTGGCAAAAAATTATTATTGTTATTTTTTTTTTGCTTAAGGAATATATTGAGGAATAGGATGCTTTTTGCACATACATATAATTTTAGAACAGATGATAATGGAAAGAAATGCTATTCTTTCAGCTTATGATTCTGAGGACGATTTAATTTGTCTTCTGCAGGTCACTCATTTTTAGGTGAATAGTTTTTTTAAAAAAATCACATTTCTTAAATGGCATGCTAGACTCTGGTGTTAGGAATAGGAGACAAGGGCAACATGATCTTTTTAGACAGTAGTCTCAATTTAAAAAAAAAAATCATTAGTTGGAAAGTACTAGGTCCAGAAAATAAAACTGCAACATTTGTGTTTCCCTTGGGACACTGTGATTAAATATACTTATTACTGTTTTTCATTTTCTTCTACTTAAGACAGCAAAATCACAACTGTGTGAATCATTGTGGAATAAGAAGTGATGGTTCCAAGGATAAGAAGAGTTTTTATTGCATTATTAAATATATTTGTTAAAAGCATGTAAAAGAGAGCTTAGCTGCATAGACTCTCTACTTTCATTTTCACAAATAAGAACACTTTATTCTATTCATTTTATTTAACATTGTATATAATGACACATGCCTCATGCTTGTCTACTTCCCCCTTGCCTTTTGTTTCTTCCTGTCTAGCCCAAGAACAGGTTTTTGAATGTTCTCAGCTGCGTGTTCTTACCTGCTGCACATCAAGCACATTCTACCAAATAGGACCTAGTTTGTTCTTTGTACTCGGTTGGATGGTCATCACATCTGCTCCCCCTCTCAACCCTAGAATCTGTCTGTTCAACTCAGATTTAAAACATATATGCCTAAATTCTATCCAACACTTGTTACTGTCAATTTTCATCATAATTTTACATCCTACCTTGCAAATGTCCATCCTAAGACTTTGCCAATGTTCTCATATCTGTTTTTCCCTCATTGATGAGAATTCCAATTTGTTTTCTCTTAAAGAGTCTTTGATATGTTAACTATATTCTGACATTTCTAAGATTGTTAGTATTGTTACTGGTGTGACCCTTGCAATGTCCCATTCAAGAATGTAATGAGAACTCGAGACACCTAGTGGCAGTGAGGGCACTGCAGCTTATTGAAAGTGAAAGCAAGAGACAGAGCTCCAGGGAAACCACTCCAAAGAGAAGAGACCCCTCATCTGGGGCCTAGTTGGGGACTATAAGGGCAAGGGTCTCAGTTATCTATGCCTTTTCTCCAAACATTTTTTCTTTGCCCTATTTCTTCATTAATTTTCCTTTCCTTTGGTTGGTCAGATACACTGGTCACACTGTCCAGTGAATTCCCATTCTCTGGGCTTGAGCTTTCGTGAAAATCTGGCATATACCTAAACTATACTCAAATATACCCTGAGCTCTCTAGTGTCCACATTGGGTGCAAGCTGTTTTGTAGAAACACAGAAGATGGGGTATCGTGGAGGCCAGCAGCTTCCCTAGCTCATGGTCTCAGTAGCGTGCTCTGCTTAGTTCACTTACCATAGAATTGAAGAATTATACTTGTGACCAGACACCGATGGGGATAGGGGGACTCATCGTTTGTTCCAGTTGTGACTAGGGGTTTCTCTATCCCCATCACGGTATTTCTAATATTTAGTTTCATGACTTGCTACATTTTTTACAGCATCATTATGGTATTTTTCTTGCTGCCCCATCATTGCACTAGATCAGTTCCTTACTTTTCTTTAGAGCATGACTAATAATAATAATGTCTGAGAACTGATCTCATATTCCATATTTTAATTGTATAAAGCAACTATGAAGACCTTCACTGACAAAATCCTGAACCTAAATGAAATTAGATCATGTCTCAAAGAAATCTTCTGTGAAAAGCAAAATGTGTGGGTGTTATGAACAAGTGACATAGAAGATATTTGCGTGCAGCCTACAACACTCATTCCTCAGACAGCTCCTACTCAGCATCCTTGTAGTTAAATGAAAGGAGCTTTGGGGTGTGTCTCGTATTCATGTTACAGATGAGAATCCTAAAGCCCAGCGCTAATAAATTATTTGTCTGAAATCCCACAGCTGGGGTCAGCTGAAGATAGAACTGAGGCTTCCCCCATGCTCCTACTGCAGCCCTCTTTAAGGCAACTCTGAATAGGAGCAGGCACACTGCCTGTCAATCAGGTGTTTAACGGCTACTGGTGTTTCAAAAGGAGAGGGCAGGTGAGATTTTGGTAGACTGTCAATTTTGAAATGCTAAAATTTACCCGTATGATTGTGAACTCAAGAGTTGCCAAACAAAACTGAAGAATATCAGTGTATCTTTATCACAGTTTTATGAGTCATACAGATATGAAAAAATCATTGTATCCTCTATATACTGTATATAGAAGAATCTAGATGGGGAAACAGGGAAGAATTTCTATACCTAAAATGTTCACTATAGGATTAAAAAGTAGATTTGTGAAAATCATAGGCTCTTTGAGACCCAGTTTGAAGGTAGGTGATTAGACATTCACTGTGTGCCAGGTGATGGCACTCTGCAGGGTGTACTTATGTCTCTAATCCACCAGTTACCACATGATCAGAAGTACCTCTCTTTTTCTTAATATTAAAATTATCTATTAACATTAAATCTTATCTAACAAAAATCAGATGCTTACAAATGAGACTATTTAAATAATCAGAGAAGGCAAAATATTGTGTGTCCCTATATCAAGGTAGAATTCCCAAATAAGGATATAATCAAACAACTCAAAATAATCCAAGAGTGAAGCAAAGAAATGTCCACAGTACTCTAAGTCAGTGTCTCAATGCTAAAAATCCGACTGACTGGTCAATGAAAGCAACCGCAAAATTAGATGATTTTGACTCAAAAGAATGCATTGGCCTTCTTTCCAAGAGTGTTTGCCAGTTTTCCATTTTAGTGTTTCCCCTTTTCACCCTGGCCCCAGGTGGAAATGAAGATGTTTTTTCATTCGTTTTGCCTTGAAGAAAGAGCGTTATGTCACTGAACTATAATGTGAAGGAAACTATTATCAAAACCAACATTCTGAAGACAGGGAAAATGAAAAGACTACTCATGTCTTAGAAGAGCCTTCCCAAGAATTGAATCATATTAGATAATGTCATGACCCTCTTCACTTTAAAAGTTCCTTAATTATCTATGAGAAGGGGAAAATATACATCATGGAAATCTACATTTATTTTTCCTTAGTTAAAAAAAGACATAGTGCTCTTCAACTGAAAGTCCTCTCAGTTTCCCAAGTTGCTTTTCATTGACATTTAACTCCTCCATGTGCAGTAACTCTGGGATACTTCACATGTTAAACAGACACTAGCATCTTGAAAATTATCATCTTTTTAGAATTATGCATTATATTAAGAAGCCTCAAAAATGTTCCTACTTCTTAACTATACCTGCATTTTTAAAAAAGTTTTTGCAAGTTCATTCAAAAGGAAGATGGTAGATAGTAAAGGCTCATGATTCCTTTCCAAGAATTTAAAAATGCACTGTCATTAATCTTTGAAGAGTATTTTGTTTGTCTCAGTTGTGTACTTGATGTAAAGTAATACAGTAGAAGTTCTATAATCTGTAAGATTGAATGGATATTGTCTGCATTCTTACCATCTAAAGAACTAACGTTATAGTTAGGTTAAACTTAAGCCCTGGAAGAACAATTTCTCCATAGACACTGTTGAGAAGAACTGAAGTAGTGTATGTGGGCTGAGTGTGAATCTGTTAACTCTGTTGAAGAAATGCCATGGCAGGTCAGAGGGGACAGTATTGAACTAGACATCTGTTTTGCAAAGTTTATACTTTTCATCATGCGTAATTCAGAGAAACTCTCAATTTAATTATTAAATGCTTCCTACTTCCTATCTAAATTGAATAGTTCATTTTCAACTTGAACAAATCAGAGGACTGTTTTGCACCCAACTCTTACTTCTTTGTTTTATAGGTAAGAACCTGGAAAAAAATCTTCTCTCTTGACTGATACAATAATGTAGAACTACCCTCAAATGTTAACTCCTTCCTGGGTCTGTTCTAGTCTTCCAGAATATTTATGCACTGCAGTAGAATTTCAACAGAGCTACATGACTCTCCAAAAGAGAGAACTGATTAAATTTAGAGCTGAAAAGAGGCCTATATTCAACCTGTGTATGTATGAACTAGAACTGTCTAGAATATAGCAAGTGGTAACCAATCAAAAGACACAGCAACCAGTGTAAAATTCTCTTACAGAAGTTGCAAAAGCAGATTTTCCTAAATCAGAGAAGTATGACTTTGTTACTTTTTATAGCCTCTGAGTTGTGGCTTAGACTTATTAAGATTTAGAAAAACAAATCTGAGTGCTGTGCAATGATACCTCAGTATATAATATGGAACAATCTGTTAGACATAAATGTGCTGAAAAGAAAGCAGTGATTTTCAATGAGTAAACACATAAGTGAAACCCATAGAATAAAATTACCTTTTTCTGTAGCAGTCAAAGAACAGCTGGAAAATAGAGGCATAGAAAGAGTGAACCATCAAGAACTACAGATTGGTGATTCAGCTGTAGAAAAAGTTCTTTAGAGGGGAGTTAAGGGGCAGACAGGATCTTCTAGCTCTCAAGTTGCTATATGGTAATATGTCCACATTCCAGCAAGGACATTATAAAACATAAGCACAGCTTTAGGGTGTTATGGTTGCAGCCATGCCTTCTCTCCTTCTGCTGGAGGAAAAACCCAGATGGTAAAATGTCACAGGCAATAAGGGGTCCAAGCATCTATAGGAGAGCATCTATAGGAGAGGGTAATGTCAAAATAAAGGCCTCGGTAGAGGTCAGTGGGAGACTTGGGTAAGGAAGCAAAATCCCACATTTCAACTTAACTCAGGGTGGGCTTTGTGGGAGAGATGAACAGGACTCTCTCGGCTTACACAAACTTACCAAGATACTTTGCAGAGAATTTCTAGTCTGTCCTTTGGACCAAATATAGCACGAAGTGAAACGATAATACTGTCCCCATGTAACTGTTACAGAGCTTTCTTTACAGCTAGGTGTGATTTCCATTAGATATTGTATCTAACCATTATCTTAAGATAGGACTTTGCCTAGATAAGCCAAGGAAAGATATTACCTACCTTGTCCTTCCACAAGTAAGGCATCAATTTCCTGAAAGAAATTCTACAAGTACAAGTGCTCCCACTGATAAAGATCTCAAAGTTCACTCATAGTTATTTTGCCAAGTGTATTTAAATGCGTTAAATACATGATGACTATTTTCTATTTCATCCCTGTGAAGTGGGTTTTCTCTTCCTATGAGTGTGTTTGTCCTATGGTCAATTAGTTTGAAAGTATGTATGAGTACTTTTGTGTGGACAGAACTACCACACAAGTGTAATTCTGCCTTTAATTAAGTAATCATTAAAAATGAAACTTGTCTACATCTTCCTATTATGTAGTTGACAGTGACTGAGGAGCTTGGTTTGCCCATGGTGGCACAAAAATGGAATCAGTAAATTAGAGCAGTTGTCAGACCCAGATTCTGATTAGTTAAACAGCTTGCTTGGGTTAGTGATTAATGCGGTTGTATGGAATGAAATCTGCTTTCCTGGGGAAGTCACAAGAGAACCTGTAATGGAATAGAGTTATGTGACAGTTGTCCAATTGTGTGAACCATCTTTGAACTAGTCAAATATAGATGTAATTTAATTTTGGGACTTTGAAAGACGACTTGAAATCTAAGAGAACAAAATTTTCTGGTTTATTTTTTTATTTTTGTTTTATGTCACCATTTAAGTGTGATTAGTGCAGCTTTTGGGACTATTCTTTTAGAATTTCTTGCCTTCTGCTGTCTTGAGCCTCTATTCCTGAAATGTGCTAACACTACTAATGGTTCAAGTTTTGCTGTAACGTCAGTATGTAAATCCTTATTCTGTAATATAGGGGTTTGTTTGGCAACAGGACAACAAAGTATTTAAGAAAATACTCAAATGCACTTATCTTCCTTTCCCAGGATTTAATCATTTAAGATATTAAAAAAATTGAACGAGCTTTTTGTGATAAGTCACATACTATAATAGTCATCCTTTAAAATATACAATACATATTTTCCATTATATATTTACAGAGTTGTTCACTAGCTAATCCCAGAGCATTCTCATCATCCCCAAAACAAATCTCTTAATCATTAGTCTTCGCTTCCATTTCCTCTTCCCCCTACTCCCCCATCACCTATTCAAGTTATTTTTGAAGCAGATGTTATGATTAGAATTCTGCATCTGTCTTTACTGTTTGTAACTAGCAAAAAATTTATGAATTCAAAATGCGTTTAAATCAAGAAACAAGAATGCCAGGAATGGTAACTTGCCCCTGAGTGGCCAATTTTCACTGTTAAAAAACCCAATTTCATTATCTTGGAAGGACAGTTGATTGATAACAGAACATATTACACGAAAGGGCCAGTTTATGTGAAGGCGAATTTAAAATATTAATTGTTTTGGTTTTTAACTGGAGTAATTCTGAATTTTCAAAGGGTTTCGTATCTCACTAAATGCAGGATTTCTTAATTTACCAAAACCTATTTTGAATTCGACAGAGCTGCCAACAAAAGAGAATGCGTTCAACTAAAAGATGAATGAATCACTTTGCTAAATTTGACCAAAATAAATTGACAAAAAATTATAGATTATTTGTTATTTTCTGGAATATTTATATATTTTTGTCCCACTTTACTCCATGAAGGACACACCTTGAAAAAGAAGAGACTCTTGAATTGAAACTCTCCAAGTGAATTTGGAAAGTTCATAAACTGATAGAGGATACCAAGGCCATGAGATCACATAAATGACATTTCCTTCAGATTTCATCACAAAGTGCTTGGAATTATTTTTTTTCTTTTTTCCCACAAATCGAATGTGCTTCTAGGATAACTTTTATATAAAATTAACAGCTCTCATATAGGAGACTTGGTCTGGATACCTAGTGTCAAAATGGAAAATCTTTTCATTCTCTTTCCTTTTGTAGGAATAAAAGTAACTTAAAACAAGCAACAAAATCAGTAAGAAAGGGATATTTAAAGAAAGCATGTCCTGAGTGCTGTCTTTAAGGCATTGATCAGAGACTGCCCACATATTAAAGTGCCTCTTGTATTTGCTCTTATTTATTTCTCTCAGAAAGCTCATGGAGAAACGTATGTTTCTGAAAAGTGTATCAGTCTAAGTTCATGGGCCCAATGGTCATTTATCAAATCGTACCTGTAGAAAAGTCAAGTGAGCCTGCTGAAACAAACATATATTTGGTCATTTGCGCTGGTAGAGAGGAACTTTCAAAGGAGAATGAATTAATGGGTGGGTGTTCTGAATGTTAGTAATGTTGTAACTGGATTTTCACTTGCAAAAATTTTCTGTCAGCTCTTGGAACTTGAAGAAAAGAGGAATCAAGGAATGAAAAGGAAATATAAGGTCACTGAGATTATTTTAATTAGCCTTACATTTCTATTTTTGCCTTTTCTTTTCTCTCTCTAATGGCTGTTTTTCCCAATAATAATGCCAGCAAGCATCAAAATTATCCAGTGTACCCTAAAAGTGAAAATTGGCTTGCATTTGATGTTGATTTGCCTTAAATGAATCAACAATTTAATTTTGTAGTACTTAATTGTATTTCTATTTCTTTATAGAAATATTTTTATATTTGGGTTTACTCAGTAATGGTGTTTATCTTAGCCAAAGGATGGGTGCAGGTGTAACATTTGAACACTATAGAGAGGTCTTTCCAACCCCTCTCGCCTTATTTTTCTGGCCCTGAAGTCCTGTAGGACTTTTAACCTGAACACCACTACCTGTAAGGGAAGGGATTGCACTGACTCTTGGATTCTCCAAATTTTCTCCTCACTCTATTGGGACTGAGTGTCATAATAAATACTATTATTTTTGAAACATTCTTTCATCTCTGATTTTCTAAGTGATCTGAGAATGCTATAATCTGCTTTGTCTCATAATACCATAGAACTATTCCATGGATAGTTTTTTAAAATTTTTATCATTTTCACAAATATTTGACTTGGGCTGTAATGCCATGTTTATAATTCACATGCAAAGTAATACAGTTATTCTGATTCATAGACTTTTCTAATGGGACCTGAGACATCATATTGGAAGTTAGGAAATTAATAACAGGATCAACAAAAATCAGGGTTTTTTTCTCCCTAGTAATAATAGATCATAAATAATCTTTTGCTCATGAAGGTACATGTAAAGCCAATTTTTGGATTAGTATTCTTCACTGTACATCTGATAGTCTCAAAAAAAAAATAGGAGTGGATATGTGGTAGAAGAAAAGTGAATTTTTCATCAGCTGAATGTTATTTGTATCTCTTTGAAGTAGCATATTACTTGGAATTTAAAGAAAGATTTTTTTCATGCCAATCAACACATACAAACAAAAATCACGTGACATTGAAAGAACTGTATTAATTTGTCTTTAACTTCTACCTATTTTTCTTCTAAAATAGTTTCTTACAGGACTTTCAGATTGATGGATGCTTTTTAAAGTAAGAGGCAGCTGCTTGCGTTTTTTTCATGTTCGTTTTTAATCAATTGATCAGTAAATAAAATATAACTTATTTTCTTCTGGTCAGTCTACTTAAAAGAAAAAATATAGAAATGAAAATTATTTATATTTTTACTTATCTGCAAGTTGTGGCTCCCTTTTTTAAAAACAGTGGTAACACAAGCTGTACTTAAAATTTGGGACCAACACAGGAACATTTTGCCTAGTATTTGGAACAAAGTATTCACACAACTTAAAGCTTATGCTCTAGCCTTTAATTTGGGGACTTATAAAACAATTAATGGGTGAATACCTATGATTGTCACTGAGATTGTTTGACAACACATTCAACCTTAGAAAAAGTGATGTCTTCTTAGGGAAATGCTCGTGTAGTGACTCCTTCCTGGTAAGGATGTTCTTTACCATCTTTGTCCTTCTGACTTTTGCTTGTGCTGATTGTGGAATGCTGATTAATTTCAGATTTCAGATAAAATCAGCAAAAATGGAATATGCTGAAAAAGTACTTATAATCCAGTGACTAAAGAACAGAGCTGTGGCCCTTCAGTAATAAAGAATGCTTCAGAGGAAATGAGTTAATTTAACAAACTGCTAGTTGCCTACCAGCCCTCTCAGCAGAGGAATGATATATGCAAGGTGTGTTATAGAAGAATGTTTTCCTTATTTTTTTTCCCTATCCTCCATCTCCTATTACTCTCTGGTAAGGCAGTAAAGGTGGGGAGACAAAGTAAATAAAAGGTGTGACAGACTGAACTTCTGTAGTGATTTGTTGAGATGGATTAAATTAATTTAGAGTTGTATCTTCAAAATGATCATTTGTTTTTATCAACAGTCTATTTATAATCTAGATATTTTCATTGGAGGGATAGAGATAGTATCAGACTTCAATCTCCTAAAGTTTATTAAATTGTATAAGTAGCTTTGCAGAAAATAACAGTGAAGTAACTTTTGTATCATGGACTAGAAGATCTGCATGTCCAAATAGACAAAGTAAGAAGCAAGTCATCACTTATTTTAAGATGTGGTGAAAGCAAAAGGAACAGTAGTAGTTCAAAATCTATATTAAAAGGCAAGATCTGGCTTCCCAAGACTCAAACCCGTTTTTCTTTTTTTTTGTTTACATAATATAGAAATTTTAATTAAAGAGAGAAATGTACTAGTTCAGGTAGAGTGACATTTGCTACAAATGACAGTGACTTGGTGTGGGATGGTCTATGTTGATTTGGTTTGGGTTAACACATACTACTGGACTTGGGTTGTGAATTTTGCTTCCCAAATGCTTGGCAAACATGTTAAGTATTTCTGAGAACATACCAATTGATATTGATTGTACTTTTTCTCCATCCCTACTGTCATTACATTTGTAAATTTTTCCAGAACTGTAATTTTTCTGTAACATTAGGTATATGTTCTAGAAGACTTATTGGCTACTATTTCTGAATCAATACCCTCACACTGTTGGGGTTTTTGGAATCTGTGGGTTTGGAGTGCGGAGTCCTTGGAGTCACTCTGGAAAAGGTTTCACCAGAGCTCCCCTTTCAGCGACACATGGTGCGTTTCCCAGGCGAGTTTATAGACACAAGCCGGCAGGAAGAGCTGCCCCACAAGGGATCGGTCAAACCCGTTTTTCATTTGAGAAAAAAGATGTCTGTGTGTTGCCTGCATTTCTATACAATATGTCTGCTTCTTCTAGGCTTTTCTTACTACTACTATCTTGAAATTAATGGAAACATATTAAAATATTTCTGCTTAAAATTTCACAGAGATAAGTATTCTTCAAGTCACAGTACAAATAAACTCATATTTATCATTTACAGGCAGGTTTTATTGGTCCTGCTTCATTTAGTTACTACCACCCCCATTCATCTGCTGATGGCCAATAAAAGCTATGAGAAATCTCATCAATGAAATTAGTAATCTGTGGGGACAGGCATGCAGTGAATGCCTGTCATTCTAGATTTGTGATCATTGGGATGTTGCTTTTTATGGCCATTGAAAATATTACTTTAACTCAATACAATATAGACTTGTTTCTATTGTTAAGTATATTTTAAAATTCTGAACACAAAAAATGTTCTTTGGCAGCCAAATGAATTTTTAAAAATATTTAGCAAAGTGTAGCCTTTAGGAATTAACAGCATATTAAGTGACTACATACTTTAGCTGACTTCTGCTACATTTAACAAATACTGTCAAAATGACAAAAATTTTCTTTTAGAGATTTACAGAAGTAGAAAATTGGTGAGGGACATTCAATATTTTTCCTTTTGATCTATTCTGTTTCCCACCTGAATGTGCACCAGTTACAAAATTGATGCTTGAAATTAAGGTGAAGGTGTCATCTCTGACATCATGTTAGAACTTGCTTAAATATGAAAATTATTGAGATTAGCTTTGATATTTCAAGTTTAATCCTCTCCAAGTTGTAAGAAATCTGGAATGGCTTAAAGTACAATCCTGCCCTCCATTGTGGTGAGTTCCACTGATATACATTGGTCAACAGGTCCATGCTTTCTTTACTTACAAGGATGTGCCCAAGCTACTAAGGCTTACCCATTTCATCTTTGCTTAGCTCTACAAATGTTTTCATATGTTCAACTGAAAATTGGTTTTCCTGTAGCTTCCATTAATTGAACCCAGTTTCCACCCCTTAAATGTATTGCACATGGCCATTTGATATATTTGAAGACTAATCTTTTCCCCATAGTCTTCTGCAATTAACACTAATTTTATATACTTCCTTTATAGGATAACATTTGAGCCTTTACCAAGCAGATACCTACCCTCTTGCTACTTCCATTTTGCCAGTGTTCTTTCTAGTCTTTTCTGTTTGAAGATTATTTCTTATAATGACTGAGTCAGTGGCATACATGTAGCTAAGTAGGAATATGATGACCAAACTATTCCACCTCTTCTCTGGGTCTCCAATTCAGGCATCGAGGTAGCAGTATTAGTAGCATATAATTGAAAAGCTGTTCATCTTCATTTTTCTAGCAATAATGCTCAGTAATTATCTTCTACTTTGTGGCACTTGAGTTGAGAACAGATCATTCTATTGCAAATTCAGCCTAATTTGGCAGCTTTAGATGTGCTTTTACCTCTTTATTGTAGTGAGGCTATATAGTCTCACTCACAGACAGAATATTGTTGAAAACCTAAGAATTTGTGCAGTACTATCCCTAGAGTGGAGAAACAAACTTTTCCATTGACAGTAGTATTGATTCCTAAGATATTATTGCCCTGGGGCCTAAGTCTGGAGACCATCCACACACAAGGAATGGAGCAAGAAGGTATGTGAAGAGAGAGTGAGGAGTTGATTTTCTTAGCTTGTAGTGAGTTTTAATTGGAAAGCTTCCCCCCACCCACTGTGGTTCAATCAGAACAGAAATAGAGTGGAAATCCCTAAGGTACAGTAACAATATAGCAGCGTAGTTCTAATCTTTTTTGCCAATTTAATACAACCAGCTTTGGGACTGAATGAAAAAAATACAGCCCCATAGTTTGTTGTACGATAGTGTGGGTCTGTGTATGTGTGTGTGGTGTGTATGTTTACATCCTTTTAACGAAGGAAATGCTTAAAATGTCATATGCTAGAATTGCCACATATATTACAGGACATCCAGTTAAATCTAAACTTCTAGTAAACAATGCTTAATGTATTAGTTTAAATATGTCCCAAATATTGCATGCAACATACTTATACCAGAAAGTATGTATTGTCTATATGAAGTAGGAATTTCATTAAATCTCCTATGTTTCCATTTGCTAAATCTGACAATATTTCTTTCAATTAGAACACATCAGCTAGTGAATCTTAATCTACTTCTCCTAGGGAAGGAAACTGTGATTAAAAGCTACAGATTATTAGTGACAGAAGGTGTCTCATCCCATCTTGGATAGCCCCCCTTAGTGAATCAAACTGGAATCAAACAAAAGAACTTGTTCCTAGGATTTTCCTTGTGTAGGTACTGTGGCTCAGTCAGACAGATGGTATTTTATAAAATGGCCAAGAGTGAAAGGAGACAGAAGGTGAGAAAAAAGTTGTAAGTCAGAGAGTATGGTCCAAGTCAGGAACATCAAGTTTATTATTATTAAAGACAAAAGGGTTAGTGTAAAGTATAAATTAGAGAAAAAGTAAAGGAATATTTGGAGCCTTTCAGGAGCCAGAACATGAAGGAGTGAGTGGGGAGGATATAGTGCACAGCGTGGACAAAGATTGGCCTGGTTTTAAGTACAGGAAGAGAGTAGATGCTCATGAATATAAGGGATGTAAACTGAGTTAATAGAAATTTCTTTGCAGAGATCTGATGTAGCAAAATGAGATAAACTGGACGGGTAAAAATGATCCCAACTAAGATGTAGATACCTAGACTGGCTTCAGGTTTGCAAATACTAAATCTATGTCTCTACAGGATCTGAGCTGATAAGAGGGTGTTAAGATCAGAGGTCTGAGACTGTTAGGGAGAAACTCATCTTGAATGAAAACTGTTGAAGATTTTCAATTGTTAATTATATTTTACAAATAGATCATATGTATTTGCATTTGAAAATTATGTATCTTCCCTCATTTATCTTTCCACTACTAGATAAATGGGACTGGTAAATTGGCAAATACCAAAAACAATATACAGCTTTCTTATTTATCTGAGACACTGCATGATGTGTATGATGTACAACAGAGCAAGCCAAATGGAATGATTTTGGCGTGGTGCCTGGGAAAAGGATAGCCAATTAACTTTTTAAGAGTTAAACTACAAAATTAAGAACTTGAAGAATTGTGTGAGGGGTGTGTGTGTGTGTGTGTGTGTGATCTATATTGTATGTGATCCCCAACATTATAGAATCATAACAATATTTTGAGGAAAACTTGAACAATATATCATTTAGGCATGTTGGACTCTAAATAAGACAAACTTGGTAGATCCTTAAAAAGATTTTAAAAAGTCCTTTTGATAGTTGTTGAAGGCTACCTGAAGTAAAGAGGAAGAATTGGTTTTCTTTAAGAATTTTAAGCTTTTTCAAATAATAGTTCATGAAATATTAGTCTCACTTCTATATTTTCATTCAGTTGTACATTAAAATTCATAGTAAAATTATTCCTATGGAATAGGATTTCAACAGAAAAAGCTTTAGATAGGAATCTTTTTATTTCTTTATAGATAAAATTATCAAAGTTAATACAATTTTAGTTATTTAGTAAATTTACAAAGTCCTATTGTTAAACCAGTTTTTTTTAATTTATTTCATTACTATGTGAATATTCTGGAAAAGTAAAAAGCAATTCATTTATAGAGAAAACTACATGTTAAAGAAAAGTACTTGGATGCAATGCTTATTCCTCACATGATGAATGTTATTTTTAATTCATTTAATTGGAGTAATTCATAACCAATTATTAGTTACAGAAAACTTTTCATTCTACTTCTGTAAACATGCATTGTTATATTTAAATTGATTGGTACTAGTAACACAAATTACCTTAAAATCAGTAACAATGATTTCTCAGTATAAGGAGTATGTACAGCGTATAGAGCTAGATTCTCAGTCTTTTGTCATACTCTTGAGAAAAAGATAGGAAAAATAGAAGTCATTATAGCAAAGTGCTTCCTCAAAATTGTTTTCAGATCAATTCAGAGTAGAAAAAAATTAGAAATTGTTTTGATCAAGTTTAATGTAAAATCAAGTGTTACCTTTGGCTGTTCAGGGAATAATACACATATATATTTCATACCCAGTAATATTTAGAATTAAAAGAATGGATTTCTAAATTAAATGTTAAAATAATTCAACTTTGAATTTCCCATTAAATTTATATTATACAAAAAGGATTTAAGTATAGCTTCCTGGTGTTTTGAAGCTTTGCACTTCAAAACAAGCACACATATAAATATGTCTGAGTGTATTTGTAAATAGTAAATATTATTTGTGTTTTGTTTCTTTTAGAAGGAATGTGATCTTTGTTAAATTAAGTTGTTGTTACAGCTACCTTTCAGAAAAATGGAGTTATATATATACACATTTATATATATATTAAATAGTGCTAGTCCAAGCTTTAAAAAGAACAATATCTACAACTGTTAAGTATTTTTCTTCTCTCATTAAAAACACTAGAGATCCTCTTGTTTTCTGCCCATCATCAACTTCTGAAGTTAAGCTACTTAGACAACTTTTAAATAAAATAGTCTCTCATTATCATAGGCAATATGTAAAACAGTGCATTATTTGTAATAAAGTTCTAAGGGTTACGTCACCCTTATTATTCTTACATAATACACACAAAAAAATCTTATAAGCTTTGATTTCCTAATTTATATTATTTTATCTTATTGTGATCTGTGATAGTTTTTATGTTCTTAAATATTTGTTTCTGATTTAGTTAACACAGATTACTGAGAAAACCTTCAGAAAAAAAGAAGGAATAGTAATGAAGAGAAGGAAATAGATTATTCAGCTATCGCTAATAGAATCATGATACTGAGTGTTCTGAATTATAGAAATGTCAAAGGTCTTTCATATTCTCACTTAATGTGAAAAATTCTTAAGATCATTGAAAAAACTATGAATTGATTTCAAAAGTGGGGTCAATGAAATATCAATTATATGCTAGCTTTTAATTTGTACATATAAATAAAAATCCAAGGCATTCCCCAGATTCTCAAAGGAGTTTGTGAACCTCAAAATAATAAGAACCACTATTTTAAATACTCATAATACTCATGTGGTGTTTTGGAGAGTACAGGGACTTTCTAATCAGGGATCTAAGCTTGAATCTTTACTTCAGTTTTCCATCTGTAAGACATTGCAAACTCCTGAATCTCTCCCAGACATTGTTTATTTTCTGATAAGTGAGGGAAATAATACAGAACATACAGGTTATTGTGAGAGCTCTATGAGGTCATGTGTATTTTTTCCCTGTCACATCCTAGTCACTCAATAATTGTTATTTCCTTTCCCTCAATACCGTTCCTTGGAGATAATAGGCATAGTTAGCTAAAACTAGGTCTTAAGATGAGGCTTTCTTCTCTTTTGCTTTTTATCACGCATGGGTATATGTCTAATTCTGCATGCAGGAGTCAGTTTTCCAAGACAGCTTTCAGTGGGGGATTTTTATAATGGAAAGCAACCACACAAACTACAATATCACCCATGGTGACACTTGGCATTTATGTGGGTTTTTTTTTTAATAAGGTAATTTGAATTATTGCTTTTTCTTTTTATTACGGGGAGGAAGAGAGGGAATCAGAATTTTGCCTTTTCACTCTGCCAAAACTTCCCTTTCTGCCTTCAAAGCTTTTCTCAAGGACATTAAACACTCTTCCTAATTACTTTTTATTGATTTCTTGACATTTCTGCTCAACATTGACTGCTTATTTTTAGGAAACAAAGGATGCTAAGCTAAAAATGTTAATGGTGCATTTGAAAGTCCAGAGTTCAATGTGTTAGTCATGTCTCACATGCATTAGAGTTGAGGAACTGTATAATACTTTCGCTATTTGCCTCAGTTGCCTTATCTCACTGTAGAAAAAATATAAAATTCTATGGTTCTCAGATTACTTCATAACTTTGAAGTATTTTGAACCAATCCATTATTTACCCTAAAATATTTCAAATTTAAATAAGTAGAAATAAGACTTGGCATAGTCAATTGATTAAAAAAATAAAAATTGATTTGAATAGAGAAGAGCCTGATGAAAAATTAAGCAAATTAGTTCTACTGTATGTTCTCATTCCAATTTTGCAGTCATTCTCCATTAGTAAACACTTTAATTATGTCTGCTGCTGTTGTCTGACTTATAGAATTAGTTTTGTTAGGGATATATATGTAATGCAAATTTGATTAGATAACCCTTACATGTAACTTAACCAAAAGAAAGCTGTCTTACATTAGTTATTTAAAATAATCTGTTTTTGTAAGAGTTGCTTATTTAAATGACTTCATTGTCAGAATTTATCTTTCAATTAAGGGTGCTACCACTGGACCCATTTTTAAAATCATCTTGTAAGTGATTTTTATGTTATATGAAAATGAAGTTAAAGAAAAATTATCAGTGGCCAAAATGAGCCTAATTTCAAATGTCACTGGAGATTTTTTTTATTTCATATAATTTATCTGCATCTCTCATAGATATACCTTATTTTCTTTTCTTCTTATCTTTTTGCTGAGTGCATTCAGCTTTTAAAGGCTCTGGTGCTATTAATCTTGCATTGAGGTCAATCAGAGATCTCATGCAAATATTAAATTTTGCACAGGCTTCATAACTATATTTAGCATCTCATTTGGAATAGTTCCTGATGCCATAACTCCCCAATGATGTTTGTAACTCAGCGTATTTATATTTGTATGTGCATTTATAATGTGTATATGCATTATGCCCCTGACGTTGGCATTATGAAAAACTAAAAGAGGTAGATTTTTAAAACTCCAAAATCGTCAATAAACGAAAACTAAATTACTTTCCTGAAAACTTTTAAAAACGGAAATGAGAATAATTTGGATGGAAGTTAAATAAAATCCAGTGTAAAACTGCAGCCCTGGATTGTCATATCAGTGAATTTCTGATAACTTTCCTAATTTAGGCAAAACTATTAGGAATCACTTTAGTTTTCTAGTTTTGAGGAAGCTAAACAGAAAAAAAACAACTTTTGCTGTGAAACAGATGGCAGAACACTAGATAACATAGACTGAGTATTTTTCCTGAATTAAGACTAAAATAGCATTGCTTTAACTAATATTGACCTCCAGTCTTTTGCTAAGAATGCATAATCTAGAAGCAATATTTTAAGTTCCATTTCCTGACATACAGTTTATAAATAGAGAAATAATAAGAAAGCAATACTTTCTGGAAGGTAGAAGTTGTCTTCTTTAGTAGGTTGTGGGAAGAATGTTCATTTTTGCTTTTTGTTTATTTTCAACAACAGGTCACGTGTAGTCCAGAATGAAAGAATCATAACACAAAATGCTTTAGTAAACATATTAATGGTCAACATGCCTGAAAGTCCTCTTTATTATACTGAGAACATGGGCATGTCATTTGCGTTTCCTTTTCTTAGTTTAGTTTTTTCATCTGTGCAAAGGATACAATGTTACCTATTTCTAAGTGTTGTTGTGGCAACTCCAAGGCTAGACTACCTGGACACTAAAGATATTTATTGAATCTCAGTCCTTCTGTTCTTTGCTAAGAATTCTAGTCCATTGATCATGCAGGTAACTTTTAGTTTCTTCAGTATTTATTTCTCCTCTAAAAAGAGGGACCAGGAAGAATAGAAGCAAAAGAGATATTTATTTATATTATCCATGCCAGATAGACACAGAGCTAGGTGAATGTGATTTCTACTTCAAAAGACAAAATTGCAGTAAAAATGATGGAGTGTTTATGATATAAATAGGAAGATGTTTAAAAAGAAAATGTAGTATCTGGAGAAATGTTCCATTTTTCTGTCATAAAATGTGTTCTCTCTCTACTTCTTATTTCTTTTATGTTTCATATTTGTCCTACCTTGAAGATTACTTTAAAGTTAGAACATGATAAAAAAAAAAGCATGCCCATTAAAAATGGTAGTTGTCAGCATATTTAATGTGCCTTTTGATGTTTAGCTCTTGCCTTCATTAAGATAGTTTATAATGGGTCATTGTCTGAAAAAATGACAATTAAGAAAGAGTAGATTTATTTCTTCTATGGTAAGAGAGGGAACAGAAGAGTTATTGTAGTCCCAGAAAGATGGCAGTACTTTTTTAATTGATTTACCTCTTGTTTACAAACTATATAAAAATTCAGTATTATAGCTTCATAAATGTATAATGCACACCACAGAGTACCAACATTCCAGTACTTTCACCACTATCAAACTGACACCCCCTACCTGTTCCACCCACCTTCCTTCCCCTTCTCCTCTGGTAACCACGATTTTGTTGCCAAAATTATGGTAATCACAATTTTGTTGTTTAGTTTTGTCAGTTCTTTATAGTCCACATGAGTTAAACCATCTGCTAATTATTTTTCTCCTTCTGATTTATTTCCCTTAGCATAATCACCTAGAGTTCAGTCCAAGTTGTCTTAAAAGGCAACATTTAATCTTTTTTAATGGCTGAGTAAGTACTTCATTGAGTATATATTCCACATATTCTTTATGATCCTTCGATGGGCATTTCAGCATTTCCATGACTTGGCAATTGTAAATAGAGATGGCACGGACTTTTAAGCTTTCACACTTAGTCGAACATTGGACACAAGAATTCAACTGAATAAGAAGTAACCCTGACATGTCCCTTTTACTTACGTTTTTCTCTTTGACCCAGTAATGACTCTGATGGTTCAATTTGCTACACTCCCTAGAAACCATATTCCAAACAGTATTTTGTAGACCTTACCTCAGTTCTTACATATGAATGGATCAAGACAGTATATTTGACGTCCGTGCTCCTGGGACAGAGAAGAGCAGTTTCTATCACAGGTAGTGAAATTCCAAATTAATGTGTTAATTTTTTTTTTCATTTCTCAATTTTATTTCCATTTGAGATGATGTATTTAGTGGAAATTGCCTGTAAAGAATCTAATAACCTTATATAGAATGATAACAAGCCCTATGTGTTATTATCATTATTAATAATATGTTTGACAAAATAAGTTGAAGGTTAGGGAATGAGAGACATGTGATGGGAGATTTAGCTTTGTCTTCCTAATTAGCGGCAAGCATTCAAATTTTGAATAAATTTTAAGGCACTTGTCTGTATTTTAAAGTATTCTGAGGGGAAAAGAAATGTTAGACATAGCAAGTTGTATATTTGGAGTCAGTAAGGGCCTGTCAACTTCATTAAAATGATAACATCGCATCTAACTTTGAACATGTCATTATTACCTAATGAAGTGATCAAATTTAGCTGAGCATTGAGGGTATATTCCCTTCATTATTTTGGTTATAAAATGCGCTGAACATTTTTAGGGTAGTTATAACTAAGACTTCAGTGCCACCCCTGCTATTCTTCTAATAACTTATGATAGTGATGGATTTTGTCGTCTGAACCTCTGCTCTTGTGGTTCTTGATTTAAGAACAATTGGAACTTTGCTCTGACCTATGTCTGGTCACTGAGCAAACATTTTCATAAATGGAGTATATTTCTTATCTCTAGAGTTGGATTGTTCACAATTTCTTTCACGCAGTTCTCAAATGGTCAGCAGTGTTGTCTAGAGCCTGGAGCACTGGCCCATAAGTCAGAACAAGAATCAATTTCTAGCTCAGTTGCTTCAACTCTTTTCACCTTTGCATATATACTTATGTGCCTGTCTCCAGAGTGTGAATCCAGCATCATAGTTCTCTTTGCCCATTTAATAGATTACATTGCATTAGTATTTTCAATTTTGAGGGAGTTCCCTTGTCATCATATTGCTATTATAGTTTACCATAGATAATTCCAGTTTCACTTTAAGATTGAAGCTAGACCTGCCCATAAATTGCAATTCTTTGGCCTAGCTTTTAGCCCTGGCAGTCTCCTGCTCTCCCATACCTCCACGATACCATGTATTTTCTTTACTTTCCCTCTGACATAGGTGGGCAAGATTTTTTTAATATGTATGGCCTGTACTTTTTGTAGATATCACTATGAGTATGCCAATGCCTAGCTCTGAGTTTGGAAGAAATATTTTGACACTGTGCATTCATTTATAATTTCCATCTGTTCATCCATGTGTTCTGTTTGTTCACCTTTGAACAACTAAAATGTGTCATATGCAACTAAAATGATTCAAAAATGAAATGGTCTTCAAATTCTGAAAACAAACAAACATACTATGAAAAATAAAAACAATGACAAAATGTTCAAGCGAATATGTGGAGGCTAGAATTTGGCAAAGAATAAAACTGAATTTTTAAAAATGTAAAGAATATTCTAGTAGTATTAATAATGCAAATAATGCATTACTTTATATTCAGGTTGCTAAAAATTTTATTTAACTTTATAATGAGCTAATATCAATTGATTAGGCTGAAAACAAAATATCTAAAAACAAAAATGGGGAGAAAATCATGGGGCTCTTGAGCACTGTCCTTGCTCTAGGAACTCAGCTTTAGATTACAGGAGTGGTGGGATTTAGTTGAGGACAAAATAAACTACATCCTTATTTGCCTTGGAACCTTCAGCTCCTGTCATCTCTTCTACCAAACAAACAAACAAACAAAGAAAAATTTAAAAAGATCAGCCTTTCAGTCAATGGGTGCCAGAAATCAGTTTGATTTTTCAAAGAAAGGAAAACCCCAGTCAAAAGTACACTCTCTCCTCTCTCTCTCTCTCTCTCTCTCTCTCTCTCTCTCTCTCTCTCACACACACACACACACACACACACACACACACACACACACACAGAAAAAGTGCACACTGCTTTGGCAGATGGGGACTTAGTTCCTAGATCTAAAGGCTGTGATAGATCCTTGAAGCCATTTAACAGATTCTGATCACCTTTAAATGGAGAACACTATGAAGTGGCAATAGATTGCTGCATTCTTATTACATCTGTCTGGTAATTAAGATTCTTTTACATTATCTTCATTTCATCCACAAAATTAGTGTAATTTCTGTAGTACAATGACTCATTGCCCTAAGTTCCCTAGACTTTGAGGAAGATTCAAGCATTTGAGTTTCGGGTGTATAACATTAGGCCTTAAGGTATAGGCCATTAAGAAGGGTGTATAACATTAGGCCATTAAGGAGGAGAGAGCCCCTGTAATTCATCTCTGTTAAGAGACAATTACAGCCCCAGGATTAACTAGCCAACACACCAGAAATGTGTGTAATCAAGAAAAATCTGTGACTCTTTCAACAAAAGTGTTCTCTATTTCAAAAGTCTTTAGAAATAAGGATTTCTTAAAAGGAAAGTCATGAATAAAACAGGTCTTCTTGAAGAGCAGGGTCAGTGCTCTAGTTTCTTATTAACAAGGTCTCTTTTGCCCAGTTAGGCCTTGTTTTCTGCTTGGGCTTATAACCAGTGCTTGCAGTCTTCTGTGAATGCTCTTGCAGTGGGATTCAGACACCTATCTCTCCTGCACATATCTCCTCACTATGGTTGCCACTGACTTCTGTTGTACCGAACTGGAAAATACCTCCCCAGGCTTTGACATTGCCTATTTGAGTAGAACTAGAAATGCAAATTCCTACCAGAATTACTATTTAGTGTTACAAAGCATTTGACTTCTTGAAAGCTTTTGAATAAATTAAAATCTCCACTGAAGACATGTCTACAAAAACTCCTCTCCAGGAACTATATGGTAATATGAGGGATGAAAGCAAAAAAGAAGATGTGATTTGGCTTTGCGTGCTTGGTTTTTTAGGTGGCTTTGTAGGCCAAGGTTCCCTGACAGTTGCTGTACTGATTAGCCACAATGCCCAGCTTTAAGCTGTTTTCCTGATCATCGTTGGGGTATGAAGCACTAGTAATAGATGGAAAGAGCAAAGATCTTTATTAAACACATACTTGCAGTGTCTACAAAAATGATTCATGTTTTAAAAGGGGGAAGCCCTCAGCCCTTCTGAATTATTATAGCTCCAGGAGATGGAAGTGTTTTATTAGTCCTTATACACACAGATATATCACTATCAGGATAAAAACTAATTAAATTACTACTGAGATCCTAAGTGTGTGGACCTTCTTAATACTCCCTGTTTCTGGCAATTCAAGGAAATAACCAGACAGGCTTAGATAAGACCTTGACCTAGACGCCAGCTTTTATTTATTTTTTTTTTTACAATGTGTTTCAACATGCCCCTTTTCAAGTTAACTATAAGCAGGATGATTTCCTTTGAGTTTTCCACTAACTGGATAATGCTGTGTGTGTATATATATGTATATATATACACTCAAATAAATATATGTGTGTATATATATATATATACACTCAAAAAAAGGTACTCATTTTTCTACTGTCAGCATCAAACCTTGTTGTTTAAAGGAAAGGAAACAGGTGCATACAATGCACTCCTTTTCTAAAGTATATAATATTTCCTTTTAAATTGGAGCCATATGTTCAGCATCTTAGAATCTTCATCTGGCCTAAATGAAATGTGTGTGTATATATATATATATTCTCTAAGGAATATTATTCAGGCTTCTTGATTCTATTCATCAAGGAGACATGGCTCAAACCTGAAACACTTGGAAGATAATGTCTGTATTGCTCAGACCCCACTTATCCACACTTCTATGGAGGTTGTCTATGGAAAAGACTGAAAGTTTAGATTACTCAAAACATTTTTCAGAAATTATTTCCGGTCATGAATATGGTCCCATAACCTTTGGGAACATTACTACCTTGACTGAGTGTGGAACTTATAATTTCAGGTCAACAATGGTGTTTTCTACTATTAATAAGTAAGTCATATCAGCAAATATGTGGTATCATCAACTGGAAAAGCAATATTTAAGTAGTCTGTAGATTTTTAAGTTTATCAATGAGCATTGAGTATTGAGAATGGGTCTCGGGTCCTCTGACTTAATATCATGGGTATTTCCTAGGTTGTGTAAAGAGTAATGAGGAAATGTGTGTTAAGCAGCTTGAATATCTTAGAAAGAGGTGCAATACAAGGTGTTAAATACAAATAAAATCCAGCATTTAGTCTTGGCCTGATTTTAATGGATGTGTGTATACATATATGTGCATGTATATAGAAAGAGCTCTCTGTGTGTGTGTGTGTATATATATATATATATATATATATATATCTGTATATGCATATAAACAAAATAGTGTCACTTTTTGAATATACATGTTCCTATTCCTTTCCCATCATTGTCGTGCTAGCTTGAACCCTCTTCATCTCATCTAGACCTTTGTAACAGCTTCTTCACTAGTTTCCTTATCACTGTATTATCCAAAGGCTGTAGAACAGATCAATTAATTGTATTAATCAGGGCCTGACTAAAAAACCTAATTTTCATCATGGCCTATAGATTAAACATTTATTCCAGCTAGGTTAGCAAGGACTTCTCTGATCTGAATGTATTATTATTTTATAATTTCATTAACCACCTCCCTATACATAATCCATCCAGTCAAACTGACCTGCTTCTTTTTCACTGAACATGACTTTTGTTTTTCTACCTCCCCAAGTTCATTTGCTTTTTCCTTTAATGCAATGCCTTCTCTGCCAAACACGGACCTTATTCCCAATTCTAAATATATAACACTCTAGAAAGTAGACTAATCCAGCCTTTATGGAAAACTTTGTTGTGGTTTCTCAAAACATCAAAAATAGATCTCACACATGATCTAGCTAGCTCTCCCACTCTTAGGTATCTACCTGAAGAATACAAAAACACGCATTCAGAGCAACATAATCAGTCATATGTTAATTGCATTTACAATAGTCAAGTTAATAAAAAAACAACTAAATGCCAATGGTAGATGAGTAAAGAAGTAGTATATACACACCGTGGAATTACTACACCATTGTTTAAAAAAGGATGAAATCTTGCCATTTGTGACAACATGGAGAGAAGTGTAGGGGATCATTCGAGGCTAAGTAAGACAGAAGGAGAAATACAAATATTGGATGCTTTTCTGTATATGTGAAATATAAAGAAGCAAAACAAAGGAACAGACAAAAGGAAACCATTAAAAACCATACAATCTTACTGCAGAATTGAGGCTACTGGAGGAGGGTAGGGTGAGGAACAGAAGGGAAGGGGAAACCAGTGTATTCCAGTCAGGGATTATTACTTATTATTTTTGTGATGGACGTCGTACAATAACACACATTTAAAGAAATGTGGACCTGGGCCTCCCTGGTGGCGCAGCGGGTTGAGCACAGTGCTGTGAAGCTGTCTGCAGCCTCTGCAGTGAGGATTCAATTCCTGGCTGGCCAGGGAGATACCCACATGGTGTGGCAGACCTCTCCTGTCTCGCACACTGCTCCCCTCAACAGTGTATTTTGGTCCATCTACCTGTTCTGCTCCTTGCTCTGTCTCTGGTGAATGCTCGCACCCTCATGTGCCTTTGGCCTGTACCCCAGCTCTTGTATAAAAATAAATAAATTAAAAAATAAAGAGATGTGGACCTATATCCTAAAACATAGACAGTGTTGTTAACCAACATTACCTCATTAACTAAAACATATATTACCTTTTAAAAATACTTTCTATTCTGCACTTTTATTATTAGACTCATACTTGGCTGACCTAATTGATTTATAGTTCCTGATGCTAATATGAATGTTATCCCCTTATTTCATTGGGGATTTTTTTTTTGCTAGTCAGTATTGGTATTCAGTGATTTCATCTCCAAGTAATAATTATTTTATCTTCCCATTTCCTATAGTTATATAAAAAACATTTATTCATTCTTTAAACTTTCACAGCTATGTTCAGTAATAAAAGTGGTAGTCAGCATTCTAGCTTATTCTTGACATTAATATGGAAATTCCAGAGTTTTTATGTTAGTATGATTTGGTTGTTGGATAAAAATATAATTTTTTAAAAAAATCATTCCAATTTTACTTTATGAAGATATGGTTTGAACCATCTAACATAACATTGTTTTTTTTCACATTTTATCCATTTTGGCATATTTTAAAATATGTACACATATACATGTAAATACATATACATTTTAAAATATGTACACATATACATGTAAACATGCCTATTAAACATATGTAAATACAAAGGTTAGTGTAATTATGTCCATATAACCATCATCCACTCCAGAATTTATCAGTTTTGTTTCATCTTGATACCACTCACTTCCCTCTAACTATTTCAAAGCAAACCCCAGACATCTTATCATTTAATATAGAAATGTCAGTATATACATATCTCTAAAGATAACGACTCTTTTTAACGTAACCACAATTTGACAAATACACAAATGAATGATAATCCCTTAGAAATATTAATTATGTAATCTGTTATAAATATTATAACATTTATAGCAGTTTTCTTTGAATGAGGATCCAAATAAGTTTCACACTTTGGGATTGGTTATCTCATAACTCTCAAATGTCTACAGTTTGGAATTTTTCTCTTCTTTCATCCTCTTTGTCTGTCTCTAGCTAGCTCTCATTCTCTTTGTCTTTGTTTACCTGTTTTAATTTTTTTAGAAGTCAGGTTATTTGTCTTGTAGAGATCTTCATTGACTGACTTTCGTGACCACATCCCATGCTGTCTTTAACATACTTCTCTGTCCTATGTACTTTCTGTAAGTTAGCTGTTGTATCTGAATGTTTGATTAAATTTGGGTTGTGGGAATAAGAATATTTAATAAATAGTTCTATAGAAATTGACTTTTAATCACATCAAATGTTGCTACAGTGTATTTGGAAATTACTATAGGGCTTTGATTTTTTTTTTGATAAGTGATAATTTTCTTAAATCTGATGAATAAAATAAAGAATTTACCTCTTTGTTTCTATCTTTGACCTTTCTTCTACTTTCATTTCTAAATGTATTTTATGATGAATAAATTAACCTATGTCATTAAATGTCACATGGTAATTTCAGCAGCTCTCTGAATAACTGAATCCTTGATCAGTCCACTTTGTTTTGATTTGTTTTGTTTGATGCTCAAAACTTTTGACTAATTCGAAAAGTGACAGGTTAACATTTTCTTTGTTGGCATGACCTTCTCCCACCCAAGTTGATACTGGTAGAAAATGCAGGATGTGTGCCTTCTACATTTAGCTGGATGAGATCTATAAATATATCAAATTAAGTCTGTCAGGTGGACTGCTAATGTTTGCTTTGCAGCCTAGATAGATTTTACTTCTTTAAAGTAGGTATAGATGGGACAACATTAAAAGGACAGCTTGAAAGTTTGTAGATTCTGGAAGTTTTATATTCACATAAAGCTGTCAGTGATTAGTAGAAAATATATAGCAGAAATGCAATTGGCTTCTTAGTTAGAAAAGATTGTTGGCTTGGTGAGGAAGAAAAGGCAGCTTTCTTGTAACTCCTCCCTGTCAATGATCCACTGTGGGAAGAGTTTCCCTCTTCTTTAAAGAAGTTATGACATCCTACAAAGCGTTTGTGTCACTGATATGTAGCTCTAAGTAGTAGTAGACTGGGATGATTACACTATGTTAGGGGTGAAATGTGCTGTCAGAAAAAAAGGGGAAAAAAAGCAGCTTGTATGTTTGAAAAATAACCTTGCTTGACAATTTTATTTTTCTAAGGATAACACTATCTAGTGGCACCGAATCACTGGCTCAGTGGCTGCTGGGAACTTAGAATCTGCTTTCTGTATAGCTACAAATGAGATCAGTGTTACAACAAAAATTATAATTTTGTTTTATGAGAAGAAACACCCAAAGGTCACTTATCATTTTTCTGAAGAAGGAAGAAATAATATTAGGGTCTGCCCAGTGAGTTTGTAAGGGAAGAGGAATCTAAATGCAATCTTATTAACCTACTTCAGCCCCCATATACATTTCACAAAACAGAAAACGAAAACAAGCATTTCCTAATTCATATACATGACCTTGGGCAGGCTTCCCCTGTGCACTTTTATGAATTTTTTTCTAAATCTATTTTATTCATATCACTGAACTTTTCTTTGGAAATTAGTATCCTCTTTTTTAAACATTGGCTCAACTATAAAACATGTTAAGATTCTTTCTAGTCCACCGCTGTGTGGGTTTATAATACCAAAAGCCAAGGTCATCATTTAAGTCAGTTAACCTCCATTGGCCCTTGGTATCACTTTGTTCAAAGAACAAATTGTAGGTAGTCTAGGAAACTTTAAGTGCTTCTACTTTATTAGCTAAGTCCTCAGGAAGATGAAGGAAAATGTTCTGATTCTACTTGAGAAAATTCTGTTGCATTTATGGTCTTATAATGATTTTTCTCAAGCTTGCTTTTTTGTTTCTTCAGTGGAGATGAATGATTCTTTAAGTCATATATTGGCTCTGGGAATCTCCTGATTACTACAGGTTTCTTTTATGTACTGTCATTTTTTCCCCCTTTTCAAGTACCTATTTGCTATTCATCATAGGATAGAATTATTACTCAGAAAAAAATGCCAACCCAGAATGACAATGCTTCTGTGGTTCTGAGCCTGGCTCTGGACTTTCTTTGGAAAACGAATTGTTAGGGGGAAATGATGTCCTGAGTTAATCCCATACAGGCTTTGTGGACTCCACCCCCACTCCAGACTAAAGCCATCAAGACTCTGGGAAAGACAAATCCCATCACCACCAAGGGAGGGTGGCTGGGACCTAAGGGTGGAGTTGGGCAGCCAGGTTGGATATAAAAAAACCAAACACGTGGGCCTTGGGCTCTCTCTGGCTCGCGATCGCTCGCCTCCTGGCTTCACCGCTCCTGGCTGGCGGCCAGCTCTCAGAGCGCCATTTTGGGGTTCCTGATCGACGGATCGGGTAGGACTCATTTAAAACTTTGTCTCCCACTTTTCTCCCTGAGCTGTGCATTTCCTCATTTCCCCTTCCCTTGTGAATAAACCTTTTATTAACCTTTCACGTGTGCCTACAGTAGAACATTAATAAGTCCTTTTAAGCGCGCGGGTAAAGACCCACAGTCAGGCACCCCGTTTTGTATCGGGGTTGCTCTACAACAGAATGACTCTGCCTCTCATTCCCTTGGCTTTTATGGGGGCCACATTAGGCAGCACAGCTTTTCCTACTCAGCTCTGCTCCTGAGCATCATTTTCTGGAGCCACATAAGCTTTTTTTTTTCCCCAGTAGGAGTTCAAAGTGCTTCTAGCACATAACTGCAGAGAAGCTATATTCTGAGCAAGAATAATAATTTCAATTTGTTTTTTAACTGGGAAATCAAAGAACAAGAAAGCATGCAGATTTCTAAGTACATAGGCATTGAAGATATCACAGGTAAGGTTTTAGAATCTGTAATTTTGTAGCAGTTGATAGTTTCATACTGGAATATAAAAATTTGTATATTTCATTGAGAGAACTACAGTTATTTAACTTCCTGCCAGTATCATTAAGTCCTAAAAACTGCTAGTAAGGACTCATTCACTCAGGGAAGTCAGGATCATTAAATTCTTTTTGGGGTAAACATTCACGCTAATTCCTGCTAATTGTCAAAGAAGAATAGAGTGGCTTCTTATCAGCAATTTGAATTTGTGTAATGGCCCTGGTCTATTGGTGCTGTCTACTTAGTTGATAAGAAAAACACCACTTAAAACAAGCAAGAAAGTAAGCCATCCTTTCCAGCATTGTTTTCTTTTCAGCCTGTCTTCACCAGAAAAAGCCTGGCATTCTACAGGAAATATTGTGTGATTCCATGGAAAGAAATATATAATAACAAGTAGAGAACACTTAATTACTCCTCAAATTTTTATTCTGCACATTATAAAGGTGTACAATTGTAATTTCAAAAATGTTGCAAGAACATTTAATTTATGTAAATTGTAAGTTCAGTTAGAAATATTAGAGAATTAGGGAATCTTTGAAAGCTGAAAATAATAACACATTCAAGCTATTTAAGTTGAATTGTTCTTCAACTTTATTTCATCAGCAGATTTAGTGGTTACAGATTATTGGCAAGCACTTATGGTAAAGTTAAGATCAAGTAGATAGTTGATAACTTCTTAATGCTTCACAATCATTCAATGGTTAGCTCTCCAAATTAGATCATATCTATTCACATATTATAGAATAATTTGCTGAGAAACAAAATTGAAATCTTAATTAATACACATTTCCACAGTCCAGACAAAAATGTTTTCCCTTTTTTGTTCTTTGTATTTATGCCATAAATTAGAGTAGCAATATCATACGTTGGCATGCAGAGTTGCAATTGACAAAGCATTTTATCAAATTTTACAACAACACTGTGATATAGCTCGTCTTTGCATTTGAATGTATTTAGGAAGGTAGCAGGACAAGTCACATAGCTAATTTATTGTCAGAATTCAGCCTTGACCCCAATTCTTTATTAATTCCACTGTTCATTTTATTCTATTGTATCTATAAGGGTCTCCTTTTGGGAAGAATTGTCCATTCTTTCCTTTTTTAACCCCCATAACTTTAGTTTTTATAATTATATCTTAATAACATGACTATATCTGACTGTATTGGTGGTTGCTACTTCATTTTCCCCAAGAACTTTCTCGTTATCAAATATCCTATTTATACTTGTGATCTCCAAATCCTTGTGTAAATTCAGATAACTTTCCAGCCTGCTGGGTATCATCACTAGTTCTGACCTGTGTTGCCAAGTAGACTAGGTCAACACTAGTGACCAAGTAGACTAAGCCAAGACTAGTGAAATACTCCAAAGTATATTCCCTGATAACAAGTCCCTGCTTTGTTTTTATTTCCTTCCTTCTTTCTCTCTTTATAATATTATAGTTACTGACACGCCAAGTGCAGTTGGGACAGTGTTTAAAAACAAACCTAAGAGTGGTAGAGCCATATTTACCAGTATTAAGTGAGTGAAATCTGTCCACCTACTTCCAGGAACAACACGGAAGGTCATCTTTTATAAATTGAAACACTATCTACAAAACCTTTAGCTTTAGCTCTATCTAATAAACTCCTCCCAGCTACCCAAGAGTTTGGTTTAAGACCCTGCTTTGTCTGTTTTTGTTTTTGTTTTTGTATTATTTTTTGGCAGAATTACCAAATGGAAACTGACTGAGCAGTACAGCATGTGTAAGCCAAAGAGAAAGGCTATCACTGCAAAATTTATAGGTCTGGTTAAGACTCTGCACTGCATTCAGCTAGGGAGAATAAAAGGAAACTTGGGGAAATCTGAAGGATGCATATATCACCATCTCCATCCCAAGTTCTTCTGACAATTACAACTTATTCTTGTGTTTGGCTGTTGGTTCAGAACAGCTGTACCCAGTCAGTTCACACTTCGCATCACCTGGCAGTTAATTGGTGCTTTAAAATTCCACAGTCATTTTTATTCTTACTGCTGCTAAAGGGTAAATGTGCTAAGCACAATAGTCAAGACTGTATTAGGTGGTTGCTACTTCATTTCCACCCAGAATTATTTTATTATCAAGTGTCCCCTTACTAGTTTCAAGAAATGATCTAAGAATTTTCAAGTGAATGTATCAACTCCGTGCTGCAGGGTAGCATTAAAAGGATATTCATTTCAGTGAGCAATATTTTAAAAGGGCTTAGAAAGGGGGATTGTTTCTAGTTTTGACATACATTTATTAATGTTACCTATTTTGATATCACAAGATCATAAAGTCTTTTTGTTGAGGAATAGGTGTGATGTGTCTGCCTCTTTCCTGTATCATTGCTGATCTGTATTTTTAATTTCCATATTATGTAGAATGTTTGCTTTGGTGGGGAGCGGGGTTGTTGTTTTTAGTAAAAGCCTCAGGATTTGGTGCAGTATTTGCTGCTCAGCTTGGGTGAAGGGTAATCCTTAGCAACCTGTCAGGGATTCAGAGAGCACTGGGGGCTGCTTGAGGCTCAGAGGTCCTCTGCAGGAATGGCTGGTGACAGCTCGCCGCAGGTGGTCCGTTCAGCACTGTCGCCTGGGACAGCAAGGATTCCCTGCCTAATTTGTCATCCCATAGAATGCTGTCAGCAGTTGAAAGTCTTAAGCACAAAACCTTTAACATTTAGGACAGTCTTCTTGATAGTTTTTTAAAACAATAGTCATGTGTAAAAATATTAATACACACCACCCAAGTAAACAGTTTTTCACATGAAAATATTATGTTAAAATTATAGATATGATTTATAGAAATGTTGTCTACCCTGTGATTTTATAAAACTAATGGTCTAGATTATGTCCCTGTCTTCCTGATTAAGATGTGAAAGTATAACTGATAAAGTAAGGTGCAATCGCTTCTGTTCTCACTCACCCTGATTCCTTTTGCTTAACTTGTAGACCATAGAGACTTTGAAATGCATTTTGAAAATGACTTTTTGTTAGAGTAATAAAAAAATCGACCCGTTTCTTAAATATCCATTGTAATGATTCAATAATAGCATGTGTCTTTTAAATCATTAGATTTCCATTGTCAGAATTTTATCTGATTGATAAATACCTTTTCTGCTTGCCCAGGAATAATACCTGCTATTTTTCATTGAATCCCAATTTTGTGTCAATCGCTGTATCTAGCTTATTTATACTCTCTACAAAAGTCCTGGAAGAGTGCCATTACCCCTTGCTTTCTAAATGGGAAAATTGAGGATCTGAGTTATTAAGTGACTTGCTTGAGGACACAAAGCTAGCACAAGATGGGATTTGAACCAGATCTGTTTACAGAGTACAAGTCATTTTCACTGTCCTTTACTGTTCTCATAAAAGCCATGCTGAGAGAAGTGAAATTGTCCAAAAACCTGCCTTAGACAGGAGAAAAAGAGGCAAGAGAGGCCTTGGGTAATTCAGAAACTGAATAATCAGATGTTGAGTAATCTGATCTGGTAGAGTAAAAATCAAGCAGAAATTGGTGTAAAATCAAAACAAAACGTGGGCTTATGACAGAAATGAAAAAAAGGCAAAGGAAAATGGAAAATTAATATGACAGTTCAAACAATTGTAAACAAAGGCATCTGAATTTCACATGCAAATAATAAAATAGAAAATTCAAAAATAAGACAAAGGATTAAAAATCAGTAGGAAAGGGTCAGTAGCAAAGAAAAAAATTGTCTAAAGATGGATTTTTTTTTCTGAGGCAGCAAATAGAATCTTCACTAGCTTAACATTGGTTTTGCTTTTCATTCTGATGACATCAGTTATAAACATGCTGTGAATTAGTCTGGTTTGGCTTGAGAATAGGCACTGCCTGTAGAAGTTCTGATACCAAAATCCTTAAGAGTCTCAGGGCTGGGCGTTTTGGCTGCATTCAACCCACACACCTAATGCTGACCGCACAGTTTCATATAACTGTGAAGTTTAACAAGAGATTCTCAAGCTCATCCCATGAAGATGTTGCAAATCAAAATTAGGATTTGTTTCTACTCTTAATTCAAAATGGGGAAATTCTGTAGTGCTTTATTCTGCACTTGCAGCAATATTAGAAATCCTCAAAAGTATGACATTCTGACGTTGCATAATGTTCTTCTGAGTAGAAATTGAAGTAGAATAGCCATTTTGAATAGAATGGCTCCTGATCTGTATGTTGCTATATATTCAATTATTAATCCTTTCATTAAGAACAAATAAGCCACCTTGTATTTTGGCTTTCACTACACATGATATCTAAAGTATTTTGTCCATGTACATATTAAATGTGGCTTCCAAAATAATTAGTGGCCATTAAAAATTGATAACTAAATTGAATTTCATTGGCATAGCTTTATATTATTAATCTTTTCTGGAAAAACTTATGTCTCCAACTCCCTAAGAAGATAAAATATTAGTTATTAAAAATGTTAAGCCCCTCTTCCTATTTAATTAATTATCAGGAATGACCCTTTTATAATTTAATTATACCCCAAAAGTACTTAACTTCTTTGCTATTGTTTATTTATTCAGCCTAAATGTCTAATAAAGTCCAATGTACCTTATATGAACTCTTCTTTTTAAGAGAATTTACGATTACAGCCTGCTTGGAAGAGCAAAAGATAGACATAAACCTTTCCCCTTTATCTCCTATGCAGCTACATCTACATCTACAACTGGGACAAGCCATCTTGTAAAGTGTGCAGAGAAGGAGAAAACTTTCTGTGTAAATGGAGGCGAGTGCTTCATGGTGAAAGACCTTTCAAACCCCTCAAGATACTTGTGCAAGTAAGAAAAGAAATCCTCTGTGGGGCTTGTGTCTCTAGCTGCTTGTTCAGATGACTGCCTGTTCTGTGATGTGTTGCTGCTGCTTTTTCCAATTCCATTGCATCCTGTTGAATGATGCTGCTTTATCTGTAGAGTGTTTTGAAAAGTTCACACCATTTGTCATGTCTTCTGTTAAATCCAAAATTGTGGTTTTTTGCTTTTTTCAATTATTTTTTTGCCTTCATGTTGGTAAAGTTATTTCCCTTGTGGTTTTCCTCATTGTTGCCTAGAAGAGATGTACAAATATCACAGAGGCTCTAACTGTTGATACCTCCTTCTCCATCCTGTGTATGAATGAAGCTGTAAAATAAGATAATGTTCCTTTTTACCTCAGTGGTCACCTGCAAAGTGAATAGGACAACTAAATGAAGCAGAAGGGCAGAAGACTATGACACAGCTGTTACACTTGGCATTAGCTTACTGTTTCGTAACTAGTTTTAAAAATGGAATTCAGGTTGATCTCGCAAATGAAAAAAAGTAATTGCTTGTGTTCAGAAGTGCGTTTAGTGTGTGCAGCATCATTGGGTATAGAAGGCAGAGTGTGCTTTCATGCAAGGTAGCTATTTATAGATAATTTCAGACTGGCACTCTCTTTCCAATGACCTGGAGGAGTTGATGCACCATTTAGAAGTATCACTTTTATTCTACCTCAATAGGCAAAATAAAACAATGATATTATCGGTGCATTAAATATTTAAGCTTTGTGGTTAAAATTAGTTGGTTTCATTAAATAGGACATGTTTATTGTGCCATGCATTTTAAGTCTACACTTTGATATTTCATCTGTATATGGTATCTGGATTCATATAATTTGATCTAAAAAATTTTAAATGTCTCATTGAAATGATGAAAAACACACATTTATTTTTCAGTTGATTGGTAGCTTTGTCTCATTCTAAAGTCGTAGTGTTGTCCTAAATGAGAAAAAAAAAATGCCACCATAAAAATTGTTCTCCCACTGCAAAATATTAGCTTGTGACTTAAATGCTTGGAAAGTAGAGCAACTTTGTCATGCAGTTAAACTAAAAAAGAGCAGTTAGCAAAATGAAAACCAAGGCATAAGAAATAGTTAATAAGACCATGTTCCTTTTAAGCATTTTGTAAATAATATACAAATAATCTATGCCAGTTCTAAGCAAAGCTTAACTGTTTTAAGTAATAAAGTGTATCTAAAGGACACATGATTTTAAATCTTAACACCATTTGGTAGATGTCTTGTTTCTCCTTGTGCTGTGCTAGACATCGAACCTCTGTCGTGTCTCATGGGCACATGTGAATAAGTACCTCCTAGTACCTGCTTTCTTGTGCTCAAGAGCTTTTCTTTTAAAAGTGTAGAAATAGTGCCAGGAGAAGACACATATTGGTGGTTTTATAGCTGAATTTTATCATTCAGGACAGTTTGTAAAAGTCAATAAAATCTATTTGAGGGAACCAAAGACTGAGGATTAAAAAAGAATACTAATCTTACTTATAAAATAATCTCCTTCATACAGTGAGGTAATAGGTATAAGTATATCCTGACTAAGTAACATTCTTTCCAAACTTTTATAAAATGAAAGAATATGTAGAAAGTTTTTTTACTCAGGTCTGAATTATTTCATGGCTCTCAATGTTTATGGTTTTAAAATTCATAGACATTCACTTTTTGATTATCGGGTTATTCAAATTTAATTCCTATTTTAAAAAAAAATTAGGATTGGCCAGTTTCAGTCTGGTCCTACCAACTTGCTATGAATACAACACAAGCACAACACCTCCTTAGTTATCAAAGTGAATTCAGATGAAGAAATTATTAGGTTCTTATCTAAGATTTTCTCTGATCAAAATATAAAACACCAGAAGCTAAGAATTAGAATCTGTAAAATATGAAGTTCATTTATTTCATAGGGGAAATCTTGTTATTCTGTCCCAATCTTAGGCATACAATGTAATCATGTTTTAATAAATCTCCTTGACAAACATTTAAATTATAGTTCCTTAAATCATCTTTATAACAATTGTACCCATATTATCTATGTCTCATATTTTTTAATTCTCTAGAAAAACATCTGAGACCACTATATTTTAATTATAATAATGAAACATGATCATTTTTCATCATAGCCTTTGCAGAGATTTACAAGCTGAGTGAGTACATATGATAGTTTCTGAATTCCTCTAAGGAACCAGTGCAGCTATTTTCCACATATTAATTTCAGCTATTCTGTAGCCCTCCCACATCCTATACAAAAACATGCAACCACATAAGTGCCGTTCATTTGTTCCATTTTGGTATTGTGCCAACAACTGTAATTTTTTTTCACCAACACAATTTTTCATTAAATTGTAAGGCAATCCAGAAAAAAAATGCTATATATTATTTTAGTCTTGAAGTAAAATGTTTGTGATTCCTCTAATAGTTATTAAAACAGCAAACCATAACAGAACACTCTGTATCCCCCAAACTAATTATCTGGTGGGATAAACTTGTCTTCTAGTTCTCAGTAAATTGCCATCATAATTTTATTTTGTTGATTTTTTTTTATAAATAGAATCTTTCAGAAAAGTGATAAAGCGTATATATTGAATCTTGCTGGAAAGAAAGTCTTTGACGACCATGATTTTGATAGCTTTTTTTCCCCTTTTGGGACCTTTTCTTTATTGATGAATTAAAGTAAGCCAGAACTTTGAAGGAAGGATTGGAGTATGTTTAACCTCCAAAAGATTTCAAGTCTTTTTTGTTAAGTGAGCATGTGGTCAAAAAAAGTCCCCGTATTGAAAATATCTGTAGCATTAAAAATAATCACTACTCAGAATTGAAACAAAGGCACATAATATACCATGTCTTATGATAATATATTGTTCACTAGACCACTTGAATAGAAACAGAAAACATAAAAATGTTGTATTGGCTCATCATGGTCCTGTCTATGAAGCCAGTTCATAGTTTCCATATGGTCCATCTGTCTAGAGCAAAACATTGCTGAAGCATGAGCCACATCATTCAAAATGAGCTCTGTCCTGACTAAAGACATGACTCAGAAACACCACAAGCATGGACATTTCCAAGTAGTCTCTCTGGTCACCTAATCTACTGTTGTCTTCTTGGGAGTTGAAGTAGAAATCTTTACAGCAAATCTCTTTTGTTTCTCTGTTTAGAACAACAAAGTATTCCAAATGGATTATCCATACAACAGTCAAACACTTCTCTGCAGAGAGGTTGGCTGCTTACTTGAACTTCCCCCTGGGGACTGTGTGGGAATTTCAGTGGTGGTTCTCATCTTTTGAATTTTCTTTTTTCTCTATAGTAATTTCAAATTTATCCTGGGGAAAAATAGTTGTTCTTCCAGATTACATAAAGATGAGACTCATCCCATCACTTGTCCCACAATGCCTCATGTTATCAGGTAGTTCAAAGAAACTAAGCAATTTGCATATGAAATTGTCTAGATTTTCCAATTTTCTTGATCCCTTACTTCTTGATATCTATTCTTTTGAACAGTTGTAGTAAATAACAATTTTGGAAGATATTAATGTAATGTTCTTGATCTAAAAGTGATTTTATACCAGCCTGTCTTTATAAACCCATCAGGCTATCCCAGGGACAGATGTGACTTCCCCATGAAGAATTTAGACATTTAACCACTAATTTCGGTGAACAGTCTAGAATCTTTTCACTTCAACTCTCTGGAAAATATCTCTATTTATAACATAGAGTTAATATGTTCTCTGAATTTTCTCATAGGGAGACAGTGAAATTAAATAAATTCATTTCTGGTAAAGTACTTTTAACTCTGGGGAAGAAAGATTATTTTCCCCCTCATAACAAAAAGTAATACTACATTTACTCTGTAGATGATGGGAAATATATACACATATATATATAAAACAGGTAACATCACAACAAATATAATAAATTCAACCAAATAAATGAATATTAACATTTGTTTGTAAAGCAACTACATCTATGTCAGCCATTTTTTTAAACACAGAGAAAATATAAGTCATGATATCTTGTTCCTAAGAACATAGTCTGTTTAGGAAAATGAAGTGACTAAAATAGGAAGTCAATTAGAGTGAATATATCCCAGGGGATACAAGGCAGGTTATTATGGTAATGAAGTTAGAGAAGACTTTGTAGACATCGTCATCACTATGGAATCTCTTCTGTATGCAGCAGACATTGAGGTTGCGGTTATCTGTGAGACAGGGTGACTTGCAGATCTTAGGCCAGCGGCTCCATTGTGTGAAGTAAAACAGAAAAGCCAAGTTGGACAGTAGAGTCAATTTATGAACTGTGAAGGCCAGGCAGAGGACTGTGGACATTGTGATACCCTGCACGGAGTCACAGTGCCTTCTGGATCCGGAGAGTCGCACCCTGAACACAGTGGATGTTTAGGGAAGAGAGAGACTTCCATACAAACTGGAAAAATGGAAGAAAAAGTCAGACACTTGGTAGCATTAAAGTTTTATAAAATACTGGCATCATAATAATGATTATGATAACATTTATAATGCTTATTAGTAGCTAGATTAACATAATTAAACAAGGAGATGTTGATTCAGATTTGTAGTTGTGTCCTGCAGCCTTATCATCATGACTGTAGAAAAAAATTTGGTATAGATAAGAAGGTACACATTGGATCAGAGTTCCCAGCCCATAGAACAGACTGACTCTATTCCATCTCCAGACCCAGAAGAGTTCATTCCTCCAAATGGGTGTGTCCTTGCCTGTGACACTTCTCTGTTCCTAGATGCTGTAACATTTAACAGATACTGAGGCATTTTGTGAGAGATTCTTGTGGCTTAAATCCAGATAATCAGCTCTTCAAATGACCATGTCTTAGATTTTGCCTGTGTTTCTCATGTATCTAGAATCTTGCTGTGTGCTAACTAGGTATTTAATAACTCGTTTTGACTTTCTCTCACCTATGTATATTGAAGGAAATCCTTTTATATTTACAGGAATTAGTTCAGTTTGTCTAGATTCAGGTGCATTGACAGAGTTCATCATAAATTGCTGCTTTTTCCCTCCTAAAATCAACTAAGCAGCTACCTCTACTTTGAGCCTCTATGAGGTATATTTGGATTAGCTTGAAATGATGAACAAAACCATGCTGAGCTCTGTCCTCATGGAGTCTATAGGCACTAGTGATAACAAATATATTTCAGGAAAGTAATTTAATTATGAGTTATAGGTATGCCAAGTGCTATGGAGGCTATTTAGGGACCTAAGGGAATGTATAATCAGGGGTCCTCAACTAGCCAGAGGCAGAAACTCTGTAAAATAAAACTATAGGCAGCCCTTGTCTTGAGAAGCATCTAGTCTGTTTAAAATAAAATGCATAGTTTTGAAATATTTACTTTGTATGATGTAAGTAAAAAGTGAATATTTAGATGTTTCGTTGTAAACAAGGTTGGTGGATAGAGAAAGCTATAAAGTTCTGAATTGCTAAGCAGTTTGATGAGGCAGGGAAGGGCTCAAATTAGCAGCCACTATGTCATATGTCATGATGACATGGTCTTGTGGGGGATGTAGATTGATCCCATATCCAATTAAATTGTTTGACCCCAAACTTAGGGACACATCAGGTAGAGTAAACAATAGCAAGGGTTTCAGTCTGCAGATGAGCATTTTAGAACAAGCTGTGCAAACATACTTTTGGGAAGGGCACCAAGGTTCAAATAGAAGGGGTTAACCCATAAATGTTGCCACTCTCATTTTGGGGTTTATGTCTTAGACACTAAAAAACAACATTTGAGAGCTGGGAAAACTTAGATTATTTTCCTCAGTACCTACCCACTAGTCCGGTGTGGCCACTATATGTGTACAATTATCTCATGGATTGAGTTGTAGTCCCCAGGTCATAATAAAAGGAAAAGAGAGGATACATACAAGCTGATCAGTAATGCAGAGGTATGGGGTTGGAGCTGAAGGAAATGTTACTGGAACATTTTAGATTTAATATTTTATTTAATGATTTTAAAGAAGGCATTCCTTTGAGGAAATGAATGTCTTTTGCAGATGATGCCGTAAAGAACACTAAAACACAAATTAGAAAAGCATATTCAAACCTCAAGAAACTTCTCTTAGAGGTAGATAACAAAATAAGATTCATCTTGGAAAAATGCAGACTAATAGTAACAATACATTTGGGAAAGAATAATCTACAACACAGATACTCAGCCAGTGAGTGGGCGTGCTTCAGCCAGAATGAGGAGCAGGCTTACTGGTGGGTGAGAAAAGTCAGTGTTTGCAATATGATATTGTGGAAAAAAAAGACCTGCAGGATTTGAGGTAGCATATACACTGCCAACTCTAGTTTACACAGAGTGAGGGGAAAAGGCTCTAATGCCTAACACAAATGTACTGCTTCCTCAGTATTTATTTGTTAGCATTTCTATTATTTGATACTTGTAAACATAGACACCAAAGAAATTGTTTCAGATGCTATACAATCTGAAGGAAATACCACAGGTAGTAATGAGGTAGAGCAAAGAGGCAATAAGGACTTCTTTTTTAGACAAGATTTTTTTAAATTGTTGAACTATTTCACTGTGGAGTTATGACTTAAGAGAAAGAAAATAGCAGATGTACCCCTTGTTTCTCTTCTCCAGTCTGATCAGGGAGGGCCTGATGGAAATTAATAATGCTAAGAAATAAAGGAAAGAAAGGAAGGGATGTCTAAGAGTTATTGATAAATTGAGCATAAATTTATAAAGACTTAAAACCATTTATAATGGTATAGAAAATTAGCCGGTTCTAAAGAAGTAAAAGTTTCTGAGGTTTGTAAATATCATTGAATGTGTTTAGAGTTTCACTGAAAATGGGAATGAATTTACCCAATTAGAATATTGAAGAGTAAACCAAAAACTAGATGAATTCTCAGAATACATCAGTTTATGATCAATTACGTACATAGGAAGCATATCCAGATAATAACAAGGGAATAAGGCTATTATGCAGAAGTGTGAAAGTGCAGAAGATCCTTGGTTAGTTGATTGCACTCCTTTATCAAATACTCAACTGGTATTTTAGTAACAGTATTTAAATTTGAGATAGAGTTATTATTAGAGTTCTGGAGTCCTTCCCAAATTCCAAACATAATGTTTTCATTTTATTATTTAGGAGATCGAGTCTGTGAGGAAGGTTCTGTGAGCTCCTATAAAAAAAATTAAGTCTAAAGAACAGAGTATGCCATAAACCATAAAAAGCAAAGACAAAAGTTCAATATTGACCTCTACTTGGCAGATCAATGGACTGTATGATAGTCTCTTTTGATACAATTTGTAATTGAACACTAGGCTCAGTTTAACAAACACTTTATGTCAGGTACTCTGCTGAACATTTGAGACACAGTGATTAAAAGATAGTCACTGTCCTCACAAACAGATAATCACAGCACACATAGGTCAAGCCAGTGACAGAGCAGGGCTGGGTGCTGTATGAGAGACAAAGGGGGACTCCTCACCCCGGGCAGGGAAGTGGGGAGATGGGGAGGTGAAAGGTAGAGTTCAAGGAAGGTTAGTTGGAAGAAGCTCCAACAAAACCGACAATGAATTTTCATCTTAAAAACAAATATTGAATATTGTTTACCATGTGAAGAGCAAATGCTAAAATTTTAAAAAATGCATCTTCTATCGGTGGGAAAAAGTATATATTTAAGACAACTGTATGGGCTTGATTATCATTCAAACAGATTGATCTAAGAAGTAAAATTCTTGGAATTTGCTCAGACTCTTGCCAAAGCATATTACTCAAAATCAGATTAATTTCCCAGGAAAGTGATCAATTGGAGGCTTAACATGCAATGCTAATATACAAATGTGTCAAAAGTCAGTCTCCTTCTTTTAGAGGTGATTCCATAGAATTTAATCAGAGCTTATAGATCAGATGAGTTTTCATTTGTACATACTTTCTGTACACAATCGATGCAGTCTGCAGTTTGCTTTTGCGGAAGCTACCTCAGTTTCCGCTTCCTTCCATTTGACTTTGCAATAACTCTAGATGTCCACGAAAGTTGCATATGACTGCTATTGCGACACATGTGAATTACTTAGGAATAGATATTTCCAATTTGTTTTACCTTGTTTGTTTTACCTTGATTCCATGATTGTCTTAAAGTCTAGTCTATCAAAACATTTTTAAAGTCCTTGAGTTCTGTCCTCACTAATTGGGAAAGCATTCAGAAGTGATGTCGGCATTTTTGCACAGTGATTCCATGGGTTAAGCTGAACATTGGCTCCCAGAATCTTGTGGTAAAAGAGACTTTTGATAATCACTTAGTCAAATTTATTTATTCTGTCACTGAGGAAAACTAAATCTTAAGCCAAATGGGCTGCTCACATACAGATCACAAGACATATTGGAGAAGGTTAGAAGACTTTAGTTTCCATCTTCTAAGGAATCAGGATCCCTAATATCCTAACAATATACATACATATTTCTTGGGGATCTTGTTTCAGCGCAGATTTTTATTTAGTGGTTCTGTACTGGGGCTGGAAATTCTGTGTTTCTAACTAGATCCCAGGAGATGCTGGTGCTTTTAGCTCATGGGCCAAACTTCAGATAAAATAAGGTTTTGCTATAAGATAGTTCATTTCTGAGTGAAGATAAACATTAGTGAAAGCTTATTTCTGGTTCAGATATAGCCAATAATTCCTAAAAATATTGACATATCTTAAGTAGCTCTATCTTTACTATACCAAATATTCTATATCATCTTATGATAAATCAACTATCATCCATCCCTTAACACCAGTTTCCTAGAATGAATCATTTTAAAATTATACCAACTAGAAAATTGATTGGGTAATATTTTAACCCCCCTTACCTGGCTGTCATGTGCCCTTTGATATCAAACCTGGCATGTGACATATACAACTTCTTAATAAATGCATTCCTTCACTTAAGGAACTCATGATTCAACAATAATTTATTAATTTCACTATATTTAAAATAATACATTTCTCACAACAAATGGTTCAAAGGTTTTCTCACATACACATGCTCATACACGCACACACACAAGCACATGATATTTACATATATTACACCATGTGATATAAAAAGTTTAAAAGGGCTAAAGAGGAAAAAAAAAGTTCAAAAGGGCTAAGAAGGTTTAAAAAGTTCAAAAGGGCTAAGAAGGAAAAAGAAAAATATCAGATGGTTTGACTTATAGCAGGAATATAGGGAAAACAAATAAGACATCAGTGTAAAAAAATAATAACAGTACAAAACACAACAAAGCAAAAACGGACAATTATAAATCAGAGACATACTGCAGGGGAGGAGGCAGGAGAGGGATCAGAGGGCGTGGGGAGGAGCACAAGGGACTGAGGGTGATGGTGCATGGGGGCATTGGTGAAGGAAATTCTATGGGGACTACACCTTGAGGGGGTGGGGGAAACAAATATTGTTTAAAAATGAACAATGATGAAAAAAATTTAAAAAATATTAAAAAAATTCAAAAGGGCTATATCAACACAAGATGTGTCTTGTTAAGATTCTTAACATTTTAATGATCATAATTATACTATGAGCTTATTCAAGTAATCAAATCTTGAAATCTAGAACTTGCTAGTGTTTTATCTTGTAGTCCATTCTTCCTAAAGTAGGAGAGGTAAATGCACCAAATCACTTGACTGCATTTTTTTGTATTGAATTTGGTTTTAAGGGAATAAAAAGATCATCCTTATAGTAAAAATGAACAGTGCTATTCACTTTTTTATATCAAAAAGATAGCTTTTTTAAAAATATTTATTTATTTATTTATACAAGCACTGGGTAATACAGTCAGAAGCGCAGGAGGGTGAGAGAATTCACCAGAGCCAGAGCGGGAAGCAGAAAAGGCAGACTGACGAAGTACACTGCTGAGGGGAGCAGTGGGCATGGCAGGAGAGATCTGCGCACCATGTGGGACCCTCACTGGCGGCCAGGGATTGAACCAGCCCTGTAGAGGCTGCAGGCAGCTTCGCAGCCCAGCGCTCAACTATTGCGCCACCGGGGAGGCCCAAGATAGTGTTTATTCTTATTCTCTGCAAAAGAAAGTGTATAAATCAAAGGATATGCTTCAAAACATAATTACAATGAACTGATACTTTACATTGTGGTTCTGGTATTAATGAACCATTGACAGTAGTCATGACCACAGAGGTTGAACATCTGTAAGTATATTTACTTCCTAGAACCTTTCAATAACTCATATATTGTTGCATAATATTGGGTAAAATGAATCCAATCTGATTTGGTTTAGTGACTAGAGTGAGAGAAACAAAAATAGCTACTGTAAAGGACTTTTGAATTTAATCACAGCCCCATTGCTTGACCTTAAGAAAAATATTATACCACGATTCCAGTATGTTGATGGGTAATTGTAAGTGAGTAAATAAAATGTAAATTTTATACAACTCAAAATCTCAAAATAGTTTTACCTTAAGTGTAAAAATGACATCTATATTAAGTACTTCTCTAGACAAATGGCTAATTTTTTTAAACGTATTTGTCTTTGATTTGAAATAATCGCATGAAGTGAAATTTGTACTAATAAAAATCTGCTACTACTATTTTTCAACATTAAAAATGACAGCTACTTTGTAATCTTAAAAAACCAGCAAGGAATGTAGTTTTTTTTTGGTCTGTTATCACCAAAGTATGAAAGTGCTTGCCTGCTAATGTAATTTGATTATTTAACTTATCACATAAAAATACCTATGAAATAAATACAGTAGTCCCCCCTTATCTGTGACTTCACTTTCCAAGGTTCAGTTTCCCCTAGTCAACCACAGATTGAAAATATTACATACAATCAGAGCTTTTGAGAAAGAAAAGACCACATTCATATAACTTTTATTATAGTATGTTGTTATAAATATTCTATTTTATTATTGTTAATCTCTTACCATGCCTAATATATAAATTAAATTTTATCATTGGCATGTATGTATAGGAAAAACATAGCACATACATATTTTTGTTAATATTATATTAATGCATATATTAATATATATTAATATCACATTAATATATATAGGGTTCAGTACTATCTGTGGCTTCAGGCATCTACTAGGAGTCTTGGAATGAATCCCCTGTGGATAAGGTGGGACCACTGTATGAAATTGAGTGTACATAAAATAAAAGACTCAAGATCATTTAAATATTAAAAGATTATAGATGGAACCATGTAAACTCTTACCAAAACCAGAGTTTTAACACAATATGAATATCAGTAGCAAACTGGGAAATAACAATAGGAAAATGACTTAGTTGCCCCGTCCTTGCCACCCCCTTCAACTTTTCATCCTCACTGTCATTAACGTCAGTAAATTTATCTTTTGAATATTGAAGCAAATACCAACAAAAAACGTATATCCACAGTTTTCATGGGACATTGTTTTCTAGATGTGTTATCCTTTCCTTTTGTTATGTTTTCTTCATGCTATTCAGTCACCAGGTCATTTGTAGGAATCACCATATTCCCTAGGAGGAAAATTGCCAGTCTGAAAGTTCAGTATCTTTAGCATTCTATTGCTTATCACATTTTTGCCCTCTAGGTGCCAACCTGGATTCACTGGAGCGAGATGTACTGAGAATGTGCCCATGAAAGTCCAAAACCAAGAAAGTATGTTAAAATAATCTGAAATTTGCTTTCTTTCCCAAACTACAGCAACAATCACTACCACTTGGTGCTTTTACAGCTCAATTATAACTGATTCCTCTTGTTCTAATTATGGTTTAACAACTCTGGATATAGCCCATTTAATATGATGGTGTTTAACTGTCTTTCAGCATGGGCCCCAAAGGTCATACATTTAAAAGAATTATCCATCAGGACAGCCAGTGATGCTGGCAACCATGATGGGCAGGCCAACCAAAAAAAAAAAAAATTTCCTTCCAATGTTTTTGACCAAAGCTCTCAAATGGAAAACTGAGATGAGCAAGATGTCAGCTTTAATTGTAAGTGGCTCCCTTTGAAAGAAAGCAGTCACATAAAATGCTTGGATCTTTATCATACAAACCCATACAATATTTTGTCCAAATGCATAACCCTTTGGGGGAAATGCCAGAGTTTGAAAGCCATGATTAGGACAAAGATTCAGTTCCTGAGCGTGAACTCACCAAATTCAGTCAAATGACACTGAAGGAGCTTCTTTCTAGCATATATTCACCTCTTCTCTTTTTCTCTGTTTTTTCTACCATTGTTTTTTGTTTCTTCTCTCAGGTGCCCAAATGAGTTTACTGGTGATCGCTGCCAAAACTACGTAATGGCCAGCTTCTACAGTACGTCCACTCCCTTTCTGTCTCTGCCTGAATAGGAGCATGCTCAGTCGGTGCTGCTTTCTTGTTGCTGCATCTCCCCTCAGATTCCACCTAGAGCTAGATGTGTTTTACCAGATCTAACATTGACTGCCTCTGCCTGTCGCATGAGAACATTAACAAAAGCGGTTGTATTACTTCCTCTGTCCGTGATTAGTTGGCTTTGAGTTACTGATAGGTATGTGAGGCTCCGGATGTTTCTGGATAATGTGATATAAAATGATAGTCAATATCAAACAGTGCAATTATAATAAAGGCATTTAAAAGTCTCACTTTTATTGATAAAATAAAATCCTTCCACTGAACAGTTCATCTTCTTTATAAAATGACAACATCCTGAAAAAGATGTTGCTAAGTTGTAACTGATATGCACTTGAAATGATGGTAAGTTCATTTTGGTTGAGAATGTGTTATTTATAACAAATAAACATAATAAAAAGAGTTCAGATGTTTCTTTTCATTAACCAAACAGTTTGCATTTAGGTATAAAAAAAGACACTGAGTAGGAAAATTTAAAACAAACATTTCATGGCAAATGAGATATGCTGGCTTCTGTTTCATTGCTTAGGAAACAAGTGAATCAGGACTAGTTTTAAACAAGCATTTATTTATGTCAGCATTTCTTTATGCTCATTTCAATATTTTAGGGGAAACAGTTGTTTTTTAAATTATTTGCTTTGTAATATGAGTTCACTATTAAATATATGTATATATATACACATTTATTTATGTGTGTATATATATGTGTGTACATACATACGTATTATTAAATGCAGAAATGGGATATCATGATTAATTTCTCTGGCTTTATGAGGGTTTGAATATCATTTCTAAAAGAACTGATTCACATTAAATGTAATTGTATAGATATCTAAACTACATATTTGTCTTTCCATCATGAATTGGAATACAGCTTTTGATTCTGGAGCTTTCAAAGCATTGTTTTTAAATGAATTCTATTTAGTTATCCATTTAGATCAGAGGTTGAAATCTCTTTTTGTAATAATCAAATGAGAAATAATACCATCACCATCACAACTACTTGACTCTGCTATTGTAGCATGAAAACAGCCACCGACACTGTATAAACTGATTGCATGGTGGTTTGCTATGAAAACTTTATTTACAGAAGCAGGCAGTGAGGACTGCCAATTGCCCAACTAGAAAAGTTATTTCACATAGCTTTTTGCAGTATAAATTTGCAAAACACAAGAATTAATGATACAAATTAATCATTGAAAAACAGATTTACCTAAGAAAAACAGATTTACCTTTATTCAGATGCATGCAAAGAATAAGATTTTTTCCTCCTTTCAACAGTCATGGAAGAATAAATTCCATGGAAAAATAAAATCCATATGCATTATGTGGAGGTTAGAGCTGTAATATTCAATCACTTATTTAGTGAGGTAGTAATTTTATGTATTTACAAGGGATATACATCAAAAATTATGTTCTAGATCATTTTTATTGTGAAAAAATGGTAAATCATCATAGTTAATTTCCAAATACAGTCTTTATTCACAAATCCTTAAATAATATGCATATATTGGGCAGAATTTTTCTTAGCTATAGATAAACTTGTTAAAGGTAAATAATATGGAAAGTAAAAACAGGAGAGAAATAATAGAATTTTATTTAATATATTAAAGTGATTCCTTTTAGAAATGTGTGTATTTAAATAAAACTAGATTCAGCCAAACTGGCAAGAAAACTATACTTTAGAATTCAATGAAAATTATGAACATTCATATTCTGCTGAAATGTTCAGTGTTTTAGAGTGTCATTGTGCCTTGAAGACTGTTGGGGCACTATATAAAATCTTGTAAAACTGTAGATATTCCCCAAACAGCAAAGCATTTTAGATATGACCGTAGTAACCAGAGAAAATATTCTCAACTTCTCTTTTAGACCCTTTCACTTTCATAACATATCATTCAAAAATAGCCAGTATGTATTTAATCAGAGTGTGACTCTTTAAGTACATTCTTCAATAAGTGTGCAGTGATGCTTTTAGAAGACATCCAAGAAAGCAGCATTCATATTTAACATGATTTAACAAAGATTGGTAGGAAGCGCACTTAGGAACAAAATTCATAATGACTGTGCATTATGCTGCTTCATGTCTGAAAAAGCAAGAACTTATTATCAGAAACCGTTTACAAAGCTGTCTTGCTCAGAGTTAATTTTCTAATCTCTATGTCTTAATTTCTCAATTCTTATTTATGTAATCTCCCACATAGAAGGTAGGAAAAAAATTTTTGCTACTCTAGGAACTTTATGTTCGGTAGCAATGAAGGCTGCAAGAAGGATTTAAAAAGTCACCACAGTGGTAATTTTTAAAATGTAATTATTTATTCATAAAACATGAGAAAAAAATTTTAAAGAAAAGATATCCCCCAGCTTTAAAGAGAAGAGAGCAATTAACTTATCAAACCATATTTTAGCTGAAGAATAACATTCTAAGAGAATATATAATTTTAAAGTGTTTATTAACACATAACTTACATTATTAGTGTCTGATGCAATTTTATGGTCAGTGTCCTATGGGGCACTTATTGATTTATAATATATATGTCATATAAATATACACATGATGTATATATATCATTTGTATGATATATATATAAAGTCACTTTAAAATATGAAAGAAAGGAACAAATGTACATTTCATATGACTTTCTTGCAGGCAACATTTGTTTTGAAATAAAACATTTATAGAACTTTCTAGGAAATACTGTCAAGATTAATCAGCTTCAAATTTGACCTATTGACAGAATTCCTACTTGAAAGGATTGTGTGTGTATGTGTGTGTGTGTGTGTGTGAAAGTGTACAGGCAATCCATACTGATTTGTTGATTTATAGACTTCATAGGGAGAAAAAAATGAAGGCATTCACAGCTTCAATAGCTCGAGGCAGTATGAAGCAAGTATGTCATATATATTAACACACAGTAAGAAATAATCACAAAACAGCACAAATTATAGAATATTGCAAGAAAGTACACTTTTAGAACATTTAGACACATTTGAGAATGAATAAACCTATATAGCAGATATCCTTAAATATTCAAATATTCAAAACTATTGTTTTGAATCATAGGTTAGTAGTGAGTAAATCATTTGTGTAGATTTCTAAATGCTGTTAGTAGATTTATCAAGCATAGACATTTTGCTGAGAGTAGAATAAAGGCATATTTAATCTATGACAAAACTGTAAATCCCAACTGTGTGTTAATGAAATTGTACTCTGTGTATATGTGTGTGTATGTGTGTGTTTGAGTGTGCTTGGTGCACATGGAAACTTGGGAGCCAGGGGAAAGACTCCTGTTACATTCCCAAGAGCTCAGTGGCAATATGGATGCGTATGTGTGCGAAAAAAAAAAAAAAGCCCTACATTTGTAAAGGTAAGTCAAAAATTAAAATCAAACACTGAAATGGTCCCATTTAGAACTGGCAGTGACTGAACTCCTTCAGAAACCTCAGGGTGGCAGAAAGCAATAATACACATATGTCTTTCAGATTATTTGCTTAAGGAGGTCCAAGATATTAAAGAATAAAATCCTAATTGCCTTCAAATTTTAACAGAAACCATAATTGCATGTATGCATCACTTTGGTAAAAGAAAGTTGTTTTATTGTTCTTTTCTCTAATGCAATTGAAAATTTAAATTAACCTGCAGGTTAATCAGTTTTCTTCAAACAATTATAAAATTATAAAGCAGAGTGAGTCAATATTTAATAGTTTCTGAAGCATCTTAGATTTAAATTAATTTTTTATATTGCTTACTGCACAGCAGGAAATCACATGTAGAAAAGAAAACTAGATTGTTTACAGTAACCTTTGTGTTTTTGAATTATTAATTTAATTTGAAAAATGTGGTGTCTAGGCTGAAGTTCAATAGGAAGCATATGATACATAATGAGCCTAAGCCAACATTAGATTAAATAGAACAGATAGAAAGCAATAACCTCTTCATAAAATGAAAAGTATTTGTGTATTCTGCTTTTCTTGTCTCACAATGGAAGAAATGTAGCCACCAATAGTAAAAATAAATTAGAGCAGTATTTGCTCCAAGTCTAGAATGACTGATGCATGTTTCCTCTGCTTGTTTCCTTGTTAGGGCTTATGGCCAGAAGAGATTCCAATTTTAAGTACCAATTTCCCTTTGAATTATTTGAAATTGGAGCTGCCTGATATGAATGACTTCCCATGAAATGAAATTATAGTTAGGCTCACAGACTTACCTATAAACTGTAAATGCAGTCATATGTATGCATGGGCATGCTACTAATTTTATTGAAGACCTAACCAAGCTTTCTACGCAACTAATATAGATCATTAGCAGTGTTCACGTAGGCATGGAATAATGATTCTCTGGAAGGAGTTTCTGCAGTTCCTCCTGATTTTAACCCTTAAATTATTACTGATTGGTAGGAGGAAAAGGTGAGAGGTGGAGGGGGTAGTAGGGAGAAAAATTAAGCCACAGCCTCATGGAAATGTGTAGGGAAATTTATTATCACTTCATTGGAAAATGAGTTTTTGCACCTTGATGTGCCAAAGTTCATATGAAAGAAATGAATGGGAAAAAAAATTTCAATTTGCCAAATTAAGTGTTGCACAGAGGCAAGAGAAATTTGTGTGAATTTGAATAAACTTATTTTGCTGTGAATATTGTGCAACCAAATTAACCCCAAATTCTCTGTCTTTGAATTTGTGAAAAGCTCAGATTATTTGCCTGATGACTTTGGACTCTAGGCAGAGGGAACTTTCTATTAGATTGCCTCTCTTGATATTATTAATGTAATTCATTTTTTTTTTAAATCCGGAAAGCTTCATTTCCTTAAGAGGTGGCAAGATTATTTAAAGTCTAAATGACTGGATCTATCCCAGGAACTTTCAGAGTTTCCTGGCCATGAAATTAGTCAAAAGTAAACCTACATGCAGTAAGTGGTCCAAGGTAAATCACCAGATGTGTCTGTTCTCCAAGCTGGTAAACCCTTGTGCTGTTGGCCCACTTATTTCATGCCTCTTTTATGCCACAGCATCATTCCACAAGACATGCTTAGCATCATAAGCATCTTGTCAATAAGAAATAAACTTGCCCAAAGTCACTAAACAGGAAAATGACAGAGGCAGGAACTGAAGCCAGGATGACTCCTGTACACTTAGTGTCACTTTTCCCTGCTCTTTGTGAAGCATTTTGGCCTAAATTGATATTTTAGTAAGAGAAACACACCTCTACTGAATATTCTAAATTCAGGAGATGCCTTGCTATATTTTTTAACTGCCCTTTTGTCTCCCTGATCAGTGATTAAGGGAAGAACTATAGACCTCAGAACCTTGGCTTTCAGAGTTTTCTCTGTTTTTATCCCACCCGCTTCTCCACCACACATGCATAGACAGCGAGTTCATAAAGGTCATTCATGATGATAAATTATTTTTGTTGCAAGAACACAAAGTGTCATTTTATTATTTTGCTTGTTTTTCCAATTTCCTCATTTGAGCCTGTGAGAGTTCTGCCAGTCCTGCATCGTGGTGCCTCCACCATCAGTTCTTCCAGGATGGGCCTATGGGCTCACACCATGGGGTTCCCTTCCTTCAACAGCCTTGCAGATCCTCTGAGCACCTAGGCTGTTCGTGCTCATCTGGGCTTTGGCACTCAACCCCATGGACTGATCAGAAAATTGATTCTCTGTTTGAGAGTAATAAAATTAACTAAAACCCCAGGAATTATATTCTGCCCCCCCTTTTTTAATTTGAAAAATCGTGACTTTGAGATTTGTCTTGTAGCACATAGAAATTATATGAATAAAATCTGGAAGTAGGCTCCAGTGCCCCAATACCCTGTCCTGCTTTTTGGACAGAAACATTTGTTGCTCTCTGTGTATGAAATATGCTATGCAAATGGTGGAGAATGGAAGTTAGGAGAAGAGAAAGAAATATCTTTCAAAAAATAGCCAAAACAAAAGGAAGTATTAGAGCATGACAATCAACAAGTGATGAAAAATGTAAATCCAACATCATAAAATTATCAGACCACATTACTATCTTCTTGGCTTCTGTCCCTGGCTCTGCCACTGTCTGTGTGCCTATGGGTAAAAAAAGTTCCCCTCCCTGAAACTTTACGTTAAAAAAGAGGGAAATGAAATAATATTGTGCCTTTTCTGATTATAAATACTAAGCTGCTGTTCCCAAATAATGTAGTATAGAGGACAGTTCACTATACAACTTCTCCCTCAGTAAGGTCTTTTAAGGGTTAATAAAGACAGTGTGCTGGTATTTGCACACCTCTTTAAAAGAGAAGTTCCCTCTGTGGACTCAAGGAGGCGTACCTGAGCACTGCTTCCTTAACCACCCACCATTTGTTCTGTTCAGTGTGCACGCACAGAGAGCCATAATAATCATGTGTAATGTGTTTTGGAGTGCAGTGTATTGCTCTTTTCTGAAACTTTTTCCCTTTCTTTCTTTTTTTGTCAACTTTCTGCATTGGCAGAGCATCTTGGGATTGAATTTATGGGTATGGACCAATCATCATTCCTTTTAGCCTGCAGAATTTAGAGTCTCTGAGCTGAAATCTTTTTCCTTTCCTATTCTTACCTTTCAGTTCCTGACTAATTTCCTTTTTCTTTAGAAGGGATCATACAGCTATAACAATGATTTCTCTGCTTTCAATCTATGATTAGTTTGAAATGTTACTTAGTGCAGCAGCATTCCAAGCTTCACTTAGGGTTTAAAATCATCTCACCTGCTGCAAAATCACATAAATCCCACATTCCTTGACCCATTGATTGGATCTAGTGATGCTGTTATTTCAGAGCTGGAATAAGTTGGAGTGGCTGCAGAGAAACCAAACCAGGGGCCTGAGGACAAAAGAAGCTTTAAATGCATTAGCTTGCAAACACACCACATCTTAGGCTAATAGGAATTTGACATACAATGTAAAAATCATTTAATGTAGTAACACAGAATGTCCTTACATTGCAACACAATATTATAAGCAAAGACTTGAACTACTATGATTTTCTGGAACTACTCAAGCACTACTCTAGTCAACTTCATTATCTAATGAGCAGGGAAACAGAAAACAGAAAGAAACAAGCTTGTGCTGTTTTAAGTGGAAATTCTAATGGAATTAAACTCGAGTCGCTAAGATTAACCAGACAAGTAATCAAATGGAAAATTTCACACGGTAAACAAAATATCTCCTATAAATATATGAATTTGGGACATAGTCCTCTCAAAGGTCATCATCCAAAGTAGTCGGGAGAAAAAGCCAGTCTTGGGAGAAGGGGGACGTGGTGCCACATTCCCAGAGGCTCCAGAGTGCAGGCCAATGGGCTTCCTGACACTGCATGCAGCCTTGGGGCAGTAGCTCCACAAAGCAGGGTCCTGATTAGCTGAATCTGATCCCCATCCAGTTGGTGTCAGGGACATCCTGCTGTGAGCCCCCTACAGCTGCTGCTTGCTTTTGGATGATAAAATCGCAGTCTCAACTGAGGGTCCTTTACAAATTTGTGGGAAATGAGATGCTTGCAAGCTAAAGCAGTTACAGGAATAGAAACTCAATGAATTGCCCGTTCCTCCCCAAAAGGTCTAGGAGAAAGCTATTCACTTCCCAGGAAAACCCCCACAATTATGTGATGATCCTCTGCATATCAGAGATCATGTCCCAGGAGAGAGAAGCCCCTGGTGTCTCTTGGGCAGCATGTCACTTGAGCAAGGAGTTATCTGTTCAGTTACTTCCCGCAGGACAAAAACTGCCCCACTTCTGAAAAGTTTTATTGGCCTTTCCTGAAGGGAGATGGAAAATGACCCCCAGGCCCCTTATCCCCTTAACAGCACCTTTCCCACTTTAACATCTAACTGTAGAAACACATATTTCAATTCCCAAACAGTGACATATATATGACTTCTCCTTCAGTAAGACCTCAAGGGTTAGTATAGCAAGTGCTGCCCACCTCGTAGACTGTAGTCCCAGGGGAGTCAGTGTACTAAAAACCAGAATGTTCCCTCCTTAAGGAAAATCAGACATTAAAGGTCAAATAAAATTGAGACAAACAAACCCTCTGTCTCTTGGCCAGGTCAAATGAGACAAAAACGTGCTTGATCTGGTTCACTTCAATGCAGCCAGCCAAACCATGGAGTAAAGACTCGGAAGCATTTCAAGTCATTAGGGCAGTGCTGCCAATGGCCTGACAGCTTCTTTTCAGTGCTAACTCTAATTTGCTCTTGCCCTATTGACCCAGGCACGCTAGGGAAAAAATAAGGGAGAGGGGTGGTGAAAAGAACCCACTGTTTATATTATTGTTCATCAAGTGTTTCTCTTTTGACACATTCATATTGTGGGGGGGCGGGGGTTTTACCTGATCTAATCAACATGGGAAGATAAAAGAGGATTTGGACAAGAAACACTTAATGCCTTCAGCAAATGCTGATGTGAATGCAGAATCGAAATCCCATGTCCGGGTTCTGCGGGCCTTGGCTGTCATTGGTTCACCGAAGTCCATGTGCTTTACTGTCTGGCCTTTATTGGGCCTCCTTTTCATTTTACGACAGATTTTACTAAAAAATGAGTAGACACTCATTTTTTCTGCAGAAGAGAAAAAGAATGAATGAGTTGCTGTACATTATTTGTTCAAACCCCAAGTCCATCTATTCTTTTATAATTTAACAACCCCAAAAAGTATCCGAAGATCCCTGAGAGTCTGCATAATGCCTTTCCCTGCTTTGTTCCTGTATACAGGCCATTTTTCATAGTTTGCAGAAGCAATTTCCTGACTTTTTCTAAAGATAGAATGATAAGATGTCAGCACTACCAAGCCCTAACTGTTTTTAAAAGAAAGAAAAATAGGGCAGGCAAAAGAGGACACGATGAAGCAGGGTCTCTGTTTTCTTGGCAACAGTACTACTCTGTTTCTCAACGTAATCATCACAGCTGAAGGAGACCTGCTCCACATCCTGGGTCCCTTGGAAAAGGACTGAGGGGTGGGGGGAGTTGACACCTCTCCTTCTTAGACATAGACTGACCCCTGAAATACAAGGAGGAGGCTCCGATGGCATCAGCTCACAGATTAACACCTCATAAAATGCAACTCCCAATCCTGTGGCTGGGGGGACGGGAGAGGCCAACACATGCAATTAACACACGAGCATTCACATCCCGAATCCTCATTTCACTTCTGCGGCACAGACACATGGCTCCACTCCTGGTCCACTGTTTCACCGCAACGCCAGCTGCCTTGCTTTCTAATTGTGGCTTCCAAGAACCCACCAGCCTAGGTTAGGCGTTATGCTGTATGGGATAACCCTTCCAACTTTGCATCCACCTTTTCTTCCTGCCCTAGCATCTTCCCTCTGGTTTTCTTTTATTTATTTTTTCCTCCCTTAGTATCGGGCATGCTGTGCCAGGGACTTCAGATGGCTCCTTCTCTTTGAACCTTGTTTTCCCCTGTACCTGATTCCTCCCTCTCTCTGTCATTCTGTCAGTCTGTCTGTCCTCCTGGTTTGTTTTTTTCTTTCCACTTCCAACCCTTTTGGTTTGGTTTTGTATAATCTCTGCGGCATTCTAGTCTTTTACCCGCTGACTTCTCCTTCTCCTCCTGTTAATAATCAGTGCTAGATTAATGTGATTTGACGATGTTCCTGACCTGTTAACTGGAATTTGATTACCATGGGCTTGGCTTGTAGGAAATGTTTTGTTTAATGATAAGGTCTACTGTATCATAGAAATTAAAATGCACTTTTTCATTTCAAGAAAACTTCCTGCAAATCACCCTCTGTCAATGGGAAAAAAAAAAAAGGCGTGGTTGCTGAAACTGAAAATGGAAATGGAAAATGTTCCTTACAGCTTCAGGTTGATGCCCAGAAAAGAGACCTTCATTTAGATGAAATTTCCAGTTCTTTACCAGCTTACTAATCAGAATAGTCTGCTAATTGTGCACTTGTACAAGTGTACAAGTACAGCTTAGTCTGCTCATTGTGCACTTGTAGAGCACAATTAGTGCTCTTTCTTAGTGAACTTGTAATTCTCCCAAGAAGTGTAATTATAATGGCTCGTAAGGGATCACCTTCACCATTTAATCAGACAATCTTGTTAAAAACCTGACCCTACATTATATCATTATATCATAGAATAATCAAGCTATCCCCTCAAAAAAATCCAGTTTGCAAATAGACTTCTATGAATAAGAGACTGGTTACATTTGGGATAGTATCTTTAGGTCAATGTTCTAAGCCTCCCACTTCATTAGTGTAACCTCCATTAGCCAATTTGCCAAATTGGTCAGTGCAGGGATGTACAATCTAGTCCAAATTGTGCATCATTTGTATAAAGTGTTTCTTTATACAACCATTGGGTTGTCAGAAAGTCTTAACATATTTTTTTATGTTTTCTATGCAAAAAGGCACCATGACTATTCCTACAACCCGAGTAAATGAAATCACTAAATACAATGGTTGAATAATAATTGCCCTCTAGGGGACAAATCTTCATCTTGGACAAGGTCTGTCCTACTCACCATATTGAGTTTTCTCTGATACAGTACCCTGTGACTCCAATTGTGTTACTTATGATCACATTTTATTGTTAAATCATGGAGATCCTGCCTCAATTTAATTGCTAACTACAAGTCAAGTTCATGTTTGCAAATGTCTTTGAGGTGTTTTTTTTTTTAAGTTAGAAATGGCTTTTTGTGAAGACCACTGGAATATAAAATAGCTGGAAATAAATGAAAGGGGGAAGGATGGGAGGCTGGGGTGTGGGTCGTCAGGAGTACCAATCCAGCTCTTTCGTGGACATTGATTCCTGTTGTCTTTGCAAGAGATTGTCTTTAAAAAACTAGTTTTAACAATGTAGTTATTTTATAATTAATGTTTATGATTTGCCAGTTTAATGCATATATATACCTAGTTTATAATTAAAATAATTGATAGTGTATATATATATATATATATATACATATTTATTGTCAGTGACCTTAGCAGATTTTGCTGTGAATGTTCAAAGTAGTGCAGAGTATGCTGTCCCTTAAGTATGTCTGCAGATGTTATGAATTGTTACATATTTATTTTCTTGTGAATATGGACAATGTCATACCGCATGCTTACTGTTCAGTTTTAGTCCAGGAAGCTAGAAGGTGACTTTGGTGACATCTGCTCTCATCCCTTTCCAGAAGCGGAGGAGCTCTACCAGAAGAGGGTGCTGACCATCACTGGCATCTGCATCGCCCTGCTGGTGGTTGGCATCATGTGTGTGGTGGCCTACTGCAAAACCAAGTAAACTTTCCTCCTCCACACCTCTCTTTTCTTAGCCCTCAGAGGGCTTAGCGGGCAAGGGCTTTGCAGAAACTAGACTCCACCGTCTAGTCATGAAAAAAAATTATGGGGATCAGAGGGAAATTTCTCCTCATTCTTTACACTGAATAATCCATTTTGAGAATCTTTCCTAATCACATGCATTACAAAGCCTTGACAGTCTGAGGAAGACTTCTGATAAGTGCCCACAGCCCCATGACTGGAGAAGGGTCCTGGGGACAGGCTGATAAGTGCCCACAGCCCCATGACTGGAGAAGGGTCCTGGGGACAGGCTTGTGTAGGAGCAGAGGTGTGTGTTTACCATGTACCTGCACACGCCACATTCTGACAAGAGAGTGGTAGGTACAAGGTACATTTGTCACCTCATGACTGAGGTCAAACCCAATTTGGATTTGGGAGATAAAGAAAACAGTAGTATTTGAAATAAAGTTTTCTGAATATTGTGGTGATTGTTCTCCAATTACATCTAATTAGCTAGTTCAAATCTTGTCAAAGTGAGATGAACTAAAGGAATATCATGAGGAAAATAAAGCAAAATTTGCTTTGAAAAATACAAGAGGAAAAAATTAAAATAGATATTATTCATTATGTTTAACCTTTTAAATTGGGTCCATACTAACAGTAATAATTTCTGTATGCCATGAGTTCACTTTACTGGTCGCTCTTACATATAACTTCCACTTCAAGTTTGAAATGATATTAATTAACAGTTTTGGGTTTTTTGTCATTGTTGTTGTTTAATCACATAATTCTTTCATCTAAATTAACCATTGAAAGATGATGATCTGAACGTTGCACTGAGGAAAAAGCCAATATACTTTTATGGCATACAGTCAAGGGCTCAATTGTTTTTTTGAATACCCCGGGATTCAGTGTGTTGCCAGAATTAAGTGATGGAGATAAGCCTTCATAGAATTCACCTTTGAGTATTCACAGACTCAGTCTTAATATTTCAAGATTCAATTGTAATTATACAAAAAATATTACTAGGCAGGATCATGTTACAGTTATACCAAAGTTTACTGGCAAAAAATTATACTTCTTCACTCATCTACAATGCTATTCATGCATATGATGTGTAATGGATAGATTCAACACTAACTGCATTTTCTTAAAGAGATGCACAGGCAAACTCTAAATGAATTCTCTTATAGAGACCCACAGGCAAAACTTATCAATTCCACCTCAAAAAATGATGACCTAGGACAAATGACCATCTGTAAAACTTAGACAAAGATGGATTGATTTGAAAGTGGGTTTGTAGCCCAATATCAGCTTGACTGATGTCATTTTCTCCTTTTCCCTGATCCTTCAGCAGCCTGGTTAAATTTTTGTAAGAATTCCATCGGCTTCTTAAATCTATTTACTTAGAATGCTTGATGCCACTTCTGCCCAAGGCAGCTTCTGAGATGGAGTGGCAAAAGCCTTTCCCTCTCCTTCACCACCAGTCCACTGCCTTGAGTTACATCTTGGTGGAATGAAGAATCGACTGTATTAAGAAGAGTAAATAAAAGAAACAAATAAACGCTTCCCTTCTCCTCTCCAGGAAACAGCGGAAAAAGCTCCATGATCGGCTTCGGCAGAGTCTTCGGTCTGAACGCAACAACATGGTGAACATAGCAAATGGACCTCACCACCCGAATCCACCCCCCGAGAACGTTCAGCTGGTGAATGTATGTTGACTCTGGCCAGTGGAAAGATCTGAGCATCCCTCCTCAGTTCAAGCACCTTGAAGTTTATTTTCTAAAGCTCTTAGGCTCTTAACTGCTGCCATTAATCACCATGGCTTCCAGGAATCCGAGGTTTTGCCAGGAGAAAATAATGGGAACATTTTTAAAAGTGGATTTGGTTACTGTAAAACCAGCACATTTCCTCTTATAAAGTGTTCATTAAGGGGTTGGAATAATAATGCTGGTTTTGTTCTGCAGGAAAGTCATAATTGGAAAGAAAGGAAGAAAAACATGAAGAAAAATAATAAAATTAATGATACAAGAATCAGAAGGAAATGCTTTATTTTTTTATAATTTGAATATGAAAGCTACTCTAGTCAGTCTATAATTGATTAATACCAAAAATTGAGCTGAAACTTTAGAGTTATTTTTACTAAAGGCATTTCACAATATCTCATGATTTACTGATTCTGATTTACAAGGGAAGAAAGGTCAGGAGAATTATCTAACGTGCTTCTCAGTAGCAAAACTACAAGAATATAATACTTTTTTATTCCCTGGCTATTTCTAAGTGATAGCAAACCCTCCAGATGAAATATGTCTTTAATCATTCAGATGCTTTGTTTAAAATTAATCATATATTCAGCTTTAAAAATATAGGAGATAGGAGATTGTGGAGTCTTTAGTCTCTTCTAAACCTTCCTTCTATTATAGATAAGAGCCAGAGCTGAACTCAAGTTTCCTGATTTTTGGACTCTTGCTCTTCCTGGTGCACCCTAATTCTTCCTGTTTTCCTCATTTCTCTCCAATGTTTATCTTTTTTATAAGCAAAGATTAAAATTATATTGTGGTATCATTTTCTATCCTATAGAAAAATGAATATTTTTTGTGAAACCAATATGTCACAGTCCCAAATTCAGATTGGTGGTTACTAAACAAATAGCAAGTTTTATAACAAAGAACTTCAGGAGATTTTTACAATAGATGTTAATATAGTAACATACTTGGTTGCTTTCTTCACTCTACCAGTGTTCATTCCAATGTTCTGCAGAATTCATAAGTGTACACCTATAACCTGTCACTGTGTATGTATAATAGACGGGAGGCAGAATGACTGCCTAGATTCCAGCTGTGATTCAAGATGTGTGACTTTGGGTTTTAACCTTTCCAAAGCCTATTTCTTCATTATAAAGACAAACGAAAAATAATACCTACTTCAAGAAGTTCTTATGAGTATTAAACAGGATAATCTACATCAAACACTTATCTCAGTGACATTTAGTGTATCTCAATAATAGTTAAATATTATTTTAATTGGATTCACTGAGCATATATAGCCTTCCAAGGAAAAGTGAAATGGTACACAGTTGAGAAATCATTCATTTTCTTTACCATCGTCTCCTTATAAGTTTTACTTTCTTAAAAGCTAGATTTACTTTCCCAACGGAGCCACATGGAATAGACTTTCCCCTAGGAGGACCAACTAGAGTTTCAAACACAATTCAAGTTGTATATTTTTTGGGTTTCCAAGAACGCATAAAGTTCTATAGAACATATGGCCCATCGGTTTTATTTAGGCCTTTCTTCATGTTCATTCCTTTTCCTGATATTTAACTCAATCCTGCAAACTCTAACCACATTTAAAACAACTTAAAAACAGTCCTCTCTCACTGATAGAAGGACCTACATGTGTGCATACCCAAAGAGTAATTCAAGAATTTAATTCGTTAAAAGGCTGTTGTAGTACGAGTAGGGTTTGCCATTGGTCGATGGAGAAATTGAATTTATTATTAAGCTTATATATTGGAATGGATTTTTTTGCTTGGTGTTAGTGTTTTGATCTGCATTAATCTTCAAGTTGTGTCTCTTTGTTTATCCAGCAATACGTATCTAAAAATGTCATCTCTAGTGAGCATATTGTTGAAAGAGAAGCAGAGACGTCTTTTTCCACCAGTCACTATACCTCAACAGCTCATCATTCCACTACTGTCACCCAGACTCCTAGTCACAGGTATGAGAGTTTTTAAAATTTAAATGACATTTCTGCAGTATGAATTTTTCCACATAGTCTTTTGCTATCGTGGCCTAAAAACGGGGCAGAAGACACAGTCGATGAGGTAAAATATAATTTAGACAGAAACAGACTTTTGACATCAACTGGCTCTACCTCCTAAATTGCTTTAATTTGGGTCTTAATTTTTCCATTGTTATGAAAGGAAAAATAATTCCTTCCCTGCAGGACTTTTGTTCACCATTTCAGAGATTATCCTTACTCATGGCCTACCATTCACTAAATTTCTACACTAGGAGAAGTTTGTTTAAGATGCTATGTGATCTCTACTCAGAAGTTGGCTTCTTCTGATAATTAGATTGCCCTGGCAAATGCATGTGAGAATTATTTAAGATGTTGACCCCTAAGTTCTCAAATGTCCTGGTGAGTTATAGCCGAATGTATGTTACCAAGGGTAACACTTGACTTCCAAATGCAGCTAAGAGGGCAAATGTTTCCTTAACCTAAGCCCCATAAGATTAGAGAGACTCTGTGATTGCTCAGTTCATAGTGGCATTTGATAAATATGTTCGGTGGATGCATCTGAGACAAGTCATAGTGAACTACTGATACACCACTCATTAGAACTATATGACCAGCTCTTTTCATTTCCATTTTTGTAAATAATTTAAGTATATCTCTGTCTCTCACCTTTCCCTTCTAGCTGGAGCAATGGACACACTGAAAGCATCATTTCGGAAAGCCATTCTGTCATTATGATGTCATCCATAGAAAACAGTAGGCACAGCAGTCCAACCGGGGGCCCAAGAGGACGTCTTAATGGCATGGGAGGACCTCGTGAATGTAACAGCTTCCTCAGGCATGCCAGAGAAACCCCTGACTCCTATCGAGACTCTCCTCATAGTGAAAGGTAAAACCGAAGGGCAAAGCTACTGCAGAGGAGAAAGAATCCCAGTCAGAGAATCCCCGTGAGCACCTGCGGTCTTACCTAAGGAAATCTACTCTAATGAGAATAAGGGGCAGCAGTTGCGTGTTCTAGGAATGCTCCCAGTTGATGGAGTCATCTTTTTGTGTGACTGAACTCATTTCTTCTGAGCTTCTTGCATCGTCCCAGTGGCTGACAGGCAACAGACTCTTAAAAGAGCTGGAATGGTTTGATGTGGAAGGTGCAGCAAACTCGGAGTTCCTAGCTCTGACCTCAGGCTCTGACCCCCTCTGGGTCTCAGTTATCTCAGTTGTAACTTTAGAGAGATGGCGTCAGTGTTTAATAAGGACCCTTCTATAAATTACAGTTTGCCAGTTATCCAAACACTGGTCTTGCCGGCCTCGTGGTCTCATGTGTTAACTCTTTCTTCCCTTCCAGCCTCAGTTAAATCAAATCAAGGGCTATGTCACTGCTGACTGTCACGGGGAACAACTGCTTGTGTTCCACCATATATAGTCTCCCTCTCATGAAATTCCAAGAAGGGATAAATAAATAAATCTCTTTGATGCTGCGTCTGCAGTCTTCACAGGTGGTTTTCAAAGCAGATATTGCCATTTATTAGCCCTTAATTATAGAATGTTTTGACTTTCTTCTGGGATATTGGATGGGGTTGGGGGAGTTACAGCAAAGGTAAAATAAAAACCAGAGAAAAGTAAACTCTAAGAGATACTTAATAGGATACTGAATTCATAGATTCTCTTTATCCATTTCACTTGAACTGGAAGAGAGTTATATCCAACAACCACTTCTAACACATCAGTAGGCTGTTAACTTGTTTTCAAATCCAGTAGGATTTTGTTTGCTTGTTTGTTTGTTTATTGTCATCTCAGTCTGATCTTGACCACTGGTTAAAAGGTTTATGCAATATTCTCCATGCTTATTGGCAGTTACATGGGTAGAGATAATTTTGATAGACTCTTCCAACTCCTGGACAAAGAAATACTTACAAAAAGGATGACATTTCTGGGCTTACATGTCATATAAAGCCTGCTGATCACTTCTTCAAGGGCATTTTTCCAAAAATGGTATTACAGATTGTTCTGTAATTCATCTGTGAAAAATTAGACATGGTCCAAAGTTGCCTTAAAACTAGTCCTAAATCATTTGATTATATCTTTATGTATTAATGAAGACTATCTGTCCTAATTCAGTCATTTTTGAAACTTGAAAAGGAGACTAGGGATACGCTCTTTTTTCACTGCTACATATGATGTCTGTCTTTAAGGGTTGGCATTTCCCTGTTGTCACAGGCTTCCTTGCATATCCCAGATATTATCTAAGACTGCAAAATATACCTGAACCCAGAGATCATGGACAGGAAAGATGAATCATTCTTACGTGTTGATTAGCACTTCTCAAGAAGTTTAATTTAAGTATCCCAAAAGAAAAAAGTCTGAAGACTCCAGCCCCAAATATTTCAATCTCTAGACACATTCCCATTTTAGACACAGCTAGATCTCACATCCATATGACTCTGAATCATGACTGAAAAAGCAGGAGAGTTAATAGGTTTCCTGTTCCTGTTAGGTAGAGTTCAGATGATGGTGTCCTGTGTCATCACAGGTCATGCCAAATTAGTCTCTGTGAATGTCAATGTGAAGAAAAGAGTCATTTAGCGCTATGCATCGGTAACATTTTTATCAAAAGCTGAGAAATGTGACTCTGAATAAACCACATTCTTTCTCAGTACCTAATCCGGTCTTCTCATCCTGGGAGAAGATGTCTGATATGGTAAAAGCAATGCATTCAATGTATTGATGACCAGATTCACCAAACATTATCAGACATAGCATGACATAAGGTAACGTGGGACAGTCAGCCCTTGAACAGTCACAAAAGATAAGCCAAAGACTGATGCAGACCTGGGTTTGGGGAGAGAGGTAGACCAGAGATTGGGCCTATCTGTGAAGCCAACGTAAGATTCTGTCAGGTTTGCCTTTGAATGGCTTGGTCACTGGGATAGATAGTAGCAAACTGAGTGTTAAGAAGTAGCATTTCATGGAAAAATGAAAAGCACTCAAATGTATTACACTGTTATCAGGAATAAATCTAAGTTACTATGCTCTTTTTTTTTCATGAGACATAATCTTATAGCTGAGCTAAGGAGAAACAAGGCACACAGAGCCAAATGCATGCAGATCCAGCTATCAGCAACTCATCTTAGATCTTCTTCCATTCCCCATTTGGGCTTCATTCTCTAAGACCCCTTGGCCTTTAGGAAGGTATAGTATTTAAGAAATACTTCTTTCCCTTCCAAATCCCTGAGCCTCAATCCTTATAAACTGACAGGTTTCCGGGAACTCGTGCCCTTTTGTCCCGACTCACATGCTGTTATTTAAAATCATGCTGAGCTTGAAAATCCCCAAAGCTTTGATGAGCTAGACAATGTAGCTGATCTTTGCATGTACTCCTCTGAGAAAACTCTTGGCTATATAATTTTAGATTCCAAGGGTGCTGAATGTCCTAGTTTAATCATCAAGAAGTACACAACAAATAGAAATTCTTTGTTCTCTGATTACATAATATCATGACCTCTGTTCCCTTCCCTCCCTGCAATATGCCTCTTCTTCCACCACACTTATGCGGGGTATTCTGTGCTCACACAGGTATGTGTCAGCAATGACCACCCCGGCTCGTATGTCACCTGTAGATTTCCACACGCCAAGCTCCCCCAAATCGCCCCCTTCGGAAATGTCTCCACCTGTGTCCAGCACGACGGTATCCGTGCCCTCCATGGCAGTCAGCCCCTTCGTGGAAGAAGAGAGACCTCTGCTTCTCGTGACACCACCGAGGCTGCGGGAGAAGTACGATCACCACCCTCCGCAATTCAACTCCTTCCACCACAACCCTGCACACGAGAGCAACAGCCTTCCCCCTAGCCCCTTGAGGATAGTGGAGGATGAGGAGTATGAGACCACCCAGGAGTACGAGCCAGCTCAAGAGCCTGTTAAGAAACTCGCCAATAGCCGGCGGGCCAAAAGAACCAAGCCCAATGGCCACATTGCCAACAGGTTGGAAATGGACAGCAACACAAGTGCTGAGAGCAGTAACTCAGAGAGTGAAACAGAAGATGAAAGAGTAGGTGAAGATACACCTTTCCTGGGCATACAGAACCCACTGGCAGCCAGTGTTGAGGCAGCCCCTGCCTTCCGCCTGGCTGACAGCAGGACTAACCCAGCAGGCCGCTTCTCTACACAAGAAGAAATGCAGGCCAGGCTGTCTAGTGTAATTGCTAACCAAGACCCTATTGCTGTATAAAACCTAAATAAACACATAGATTCACCCGTAAAACTTTATTTTATATAATAAAGTATTCCACCTTAAATTAAACAATTTATTTTATTTTAGCAGTTCTGCAAATAGAAAACAGGAAAAAAAACTTTTATAAATTAAATATATGTATGTAAAAATGTGTTATGTGCCATATGTAGCAATTTTTTACAGTATTTCAAAATGAGAAAGATATCAATGGTGCCTTTATGTTATGTTATGTCGAGAGCAAGTTTTGTACAGTTACCGTGATTGCTTTTCCACAGTATTTCAGCAAAATCTCCCATATATTCAGTTTTTGCTGGCTTCTTGTGCATTGCATTATGATGCCAACTGGATGTATGATTTGCAAGACTTGCAACTGTCCCTCTGTTTGCTTATAGTAGCACCCAATCAATATGTCTTGTAATGGCACATCCATCCAAATAGTCTTCTCTTTTGTATGAAGTTTTCTTTTGCTTTCAGTATATGAAATGAGTTGTGTCTACTCTGCCAGCCAAAGGTTTGCTTCATTGGGCTCTGAGATAATAGTAGATCTAACAGCATGCTACTATTAATTACAGCAGGAAACTGCATTAAGTAATGTTAAATATTAGGAAGAACGTAATACTGTGATTTTTAAAAACTATATTATTAATCAGAAGACAGCTTGCTGTCATTAAAAGGAGCTACCATTTATTTTTATTTTTTTCTTGATCAAAAGCAACAGTTTGGAGATAGCATAGGCAATGGGTTCTGGCTTGCTATCCGAGTAAATTGAATACCTTATAACAGGACTCAGTTTCACTCTCTTGGGGGGAAATGATACAGCAGCTCATCTAGTTGATGATCAAACCATGGCTGGAAAAGGTGCAATCATTCCTGACTTGTACTTTTCACTGACTGGGGGATTAGTGATTATCGTGTCTTCTTGGTTCAAGAAGGGAAATGTGTAGCACAAATTGTCCATCTTACACAGCATACTCTGCAATTTGTCTGAAATATGTCCAGAGTGAAATGTGCGTGTTGTACAATATAGTGGTTACTTGATGTGATAGAAAACTATTTTCATCATAGAGTGTCTAGGTGTGAACTTACAGAAGACACAAGTCAAGAGTAGTAGTGTAACTTGGTTATAATTTTTAAAATTTTGTTGCCCACTCTTTCTCATTATCTTTTCTCATTTTTCAATGATGTCTTGATTAGGTCATAATGATGCATGAACATTTTTGTCAGGAATGGCCAACGCGCATGAGATTTGTGATTAGTAAGAACTTTCCATGGGTGATGATTCATCAGGAAATGTCAGTACTGTTGGAAAGATTGCACCTTTACTTGCAGAAGAGATCCCCACCTGTGTGCAGACCTCTCAGGTTGCAGCCTGTATGACCCATTTCCTCTCAGTTTTCCTTTTTTGCTTTACTGTCACCAAACAGCACTTAGACTGGTCTAAATTTTGCATGTTCTTTGTGATTGCAAATCCAAAGAAGTCCTACAGGAAATAACATTTGAAATAACTGCTAATTCAGAAAAATAAGATAATCATTTTAAAATGCAAGACCCATTGCCTGCTGTCTGTCAAATCCGGCTGGAGCTCTATATAGCTTCCAGTTGGCCTCCAAGGAGCCATTTGACAAAATGGAAAACAGATAGCAGGAAGGGTCAAAATAATGGTCATGAAGTTAATGAGAGTAACTGCTTGTTTCAGGTGAACTGAACCTATTTCTAGTCACCAAATTTCCATGCTGAAATTAAAGTGACATGCAAGTAGGTCTTATAAGAATAGGAGGCTGGGCATGAGTCATGTCAATAATCCCCACTTGTTTCTATAATCCACAGAGATGCCTGTGTGCAGGTCCTGGAAGTTACAGTATCCCAAGCTGCCTTCATTGTTCATCTACCACTTTCTCTGTGCCCAACAGTGTCCTCCTTTGCTTTTTAACTCACACTGAGGTACCTCTACCAGGCCGCACAAGTTGCACTGATTTCCTAATTCTGTAGAAATGAGTAAACTCATAGCAGGAGGAAGAAGACAGTCAACACAGGGGTTCTCTAAATCATTCTAATATTGCCTTTGAAGGTCTTGACTCATTCTTAGATTGTTTCAATAGTGAAATTTCTACCATTAATTAAAGTTCTAAAATGTTTGTTTCAAATTCTTCAGGCACTGGAATTCTCCATTCTGGAGAATTTCAGGAATCAGTAAAATTTTCTGTTAAAAGCAATGAACAACATTTTCCTCGGTATGAAAATTGCTGTAAATTTTCTAGTTGCAAATATATAGATTAAACTTTAAGACAACTTGCTTTTGGTCACATGCAGAGGTGGCAAATTAGTTGGGACACATTTCCATCTGTGAAACAAGAGCTTTTCTTGATTGGTTACCAGCTGGGGCCACCATATTTGTGATGCAGGGACACTTCTGTGATGTTGGCTCTCAATCATCCCTGCATTATAAACTCAATCAGTTCGATGGTCATCCAAAGAAGGAGCATGACCTGATTTTCTCAGTGTATGTGGAATGCTTTTGTGGGTTTACAGGTAGTGGAAATTGCCCAGAAATTAAACAGCAACTTCATTTTCTAGGTCAGAAATCCTATCTCCGTGAGGAGTATGTAATGCAGCATAGTTTATGCAAAACTCCTTTTTCTCATCCAAGATTCCTTTTCTGTCCTACGCTCCCTTCTTGCTGGTCTGATGCTTTTTTCAAGAGTGCCTGCACAGCCTTGTGCTTTCTACAAAATGGCACTCTGCCTGAGTGTATGTGAATGTGTCCCAAACACCAAGAAGCCGTATCTTCCTTGTTTAAGTGTGACTGTCGACAATAGTGGAATTTATCCAGGGTAACTTGCTCGGTAACTATTCCTTTCTTTGGCCTGAGGTTGAAAGGTGCGTGGCTCACATTGGTGAAAATAAGGAAGGTCTGGTCTTATCTTTTAGAACTGGCTGCGTTCCACCAGCCACAAAGATTTCTATCCACAAAGGCCCATTAAACACTGCAGAGAAATGCAGACAAAAGGAAATGGCCACATATCACAAGTTCTATTATATATTCTTTTGTAAATACACAATGTACATTACTTGGATGTTTTCCTAAATCATTTACTGTCTTTATGAGTTAATGTCAGTTTGCTACTCTCTCAACTTAGACTGTGTAACATTGTAAATAACATAATGTCCTTTATTATTTATATTTAAGCATCTAACATAGAGTTGTTTTCATATAATTTGAAGATAAATGTCAAAAATATGTTTTTTTTGTTTTTCTTTGCTTTAAGATTATGTATCTTTTCCTTTTCCTTTTTTAAGAATAATTTATTGTTCAGGAGAAAGATGTATATGTAATTGAAATTATTTGAAGAATGCACATTGAAGGCCGTGAGGTACTGATAAACTAAAGAATTTATTATCCAAAATACTAAGCAATAAGTAATTGTGATTTATTTAAAGTTTTGTTCATTTTCCATGAAAGACATACTGCAATAAAAATGCTACTCTGTGGAGACCTGGGAGTATTGCTCAGCAGACTAATGTCTCAGTCTGTTAGACCAGCTCCTGTCATCCTACTGTGACAGCCGTGCTCATTTAGGAATGTCGGACCCCATGATCATCCTGTCTGTCCATTGCTTTTGCCACCCTGCCTATCTTGACATCCCTGGCCTGTTGACTCTGCTTACCACTGTAGTACCCGCTGAAGGGCCAACAGCCAAGCAATACAATACCCCCCTCCCCCATCCACAATACCATCCCAGAGAGGACATTTAGGACATGACTGCGTGGGTCCCAGCGACTGCTGGGAGTGTCACAATGACAATCTGATGCAGTCATGAAAGGAAGAACTTACCAGGATTCCAATAGTCTGATGGCCCCTATGACCTAAAAGACGGCCAGTCAGAACCTGGCCTTGTCAAGTTTCAGCAAATTATTTTCTTTCAGGCCCATCATTTATTGATTCACAGTTTTAAGGGATGAGAAGGCTAACTTGGCTTCTTTCCCCTCATTCTATCAATAAATCAAACTAAACTCCCATCTTACTTCTCAGGGAGGGGCCCATGCATGAGAAAATTCCCACATTATAACACTTAGTCATAGAAGCGAGGATATTAAGTTTATTGAAATTAGCCTAACCAAAAGCCATATTTTAACAATAGATATTTGCATGGAAGGTACTTTTTATATATTTCAAGCATTTTACTCGTTATTCCAGAGAGGATAAGGGCTTCTGAAGTATAAGGAATAGAGGTCAGCAATTCCTAAGGGTTACACAGTAGCCTCTTTTGGAGTTTAAGGGTATGCTGAGGTTTCCCATTAAAGTTCACCTCCATCTGCGCATATGATTCCTATTACCTAGTAATAGTTCCACTAGGGCATCATTGCTAAAAGTCTGGATGTCTAGGAGATACAAATTATGGCCTTTGACTGTGTTAGTTTTTACTATTTATATTACTGAATTTTCAGAGCTATTTAGAATCCTCATAATTGTTTATGAGGATTTGGTTTACACATGCACACACATATGCATACACACACACACATGCACACACATGATATCCTGAAGCTGCTACATCCTTTCAGATTTTCTATCCAGCCAACCAGCCACTCAGCAAACCAAGGAGTGCATAGACTATTTAAAAATTAAATACTGAGACACTTTTGTAGCTTCAAGTTTGTGCTGAGGCTTTAATCCACCCTTCCCCAGATTGAAAACTCACAAACAGCAGTCTTAGTAATTTAAGTTAAAGTCAGGTACCTATGATCTATTGATATTTGAAGCAGAAGCTTGGGTGGTGAAGGGTAGGATGGAGAGAATGAAGATTCATATAGAGCCAAATTGAAAATCTGGAAAATTATAACAATTCTCCATTCACTTCAACCATGTAAACTCCTGAATGTCACACCAAAGCCAGTTCTGCAAACTAGCAAACATTCTGTCTTTCCAATCTTATATACTTCCCCATCATTCTTTGTTATCTGCCCTGATGATGAGTGACAAGAGGACATGATGTCAGGTATTTGCGTTAAATAGGCATTTCTGAAATCTAGAGATTTAGGATACTGGAAGGAGTAGAAATTTTGATGATCATATGTGAATCACTTTGCACTCTCTCTGGCTTGCCCTCTCTAAAACAGATGGAATAAAATAAATTTATGAGAACTATTACTCCAAAAGATTAATTTGGTGATAAATAGAAATGCTTTCGATTTTAGGAAAGACAGAAGCATCCTACTGCTACAAGAAGTGGCAATATTCCTAATCTAAACAACAGGTTGTTTTGGACAAAGTAGTCCGACCCTGCATTGAAGGTACCTTTGGGCTCCTGTTGACATCCAGGACTGCAACTGTTGGAGATTTCTGGTGAGCTGTTGGTTTTGAATTTCAGGAAGTTCAGAAACATCACCCATCAGGGGATAGGTAAAGGATTTTGTTACCTGGAGGACTTATCATGATCTACCCCCTTCTTTAAAAATCAGACCAGGAGAGGGAGACCAATAATTCCTGGGGGAGAGACAGAGAATGGGTAATAGTTCTACCCGGGATCTTTCTCTAATCTTCCCCATCAAACAGACTCATTGAGACAATTTGATGGAGGAAAAGACATCTCTTGCCACCCCATAGTTTGCTAATGAGGCTAGAGAATTACCTTTGTAGATGTGAACATCTCTAATAGCTTATGTATAGGTTTGCTCATATGCAGAGAAATTATTAAATATGAATAATATTGGGCAATATTTTGTGGATTAAAACAAACTTATTTTCTTAACCTCGTGAGATGCAGTTATAAGAAATGATGAGGAAAATTTAGGCTCAGGGAGGGAGGTTAGAAATCTTTCCTTGGAGCTACACAACCAGTAAATTGCAGAGATGGTATGTGTACCAAGGTTTTCTGACTGCAACTATTTCTACCTGTTGTGCTCCACCCATCTCCCTGACCCAAGCACAAACAAGTCTTTCATTTTCAGCCCTTCCTTACATGTATACTACAAGTTGTATCCAAAAATAAGTTTCTATTTGAAAGAATCTAAGCCCTTCTGACTGTAGCTTTCTAAGGGAGTTTGTAGCCAAGGGAATGAATTCACAATTTCAATATGTAGGTAACATCCTGCAGGGAGAGGAGGAGGGGCTTTATGCACAGCACACTGTAAAATTTCCTCCTCCAGGCTTACTTTCTAATCTCTAACACAGAAATCCAGGTTGTTACAAGACTCCTTCCCCTCCAGGTTCTTAAGTTTGGGAACCTTAGTTTCTTAATTCCAAAACAACACATTCTGCACTGCACTACTGATTAAATATCTTATCATTTCTCCAATCTAATGCCAGTAAGAGAATTCCTTTTCAATAATAACTGTTGATATGCATTTTGAAGTTGTATTTTAAATAAATTCTTCATGTATTTTACAAGCTTGCTTCTTATAAAGCCATACTGTGTCATATCAATTCTGCAATTTTAATGACTTATTACCTTAGTTTTCATTACACTTTCACAGAAATTGATAGACACATGCTGCTTTACAGAAATTTCATAATACCACCTTCAAATTTCATTGCAAATATTTGTAAAAAAACAAAAATAATCCTTAACTGATCTGTGCATACCCGTTTGCCTTAGTTTGTATCCGGAATGTTCAAACATATTCTATTACTTTAAATTAAAAAAAAAATATTGTAATCCAGGCAAAGATCAGAAGATGACAAAATTGGAGTAAGTTTTTAGATTAACTTCTAAATGTAAGAACTGCACTGTTTATGAAGACTTCTCACCAACTACCATCATCTATCCAATAATTCTTCAGATTCTGCTCACTCCATATATAAAACAGAATTCTTTTCTTTCATCCTGGGTATGAAGCAATGAAGAATTTGTAGATTAAAACTTTTTGGATTCATTCCTTTTTAGTTTCATCCTACATCAAAAGGGTAATGAATGATTTATTCTCATGATCTCCACTATTAAGCTTGTGGTATAGGCATTGTTAATACCAGAGAATCTAATACATTATCTTTTATTTAAGTATTTTTTATTTAAAAGGTATTTTATTGAAAATAATCCTAACTGTAATTCCCTAAAATATATATATAGATATATAGATATATATATACACAAGGACATTTTCTTATCTTTTAAAGAATTAATCTAAATATTAACTTTGTAACCTGTTAATTATTAGTTACCACCATGAGTTAAGCTATACTTGTTTTCTATTCTGTGACTTTTGTTTGGTGAATCCTTGTCTACATTAAGCCTTTCCTTTGAAGTGAGATACTTCCAGGTCTTCCTCATATGAAAATCAAGCTGGAGTAAGTTTCTGGAATCCTGGAGACCAATTTCTCACAGTTGAGCCAAAAGGGCTCAATTTTCATCTTTTTTGGGGGAAGGAGCTTTAATGGTTTATACTTTAGCAGCAAATAAATTAACAAAACAAATTATTTCTCACTGGATCCTAGACTCTCCACAATGAAGTAAAGGGAGAGAGGAAATGTCATGGGCAGGGACCACTTGTTTTAAGCTCCTCAGTTCCCAGGAACCAAATTCCTTCCAATTGTGAGTGGACTTTGCTGCCGTCACTGCTATAAAGAACTTGTCCTCCCTTCAGAATAGTCGTCTTCTTCTTCTTCTTCTTCTTCTTCTTCTTCTTCTTCTTCTTCTTCTTCTTCTTCTTCTTCTTCTTCTTCTTCTTTTTAAACAAAACAGAGACTTCCTTTAGTTGGCTCTTAAGAGTCCTTCTTCTCCCTTCACTGATTCTTTTCATTTTAAAAGATCTGAAGTTGTAGATCCATACAACTTCACATGTTGACTAGAAATTTAGTCAAAAATTATGGGGCTTAGGATTTCAAATAATTCTAATAAACTAAGAATTCTTCCTTGGCTTGTTGTAGGCTTATTAGAGAATTCTAGAGTAGAGTCAGAGAGTGTCACATCTCTTCCATTATTTACCTGACCAAACACTGTCACAACAGGAAAAGATGCTAACACCACCACACATTTTGGTTTCCGCTCTGTCTGAGGAGTTAGATCTCTAGCCAGGAGTATGAGGGAAAGACCTTGGGTCCTTCCTATGAAGTTGTTAACACAGAGTTCTTGAGATTTAGGGATCTACTCAAGGTCAAAATCATGTCAATTATCAAGTAAAGATCCAACTAAGAGAAATTATCCCCTTACCTGGCTAAGAAAACCACATGTTACCCACTGAGCAAGCCAGAGCCTGCAAAATCCTCTAGCTTTCTCCCTTCATACCTAATTGGCGACAATGGCGACAGTGCCACTGCTAGGCCAAGCAAATATATCCCTCCCTCCCTTCCTTTAGAGCCACACTGCTTCTGCCACTGGGCAGGCCCTCATCATCTCTCACTGGACTCTACTCACCTCTTAACTGATTTACTTCAACTCCTGTGGGCAGTCCTTTACATTGTGCTAGAAGATTCTCTCTAACTTGCAAAGTTTATCCTATCATTGTCTAGTTACCCTTCCATGCTCCTCATGAAGCTCCTCAGCCTAATCTAGGAATCTTTTCACAGACTGTCCTGCTCTCATGCTTCACTCCATCTTATGATTTTCTATTTCCCAAACACACCACACCAGTGTTTATCAAACTCTAGTCATTGGCATATCAACTTCATGATTATTACCATATTCATGTACCACCTGTATTATTTTTGCATATTGTTTTTTAATTGACTGCATTTTTAACTAAAATAAAGTCATTTCAAATGAAACTTTGTATCAATGCTGTGAATGGAATACTGCAATCGTTTGCCATAATTAAAATAAAACTGTAAAAAAAACAATAAAAATGAAGCAATGTAATTAAATTCTAAGAAGACACTGTTTTCTGCTAACATATCTGAGCTGAAACCTATTTTCTGACAAAATGGGAATCAGCAAGTGTTAGAGGAATGGGAAATCTATCTGGGAAACAGAATGATTTACTCTGTGAATCAAATGGGAATGAGAGGGAGCTCACAGGGGAGTTATTTCTACTCTTTTATTCAATGTTATTTAATTATAGATCCTAAAATCATTTTGGATGTAACATATACTCCATACATCTTCCATAACCACACACTGCTGTGCACATTACCTCCTTTAACTGAAACGCCCTTCTCCACTTAGCCTTCTCACAAACTTCTTCTACCCTTTCTCTGGGTAAAGAGAGCATCCTTGTCAGAGAATCCTTCCCCAACGAATTTCCATCTTTCCCAGAGGGCAGATGCTCCTCCTCTGCCAGCTCATGCACACCATGTATTCTTCTACACAGTATTTCCCATGTAGTTCATAATTTTTAGTTGCTTAAATTTCTCCCTTAAGGGATCATGTCTTGGAGCGCAGACACTGTCCTATTTGTGTGTCGTGTCTAGCACAGTGCCTGGAATATGATAGATGGAAGATGTCTAGAGAATAAATCACTGGCAACTGTGATTTTTCTGTTTACATAGTTGGCAAGCATGTGAGGAATCTAGGTGACAGGCGTATTTAAAAGCCAAGATCAAGAAAACAATAGCCTGTATGGTGGTAAAAAAAGAATCATATGAGAGTGCCACCAAGCTTAAATCAAGCAAAAATCATGACCAGAAGTCAGATTAATTTAAAGGATGGAAGCTCCAAGTTTAGACTATACTTTAGTGAGTGAATATATTACTATTCCAAACACTTGTTACACCTGATTTTGTTTCCCCCTTTATCCAAGATCCCTGGCTTAACAATCAGCACTTTTTCTCTGTACTCCTTTCTTCCCTCTTACTTCTTGGCAAGGTTTTGAAAATAAATAATTGAGTGCTGTCAAACTAAGTGAAAAAAAATCTTACAAAGATGATTTCCACATTATCTCATTAAAACCAACCAAAGTCCCCAACCATTTGAGAAGATAAAAAGAGAATCTTGCATATAACAAACTTTCAAAATGATTTATAAATGTACAGGTTGAGTAAAACATTTGAAACCAACACCCTATATAAGTTAGTGGAATATATAATTGTCATTCGGGATAGAATAGTGATTTGTAAGACTAAATTCAGTGATATTCTCTAGATTATTCTTTTTCACAATTGCATATATAACTAGTTGCAAGGGAAAAGAAGGACATCTACCTTCTACCACCTACAACTTCTTTTTCCAACAGTTTACCTAGTTTAGAAGCTTTATTGATTAAAAATCAATCGATCTAATTATCTACATAAAAGCAAAGCTTTTGTTGTATTGATTAGTTTGGTGACTCTCAAGCTGATCCCAAATTTAGTCACCCAAAGATTGAAAGAATATAAACCATGTTGTTATTTAAGCATGACTGGCTAAAATACCAGCCCAATAATATACTACCTGTTCATCAATGGAATTTTGGCTACTTTAAACGTCAGAGGAAAGTCAGTTAAATTTTAAATGCCTGGAAATTTTTGAAAATTTCTGCTCAATGAAGTGATCATTGACATTGAGTTGAAAAATGTTACAACCCTGCCAAACTCAGTGAGGTCAGAGTATCAGTGCTCTTAAAATGAGGTCAGTGGTTTATTTCTCTTATGAAATCAATGTCTGAGCCATTCAGAACAAAGCATTTTGAGGCTTAGAACAATTCCCTTACAGCTTGAGTCTATAAAGTAACTGGGCCCACCTTCAACCAGCTGCTAAGATGAAGACCTGAAAACAGGAGTTGCCAGCCCCTGTTGTCATTAAGCCTTGCTCCTACTCAGGCTTTCAAGACATTGAAGGTAATACAAAGACTAGAACCTTCTACTCTTTCATGCTCATCATACTCATATATCTACATTCCATTTTGGAAGATGACAAACTTGTGGCCTTCCTAGAATTTGCCTACAGTATGATACAAGAATAAATGGTCTAAAGAACATAAACTCTAAAACCAGTGAGATCTAGGTTTGAGTCCTTCCTTCCTTACTTGGGCAAATGTGGAAATTTCACATCCCTGAGCCTCTTTATTATCATGAAAATTAAATAACATTTTTATTATATATGCAGACTGTTGCATGATGCTTTACCACATAGTAGGTGCTCAATAGATATTACAATTTCATGGGGCCGATTTTATTGTGTAGGAAAGCTAGCTTATCTGGCAGTGAGAAGGGGACAGAGAGAGTTCCCAAGCTTAGCAAGTTGCTAAACTCTGGTTCATTCTGCCCTGCCTGACTGTGTAGAACACCCCTAGGGAAGGATATATGTCATCAGAAAGCTGGATTCCAGGCTTGGCTGCCAGCATGGGGTTTCCTTTTACTCACCCAGCTACACCAAAACACAGGAAAGACAAACTTACTCAGATTTGAGTTATTCCAGTAGAGCAGATGTTTCTTTTTCCCCGAGAAGAAAATAATTTTACAAATTCACAAATGGAAATGACAGTTTGCTCTCTCCAATTAGCAGGAGCTAATTTAGATTTCAAGGTCAATGTATAAGGTGTATTCCTCCTTCACATGCCCAGAGCCTTGGCTCCACTCCCTCTCTGGTTTTGAGGCTCAGCATCCCTGTACACACTGTAAACAATCAGTTTCCATTTTAGGATGTCATGTCCTAGGGATGTGCTGCAGTCCCCATTTTGAGGAAATTGATGTTTGGCATACAATGAAAGGTTTCACAAATTTTGAAGGTTATGGCATAGTTTTCTCCTGCCTCGTAGCTTAATTTAATTATCCCTCCTATAATAACTCAGCAGCAGAATGGGCTCCCATTTGCCCACAGGCAACTTCAAGAGCAGAACAAATATGAGATATGCCGAATGACTCATCAGCTGATAGAAAATGCAGTGAAACCTTTTCTTTTTCAACAGGATCAGTCAAGGTGACAGAGAATGCTTCCCCGGGAATAGACACCTGGTAACTGTGCATCTACAAGATCATTTTAAAATATGCTTAGTGTGAAGTCATCAGCAAAACCACTGTCTGACCTTGAAATTATGCTGCCTCTGCTGGACCTTGACGACACTGATGGAGGCAGCTAAATGCAGCCATATGGGACCTTAATCAAGTATGTCTGCCCCCCACAGAGCAGCCAGGACCTTTGTTAGCAGGAAAATCCTCTGGGCCATGAGGCCCAAGCACAAAATATCAGGAGACCAAGATGTTCTTTCTTATATTGGCAGGTGCCAAGTTACTTCCTGCTTGTGCATGAGCACAAACTCTAACATTGATTATCCTTGTTGGGGACACTAAACCTCACAGATTTCATTTTTCAAATATGAAAAAAAAAATCAAAGTCCTGAAGTCATAGGATGCTTTAACAGCTATGTTCAGGCTGGATAGAAAGGCATCCTTGTGGGAGCACAGCTTTTCTCTGGTTCCCTTTTACTTGCTATCTTCACAAAGACAGACTAAAGTGTTAACAAATTGAGTGGGAGCAACATGATGAAGATTTTCTGTTAAGATGGAAATAAGGGAAATTTTAGACAGATGACAAATGACTTTCCAAGAGACTGCCTATTGCCAGTCCTCCCACCAAGAACAGAGCAGCAACCTAAGGTAGGTGTCAGCAATGGCCTAGGAGACAAGGCTAGCTGATGTGGTAGGTTGGGACATCCTCATCCTTCTTGGAGAGTCAGAAAGGGGCCATTATCTGCTGCTGCTGCTGACAGCCAGGGCCACACTGCCCATTAGACATCTAAAATCAATCTCCAGACTATCTTGGACCTTAACCAGAATTAATCATCAAAGAAGCCAAATTGAAACTTCAATCATGTACACAAAGCTCATTCTTTTATTGAACAGACTTTTGCTAGGTGTATGTAATATGCATGATACTAGGCCAAGAGCTGGTGATACAAAGAAGAGCAAAATGCATCTCATTTAAACACAGCTAAGCCTTCTGAGAGCACATTCTAATTCTGGAAACTTATGTATAAACAACTGCAATGTGACAGGTTAAAGAGGTTTTGTTTTGGTGAGAGAACACAGGATTTGGGATTTTCCATCATATCTTTTATGGCCAATTCTGCCCCAGCATGTTGTGTGAACTCTGTCCTATTACTAAATCTCCTGGAGCTAAGTTTATTTACCTATAAAAGTTGAATAATCTTTTTTTAAAGATTTATTTATTTATACAAGAACTGGGGTACAGTCAGAGGCGCAGGAGGGTGAGAGAATTCACCAGAGACACAGCAGGGAACAGAACAGGCAGAAGGACCAAAGACACCCCTGAGGGGAGCAGCAGGCAAGACAGGAGAGGGCTGCTGTGCCATGCGGGTTTCTCCCTGGCTGGCCAGGAATTGAACCCACACTGCAGAGGCTGCAGACAGCTTCACAGCGTGGTACTCAACCTGCTGCGCCACTGGGGAGGCCCAAAAGTTGAATAATCTTAAACGGATTTTTAAGGTTACTAATATATATATATATATATATATATATATATATCCAAATTATCATCTGGCACAGAGCAGCTGCTCAGTGATCATTTTAATGGGAATTTAAAGATCTTGTGATAATGATGTTACAAAGTGCTATGAAAACCAGGAAAAGGCTGGTTAAAATTTAGCCAGGATTTAGAGAAGTGCTGCTCACCCACCAGGCAGTTGGGTAAAGATTACTGAAAATGACTTTTCATGAGAAAATGTCCAGAGAAGTGAAAAAGCAGGGTCTTCTCAAGTTGGAGTGGACAGTGGGGTGGCAGATAGAGTTGACAGTAGACTCAAATTTAAGGCAGGTGTGGCTAGAACAGTCTAAATTTTGCAATAAGATCATTATGTCAGGACCAGAGGCAATTAAGAAAGAATCTGAAAGTTCAAAAATAGAGTTTGTAAAATTAATTCTGGAGACCAGGACACTAGAACAATGGAGTGGGAGGAGAGAGGGCAAGGTGGAGAGAGAGAGACAGACACGAGAGACAGAGAGAAAGACACAGAGAGAGAGAGAGAGAAAGGGAAGGAGCAGTCTTAGGAGGTGATGGCAATGAGGCTGCGTGATAATGATCAGGGCCTAATCTGGATTTGCTGCAAGGAAGACGGAGACTAGGGGATAGAGTGCAGGGAATTCATGAGATGGAGGGAAATAGACTTGATGACCAAGTAGATCTGAGGTGTGAGGTGGGAAAGAATCCAAGAAGTCATTGAGCTGGGGCTTTGGAAAGGTTGCCAACATCTGTTCTGAGAAGCCCAAGGAAGCAGTCTTCAAGCACTTACAGAAGTGTAAGAGCAAGAGGCTGGGATAAATCCAGCACTGCATCAGATCCCGATTATAGCCATGGGCTGAGCACTATGTGGTGCTAGACTTGCATGGATATCTTCCCCTTATCTTCCAAGTAAAACTATGGGCAGGCATTTTCATTCACATACTGAAGATGAGAAATTGAGGCTCATTTATGTTCTGAGTCTTGGTTAATGTCGTATAGACAGCAAATGTTAGAGCTGGAAATCAACCAAGGTTTGCCTAGTGCCAAAACATCCTGCTTTTAACCACTTTGCCCTATTGGTTCCCCTTCCAGAGATGCTTATCTCATAGGATTCAGTGGAAAGCTACTTAAAGACATCACTCTCTGTAAATAAAGACAATTTCTCTACAACAGATTATAGTCCTTGGTTTAACAAGTAAGAGATAATTCAGGTTGTCTCCCTCTTTCAAATTATTTTCAGTACAGAAGCCAGGTACGCATAGTCATTATATTCATGTATTCTGTATTACACCATCCTTTATATATTCATATATTCATTTACTCATTCACTCAACACTTACTGGTAGCATCCTATTTATTCTCTAATCTCCTGCCTGTGATAAGCACTTTATCAGTTGTTTTTAGATATCTGGGATGCTTTTGGATCCTCTTCTGTTGGTCTTCTTCATCTTACAACCCTCCATGGAAAAGGTGTTACCTCTTTGAAATCCTAACAGTTCCTAAACTAGATGAGTCCCCTTCATTTGTGGAATTGCTGAAATTGCAGGTGGCCCTTATTAGTACATGTCCTGCTGAGGTGAGTATGTAGCTCACCATTTTTAAGTTAACATTTGAGGAACTATGTTGTAATCTGTCCCATCAGTCTTCTGGTAAATTAAGGTTTTAGTCTCAATGCAGTCTTCACAAAAAAGATTCGAAGGATAACAAGACTGATGTATGAGTAGGTTAGGGTGCCTTGAGTATGGCTAGTTCATTTATAGAACTTGGGGGTTTACAATATTAATGCCGCTAGATAGTTTACCCACATATTCTCGCCTGTTTGGAAATGAGACGTTGATGCTTGTTTCAAGAATTGGAGGATCTGTTCTCCATGTAAGTGTAGCAGTGGAAAACAGTTTGTGTGGCTCTCAAAATATACTCACTCAAGCAGATAACAGGAGCAACCTGATCATTGTGAATGAAAATCCAGAGGGGATGTTTGATATCCCTGCTCTATAAATTGCTCCAACTTCTTTTAGAGAGATTGCATCACTGTTTTTTGTTTTTCAGATGATCAGCTGCAGCACAACTCTTATCAGATGCGTGTTTATGGCTGGCTTCCAATTAGTTGTGAGCTTCTAGATGCTTGAGATGACACTGGATTCACCTTTAGCTGTGCTTAGTGCAGCACCTAGAACTGAGAAGTCCTTGATAAAAATTGTTCAGAGCTTAAGGCATCTCTGCTGACAGGGATAAACATAAAGGTGTACAGAAGAAAGTATTTTAATTCACTCAAGATTCTTTCCCGCACTAGTCTTACCCAAGATAAACAACAAAAGAATATATTTGTTGAAGGGGTGTGAGAAGGTGGCTGGTTTTATAAATGAAGATGGATTATAACTTTAAAATGTTGTTCTTCACGTGTCTAATATATCATTTTAAAAAATTCTTACTAAAGAAAGAGTAGAGAGAAGGATCTGTGGTCCCTTCAATTAATGTAATAGGGATCTCAATTTAAGTATAAGAGTCAGTCATGCCTGGGCCTGTCTATTGAATTGGTGGGAGCAGCTGCCAGAAGCCTGTTTGCATATGGATTGAGGGTCCTCTTGGGAGAATTCTCATTCTGAAGGAAGAAGTTGCTTGGCAACAAGAGTTTGACCATAGAGACAGCCTTACCCAACAGAGGAGCAAGGAAGTCTGAGTACAGTGTGGTGTCTGTCATCGGATCTCTCCCAGCTGGATGACAAGAATAAATGCCTAAAGTGCTATGAGGAATTGGGGTGGGGAAAATAAACCCTCCTTGCTAATATTTTTTTAAAACACTGGAGTACAATGTAGTGCTTCTGGAGCCATCAGATGAACTAAGACATAAATAAATGGAGCCATTTTCTCCTTACTTCCTAAAACTCCATTTAGGCATGGTGACTTCATGAAAGAATTTGTGTCAGTCTGTGGCAGCAATAGTACCAGGGGCGACTTTGATTACCAATGAAGCCTAAGACTGCGGTAATATCCACATGATACTCAGAGAAATATGTGTGCACTTGGAATGCATCAGCAGAAGAGATAAAATGATACTTAGAGAGGGCTGATGGCAAACTGTTACAGTAGTTTAAGGGGTAGCTGTGCCCAGGAGTGGCCAGGAGAGAACTCTCACAGGATTCTGAAACACTAGTATAAGCATAATTAAAATAACAACTGCCCCTGGATTTAACAAGAGGATAACTGTTCACTAATTATTTAATATTCTTATTTTTATTTAGTAATAATTAAAGTTACAATAATGAAACTTAAATTTCAGCCTGTCTTGAGTATCAATCCTTGATTCTAAAGGGATGGATGAATTTTTTTCCTTGAAACTTGGGTTTCCCATTTCAGTTGAATTACTATGCTTGCAAAGTCATTGCCAATTTGGCTTTTCTATTCTCAATTGAATTATTTTTTATTCAATATGATGCTGTCTTTAAATGAATTATTTTACAAACTGAGGAATCCTGCATTAATTCAAATATTTAGGTAATGTTTAAATTTTTCCCCCAATTTAATCACATGGGGGATTAAGTTAGCTTATAAGAATGCAAAACAGGGCCTCTCCTGGTGGCACAGGCGGTTGAGCCCAAAGCTGCAAAGCTGTCCTCAGCCTCTACAGCGCCGGTTCAATCCTGGCGGGCCGGGGAGGGTCCCACATGGCGCGGCAGGCCTCTCCTGTCTCACCCGCTGCTCCCCTCAGCAGTGTATTTCATCAGTTTGCCTGTTCTGCTCCCCACTCTGTCTCTGGTGAATCCTCTCACCTTCCCACGCATCTGGCCTGTACCCCGGTTCTTGTATGAATAAATAAATCTTTAAAAAAAAGAATGCAAAAACAATTTGAACATATTAAACCTCCATATATTTAAATTTTAAATTGGTATTTCAACTGTACCTATAGTGTAGATTATTCACATATTTGTTTCTGCAGTTTCCAAGCTCCTGTTTTTCAACAGAGTTTACCATCACCCCCACTATCCAGAGAGAAAGCACTATGATCTTAATTTATGAGACTGAGATGTCAGTGCTCAAAGAGGGCAAATGATTTCTCTACTTTGTAGCTAAAATTGCTATTTGTTCCTAATTTGTGGGCTTTTTTCTCTTTTCTCCTTCTTTTACCTGATTGAATAATACAGAAAGGGTGGTTTGGTCTTGCAAACCACAGTAGATTTCCTACACTCAATGCAACAAATATGTGTAATATGCCTTAAGGAGTTGATAGATCTCTGCTAGAGTAAGGAGAGGTTAGTGACTGGGGTGCCAAAGTAAGTGACCACATTGATTTTAGAAGTAACAAGAAATTAATAATAGTAATTAAAATTATCTATATATCCCATAAAGCTATATATTTGCTATAAAGCTTAAATTTTAACCCATGTTGAGGACCAATTCTTGATTCAAAAATAGGTGGGATGATTTTTTCCTTGAAACTTGGTTTTCCTGTTTCACTTGAATTACCTCCCATCCTAAAGGAAAACATTATAAATATGTGAAACAGCAGCTGGATCTAGAGCATGTTCTTTTTGTTGATGTTGTACATTTTACTGTTGATCATGAAATGCTAGGTCTGCACACAAATTAAGAAAAGAATTGAAAGGGACTGAATTATCAAATTATTGCTGTATGACAGGTGAGGGCATATATTATCTCATTTTGTAGAGATATTGGTAAACTTTATTATTTTATCTTTTCAGAAGCTACACTGAAAGGTGGTGACATGTAATATTTTATAATTTTGGAAGGCAAAATTGTAAGGGTGGTTTGTAGGAGCTTCTCAGCTGGTGAGTGAGATTACTTAGTATTCCTCATTCACATCTCAGTGGCTTTGCTCTATTCCTATTCACATGTACATTTCATAAGACAAATTTTAGGTATTAATAGTGTTTGAAATTCGATTACCGGTGAAGGCCTCTGAATGTGTATGTCAAGAATGTCAAGACTGTATCAAGACTAGGTATTCTACCTGAAGAAAGGAAAAAAAAAAAACACTAATTCAAAGGCATGGATGCATACCTACATTCATTGCAGCCCTGTTTACAATTACCAAGTTATGTAAACAGCCTTAAGTGCCCTAGGACAGAGAAGTGGATTAGAAAAAATGTGGTTTATATGCATAATGGAATTCCATTCAGCTATTAAAAAAAGAGGGACACTTACCATTTGTAAGAACATGGATATAACCGGAGAGAATAATGGTAAGTGGAATAAATCAGGAGAAGGACAAATACTAAGTGGTTTCACTGATACGTGGAATAAAGAGTCAGACAAAACCAAACCAATAACAAAAGCCTAGAAATGTGACCATGGAACTGAGACTACAAGTTGGGGGTGGGGTGGAGAAAAACACAGGAGGGGGGCCACTAGAGTTAGCCTTGGTGGTGGGTGTGGTATACTGATAAAGCATCTCAGGAAGTCTAATCCTAGAACTCTGAATCACATACAGTGTTGTAAATCAATACTACCTCCAAAATTTAAATAAAAATAAAAGAATTTTGGATCGATTTTAAAAAGAGAGAGAATGTCAAGACTACATGGAACTATTAAAAAGGCATCTGAGGCCAAAACCACGAATTTATTACGTGTTGGAATCCATATCTGTTTGATTCCTAAGATCATGTTTTCATTATAACATACTATTTGCCTACAAGTATTTTTGCATGCCATGAACAACATAATTGAAAACTACACTTAGAGCAAAGAATGCCCAGAAGCTGCTTGTAGGGTAAGGAAAAATGTCAGGCTTTTCTGCCCTCCTGCCATCAGGATAGATGATGGATCCTTGAGGTCCTGAATGCATGCCTGATGGCGGGCACCTGGAGTAGGGTGTGGGCATAGGTAGTTGGGATTCACCTGGGCTAAGACTGGGCTTTTAAGGGCGGCATCACAGGGACACCAGCAGAAGCCGAGAGAAGAGAAGCAGAGAGAATGCCAGAGAGAGCCCAGAGAGGGCCCAGATAGAGTGAAGACTTGCCGGCAGCTGGGAGGCCTGCCAGCCTCCCCCCGGTCCCCCAGCACCCCTGCCTGCCGTGTACCTGGTAAATCTAAATAAAAGCCTGCAAAAGCCACTGAGGACTCTGACTCCTCCTTTGCCAGGTCTGCTGGATCAGAAAACCTGCTCAGTGGCCTGTGCTGCCACTACAGCAGCTGAGGAGCCAAAGCATCTCCTTTAGCTGCGAAGGACTATACAACTCAGAATCATTCCTGGTCTGTGACTGTGTCCATTGCAAAGTGCCCCTAGGGCTCACGGGGCTGTGTGCGGATGATCCCGGACAAGCAGGAATAGCATATCTCCCTTCACCCAACGTTGAGGAGAATTCTTTCATGGCTCTTTCTTCTCTCCTTTGACATCAGAGCACTGTGGTTTCCTCAACAGTGCCTGAATCTGTGCAATGAACATTAGGACCACAGTGAGGGAAGGGAGGACTTGAGTAGGTGGAGAAGCTGCCTGCGGAAAGCAAGCAGAGAGAGCACAACAGAAAGGAGTGGAAAGAGGAAAAGGGTGAGTGATATAAGAAGCTTCCAGGTCCAAGTGTGTAAAGCAAGGTTTTTATTTTTTTTTCTTTCAGAGTTTGGGATGAAGAAAGAACACTTTTGGTACTAGGCAGAAGCAGACAGAAAAATGAAAAAAAGAAAAATGAATTGTGGGATTTTTATGCGTATTTACTAGCTATAATTCCTTTTTAGACTAACTAAAATGAAGGTATAATTGCTTTTCTATTACTTTTATTCCAAGAGTGGTGTTTCTTTGACTACCACTGTGATAATACTGAGTGGTGGCTCAGATACTTACAGGTTATCCTTAGAAACCACAGTAGTGTGTGCTTCTGTGATAAGAAACCTCCCACCTTCACCTGAAAAATGTTGAAAGAACACCAAAGCTGAGTTAAAGAAAAGATGGCTTCCATGTGAGAGTTTATGGTAGTTACACCCTAAGCCCAACTGGTTAGGCTCAAAAACACTGGGGATGGTTGTGTTGCTCATTAATGAAACCTGAAACTTTCTCTTTTTTTTTAAACATTTATTTATTTATGCATACAAGAACTGGGGTAACTGGGGTACAGGCCATAGGTACAATAGGTGATAGGATTCGCCAGAGACAGAGTGGGGAACAGAACAGGAAGACTGAAACACACTGCTGAGGGGAGCAGCTGAGAGACAGGAGTGGTCTGCTGCGCCATGTGGGTAGCACCCTGGCTGGGGATCGAACTCGTGCTGCAGAGGCTGCAGATAGCTTTGTACCAGGGTGGTCCCCAGGAAAGGGGGAAGTTCCAGGTTCCCTGCCCCACCCAAGGGAGGGTGGAGCTGAGCAGGGAGAGAAGAAGCTGCAGAGGAGACTGAGGTAGGAAGGAAGCAAGATGGAGCCAGAAGGAGACCTGGAGGAGGCACATGGAGCCTAGAGACACGTGAAGAAACTGCGCTTGTCTTTTGGTCGTAGACTGGGTAACACGGATGTGGGTGAGACCCGTGGGGTGGTGACAATGGCAGCTTTTATCTTGATTTTGATTTTGCTCTTTTCCTTCTGGGCTTGTCTGGTTGTTTCTGACCCTTTTCTGTGGGTCCCCACTGGAAGATGCTTTAGACTTGTGGCAGGCTTTGGGGCCTTGCTCTGGGCCAGTCCCATTTGGATGGACTTGTACCCACGAGGGGATGGGTAACTTTAGGTGCTTCATTTAGAAACTAGATTCTTTGCCTTTCCTGTATTGTTTCCTAGTTGTATTAAAGTTCCTTCCCATTAAAGTCTCATATGTTTTGTGTTGATGCGGCGGATGGCAGAACCCTATATAGAATAGGCCGGTTTGCAGGGCTGGGGCTGCCCCTCTCCCTGCCCTGTAACAGAGTCACAGTGCTGTGCTTAACCCCTTGCTCCACCAGGGAGGCCCATTGTTTTTTTGTATATTTTTTTTTAAACTTGGAACTCTCAGGTTCTGCTTAATCTCCCAGAGGCTGGGCAAATCTTCTACAGAGGTATTTTAAGGTTATTAATGAAACAGGTTTTTAAAAGTTGTTCTTAAACCTCACTCATTTGTAATAATATGTATATGCACTCTGAATCACCAGATAATGAGAGAAAACTACAGGATAGATGGAGATGACTAGGGTACCTATCACTTAGGTGGGTGTCTGGTCTGTAGGAGATGACTCTTGGGTAGAGCATAAACTGATTATGAGTGAACTTGCTCTACCAGCAGAGATCGGAAAAGCAGGCAGTAGCAGTCTCTGGTGCTGAATGAAAATCAGACAGTGTGACTTTTTGTCCAAATTCCCTCCCATCTTTTTCCAGCTCTGTGCTTTCATGACCCCCCACCCCGCCCCCATAGGTGGTGATGCATGACCTCTACCTCATCTTCAAGGGCTGTTTTGTGACTTGGAGTTTACATCCTGCCGCTCTCCCCACTTTGTGTTGGTCCATAGCTAGTGACTTCTGCCACACGGGTGCAAGATCTCAGCTTTTTTATATTCAAGGAGGGACAACAGTCTGCAAGATCACTTTTTCAGAGCTCTCTGTGAGAACAGGTTGAGACTGGGACTTCATCAAGAGCAATCTTTCTTATTTCACTGCTTTGCTTCCTTACTGACATCTGGGAGTCTTCCCTTAACTAATCACAGCACCTAAATCCTTAGTTCAATGCCTGCTTCTGGGACAAGGCAACCATAACAGAATGGTCAATGATTTGGAGATACCATGTTGATATTTGGAGATAATAGGAAGTGATTAGCAGAAATTATCAGCAATTATTGTTGCTATCATATATTATCTCAAGCCAGCACAGGTTTAAGTAAGTGCTGAACCCAGGGAGTGGGCTTTCCAAACTTTCTGTGGGGTCCCTGCCCAGGAAAAATGCCATATGACCTTCAATTAAGATAGCTGTGTCATGTAAACAGGCAACTTTCTAACATAAGAGTGTGATATTTTTAAAGCACAAATTATACATAAATGACTTTAGAGAAAATGGCTTTATTTGAGAAGGAACTAAAAATGACACAATTTGTTAGAGTTAAGGAGTGCAGAGAAAAAACATAGTACAGGGCCTCCCCGGTGGCGCAGCAGTTGAGCTCTGGGTTGTGAAGCTGCCCGCAGCCTCTGCAGCACTGGTTCCATCCCCGGCCGCCGGCAAGGGTCCCACATGGCGCGCAGACCTCTCCTACCGCCCGCTGCTCCCCTCAGCAGTGTTCATTGGTCCTTCTGCCTGTTCTGCTCCTCACTCTGGCTCTGGTGAATTCTCTCACCCTCCCGCGCTTCTGACTGTACCCAGTGCTTTTATAAATAAATAAATCTTAAAAAAAAAAACAACAACACAGTACATGGACAATATGAAGCCTAAGACTTAGAAGACTTGGGAAAATCATGTGACAGCTAAAAATAATTGGCATGAGTATCCCTTCTCTGCTTGCCATAAACAGTAACTGTTAGAATTAAATAATATGTGGAAAGTCCTTTATAAACCTTACAATGCTAATAAAACTTGAAAGAATAGCTATTTACTGATTTCTCTCCTTTTTATTAGGATTAAATCATGTTGAGATTCACAAGCACACTAATCTATTGCCCTTTTTAATGGTGACTTCAGGGATGATTAGGAATATAAGATTGCTAGGTAGGATAATCTAGAGCAATACTTTTACCAGTGAAACCTTTTATTGAGATATAAGCTCACAACAATCTTTTTTATTGCTGGTTAAAGTATAGGAAATATTGAGAGAGCCTCTTACCAAAATATTAGTTTTTTAATAATTCTAAATTATCTTAATTGTTTTCTTAAATGAAATATAGATTTCCTTATTATTCTTTCAATTGACTTGTTGCCACCTCCCTGCATGAAATAACAGATTCATCTTTGAAAATGATGAAATCTATAACAAGACCAAGACCCTAACCATTCCTACTTGAGAGAATTGTTGGTTCACCATATACATATCGGAACATATGTATGGTCTTGGTAATGGTAATGATGGTCTAGGTAATGATGCTTCATTTAATATTGAGAACTTAGTTGTATGTCAGATAATAAAGCAAAAAAAAGGTTCAGTTATATTAAAATATAATCCCTCTTATAAAAAAATATTTCCTATGAGTTGAACAACTGGAGAATGATCTTAAGAAATATCATAGTCATTAAACTATTCATTTGCCAAGAGTTCTAATGAGATGGGAAACAATCAAAGTACATTAACCTTTTGATGTCTATTATTTTATATTAAAAAATTTTATATCATATACTTCCTAACCCTGTATGTGTAATAGATACTAGAAAAATATGGTAATATTACTATAGATCAAATAACATGGGTATTTCTGGATGGAAGGATTATAGGTGATATTTACCTTCTTTATAATTTTATGTATTTTTCAAATTTTCCACACTGAACAAGCATTCATTTTTTAATGATAAAAAACCATTTTTTTATGAGAAAAATCCAGTACCATCAAAATGTGTCTAGTTTGGGTCTAGACTTGAATGGAATTGGACAAAGCTATTTCTCCTCCCATTTTGTATCTTTGTATATGTTCTATTGGGGCCTAAACTCTGTGAGAGTAGACACATTCCTGTCTTTGTTGTTCATGGCTGCATGGCTGATGTGCAACATGGAGACTTGCATGCATCAGGAGCCAATAGATAGGTGTTAAACAAATGAATAAAGGTGGCATGAATAGCAAGAGCTGGCTCCTCAAGTTAAAGAAGCAAACTGTAGAGATAGATGAAATTAAGACTAGCAGGGATTAAAGACCAGGAGGTAATTCAGATTCAGCATGGCTGAGACCGAGAAAGGAAGTCAGAGGACTTCTACCTTGCACTGAGCCTCCACTGTGGGGAAAACACCATCCAGGCTTGTATTTGTACAGCATCTTCTTTTCCTTATGGCATAAGTTGAGATGCTTGTTATGTTTTTCCATGGATTAATGGGAACTCTGAAGCACCCTAAGCTTTAGGGAATTGTTAAAGTTTCAATATTGCAAAGGGAGTTAGCTTCTGGAGACAGTGTTATCCTTCCCCAGGAAGCCTTCTTTTTCCCTGTGGTTCAGAAGCAGTGGTCTTGAAGGCCTAAGTAGAATGACAGACTCTTAAGAGAAACAGATGTCACTGAGTTTTTAGAAAAGGATTGACATGATGTATGGGAGCAAAGGATTGACATGATGTAATCAGAGCAAAATGGGAAAACATTCCTATCCCTCCTTCTCATCTCACCTAATGCTACCTTTATAATTCTTGAAGCTTCTACATTTCTCACACTTTTGGGTTAGTGTACAGAACAGCTTTGGTAAAATGTCATTGTTAACTGGCAGGGAAAATCCAGGACGTGTAAGTATTAGGATAAGTTGTTAGAGTAAACTTTTGAAAAAACTAGACATGTTTTGTTTCATTGAATTCAAAAAATCTTTTGTGGAGACCTATTAAGTAGTCACTATCTAGGCTCTTGATACACATTATAAACAAGACACATATTATCTATACTATTTCTTACTATTCTTACTATTTCTGGATAGGAGAAAGGAGTGATCATTTTTGTTGTAGGCAGGAGAAGATAGACCAAAATTTGTAAAAGGAAAATCACAAAGCAGGATTTAGCTGAAAAAGGAACGCAGGCCTCCCTGGTGGCACAGGGCTTAAAGACACATTGCCAGACACAGTAAGAATAAAGGAATTTAAGAGGTACGTGGAATGGCATGACAGTTAGGGAGGAACATAGACAGGGAGCTTGAACACCTCAGTTTCCCAGTGAAGTAGCCTCCCCACCCTAAAGCAGGATGACAACATCACGTTCCGTTTCTGGTTACCCACAGCCTGGGAAAGGAATCTGCATAGTAAAACTTCAGCACAAATCTTGCTCGTATGAGAAAAATGAGCTTTGATTCATTAACAAAGCAATTGCTGCTACATACTAATGATACCATTTCCAAGTCCTGGTCTTTTTACATTAATGTGCCCCATGGTGTGGATTGAATGATACAAAAATGATTACACGCTTTGGAGGTACTTCTGGGTTTGATTGTTTTATGCCATGCACCACTTGTTTAGATTATAAATTAACTAATAAATCTGTATTATTTCTAAGTTTTAGGATTGAAAAGTCTTACTTTTTTCTATGATATCAAGCTCATGCAACTCTTTCTGATGGCAGCCAATGACCATTAGTCTATTCACTTCACACATACCTGGTCCCCAAAACCACCACTCATCTTTCCTAGTGATTGAAAGATTATGCCTCTAGTATTATGAATAATTTATCCTAGACCCAATGTCATTTATCTCAGCTTGTAACATACTGTATTGTACACGATAGACTCAATATTTATTTCATATTAACCAATTGTTCATATATTTTGACTCTTCTGTAGGCCTCTACCCTTGTAAAACAATCCAAAATATGACAAAAAGTAAAATTATGTCAAAGTGTGTTCCCTATGGCATAATGAGAGTTGTAAAAAAAAGAGGGAGGGAATCAAGTATACTGAAAAAAGAAATTATTTAAATAAACATATATCCTTTTAAATGATGAAATATTATACAGCCATGGCAATTTTTTACAATAACAGGGAAAGATGCTCATGCTTAAGCATTATGGAAAACTCTACTGACAATACATCATGTCAATCCTCTTCTGAAAACTCAGTGACATCTGTTGCATTTAAGAGTCTGTCATTCAACTTAGGCCTTCAAGACCACTGCTTCTGAACCACAGGGAACAAGAAGGCTTCCTGGGGAAGGATAACACTGGCTCCAGAGGCTAACTCCCTTTGTAATATTGAAACTCTGAACAACTCCCTAAAGCTTAGGGTGCTTCAGAGTTCCCATTACTTCTCTTTCCAACACATTAGGTTGACCATATTTGCCATTTTTCTAGACAAAACTGGGACAATATTTATCTGATTCAGCCTATTAATCTTGCTCATCTTGATGCAATGTAAAAGACTCTTGGAAAATACTACCTATCAAAAACAAAAGGGTAGAATAAATCTATACTTACTCCTGACGTCTGATTTTCTTTAAAAGAAAAACTCGTAATTAGAGGTATAAAAGTACAAGTGAGGTGTTTTTGTAAAATAGGCCTTTTCCAAGATGTCAGATTAGTCAGGAAAACATTTAGTTCCTGAAAGGCTTAAGTATATAATATGAAATAAATATCAACAAGACCTTTGCTAAGACTGAACAAATTGTTTTCATAATTGTTATCCTATTTGATCCCCTCTGCAATCTTGTAAACTAGACATCATTAACTTTTTGCAGTTGTGAACTGATTCATATAATAAGCTGATTAGCCCCAAATTTAAGAATAGTAAAAGATATCTTATTTGAAGGCTTGTCAAATCTTGGGAAATGAGCCATACTCTAGCAAGCACTAAAATTTTGTCTGACTTTTCTTTTTGCTTCCAATTTCAGCTTCTCCTTATACTAACTTGAGTTTCACTTTTTAAAACTACAAACAGGAGGAAAATTCATTTCCAACATGATGTAGTATGGAGGTCAATAAATCCCTTCCCTAACAGGAAGTATCAAGCTGGATAAAACTGTCAAAAACATCTACTTTAGTACCCCAGAAATTGACCAAAGGATTACAAAAAGCTGAAAAACATTTTTTTGTCAAAGCTCCTGAACTTCAGGTGAAAGCAGCATGAGTCTGTGGTATTGTCTAGACAGTTTCTATGCCTCTGCTCCACCCCAACTCTGTGGGCAATGATAGTCGATCCAGAGCATGGAGACTGTGAAAACCAGCACCTTTGCTTCCAGCACCAAGAAAGGCTGACTGGGACCTGATTTTTTTTTCCCGAGATTTATTTATTTATGCATACAAGAGCTGGGGTGCAGGTCAGAGGTGTGGGCAGTGAGAGGATTCATCAGAGACAGAGAGGGGAACAGAAGAGGCAGATTGACTGAAAGAGGGGAGCAGTGGGCGAGTCAGGAGAGGTCTGCTGTGCCATGTGTGTTTCCTCCCTGGTCAGGGATTGAATTTATTCTGCAATGGCTACAGATAGCTTCATAGGGCTTTGACTTAACCCCTTGCGCCATCAGAGAGGCCCCTGACTGGGACTATTTTAAGGCATTATTCTTGGTAGCAAGTGAGTAGGGACAGCAAGTGGCCCCAACAGTCTGAGGTTGTGTATACAAGGATACCAGAGCTGCAAACCTCCTCATGGGAAGTAATGGACCTGGAAGTGTCTGGACTTGAAACACACCCACCAGTCACATCAGCCCAATAGCAGAGAGAAAACCTTACTGGCACAGTATTGAACAACCACTGACCACCTTTGGCTGAGTGCCAAACTATGTAGAACAAAAAATTGTCAGGCAAACTTAGAAATGAAAGTAGATCCACTGAGCGGAGATATCAAAAGCTGTTATTGCAGGGGAGAAAGACTTCTGAGATTTAATCTAGACAAGGTATTAAGCAAAGTAACAAAACAACAACAAACCTCAGAAGAGAAAATCAGAATACAGAACCACTACAATATTTTATCTGAAATGTCCCCAATATTTAACAAGGAATCAGAAACATGCAAAGAAACAAGAATGTGTGACCCATATCAAGGGGAGAAACATCAGTAGAAACTGTCTCTGGGTCACTCAGATGTTGAATTTAGTGAGCAAAGACTTGAAAGTTTGTGTTATAAATAGATTCAAAGAACCAAGGGAAACAATTTTTGAAGAATTAAAAGCATGACAGTGATAATGAATAGAGAAACTCAATAAAGTGAAAGACTTAGAAAATTCTTGAGTTGAACTGTGTAATAGCCAAAAGGAATAATTCTCAGTGGGCTCAATGGTTAATCTGAGATGGAATGAGAAAGAATCAGTGAACTTGAATATAAATAATAAAAATTGCTAATCAGAGACAGAGCAAAAGATACTAAAACAAAAGAACAGAACATCACAAACCTGTGGCAAAATCAAGTATTTTGAGAAACATGAAATAACAGCCCCTAAAGGAAAGAAATAAAAGCTTAGAAAAATGAAGGAAGGATGGCTGAGATTTACCCAATTTGATGAAAAAATTTACTCCTCTCATAGGTATAAACTCAAAGAATCTCAGCTAGAATAAACACAAAGAAAGCCACATTTAAGATACATAATAGTCAACCAGGTGAAAGCCAAAAGAAAAGAGAAAAATTTAAATCAGAAAAATAGCACATCATGTAAAGGACAGTATAATGTATGTGACTTCTTGTCTAAAACCTGAGGAATCAGGAGACAGTGGAATGGTATACTCTTTGTGCTGAATAAAACATTAAACCAAAAAACCCTCCCCCAAAAAACTATCAATCAGGATTCTATATCCAGAAAAATATGATTTAAAATAAAAATAAAAGTGCAATACAGACAGTATGAGATAAACAAAAGACTGTATTGCCAGCAAATCTACTTCATAAATTAGTATTTTAGGCTAAAAGTAACAACTTAGACTTTTGATTCTGAACCTTGGTAATATGGGTATGCTAAAAAAGTTTTAAAACATTACTCCTGAAATTTTTCTAATTTTCATTCTTTCTAAAAGTGCATACATTTAGAAATTAGCTTTATAAATATAACTATTGGAGATAGGTAAAGAATTGTGTTCAAGAGAAAAAAACCTCATTAGATCACTTTCCTGATTAATTGTAGTTTTTATTGGAAAAGTATCCTTCATTGTCCTATAGACTCTACAGTATCAATAATTAAGTAGTATGTGTATTAAGACATCAATAGAAGTTTTTTCTTAAGGAAATTCGCTTACAATATATGAGAGATATATTAGTACTCACACATATATATAAACTATAAAATAGAACAGCCCTATTATAAATAAAAACTGTATTTAAAAAATAAATAAATACATGAAATAAAAGGACAACCAAATGAAGTTTTTGCCAATAAATAGAGACCGTTCATCTGTCCATGAAAGTTCTGCATCAATTTTGAGTTTTTGACATCTGATTTCTGGAATGGAGGGAGGAACCCACAAGCCTGAAAACAGTGCAGAAACATTACACCATCGAAAAAGCTGGGGGCGAGGCTACCTTCAAAAAGGCAACATGTGGGGTTTAGATGGAAGCTGAAAGGAGAATGAGAGGTGACAGGTAAAGCAGAGAGCCGGGTGGAAATCAGAGGCCTAGCAGGTGGCATGCTTCATCACATTCAGGGGGTTTCAAAGAGCAGAGAGTGTTTTCCTTCCACACGACTGCTCTGTCCTGTGAAATATCACTGCTGACTGCAAGGACTACTTGAGAAAGATTCCAGGTCACAATTGTTATTGTCACCTGCCTTGAAAACAGCTGCGGGTCACAAGTGCATGTGCATGGTTGTCGTTTTATGCTCTTACTATAGAAAATAAACATTCACAGGGAAATCCATCTGAAAAGCATAGGAATAGGAGGAATTCCAAATCATTTCCAGCACACATCTCTACCAAGATCTTCCCCCAAATACCTAAGATTACACAATCTCTGCTTCGATAGAGCATATTTTTATAAGAAGCAATAAATATTCATTTTGGGAAATTTGAAAAGATAAAAGAGTAGAAGGGAAACACTGCCTGTGTCCCTATCACCAGAAGTAGCCATTATTAATATATTTATGTAGATTCCTATATTTTTGTTTATGTAATAATCTGCATTGCAGAGTTGTGATTATAGCATACACAGTTTTTATGATCGCCCTTCTTCATTGATTCATATGCATTTTCTATGGTATTATAAATGCTTGGTAAACATCATTTTTCATATTGCCTGATTAAAATCTTTTGTTCCCAGTTTTCTTGCTATCATAAATGATACCGCAATGGATATTTTTGTTCAATGAATATTTTTGTGCATTACTATATTTCCTACATATTTAAGAATATTTACTTAGGAGAGTTAAAGTGGAAAATGTTAATTTTTAAGGTTCTTGACTTGTATTTTTTATTTTATTTCTAAATAGCTGTCATTTACTTCTAAATGACATCCCCATTGTCAATGCTGGTGTTCATTTCACTCTACTCTCAATGGCACTTTTGTCACTTAAGAATTGATAGTTTTGTATTCTTTAACTTAATTCAAAGATATTAAATATTTTTTTTAAAAAGCTAGTAAAACCTGATAGTGCTTGAGCATTAACTATGAACTAAATGTCTTATTTTTTCCTTTACTTGCCTAGTAGGTTTAGGTTATGCCTGGTTAACAAATGAGTAAATAGAAGCACATAGAGGTTAAGTAATTAACCCAAGTTTAAATGACTGACTGGAATGCATACATAATTCTAATTTGTTTACTAACTTATCAGTCTTATCCATCTTAATTAAAGGTAAGATATTTTTGTGTTCTCACTTCTACCCATTCCAGGGTTTGTCTGCGTTCTCTTTTCTTGTGCTTCCTCCTTTGTTTGGCTATGGTAGACAACTATTCATCCTTAGTCCTGAAATATCCCCTCTCTGGGAGATTTTCTGAGTCACCCTGTTCCTTAAGTAATTGTAGGGTAAGGAAAACATATCAGGCTTTTCTGCCCTCCCCCCATTAGGATAGATGAGGGAACCCTGTGGTCCTGAATGCATGCCTGATGGTGGGCACCTGGAGTGGGTACACCTGGGCTGAGACACTGAGTTTATAAGGGCGGCGTCATGGGGACGCCAGCACAAGCCAAGAACGAACAGAAGCCTGGAGAAGAAGAGAAGCAGAAAGAACGCCAGAGAGAGCCCAGATAGAGTGAGGATTTGCTGGGGGCTGGGAGGACTGCCAGCCTCCCGGCCCCCCAGCACCCCTGCCTGCCATATGCCTGGTAAATCTAAATAAAAGACCTGCAAAAGCCACTGAGAACTGACTCCTCCTTTACCTGGTCTGCTGGATCAGAAAACCTGGTCAGTGCCCTGTTCCTGTCCTTACAGTAATCCTCTCACCTTGGTGGATCTACAGTCCTGGCAAAAAAATTATAAATAGTTTAGGGGTGCTTCTATCATTCAAACTAAAGTACAGGCTTAGCTGGTGTAAAGGCAGGAATGACACTGAGCAGGTTTTCTGATCCAGCAGACCCGGCAAAGGAGGAGTCAGAGTCCTCAGTGGTTTTTGCAGGTCTTTTATTGGGATTTACCGGGTACACAGCGGCAAGGGTGCTGGGGGGCTGGGAGGCTGGCAGTCCTCCCAGCCCCCAGCAAATCCTCGCTATATCTGGGCTCTCCGGTGATCTCTGCTTCTGTTTCTTTGCTTCTCTCTCGGCTTCTACTGGTGTCCCCGTGATGCCACCCTTAAAAAAAGCACAGTCTTAGCCCAGGTGAAGCCCATCTACCTAGGCCCACACCCTACTCCAGGTACCCGCCATCAGGCATGCATTCAGGACCGCAGGGTTCTGTCATCTATCCTAATGTTGGGAGGGCAGAAAAGCCTGACATTTTTCCTTACCCTACAGCTGGAGCAGAGGAAAATATGCTAGCCACTCTCTGACTTCAGCCCTTTCCAATTTGTATCTTCTCTCCCTTCCATTCGCTCCTTTTCTGCCATGGTGGCCTCCATTGTGAAGACTTGTTTCTGCCCACATTACCTGCATGGACCTGTGCTGTGAGGAATGTCCCTCTCTGGCTGTGGTCGGATGTAGGTCACGTCCAAGGTTGTCCCAGACCTTCCTTAGCTCCATGAATGACTCTCTTTGTTGTTTCTGGTACTAAGATGCTTCTCTCCAAGTTCTACCCATCAAATCAGAAATATCAGAGCAGGAATGATTTTTCTAAAGTTCTCCAGGTAATTTTAATGTAACCAGAGCAAGGGCTCCTCTTTGGAACTATTGGTCTAGCAGCTTAGTCTGAAAAATGGTTTTTAGTCACAGGCTGTCATGCTTTATAGAGAAAGCATTCTGATCAGTCAGAAGATCTATCATTCCATCTTTCTGTAATTACATATCAGTAAAAGGAAAAAGAAAATTAGCAAATTAAAAAAGTATTAGAAATGAAAGGCCTATAATGATAACATTGCCAATTATAATAAAACTAGTGTAATTGGGCCTCCCTGGTGGCACAAGGGGTTAAGCACCACACTATGAAGCAATCCTTTGCATGCGTTCTATGCCCAGCTGGCAGGGAGCAACCCACATGGTGCAGTAGACCTCTCCTGTCTTGCCCGCTGCTCCCCTCAGCAGCATGTTTTGTCAGTCTGCCTGTTCTGTTTCCCGCTCTGTCTCTGGTGAATCCTCTCACCCTCCCGCACATCTGGCCTGTACCCCAGTTCTTGTATAAATAAATAAATAAATCTTTAAAAAATAAACAAAATAAATAAAGAGCAGAGGGTTGGCATAATTTCATTAATAAGCTTTATTTATAAATATACACAAAGAACTCAGCTTTAAAAATCTCTGAGACATTTAAGAATGTATTCAATGCTGACCCAAAAATGAAACATTCAAAAATAGAAATGATGTAAGCCATGTTTACTAACGAAAACAATTTAAAAATTAGAAGATTTTAATCACATAAGCAGGCCATTGGTTTTCCTTAATTCCAATCTATTTTTTTTTAAAAAAACACAATTCCAAGTAAACCTTAAGAAGCAGGAAATCATAAGTAAAATTGCAATGACATATACTATAAGGACAAAGGAAGTTATAAATTAAGAATACTTTGTCAGTCACATAAATGCTTCTTAAACCTAAAACTATCTGAAGAGTATGTATTTTAACAAGAAAGAATTAAAGTAAATAATCTCACAACATTGAGATTTTTCTTTAAACTGGTAAAAAAAATTAAAATTAACTTCTAGAATATTATGAAGGTCAGTGTATGACCTTCATCTAAATACTCCTAATACATTGGAATAGAATGGAAATGCTGAAAGAGCAATGGCAAAAATCTAATGATGACACTATGAGATTATACTTTTTGTATCTCCTTTATTTGTATGACAAAACATTTCCTTATGGAAGTCACGTCAGTTGACTTGACAATAATAAATCAGTATAATCTGCCATGGCATAATTTGTATTCTTTGAAATGATTGAAAATTGGTTGATAAATTTTGCTGGTAAATTCCAGGCTTCATAGGTAAAACAACTAATCTATAATTATTAAGTTCCCTCAGCAATTTCATTCTGAAAACTTCCCTAGTGGGTATTTATATACATTTATAGTAATCTCAGGTTATTAATTTGAATGTACACATACACAAAATGCACTGTATCATGCATATTGGACTGATATTCCTCTCTCTTCCAAGAAATTCTATTAACTTACAGTATTTCTAATCACATTTGCAATTATCTTAAAAACCCTAATATAAAGATTGTCAGGCATGATAATTTCATTAATTTCAGTCAATGTGCAAAAGTTTGGTATTTACATACTTGAATAATTGAAATAATCCCTTTTTCTGTATTCTCCAATATATTTTTTCCTCTTCTAATTTTTTTCTATCTTATCATTGCTAGCAATGCGCTTTTCCTTTGGTTATCTGTCATGACCATTTATTGGAAATTAGTACTTTTTCTTACTTTTCCAGGGTACAATATTAGTACCTATCTTTCAGCATTTCAACTGAAAGAAAGAATATCCTTTTTTTGATTCTGGTCTTATACTTTAAATTACCAATTAATTTTTTCTATGTGTTCATATTTTCTACCTTGTGTTAGAGTCGCATACGTTCAGTATATGTGTGTTTAACTTCTACTCCAAAATTGTGAGCTCCTGGGGGAAGATTTCATGTTTGCCTTATTTTGGTATTGACCTTGGCATGTGTAACAAATATGTACACAAAAATAAAGTATAGTACTTGCACATACTACCTGCTAATTGAAGTAGTTAAATGATGAAGCAAATGGTGCCTTGCATCTTTTGCAAGCGGCTTTCCCATTCCCATTTTTGCTTGTCCTTGTTGAAGACATACTCTTTATCCTTTACTGGGTTTGACCACTCAATGCCTTAAAGATTACAAATACTGTTTCTTGATAAAATCTATGTTTTTTTAAGAGTTGGATTTGACAGTTTTTTACATTAACAAAAGAATATGGGAATAATCACATCTCATTTTCTAAACAATGAGTTAAAACTTCTCTCCTCAGCCCCAACTACTATGTCACTTGAAATTCTACAAATTTTTTATATAGTTTGGTAATTATCAGTGGTTTTCTAGAAAGATTTAGCCAGAGGTGTGACTTTTTCAGCCCTTGATTGGAAGGTATCTTTGTACCTATATCAAATTGGCTTGAACTGGACTCAAAAATGCAGCAAACAAAATTGTTCTTAAAAAAAAAAAAAAAAACCCAAAGAATGAACCAACACAGAAAGTACATAAACTCTCATCTTGTAGTATGAAGTGGCATTCCTGCACCCATACGGACTGAGCCTGTGTGTTTTGCAAATGCACTGGTATGATGCTGCAGTTTGTAATGCCAGCCTCTCACAGACACATAGTCATGTCTGGACAAGCCCGGTCCAAGTTTCCATTCTTTGAAGAGATGGAAAAATTAATTTTAGCTTTTTACACTCTGCTGTGTTCTAAGGATCTTGGAGATTGATCACAAACGCTGACTAATACGTGGTTTAAACCAGGTTAAGATTCTGATATTAACCTTGGTACTTGATTGTTCAGCAGTATTGTGACAACTTTAGCCAGAAAAAGACTCTGAGTACATGTTTGTTTGTATATACTCCCCTAACCATGGGATCAGTCTTTATATAACTTCAGTAATTATTCCTGCAGAATCCACCACTCCCCCCAAATTCTTTTATGTATATCCAACACTGGCTTCACAAACCTAGATCAGTTCCCTAAGAATTATCTACTTTTTTCCATTAAGGAAGCTCAGATAAAGAAAGAATTATGGATTAGCCTATTGGATTTGCCCAAACGTATGTAAAATTCATCTGTATCATTCCATCTATTTGAATTTTTTTTATTGGTCACTGAAACTGATTTCCAATTCTCTGTTGAGTTGCCTGCTATTCGGCTGTCTGTACAAAGTAGAATTTATGTACTTCTGTGTACCTTCCTTTTATGTTCATTCAGTGGGTAAGTAAAACTTATTCTTGTGCTTACAGAATAATTTACATGAAGAACATTTAACTAGGCACTAGGATCTTCTGAAATTAGGAAAGATTACTTTTGCTGGGCTTGTTTGGAAGAAGAAAATTTCTCTAAAACATTTCTTAATCTCAGTAGTAGGGTCTATCATTGTTTAGCAGATATTTCCTCCCCATTCCTTCTGCTATGGAAGAATTAGAACGTTAATGTGGGATTTGGACACACGCATGGGCAGATGTGATAGCACCCGCATTTGCACTAATCCTCTTGCACTCCTTCCCCCACAATGAAACAACGTGCCCTAGAAAATAGCTGCTTTTTCATCCTGGCCTTGATTAAGAGACACAGGGGACAAATCTGAACCTGACTTGTTATCTGGAGAATGCTGACATAGCTGACTTGCAGACCAGTGTATAAGAAACACATACTTGTAGCTGTAAGCTTCTAAAGATTGGAGTTGTTTCTTATGAAGTATTTTCACAAGGGTCATTTGAATCTGGGATTCAGAATTGTTATGGATCAGTAACTGCCTCCTACCTCCCATTTTTTCACCTTTCTAAATGGAAAAGTTTATTTTCGTCATCCTGGTCATGTTTCACCTTTATATAGTGTGTGTCTGTTTGTGTGTGTGTGTTGTTGCATAGACCATTGGGTATTTGTGAGTATTTCCTGCACCTTCTAATTCCCTACTACATTTATAAAGCAACCAGCAGTTGAAACCCTCTCCTGGAGTCCTTCCTCTGAGTCCAGCATGTCACACATGTCCTTTCTCAGGAGGATAACTGAGTCCACATTGAGGACAGTGCCACCTCTATGCTTCTAAGTGTTCACTCATGGCTTGTCGTGTCAGGTTATGCTCCTTTGCATGGTGGACAAATTAATGAATTGTCCACCACAATGAAGGAGAGTTTATTACAGGAGTATGAAGATACTTTCTTTTTAGAAATATATTTAAAAATTACTTCAACAGGCTAAATAAAAACAGTCATCTCAAGCGGTACCAAAATGGTACTTGATAATATTCAAAGTTGATTGCTCAAGATACATCGGGAACCAATGAGCATTTTCCCACTGTAGTAAAGATATCATTTTTAATCACCAGTTGAATCAGCATTCTTATAAGAGAATGCAGAAGCCTTCCATTTAAAATCGGTAACAATATTCAGTGTTACTAGGATGACTTAAACTGTTCAACTTACATGAAGCAAAATAAAATAAAATGTGAAGCAGAAATAAAAAGCATAACTATTTGCCAATACATGATTCTGTAAAAAAATTCTAAATTTCAAATTTAATTCAACCTTGACTAAAATTAAAGGAAAAGTCAGAGGTTACACGGTTTTTATTAGTTGAATCTTTGAGTGATTAAAACATCTAATGAACAAATGTATCAGAATATCGTACACTATTACAACTTGTGAATATATATAAGGAGGAGGGCTGAAAAGTTTTAGGCTTACTTACCTTGAGATTCTAAAATATACAGACAAGAGGCAGGTTAGGGTGAAGGCCCTATCTAGCAGATTTTTACTTATTTTGTTTCTTGTCATATAAACATTGAAGAATTATTTTGTTTGCAAGAAGCTCTCCTATGACAGTCTACTTGAAATTCAAAGAATACTTATACAACTATTAACCTTGAAACTAAAATATTTGCTTGCTATAGGAAGCTGCTGTCAGTTCTTTTTCATGTACCACATGAAGTTAAAATATCAATTTATTAACCCTACAGAAAAAACTAAAAACCTTGTTCTAGTAAGAAAAATTGTAGATATAGGTTAACACGTTAGATGTAAAATGAAAGCATAGAATCTATTAAACAAAGACCATGTATTCACGTTATTTTAGAAGAATGCTTTTCTGAGCATGAAGAAATGGATGAGGTTTGATCATATGAAAATAAAAAAGATCATGTCAAAAAGTGAAAAAATGCAAAGCCTATATTTAACAAATATTTTCGGTAATATAATTTTTAGCAAGAGATTCAAATAAAAAAGAAAATATCAAAAAAAATAGATTTCATACGTCTTATGTTTCTAATAAATATAATATATTCAACCTCAATACAAAGCCAGAAAAACAAAAACTAGATACTACCTTTCTCCTACTGAGTGATTTTAGAGTTGGTATATTGTGCATTGCAATGGTGCTCTGAAGAGGCATTCATACAACATTACTGACAGAGAGTTAGGTACAGACTTTCAGGAAATAGATTGCTAAGCCTCTCAGGAGAAGAAAATGAATTCATATCCTTTCATTTGCAGATTCCTTTTGAAGAATTAAAGTTAAGTGCATAGACAAATACATGGGAATAAACTACTTATCAAGTTTATATCATCATTGTTTATAATGGTAGGGGTAAATAAACTAATGGTCAGCAATAATAAAATGATAAAATGAAATATGACCTCTCCAACTTGACTATCATAAAACTATTAAGAATTACTAAAGCAGGGACCTCCCTGGTGGTGCAAGGGGTTAAGACACAACCTATGAGGCTGTCCACAGCCACTGCAGAACAAGTTCGATACCGGACTAGGGAGCTACCCACATGGCACAGCAGACCTATCCTGACTCAGCTGCTGCTCCCCTCAGCAGTGCATTTCAGTCAATCTGCCTGTTCTGTCCCCACTCTGTCTCTGGTGAATCCTCTCACTGCCCCCACAACTCTGGCTTGTACCCCAGTACTTGTATGCATAAATAAATACATCTTTTAAAAAAAAGAATTATTAAAGTGCATTTGACACTGCTTTATGATCATAATATATGAAAATCAAGATGCAGAATGTGTGCACAGCTTAATAATATATATATTAAAATTCTATCTAAACAAAGTATTTTTTCACTGGGAGGTAGAATTATTATACTAATATACTTATTATTCATTTTTATAATTTCTAAATCCTCTAATGAATTTCTTTGTGGTGAATGAGCAAATTTTCTCACCACTACTTAAATGTGCAAAAATCAAGCAAAACTAATTTTATTTTCATTCATTTGTTTGTACATTCATTTATCTGTTTGCTTATTTCCTTACCTTTACATCTGTTTCCTCACAATTCCCTTTCTCTTTATCTTCTTTTTTAAGTGATTTCCCTCATTTGATAATAATTTCCTTCAAGTGAACATTCAACATTTCAGACTGAGCCTCCCATCGTTCTCTTTCCCAAAACAGACTATTGATGTACAGAGTCTTGCGCCCTCAGGATGATGGAAAAAGACCCTCATATCTTCAATTTACTGTGGTGTTTTTTCTTGCTCTCTTTTTTTTTAAGATTTATTTATTTATGCATACACGAACTGAGGTACAGGCCAGAGGTGCGGGAGGTGAGAGGATTCACCAGAGACAGAGTAGGAAACAGAACTGGGCAGACTGACTAAAATAGACTGCTAAGGGGAGCAGCTGATGAGACAGGAAAGGTCTGCTGTGCCATGTGGGTCAGCTCCCTGACTGGGGATTGAACTTGTGCTGCAGGGGCTGTGGATAGATTCATAGTGCTGAGACTTAACTTCTTGCACCACCAGGGAGGCCCCCAAGTTCTTGCTTTCTTAAAGTAATGTCTGTGTGAGTCTCTTTGTCCATGACAATCTATGGAGGATGGTGGCCCCTGCCTGTGCATCTCAGCTCACCCTGAAAGCATCCATTACTGGCATCTGCCTTTGGGAAACAGGCGGTCTGTTTTCTCTCAATTGGTTAGAGCCCTGCTCCTAATTTCTGCTCTTAAAAATGTTAAATAACCTTGAAGTCTGCTTAAATTTGTCATTTGGCACTTCCTTACTACATGGATACATGCCCTACTCCTAAGCGAACCAGCATCCTCAGCTACTTTCCATATCTCTTCACAGAGAAAATGGTATTTTCCGGATGAATTCTATGCTGTGTGGAAGCCAAACAAGTCTCCAAGGAGATCAATTTAGATCATGGTACTTATTTTACTATTATTATGTTAGTGTGGAAGCCACCTGAAGAGGTGATCTAATCCCAAAGTCCTAAATGAGCAAATAGAATTTAGAAAAGTATAATAGATACTAGAATAAAAGAATATAAAATGCATGGCATTTCATAAATATAATAATCATTGTACCTTAATGGGGGGGGGACACTGTTACTTCCATTCATGCTTAAACTGCACTATGAATTAATCTTATATCCTTCACCTAACAATATCTTTGTTTCACCAGTTACATTCACTGTGTTTATTGTCCAGGCACAAAACTTTATGAAAAACACTGATCTTTCAGTGATCTTGATTTCCCTGGGACTTCACAGTCTTTAGCTCTGAAAGTCCCACTTCCCAAGAACCTCTTCGGTCTCAGGCAGCCTGGGATGGCTGGTCACATCATGCATTTGAATATTCACTCAGTAAATTAGTAGATTACTACTTACAAACTGTTTGTCTAGACTATTGGTAACACATCCCTATTAGTTCCTTCTCTAAGTTTTCAGGAGCATGTATCCCTCTCTCCCTTCCACCTGCAGTAAAAGAGACTAGAGACTCTTGACCCTTGATGTGAAAGATTTAAGACAGCATTATAAAACATCATTTGGGGACAACTCATGTCTTCAGTGCTTGAAGATTATATCTAAAACTCAGAGATAAATAGATTTGACTGCCATTTATAAAGCTTTATTTTCAATTTTCTTTTCCAATTTTATTGAGGCACAAATGACAAAAATATAATATATTTAAAGTGTACAATGTGACTTGATGTATGTGTGACTAAGCTGAATATTTTTTACTAAGCTAAATATTTTAATACAATATTAAGGACATTTATTATTATTATTAATAAAATATTCTTTTCAAAAGGAAAAGTAGAGAATTGATTGTTTAGTTGCACATGTTGGCAATGTGATATAATAAATATCAGCTTAAGTTTAAACATTTCCTGTTCTAATTCTGTTTTTTTCCTCTGTGATATTTGAAAATTCACAGTCTCTTAAAACATAATTTGTCACACCAATAAAATAGTCTTAATAACTTATTGTGAAGAATTGCTGGGAAAATTAGAAATAATGTATGTCAATTGCCTAACTCAGTGCCTGGCAGTTACTATGGGTTCAGTAAAAGTGGGGACATTCTTTGTAATGTTGGGTTCTTGTTAAGGTTTTGGTGATTCTCATTGTTGTGCCAGCAAGCACAGGGAAGGTTCACTGTTGATTCAGATGGAAGACAAAGGAGGGTCTCAGAGGCCTCAGTGGATTTTTCAGGCTTTAATGCTCTCTCAGGGAACCAAGCACACCAGGCAAGGATGGCTGGCATGCAGGCTGGTCAGGGGATGCTGGGAGGCAGGCAGGCAACTGAACCTCCTAGCCCCCCACGAATCTTCACACTCTTTCTCTGCGCTCTCTCTGGCATTCTCTCCTTCTGTCTTGTGTCATTTGGTGGTCTCGCCCTCTCTGTAGTCACATCGCTTGTCCTTTCACTGCTGCTGCTGCTGCTGCTGGTTTTATCCCCACTGCAAAGCTTTAGTATGCAAACTTGCACATAAGCATGCACATACTCCACATGTCCACAATCAGGCAAGTGTGCCCCACACCCTCACGCCTTCTACATTAACACGATCAAGGCCACAGGTGATAGTCATAGAGACTAGTGGCGTAAAAAGCCTGATTAACTCATCCTACACTCGTCTTCCAATCTCTACTCAAGGTAATGTCTCTTATTTTCAATGTGTTTTAGAAGGAAACTCAGTATCTGTTCAAGTGCTGGGTATTTTGTAAACATTTAGTAAATGTGGTATTTAAGATATAGGCTAGAATAATAACTTCCTTTTCAGAACTTTTAACTATTTCTATTATGCAAATGTTATGAGAAATTAGTATGGGCAAGCTTTTCAAAAAGAAGCGTGCACTCTTCAAAGATCATTAGTAATTCACCACAGTGGTGAGTGTGATTCAACTTGCTAGGTGGAAATTTTCTTTATTCCCAAAGTCTTGGTACAAAATAAAACAGAGTAAGTACATAATTAGTAGCACATCAAGAAAGTTCTTATTTGACTGAGTTTTGACTGAAGAATTTACCGAGACCATGAGCAGGCAAAATGGTATAAATGCCAGACAGTCTTGAGACACAGGAGGCTTCTCACCTGGTAAACAGGTAAGGTGAAAATGAGGGAGGAAGTATTTGGCACTTGTGTTCACTTCCTTGTGTCTTTTCTTTTAAAGATTTATTTATTTATGCACACAAGAACTGGGGTACAGGTCAGAGGTGCGAGGATTCACCAGAGACAGAGTGGGGAACAGAACAGGCAGACTGATTGAAATACACTACTGAGGGGAGCAGTGGGCAAATCAGGAGAGGTCTTCTGTGCCATGTGGGTAGCTCCCTGGCTGGGGATCGAACTCGTGCTGCAGTGACTGCTGACAGCTTCATAGGTGTGTCTTAACCCCTTGCACCACCAGGGAGGCACTCCTTGTGTCTTTGATCTTGGTTATATCCTCTGCCTCCTTATTGGTTGGTTTTGTATCGAAATAGACTATGCCAGTTTCTCTACTCTGAAAATCTGGAGTAAATTTAAAGGAGTAAAAACTTAACCTGTTAAGAAAAAACCTACTGAAGTGTCAGTAGTTTTTAACCAAAAAATACCAAGGAAATAAATAACAAGTTGGTATCACCCTTTAGGCATCTGATAGTACTAAAACATCTTAACTGCAAGGTTCATCATAATATTTTCAGAAAAATGTAAGGAATTCTGAGAAAGGCATTTCTCCAACCATCTTACTACTCTAAAAGAAACAATATTCAAACTAAAAAGAATGATTCTTGAAATCTGAGCTTGGGACTTTATGATATTACATAATTTAGGTGAGCAACATGGTTGACTCAGCCTGGGAAAGCTTTTAGAATTCTCGTTTCAGAATCCTCTCAGAAGTCCCTTCCCCCTCAAGGCCTAGCGTCTGTGTGTTCATATTGGGGCACTTGGCAGCAGAGGATGATCTAGAAAGCAATCAAGGAAAGTGGCTATTAAAAGCTCACAGGCTTACTGGAGAGAGAAAAATGACTTTTGCTAAAAGCTAAATCTCTAAATAACCCTGAAGCTATTTCCCTCTTGACCTAAAATGTGTGGCCCTGTGTATGCATATTCACACTTTTTCTCTGATTCTTTTTTTTTTTTGGGGGGGGGGGGAAGGGAGGTAATAATCTCTACACACATTTAAATTTAACACTTGATGAGCACTTAAATTGTTGAGTTAAACAAGAAGTCACTTGAGCAATTTTGGCTTTGTGCCATTCTTTGGGATTTCATCAGAAGGAGAATAACTTGCAGGACAGAAGCCAACTCCTAATTGTTTTATTTAATTAGAACATTTAGATAGCTAAGCCAGTCTGGAGACTGATTTTCTGCTTCCCCTCACCTGAATAGGAACGCTTTCATCAGAACCTATGTCTCCAGGTTCTTTGTAATTTGGACATGGAATTGACAGAAGGATTTATTAGAGACTTCGCACCTATTAGCATTTCAGCATTTTTAGTAGCATTTCTCATTTTCCCTTTTGCTCTGCTACATGACATGTGAAAACTGATCGTCTTTTCCTTTCTGCAGCCACGCTGGTTGTAAGTCACTATGAATCTATAAAAGCTTGTCACCTTTCAGTGGTGGTGCATTTGTAGATATTTTCTGAAGGCTAAGGAAAAGGGCATTATTGATGAGTACTCTTCTCTGCTACCTGCAAAGCAAGAAAGTATTCAACTGTCAATTTATCTTAAACTTCAAATGACAATAGAAAACAGCATTTTTGTGAGACATTGAAATTTTAACTAGAATTGCTCTAGTAAACTGAAGCCTCTGGAAGTCATTGGGAAATAAGTGCCCTGCATGTTCAGGACAGCAATGTTCTTGTTCTCATGTCAGGGGGTACATTACAGAGAAGAAGTGAGCTCATGGCTTCTCTGAACACCAATAAGAGATGCAGATGAACAGTTGGAATATTTGCAACTTGGTTTAGCCAAATGTGATGAGTTCTTTTTATCACCATTTAAAAATAGCTCCTCAATATTCAACCAAATGTATCCTAATTGCATTTAAATATTGTAAAGGGAGTGATGAGTGAATGAGGCCAAATCTTTAGGCAGATTGCTAATGGGATTAAGGAGTCCAAGATCCCTGATAAATTCTACTAGCTTCTCTGTGGAAATACAGCTTTGGATCATTGCCAGGAAAGGTTGGACAGGGAGGGAGGGAGTTTTCCTCTATAAGTCTGTTCTAGCATCTTATAGAAATTGAGGTTTTACCTTCTTGTATGAGTAAATATCCTGACTGGACTAGAGCAGGAATCTGGACTCTGAATTTTATCTTTATAAATTGTCAGATGCAAATATACCTCTAAGCCATTTGATTCAATTCCTTCATCTTTAAATTACAAGATCTGCCCAACAGCATAGAGCAGAACAAGGTAGTAGCAGGGTGAACTGGTGCAAGATTTCACCCACTGATCTAGTGTCATACTTGTTTCTTTGACCCTTTCCCCCATCCTTTGTAACCCTAACACCAATTACTGGTTACTTCTTTGATTTTGCACAAGCCAGGAGTGAATGTGGTGAAGGTCGATTAGAGTGTGAATCTTTATCCATTTTTTCATGTGCTTGGGCACTACAAGTTGTAACTCCCACATGAAAGCAGCCTGCACAGTAGCAAACTTGCCATTGCTCTACTATCCAATACAGAGAGCTGACATTTCTTAGCTCATAAACTATGTTCCTTTCTTATAAACTTGGATAACTTACTAGTCTGGAGATGGTGCAGAAGTGATTTCCCTAGAGGCCAGGCAGTAGAAAGAAAAGTAACTCCTCCTTCATCAGAAAAAGATGGCTTTTAGGGCCTCCCTGGTGGCGCAGCATTTGAGCACTGGGCTGCAAAGCTTCCCGCAGCCTCTGCAATGCCGGTTCGATCCCTGGCTGCCAGGTGAGGGTCCCACATGGCGCACAGACCTCTCCTGCTGCCCGCTGCTCCCCTCAGCAGTGTGTTTCATAAGTCTGCCTGTTCTGTTCCCCACTCTGGCTCTGGTGAATTCTCTCACCCTCCTGTGCTTCTGACTATACCCAGTGCTTGTACAAATAAATAAATAAATCTTAAAAAAAAAAAAAAAAAAAGATGGCTTTTAGTCATCTGCAAAGAGGGGAAAATGGGACAGTGGTTATGGTCAATCATCTTCCCAGTACCTCCCCTCTGCCAAAGGACAGCACAACAGGGGTGGGGGTGGGGGGGTCAGTACAAAATGCCATGTCCAAAGAGACAAAGCAGAGTGGTAATCATTTGTCTTTTGTTGTACTAAACTTTAAAAAAAAATTGCTGTATTTTAAATTTCTCACTGCAGCCTAGGATATGGACATTATCAGATTCACTATTTTGTAATTAAAAAAATGAGTCTCAAAAAAATTCTCTTTTTAAGGTTTCTTAACATTAAGAGACCTTATGAGAATTCTATAAGGCCTGCCCTGTAGCATTGTATGTTTTATGAGGTACAAAATAATTTATGTAAGCTCTGCTTTGGTGCTTCCACTACAATTAAAATAAAAGAGAAAATTTGGTGTTGACCGTGGCTATTTGACATCATGTTCTATGTTTGCAATCATTGTACTCTGCATTGAGAAATTACTGGTCCAGTCCTCCAATTTCACAATGACTGGCAAGCAATTACAGGAAGACATTGTAGTGAGAAAGAACTAGCAACCTTGGGTAGGTGACCTGCCTTCCACTCCTGGATTGTCCCACATTGGGTGGTGATCTTGGGCAAGCCATCTGTTCTCCGTGGCCTCTCATTTTCATCTGTAAAACAAAGGCGTTGAATTGTTTCATTTCTAAAATTTCTCCTAGTTCTAATTTTCTGGAGGTAGTAACCAGAAGACAGATCAGAAGACTCCAAGTTCAATGTTAATGTCACAATATAAGATTATCCACACAGACAATTTACAAAACATCAACCCAACCCTAGACTGTATTATGAAAAGATTTTGAAGAACACTTATTTAAATCTGACATTATCGTTATATGATGCCTATTGAATAAAAATTTACTAACAAATGTGATAATCACCTATAATTCTCCACATTTCAAATCTATTATATTTAATCTATATATTTAATAATATATTATATATCATAAAATATATAGTATATTTATTTTATATAGTATATTTAATAACATAGTTTGGTTTATTTATATATATTTAATAATATATTATATATTTAATAATATATTATATATTTAATAATATATTTTTATATATTGTATAATATATATATAACATATATATTGCTTCCAACAAAATTATAATTATAATTTTAATTATAATTAAAATGATAATTTTGCTATTATGAGTAATTTATTCTAAGAGGTAAATTTTGTACACACATACTATCTTTACTGTGATAAAATAACATGAAAGAAAAGCTACAGTCAGGCCTCCCTAGTGGCCCAAGGGGTTAAGCACAGTACTATGATGCAAATCTGCAGCCTCTGCAGCACAAGTTCGATCCTCAGCCGGCCAGGGAGCAACCCACATGGTGCAGACCTCTTCTGACTTGCCCTCTGCTCCCCTCAGCAGTGTATTTCAGTCAGTCTGCCTGTTCTCTTCCCCAGTCTGTCTCTGGTGAACCCTCTCACCCCCTGGAGGTCTGACCGTACCCCAGCTCTTATATGCATAAATAAATAAATCTTTAAAAAAAAGCTACAGTCAAGATGATATACTTCAAAAAAGATTTTAGATACCTATTGCCAGTATTTTACCTTAAAATTTTCTTTTATTATCTATAAGAAGGTTTAATAATTTGTTTTTATCAATAGTTGAGAAAAGTATCTATTTTCTGAAATTCTCAACATTATTTATTATTTTAACAATTATTCTCAGTTTGTTTTCAAAGCAGTTAAGCATGATGGTTAGAGCCCAGACAGACTACGTGAGTAGAACTGGGTCACTTTATGACCTTTGGGAACTAACTTAACTTCTCTGTGTATATCAAGCTTATAGTAAGACCTACCCTGCAGTGTTGTGTGTTTTATAAGAATTAGAAAATAATTAGAATAATGCTTGCAAATAAAGATATTTTAAATGATAACTATGATCATTATTCTTTAATTACAAATTTGAATCAAACACTTCAATAAGCTGTTGACCATTTGTTTTTTTGTTGCTCAACTATTAATGCCAATGTTTTGCACAATTCTTGGTCAAGGATTCTTGCTTTGTTACTTTATGAGAAGTTTTTGTGTATTAGGAATATTACTCCTTTGCCTCTCACAAATAATCACCACTTTCAAATAGAGTTAAATGCCTTACTTTCTAAAGCCTTAAAACATCTCTATATTTCATTCATTCATTCTAAGAAAACTTTTTTATTTCATTTTCTACTTTATATTTTTCTGTAACTCTTTTTTTTTTAAATTTATTTATTCATGCATACAAGAAGAACCGGGGTACAGGCCAGATGTGTGTGGGGTGAGAGGATTCACCAGAGACAGAGTGGGGAACAGAACAGGCAGATAGACTGAAGTACACTGCTGAGGGGAGCAGTGGGCAAGACAGGAGAGGTCTGCTGGGCCATGTGGATATCTCCTGGCTGGCCCGGATTGAACCCGCACTACAGAGGCTGTGGACAGCTCCACAGCTCTGTGCCCAACCGCCTGCGCCACCAGGAAGGCCCTTTTTGTTGAGGTAATGTTGGTTTACAACACTTTATATTATTCAGAGAAATAGGTTCATACCTCTTCAGGTGTATGTTACCACATGACACCCACACTAAAGTGCCCGCAGTCCTCCACCACAGTCCCTCAGGTCTTATACTGGGCCCTCCCCTTTGTCTAACAAAGTTTTTTTTTTTTTCTTACTAATTTTTATTCTTGGTAAGTTGTTCACTTCACTCCTTTCTTTTTGTCATGTCCAACCAAAACCTGATACATGCTGGCAACATCTTTTATACAAAGTTTGAAAAGTCATTTATCTAACTCTATAGTCAGCAACACTACAGTAAAGGTGTTTTATTTTAATTTTTATTTTATAAGCATCTTGGAAGAGCACCTGACTTTTAATCTCTTCTACAGCTTTCCCGCTTGCCATTTCACCATACTGAGCCACACTTCGCTCTTCTGTACATGCAAATATTTGGACTTGGCAGATAATCTCTAAGGCCATTTGAATCCTAGCATTTTATACTTCCATGAGGCTTCAGATTAGAGAACTCATGCATTTGAAAGAGTAGGAAGAGTACCCAAAAAACGAATTAACACCAAATTTACTAGGTTTAATGATGTGCCATATATTTGTTCCTTATTCAGTGAAGGAAAAATAAATAATTATAAAACATCATCAAAATAGACTTCATCCAATAGGATTATATTTATAATTTATGATTTAACAACTCTTCTATTAGTGAAATTAAAACATTCTTCAGTCATCTGTTATATAATTTTTCATGTATAGCAAAAGCTGCAAAGGAATTCTGAATTGAAGGAACAGATAAGAAATCAAGAGAGTATAGGTTATGGCTAAGCAAATGATGACTCTGTTGTGTCAATTTGAAGTCAGAGTCATTCCGATTTGACTAATTTCTGTATGAAAATGAAAGTAATCAGCCTCTGTGCATGAAACCATTAGCTACTGCTTCAAAGTGCTGCATTTCAGAAAGGTCACAGAGGGCTGGCCAGCAGCAACAGGAATTTTCCAAGTGATGTGTGTCACATTTGCATATGAAAATTAGTTTCACTATAAATACAATTTGTTCTGCAGATTAACATTTTGTGTCCTCATTAAATAGCAAACATTTCCATATTAAACCCACAAAGCTGCCAGAGTTGACTCTGCTTGCATTGCCTGATAGCATTAATACCTCTGTTTATACTGATGCCAATTAGTAGCACGAAGTGTTGGAAGAATAAAGGAGATCACTAATGCTATTAATACAGATAGTAATAATAATGCTGAGAAGCATTCACAAACCTTGTTAACTTCAAAGATCATTAGTAGTAAAGTACCTCTGGGTTGTAAATGTCAGTTCTCGGGCACATAAAGTATCAGCATGTCTAGAATGCTTTGCTCTCCATACTGGATTCTGCTTCTGGCTTATAACATGAGATCTGTGTGCTGTGAAGAGGAGCAGGCAATTAAACCATTGTTTTCTTTTGCTAAATGCACTCAGTCCAAGAAGGAAGTAAGATGGGCTCTATTCAGGAGAAATAACAATTGGCTCACCTTGTTCTGCTCAGTGCAGCTAAGTTTGCTTTCATTCTTAAGGCCAGCTTTTCAAAGGTAATGGGGTGAGGTATTTTATGGTTCACTAAAAGGTCTTTTATAAAGCAGAATGCCCCAGAATGACACATGAGAGGATTGGGTTCACTTGCACCAGAGCTGAAAGCTCTCTGTTGAGGGTATATTGAGGGGCATAGAAGACAGTGATGAACACATGAGGTCTGGGACAATATACATCACCTCTCTCGTTACTTTTGACCTGGTAGTGATAGGAAGATGCTACTTCAGACAGACGACCCCTTGGGATGTGCTAGTTCTGCAAGAGCTGGCTTCACTCAGCAGGACTAATTGTAACCTACCTCTTGCTCAACAACAGGTGATGGATAATGCTGTAGACACTATTGATAACTACAGTTCCTGAAGAAACCGACTCACTTTACTTCCATGCACATATGCATAAACTTTCGTTTGATGTTTTATATACACTCAGTTTTGGCAACTTTTTTAAAAAAGCATTGACTAAGGCACCAAACATATTCAACTGAAATGTAAATGCTTTATTTTTTAAAATATTTTATTTATATATGCATACAAGAACTGGGATACAGGCCAGAGGTGCGGGGAGTGAGAGGATTCACCCGTGACACAGTGGAGAACAGAACAGGCAGACTGACTGAAATACACTGCTGAGGGGAGCAGCAGGTGAGACAGGAGAGGTCTGCTGCACAATGTGGGTAGCTCCCTGGACAGCTGAGGATGGAACTCATGCTGCAGAGGCTTTGGATAGCTTCACATTGCTGTACTTAACCCCTTGCTCCACCAGGGAGGCCCATAAATGCTTTATTATTGAAGTTTGAATTATGACATCAGGAAATTACATTAAGATGCAAAATAGTATCATCACTTCTGAACTCAGGTATAAAAGTTAGATACAAATATTCGTTTTTTTCTGCCATTACTAGTTGTGGATTTTGGATAAAATAGTTTCTCTGTCTTGATTTTCTTATCTGTAAAAGAGAATGTGATTTTGGATTAGTATGAGGTCTAAATGAGTTGTTAATTCAGTGCCTGGTTCATAAGGTGAACTCAATGGAGATAGAAGCTTTTGTTATCATTTTTGTTTATGCAACAATTTTCCTGAATGTGTTTCGAAACCAAATGGGGGAAAATAAGTGTTTCTCTTAGCCTATTTATAAGAATGCCAGTCCTCCTCAAATCTGACCCAGAGATGTCTCACGTTTGTCAGATGCAGAACTCTTTTCTCTCAACTATCTCTCAACTACCTCATTCCCCTTCCTACTCTAACATTTTCTTAAACACCACCCGCCATTCTGATGATATTTTCTTCATCACTTCTCCATCTTCGCTCCTTCTTTGCTATAGAGCTAATATTGTCTTTTCTGCTCTAATATGATATTGTATTCTTCCCCCACTTTTTCATCTCATGTGGTATACATTACTCAAGCTTCAAAATAGCATTAACTTGTGTTTTCAGTGTTGATCAAAGATTTCTGGGCTCTTGGTCTTTGGGTCTCACTATTCCCTGTCCTCCACTGGTGCAAGTTTAAGAGAAATCTGGATCTGTAGAATTAGCTGAGCTCAGGTCCTTGATTTCTCCTGCTTCTTGAAAGATGACTTGTAGTTGGTTAGCTAGCTACTTACTGGTTTCCTTAAGAGTTTCTTAAGGAACTCTTTAGTTCTTAACATAAGTAGACACCTCGGCTGGTTCCTTCCCGTTATTCACATTTGAATCATCACAGTGAATATATGCAAGGCTCCCGAGCTGGAATTTCTGCACTATGTTTTTAGGTGTAGAAAGGCACCAAAGAGATTTAATATGCAGTAGAAAAAGTTGAGGAAGAACATATGAAAATCTCAAAATACCCTAAAGATCGCTCAGTGGAAAGAAAAATTAGTTTGCTTCTGACTACCAAGAGAATGGTTAGAGTCCATAGGAAAAACAGAATAGTTAATATTAAGTAAAAAATTTCTAATAGTTATACTGCACAGGGACAACTGCCCTGAGAGAAAGTGAGCTCTCTGTTTCTAGATGTATTCAAGCAAAGGCTGAATGATAACTGGCAAGATGCCCAATGAAGGGAATTCATGCATCAGTTGAACTAAATGGCTTTAAGCAATAGTGACTCTAAATTTCTCTGGACTAGGATCTTTGGCCACCAATCCAATTTGAAAGGTACATTGGAGGGTATGGGAAGCTTTAATAATTGGCTTAAAGCTATGTTTTGTATAATGTTTAAGAAAGTCAAGAAGTATCAATTATCCTTATGAAAGAGTGAAATGATAGGTTGGTTATTTTTTAGAACATTTGCTGAGTACCTACTTCATGGCAGACTCTATAGTGTTGGGGCAGAGTAATGAGAAAGACAAAGTTCAGCTTGAGCTGGCATTTTCCTGGAGCTAGGGAGGAACCTGTGAATATATGTTGACACTTCCTCTAGGGTCTCCCCACCTCCATGAGTTTCTCTGAGACATATTCTCTATTACTACCATAATCAGTTTAAAGGAGATAGATAATAGATAAATCTCTGATTCTAAGTGATGTGACAATTGTATTTCACTTACTATTTCTCTTCCTAGACTTAACATGAGATGAGCAAGAACTGTCTCATTCATGTAGTAGATGTTGAATGAGTGAATGAATGAATGACCAAAGAATGTAGAGTATGCTACCAAGGCATCATATAAATCTTTCTCTGAATTACTTAAGCAAAAAAGGACCTAAAATCATCTTTCTGGGTCAGATGTGGCAGACAAGTGAGCCAGGTATCCTGTAAGTCCCTGTGAATATCCTTGGCTTTTCAAGGACCAAAACTTGCATTTCTTTTGGAGTATCTCATGGCAGCAGATCATCTGAGCCCCCAGTGAATGAATCACAGAATGGATTCTTGGAAGGAAAACAGGACTGTTTAAAAAGAAAAAAAAAAAAACAACTCTTCTTTATGCAGTGAAGGATGTAAGGAAACTGGAGGAAGTTCAAAGAAGAATAACAAGAATGATTAAGGGACTGAGAGCATGATTTATGTTGAATGATTAAAAGGATTAAACATGCAGAACTTGGCCAATGCTACATTCTTAGCTATAAAAAATCAAAATTAAGTGCCAGAACTCTTAGCTCCCATGAAAAATACAAATTTGCATATAATTTGGCACATATTTCTACTCGAAGTTCAGTAGAGCCTCACTGAGGCAGCATTCACACAATGCCAAAACCACCAGCCTGTTTGGTCAGTTTAAAGAAGACCCTGGTCATGTCAATAAAAACACTCTATTTGACATAATTGAATCATGATATAACCATCCCATGTCACCATGCACCTGTGATATACCCATAAATTATGTAAAAGAATGTAACAGATAATAATATTTTACCTGAAGGTCACATACTAAAATACAGAGCGCAAAGTGGGAGCCACATGAGGGAGGGGGTGTGAACTTGGAGGACACAACATGGCCCACTGAAAAGGAGCAGCTATGCTGGGTTCCAGCTAATTGTTGCTGTGAACTAGTTTTTGTCAAGGGTTGTCAGATCTTCTTGTCTGTCAAAGGAAATCAGTGACTGGAGGGTGTCAGCAACAAGGAGTAGAAAGCCAGCTCAAAGAGGAGTCACTTATCTCTGAGTGGAAAGCAGGAGCTGTAGGCTGAGAAAATGGAGGAAATGTAGGAAAGGATGTGAAGAGTCAGCAAATAGACATTCCCTAAAGCTTAGACATCCATATCGTTGTATTAAAATTATCTTGAATTGACACTTAAAAAAAAGTAAACACTCCTGTCAAAGTCATTCCATGATTACAAGTGTGCCACCTCTTATATGGCGAACTTCTTTCTGCTAGAGTTAGAAAAATTGAAGTCCATAAAAAGTGAAGGACATTCTCATAGGCATGGTGAGTGGATCTTCAGAACAAACACTGAGTATGAGTAATAGCTCTTGAGAGGAAGTCTGGGTTCTTATCTGATTTTGTTGTCTGAGTTAATTATCTCTAGGCCCATAACATCTACCTTTTCTAGCTCTATCTGGAAAACATGGGTTTATGATTTTTCACATGGCTCTCAGTCCTATACTCTATTAGTATTCATAAGGAAAATATGCCTAAAATAATTTATAACCATAACACATACAGGTACATATATGAACCAACATATATTCACATCAAGTTTAATTTGAAGGGGACATTGAAGAAAATGAAAGAAGGGTATTTTTTTATAGGATTGTGAACATTTGTTGAGGTTACGCAGTGCACAGTCTAGGGGTGACCATGTGAATTGGCCAGTACACATGTGACTTGAAAGGGGACATCAGCTTCACACTGCAAGTGCTCAAAACAGGAGAGGAGCTCTGTTGTTGGAATTCTGAAATGTTATGTCTCAAACTGTTAAAACTCCATTGTTCAAATTGCCAAGATTTCTTGTATGTGCTCCCTGCCCCACCTGCAGTATGAAAATAGAGAATCAGAGAAAAGGAGATAAGTTCTAATAAAGAAAAAAATGAAGAGGTAGTTACAGCTTTGAAAGAGTGAAGTGCTAATTTTAACAGATGTCTACAACTTTGAGTAAAAGAGAACCACTGTCATCTTCAGAAAATGAACATATTGAATTAAGTACCCTGAAAAATTATGATGAGAATTATAAGATGCGGGAAAGATATAGTAAAGGAAATGTGGAAACTCCTTCCCTAGAGTAATTTGAAAGTCAACAGGATAAGGGAAGTAGAAAATCTATTCTAGGGAACATTTTCTATTGATTCCCTGGGGCCTAAGGGATGATATAATGGGTCTCCTCCATCTCTAATTGCTATCATTCTTAGACTTTATGTATTTTCCAGGATTTTATAATGTTGCTGTTAGGCCCACATTGAGGCCCCTCCAATAAGGGGAAAAACTCCAAACAAACCCTAAACTAGTTGTTCCATGGAGTATAAAGATTTTCCTAAATGGAAATTGTACATCGTAAAATTCTCCAGTGTGAATTTCATTATTCCCTGAAGGTAATCTACCAAGATGAGTGTCATCATCATTTTACTTCATTTATCTGCATCTCAGGTTTATTTTAATTTCAGGGGAGAAAAGCAATGGGATTGCAAATTCTCATGATAGTAACTGAAAGGATCTGTGTTTTTTTTTTTCTCCTCTTTCCACTATTTTTCTACCAAGAAGCCCAATCCTCTTAGTGATGAATCGGTAAGAGGGGAATTAATGCACAACCAAGGGGAAAGGGAGGCCTCCACACCTGCTGTCTGAATGCAAGGAAGATGGATCTCTCTGTGGCTCAAGAACTGAAGACATTTTGGATTTACTTAGTAAAGTGGGTTTAAGGAGTATGTGTGAATGAGGATTGGTTATGCATGAAGGTTTTGATGATTGTGTTTTTCAGCTTTTCGAATGTACCTATTTTCGGTTGTGGACTCAGAGATGGCAAAAATCTGAGTCTAATCAAGGAATTTGGAAGCTCCGTCTTTATTACACAGACAGTCTTAGAAATAGCACAGTGGTCAGATGCCCCGTCTCTGCAGTTCAGAGTTCTCTGTGGCAGCAGCTCCCAGAGTAGCTTAGTAACACAATCTAGAACCACATCTAAAATGTGATGAGAGAAACAGATATTTTCATGAAAGTAGGATTAAATACTTAACTGTAACATGCCTTTAGATTAAAAAAAAAAGGAGAAAAGGTGGAAATTTTGGTTTAGTGTTTATCTCAGTTTTGTCTGGATTATGGAAAAGACTCCACAGCTCAGGTACCCTTTATGGGTCTTATGCTTATTTTTGGCTACATATCACGAAACTATACCTAGAAATGAATACTTTACAAACTTTTATTTTGTATTTTCTCTTTGTGCATTGTACTTGTAAATTTGTGAGTATTTTTTCTAGTAAATGCTCCTTTAGATATTTCCAACTTTAATTAGTTTAGAATGAAGGAGATACCAGTGTTGTTGAGGGCCAGGATGCCCCAAGAAGCCAGAAGTTCCATCTGTAAAGCATTGCCACCCTAACTCCAAGGTCAGGGAATCTAGAAGGAATGGCGGGGGGGCGGGGTAAGAAGGAAGATTTGAGAAAGGACCACATTCAATTTGGTTTTGTATGTTGGTATTTTACTGCCAAATCTCTCCTTTATTGCTTCATTTAGAATCTGAGATAGTGAAACATCAGAAATTTTCATGTTTATCTTGTAATTTAAAATGAAAAAAAAAAATGCCTCACATTGGGATTTTCAAAATTATGTGATTCCAACTCAGTGTTGCCTAATCCCCAACCATCCTTACTCTTCCTGCTTCTTCTCCTGTTCAGAAATGCCTGGATCTTGTTTTAACTCAAGATAATTCCACCAGGTAATTTGGAACTTTCCCTTTCAAACTCCATTCCTCTCTCTACGTCTTCTATCAATAAACATGCACCTTTACCTCTACTCTAGCTAGAGCCAAGGTCTGTTTGTTAACATTTTGTGTCACAAAATGCCCGGTGATGTCATAAAGCACCAGAGATCTGGAAAAAGCAGGGACTCTCATTTTAAGTCGCCATGAAATTATTGGTAACTAAAGGATCATCACATTTTTGATGTATGCACCAGTGGTTGTGGCAGCAGTGAGGACCTAGTTAACTTTGGGCATTTTTACCTTTGGCAACTTTCTATAAAGCCCTGTGCAGAGAATATAGATTTAAAGAGCCGAAGTTATTAAAATGGGGTGGGGTAAGAGGAAACATGCCAATAAAAACAGACAATGTGGTTTTTTAATCCTTTGCAACAGGAATTCAGGCAAAAGGGGAATAAAATAATTCTATAGGGTCACTTGTAATTCAGCTTAAACTAAGCTCAGGAAACTGAATAATATTTCTCAGAAGACTGATTTATGCACTTAAAGTAACTCAGTCCCAGGTGCCATAGGAAGTAAAACAACTTCTAGCAACGTCCTAGCCTGCCTGCTCAAACTAACTGCCTACATCAATTTCTAACTTCTCTGTAAAACATTTCAGAGTCAGTTCTACTGGGACTGTTGAAGCCCTAGACTCTCTGTTAGCAGGGGCGGCTACAGTAAGGGAAGTCCAGGGACCTAGGTAGGCTCCACATTATAGGCATTGTGTTCCAAAGTTTGCTGTGAATCATTTCTTTGGAAACCTTAACATGTTTTCTATAAAGAAAGAGAGGTAGACATACTTGGGCTCCCTGGCTTGCATAACCCTCCAAAGTCTATTTAAACCATACACAGGTCAAATCCCCTCCACTACACAAAAACTAGAGAATAGTCACATAATCACACAAAATTGGGGTAGAACGGTGGGAGGGATCAGACGTAATTTCTTTTTTCATTCATCCTCTTTTCACTTTTCCACTTATCCCTTAATTCGAAGAGAATTAAATATAGTTGAAAATTTGGTGGATGTCTTGATTGAGGTTTCTGAATATTTTCCAGGATTTTAGAGACCAATGGCACAGCTTAGTTATTATAACTGATGTTGCTTCATTGTGCACAATTTGTCTTTTCTGACAGAGAAAATAGCTAGGAAAATGGCTCAGCAGAGAAAGAAAAAGGGAAATTTCTAGCAACTTCTATAGGAAGGAGGCCCTTTTGGGGATAGCTATTTATTGTTGCTAAGTCAGAATATGTTGGAACTAAGTGTTTCAAAGTCACATTAACTTGGAACCATCAAGCTTCATTTTGCTCATTGGTTCCAACTCTTTATTAGACATGCTCACCCAACTTTTTATTAAGCATGCCAATAAAAAGTAAAATAAAAACATTTCTGGCAATCTCTAACTGTTTTTTCTCAACATACCCTGAAGTGTTGGTACAGAGTGAAACTAATGCATCCCAAATGTGGTAGTCAGAGGGAGAAGGAAGAGAAACAAAGGGCCTGGATACTTCACATACTGGATAAGAAGACCTTGATAACCGAGTTGACTGTATTTGGAATTTTCCTGTTTCCTTCTGAAAAGGAGACAGGGAGCTGAATGAAGTGCTTATCTAAGAAGTGTCAGAACCCTTTTACAATGTTATTACAAGGATGTTGGTAAAGTGGAAGGAAGATTTTGGCAGGTATAGATGGGATTATATTTGACTGAATGTATTTCTTGCTACGTGTTAATATGTACTTTTCTAGTATCACCCTCTTAAGGAGTTCAGATAAAGGCCTATCAGAAACTCTCCTTTAACACTCTACTCAGTGTATTGTACAAGGAAGGCAGTATCCTAACAGTGACATGGATGAAAGCAAAGGATTTCAGTTGACTGTTTGGGAGATATTGCTTTAAAGCAAGAATAGCAGGGGAAGTTTGGCCTAAAAGTAGTCTATGAAATTCCATGTGGGTCTCAGCGATGGGGTGATGGATTCCTTTCTAACAGGATACACCCAACTTCAAGTGGGAAATTATTTGAAAACCTCCCAGCTGCGCTTCCCAGGCTTCTAATGAGAGAGAATGATGCAGTCATAAGCATATCCACATGAAAATGTTTAATTCAAAGGGAGGGGACTCTTAGAGAGTCTAGATAAAACAGTTTGAAGGTTTAGAGTAGCAATTACCCAGATAACATTTTCACAAGGTCTTAAATCTTGACCCACTGGGGAAAAAAAAAAACAAAACATTAAAATCTACTTTCTCTATTTAAACCAGAGCAATTTTCTTGTATATAAATAATTTAACTCAAAAGACAATAAAAGAAAACCCCTGTCACAAGTTACTGAAATGGTAATAAAAGAAAAGCAATTTTCTTCTACATTAATAATGTTGGTGTAACAGGTCACAGCAACAGAAAATCATGTCACAGTGTAGTTAGCATCAAGGAGGTCTCAGATGAAGTCAAATTTTTAAGGTCTATAGATAAAAGTAGTGAGCAGAGAACATAGTGAAGACCAAATGTAAAGGGATGACATGGAGCTGGGTAAGAACAGAATCAAGAGGATCACACAGAGGAAGAAACCCGCTGTTAGAAAATGGGACACTGGCTTAGTGATGATCAGGTCACAGACAATAAGAGAAGGACAAGTACTGTGCATTGAGAATGGATAGCAGAAGGGGGCTTGAACTGTCCTACTCCCAAGGGGTTTTTCTCTTCTCTAATAAAGGAAACTGTCTTTAAACTATAATAGAAAGAGTAAGAGAAACTGAATTCCAACAGAGGTAAACAATATCAAAAGGTGTTTAACATTTATACTACATTAAACTTTTAGATTCAGCTACATTGTATCCCAGGTTAACTGAGAGACTTTCATAGACGGGACTTCTTTAAAAATATTATTTTGAGGGGCCTCCCCTGGTGGTGCAGCGGTTGAGCGCCGGGCTGTGAAGCTGCCTGCAGCCTTGGCAGTGCCCGTTCGATCCCCGGCCACCATTGAGGGTCCCACATGGCACAACGGACCTCTCCTGCCACGCCCGCTACTCCCCTCAGCAGTGTATTTCATCAGTCTGCCTGTTCTGTTCCCCGCCCTGGCTCTAGTGAATTCTCTCACCCTCCCGCGCTTCTGACTGTACCTAGTGCTTGTATAAATAAATAAATAAATCTTTAAAAAAATATTATTTTGAGATGATTATCAATTCAAAGGGAGATGCAAAGAAATGTACAGGGAGCATCTGGGCACAAGCTTCCCTAAATGATCAAAGATTTAAAAAACACTAGTGAAATAGTACATTTAATGAGAATTTACAGAGGATGAGAAAAGTGGCACCAAAAAACTGAGAGATGATAAATAACTTTAGAATCATCAAAAGTGGGGGTAAGGTAATGTCAGCCACTTACTTGTTGAGTTTTTAATAGATTTCCTATTAAATTCTAGAAATAGTTGATCAAGGTTTGAGTATATGTGAAAACTGATAGTAGGATATGAGGAATAAGCTAGGTCATTTCTCTTTTTTGGAGATAATTTCTTGAACAATATACCCAGGGCTCTGTCTATAGTATATATATTTCTCCCCCAGCAATCTGAAACATTCTTTCATCATGTCTCTTTTGAAAATTTGATTTTTTACTGTAGTGTTAGAGGAGCTCACTGCTAGTATCTGAGATCAGTGGCGCTACCAATATGTAGGAGTTTCTGACAGCATGTCACAGGCACTGGCCTGGATGACTGAATTAAAAACTCCAGAATAATTTGGCTGTTAGAAGACTAGGTGAAGCCATCAAGATGAATTTTGAAAGATTCATACGATGAATATATGGGATGTGAGCAACATGTTTTAATAGCAATAATTGTGAAAAGACTTTGGCATTTTAGTTAACATCTTAATATGAATGACAAGTGGGAAAAATCAGGGTAATTTTAAGACCTTGTGTGTCTGACACAAGAGATGACAGAGTGACACTAGATTTAACACTTTCAAATCTATCTGCATGTTGTGATGAGTTGTAGGGCCTGATTTTAAGAGGGACATTGACAAGTCAGTCAATGTCAGATGAAGAATCTGAAGACACTCATTTTATTTTTTTTTAAATAATAAATTTTATTTTTATATTCCCCCATACAACTGCACATGCCCCATTCTGACCCCAATCCCTCCCCTCCCGGCCCCCACCCCCCAAAAAGTGAAGACACTCATTTTAAAGGGAGAGACCAAAGCAGTGGGGTTTGTCAAAGCCATCTTCATATGTGGGGAGGGCTATCATTTCAGATAAGGATTACAATAATTCTCTGTGGCCTAAGGTACAGACCCTGTGCTAAGATCTGGAAGATGCTGGAAATAATCTCAAAATAATATACATAAAATATTTTACTAATTAGACAGTAGTCAATCACCATAGTTTAAGGCAATCAATTTAAGTGTTTAAAGTATAAGAAGTCTTGAAGGAATATATAAGTTTGGAAGTCAACAGCTTATAGTTTAGGGCCTCCCCGGTGGCGCAGCGGTTGAGAGCTGGGTTGCGAAGCTGCCTGCAGCCTCTGCAGCGCCGGTTCGATCCTCGGCTGCTCCCCGGCCACCGGAGGAGGGTCCCACATGGCACACAGACCTCTCCTGCCGCCCGCTGCTCCCCTCAGCAGTGTACTTCGGTCCTTCTGCCTGCTTTGCTCCCCGCTCTGGCTCTGGTGAATTCTCTTACCCTCCTATGTGTCTGACTGTACCCAGTGCTTGTATAAATAAATCTTTCAAAAAAAAAAAAAAAAAAAACAGCCTATAGTTTGAATGGTGTAAGTAGGAAGTAGGCCAGAACTACCATTCATTTCAGGAAGCCTTTTTTTCTGACTTTAGCAAAGCCAAATTTTGTTTATATATGCAATGCTTCAGTGATACAGCTATGAAAGTTCACAGATTCTACAACCTTAAAATTTAAACTTTCTTCATTTATGATCAGAACTAATTTTGAATAATAAGAGGACCTTTGAGTAGCACAAGCTTATAAAGTGGAGGCAGAGGGATGAGAATAAAGAGTCACAGAAGCATACGGACATGTGGGCACGTGCACAGTGACAGGTGTCAACGGAAGGAAATTTGAAATGGTGGGAGTCAGCCGCAGTTCAAATTCTTTGGAAAGGTTTCATAAGACAAAAATTATAACATGCCTGGAAGAGATGCAACATATATATTGAACAAGGTAAAGGATGTATCTGAAAGTCAAGTGGCAGACTAATTTAAAATAAATAAAATAAATAAAAATAAAGTTTAGGGAAGAGCATTTTGAGTCACATATTATATGTGAAAAGATTGGGGAAATGTCAAGTGCAGGTTTATTATGATTAGTCTCAGGAAAGAGCACTAGAAATGGGAGGGAAGTGGTGGGAAGTGGAGAAACACTGGAGAAGGAGGATTACCCAAGATGCCTGAAGGCTGAGATATCAGAGATTGAACTCTCCTTGACTTTGTAGTGTACTTAGCTATCCCAGTCCTCATGTAGGTACAACTTGGACAAAAGATTAGCCTTCAGTTGTCATATCTTTTTATTACATGAGAAGTACAGATGTCAGCTAGCATGGAAGAGAATATAAAAACAGATGATGCACACCTCACAGAATACAGAGCAAGGAAGTTCTTGATTGGATTTTGTGCTCTGGTTAATGAAATGAAAGAGGGCGTGTCTCCAAAAGGGGCTGAACTGACTGTTACAGAATTAGATTCTAGAAGCATCTCAAGGATTAGCTTATATCCTGAGCAGAGGAAGTTCAAGGGATAATATGCAATACTCTGTCCATTCTCTTTATGGGGACGGGAGGATAGAGAAGAGGAAACAAGGAAATGCTCCTTTTGCAGAGTAGACACTAATTACCTGGTATACGCAACTTAAGTGAAATTGACATTTGTTGCGCCTCTACTGTGTGTTGGGCCCTTTCTATACATATCTTAGGATAAACTTTACAATAACTCTAACAGGAATAATGAAACGTAAGTATAATGGAGATCAAGTGAAAAAGCTATTCATTCCCTTGGATAGTCTGTGGAAAAGCTCCTTTCCAGAGAAAAATAAGCTTACCTCCCTGTGCAGAAAGCTTGTGTCTTCTCTGAGATAAAGAGAATCCTCAAGATAAAGAATTTTTAAAATTTAGGGGACGTAGTGACTTGGAATATAAACTGTGCAAGTCTAAGATTAGACTTTATGATCAAAGAATACTTGAACACAGAATGTATAAAATCACAAGAGTTCCTGTGATCTCCTTCTCTATGAAGATAAAATATTCTTTTTTACAAGGCAACCAGGCACAGGTAGAAGGAAAGCTGGGTCTGAGGTGGTGACTTGACTTAGATCTCTCGGTGCTGGAGGTCTCTGCCAAAGTTTGTGAACTGTGAGGAGCAGTGGGCATAGTTCTCATTCTGACTTCTATATCTGGCAGAAATATTGACTCCATTTCTACTGTAAACATATATTATTAACTTGCATGCACTGGTTTATTTGACTCCCATTTATTTGATCTTTCTCATCCCAGATGAGGAGACAAGGCATCTATAGATCATACTTCCTCAGAATTCATGTAGGAGATTTAAATAACGGCAGGGTTTGGGTACACCACCTTCTCTCATAGATGCAGTCCTTGAAATGATAGAGGTTGCTTGCTTCCAGAACTCGTTAGAAAATAAATGTAGCTAAATCTTTTCATGCTGGGTAGATTTAGCTGCACTTCCCAGGGGACTAATATTTCTTCTCAGGGTTCTTTTCTTGAAATCCTTGTGAATGTTTGAGAAGAGGTCCCTATAGAGAAAAGAAACTCAGTCGCAGGCACAATGACCTCTGAATTATGTTGCAGTTTCTAGTGTAAATGCTATGTTCATGCACTATCATGGGTGACAATGCAAATGCACCCAAGTCAGGAAACTCAGATTTATGACTTTAGCAACAGTTTTAACTTCTCCCACTCTGGTTTGCTCGGTGTTTTATGTTATTGTACTTCCAGTGAAATTTATGCCTTGATGTGCATTGTGAGTGAGTTATGGTTACTCTGGGAACCTTAATTTTGCATTTCTTGACTTCTGTGTGTTCAAAGGGACAGGCTTTCAAAAATGGCCTACAGAAAAGCACGTCGGATCAGCCGATGTTGTTTAATTCCTCTGCCTGTGGAGTGGGAGTGAGGAGCCTCCATGGCTGGGATTACTTTGAATTTGCTCATGGGTCTACAGTTGACAAGAGCAGAGAGAGACCACGGGGGATAGGGGTACTGAGGATCATGCAGCCTCAGGTGGATGTTCAACTCAGGTGACAAGTGTAAGGTAATGGAAAAGGAAAAGAACATGAATTAATTGCTATGGTAACTATTATTTAGTGAGCACCTATTACATGCCAGGTATTATTAAGTATTTCACTTATGTTTTCCATTTCAACTTTGCCTCAATCATTTGAAGTGGGTTTTATCATCTCAACTATGCAGAGCAAGGATACAGAGTGAAGAAAAAATGCATAAGTTGTCAAAGGTCACAACAGTAAGAGAGCTAGAATTCAGATCCAGACCTTCTGACTTTAAAGTTCATGTTCTACACCGGGCTGCCTCTCCAGTCACCAAATCCTGGTATGTAATTTCAGTTCCATTTCTGCTAGCTGTGCAATCTTCCTGAAGGCTTCAACCTTGGTTTTTTCTTTGGTGAACTGTGGATAAGAGCTGGCTTAAGCAGGCTTAAGCTGCTACTACTACTGCTGGCTTAGGCAGGATTAGGTTTATGAGCTCTCTATTATTACTGGGACTCTCTGTCAAGGACTCTGGCTCATGGTCTTGGTTCAGCCAAACAAAATGAATGGATCAGGGTGACACAAAGACGTATCTATATTTTTACCTTGACCATCAGTTACATGAGAGCCTGAGTTTGTTCCTGTTTTATTATGATTATTCAGTCCCTCGAGGAATGTTTGACACATAGACAAACATATTTGGTCATGGAACGTGGCTTGCATCAAGACACTTCTCATTCCACCTTCTGTGCCCTGCCTCCTGCCATCTAGGATACAGGTGTGTGCTCTCTACTCTGGATATTTTCTTTTTTCAGAAATTTCCTGTCTTGGTCAATCACTACAGCAACTTACTTTTTGCTTGGGGACCCATATACTACTATGCAAACTATTTACAATTGTTGAGAATTTCAAAGTCAATAGGAGTTTACAGCATTCTATGTCTAAATGCAGTGATTCTAATGGAGGACTTTTTGATGCTATGGTGGGCTTTAGGGAGGGGTAGATTTGGGGGACTGACAATTGGCATGCCTAAAATAATACTAGAATTAGCCCCATCCTTGCCCCTGTCCAACAGCAGTAGGGTCAAACCAACCAAGTCAGAAATCACTGCCACATGAGACCCTGACAACCTGTGGTTTTTAAGAAGTGCAAAGTTTTTATATGCTACCATCTTTGAAATCACTGTAGTTATTCTGTCTCATGGAAGATTTTTCTTATGCACCTTGCCCTTCAGAAGGATTTTTCAGCTTTCAGACATTAGTTCTTGTGGTTCTCAGTCTGAAAGTCCACAAACAGCCTCAATTCCCTAACTGTGCTCATATTACCAAGCTTGGAGCTCAGTCTTGCTGTCTATTGTCATCTCTTGCTCTGCTGGAGCAAATGATCCCAACATCATTATCCTTATGATTAGGTTTTAAACTCACTCTGTCCAAAATGACTTCTTGTCATTTCCATAAGTGTTCCTTTGCCTCTAGCTCTTGAGGTCTCACTATACACTACATTTCCTATTAAGGCTAAGTTCCTCCCAAGACAGTTTTCTTGCTCCTGATTACTCCTTGACTCCTCCCCTTCCCAGTTACCTGAATATCCTTATTCACTTTTCTCTGAGGTTAAACAAGAAAAGTTATGAAACTGGTGAGGATGTCACTTGTAGTGGTAAAAGCAAGACCTTGGGGCTTGAATCACAAGCCTATAGTAAATACCTGAGTGAGAGAGAACAAGTGTTATCTCTCCTAGATCTAGTTACTCATCCTCTGAATCAGATAATCATGCCTTCTTTATAGGGATTGGCCTGTCATTGGTTAACATCCACTGCAAGTTTACTATCCTTAAGGAAGAAGAGATACTGTAGCTTTTCTGGGAGAAGTATTTTATTGATAGTAAAGGACAATTTAAAAAACTATCAGTTAGGGCCTTCCTGGTGGCAAAGCGGTTGAGCACCGGGTTGCAAAGCTGCCCGCAGCCTCTGCAGCGCTGGTTCGATCCCTGGCCACCGGGTGAGGGTCCCACATGGCGCACAGACCTCTCCTGGTGCCCACTGCTCCCCTCAGCAGTGTACTTCGTCAGTCTGCCTGCTCTGCTCTTTGCTCTGACTCTGGTGAATTCTCTCACCCTCCCGTGCTTCTGACTGTACCCAGTGCTTGTATAAATAAATTAATCTTTAAAAAAAATTTAAAAATGAAAAGCTATCAGTTAGGTTTGAGAAACTGGAGGGAGAAGAGACTGCAGAAAGAATTATTGTCATAACTATGAGAATTAGTGTGTCTATAAATTTGATTTTCTTTATAATGAATGAAATAGATATATTTGGGTTTTGTTCTTTGGGAGGGAGGTAAGTGTGTGTTTCACTTGAGCTTAAAGTTGCTTCTTCATTTCAGAAGCAGTGAATTCATTCATCTCTTTCAATAACAATTTAGAGCATCTATAGCATCTACTCTGCAAAGTACTGGCTAAAGCAGAGCCCCTTGTAGGCAAAACAGAAAGCCACAATAAATGATTATAATACATTGTGACAAATGCCATAATAGTGACCCATCCGAGAGCTCATTTTTGTGGCCTCCTGTTCCTGTTTCAGGAAATGGAAGCATTTATGGGAGATAGTCTGAAGGGAATTTCCCCTGGCTCTTCTCCATGTCAGAAGAGGACATTTCTTTTGAAGTGTCTCTTATTATCGGAAGACAATGCCACCCAGAAAGCAGTTTGCGGAAGCCTCGGGCAGTTGTAGGGGAAGGAGGTAGTCAGAAATATTGTTCTGTTGCAATTAATTAAAGATCCCTCAGAAGGTTCCAGAAAGAGAAATGCACACCATGAATTTGAGGCAAATTTTTGGCTTTGGGTTTTTGTTTTGTCTCTCTCTGTGTAATGTGTGTGTGGAGATATAATAGGGACAGCAGAAGGATGATGCCAGATAATCTATGATATCAAATGAAGACCACTGTGTGACAGCCATGCTCTGGTCTATCCACAGTTCTCAACAAGTGTTATTAACTTATTGTTTGTCTGTTTGGTAGCTGCACAGCCCCTTGGAGCTTCAGGTTTCACATGCATACACACACCTTTACAAGGTGTCCCTTTTCCTCTGCTGAATGTTGTGAAACATGCAACAGTGAACTTAGAAGCAACTTCAGTATCTAATACATCAGTGAATTACGTGGATTTCATCCCCTTCCCAAACACACACACACACACACACACACACACACACACACGCACACGCGCACGCGCACAAAAATACACACACAGATCGGTTCTTATAGCAATCGTTGCTCCTTAAGTTTTTGGTATAGGTTCCAATTCTAAACATTCTATTCTCTTTTCAGACTTTGTTTCAAGTCATATATCCTGATCTGGGGCTTACAAATATAGGATCTCCATGGGAATGCTAGATTGCGGTGTTCTCCCGGCATGTGTTTCTGTTCTCCCAGCACCAGGCAATAGCCCTGGTTTTCCCTTTGTCGTTGGTGGCCCAACCTCCACTTCTGCTCTCCTGTTCACACGCCCTGATGAGCTTTCTCTCTCGGCCCTGGTATTTCCCCTCCTGGTGTCACCATTTGACCCTAGAGACTGAAAATGGTGTTAGGATGGGTAAGGGCAGGTGTGTGACATGCCCTGGATGACATCTCAGTTACTCAGCCTATCTTCAAGCCTCCCCTGCACCCACTTGGACCATGAGGGAAAACTGAGTGGACAGTTGGGAAGACAGGGGTTATACATTCTTATGACCCTGTTTTCCACAGCTGCCTTTACTCTTGTTATGTGCCCTTGAATAAGTCTCTAAATGCCTCTGAGGATCAAGTTTCCTTGTCTGAAAAATGGGGATAAAATGGTATTGACCTCAAGGTGTATCTGTGAGAATTAGATGCATTCACATATATATATAATTAGAACGGTGACCAGAAAATAGTGGGCAAAACGTAACAATTTGCTTCTAATATTGTGATAATTATGTCACTACCACAATTCATTAGGATTCATATAAATGCCCCTAAGCTTTCAGTGTAACACACATGCGAAATAGGTCTGTGGGAAAGTTCTAACGCGCAGAGGAGAAAAAAGAACAGAGTAAGTAAAACAAGACCAAAGCCTGCTTTTCCCTACACCATGGAGAGCAGGTTAGTAATGAGGGTGGTCAGGCCCCTGTAGGATTGCATGGGGCTGATCCAGCAGCTCACATCTGTTCTAGAGTCTGTGCCTCTTTTTTCTTCTTCTTTGCTTCCGCTTGCATTGCAACAGCCCTCTCCCCCCCACCACCGCCACCCAATCAAGTTGCTAGCTGTCACTCTCCACTCGGACTCAGCCAGCAGGCATCTTAAATATCAACACAAGGAAGCCCACAGCCAAGCATCACAACTTCATTTATTATCTTTGCTCCTCACTCTCCATGGCACAAGGTCCCTTCCAACGAAGCTGTGGGTCTTTATTAGCACCCCCACCTCCTATTCCCCCCTCAACTCCATAACAAATCATGACATGTGCAGTACAATTTAGCTGGAAATTTGAGCTTTGACTTTTACCCAAGAAATTATGTATTTCTAAATATTGGCCTTCAGTTCTACTATTTGAGTTGAAATGATATGTTCATATATTTCCTGTCTGTTCAGATTAGGATAACCTGGGTGATAAGTGTTTTTCAGGTTGTTTTACTTGACTTAAACTCTAACCTCCTTCTTTAACATTTGAGTTAGCTTTTAAAGGGGATCAACCAATTCTGTTTGGTTGTCTAGAAAAAAGAGGGGTATCTTCTGGCAATCAGATAAGATCCAAGTTCTTTTAAGAAAACGTAATTTTCTTCAGATACTGGAGGATGCTGATTTCCTTTCTTTGATATAAGATTATGTCTTTCCTAGACCTTCCAATCAAATTAATCTAGAAAATGGACCTGCAATATGAGAGTTTAAGCTTTGACATGTACCCAGTTGAAATAAAAAAAAAAACAACAACTATGAAACCATTAATTAAAAAAAAATCCAGGTGGCAAAAAAGAAAGGGAAAAAAACAGAAATGCTAAGCAAGGGGAAAACAAAACAGTTTGCAGTCAGCAGAGGCTGCCAGTGTCAAGCGAGGACCACATTGGTCTCTGACAGTTGTTCTTCTTGATGTCACACTGTCAGACAAACAGAAAACTGTCTGCTTGCTTTGATTTTTGCCATGGGTCCTGGCACACTGTATGTAGGAAGTTTGTATTGTCAAAGTACACATATTGTTAGGTATACAGAACTTATAAAAGATGCCAGAAGCTACACAGAATATGGATAGAAAGAAAATTTTTGTTCTTTATTCTGTTTTGTGTTAATTTTTACTCAGTCCTCTCCATTTCTCACACATGGCCTTCTTCAGTTCTAGGCACTACCACATACTATTTATTGTTTTTTTAACTTATTTCTGTCCCCTCATGGTGTAATCTAAGCTCAGTGATGGCAGGAATATTTTATTTGTTTTGCTTGCCACTTAGCTATAGTTCCTAAAATAGCTGCCACGCATAGTAGGAGCTCTGTAAATATTTGCTGAGTAAGTCTCTGACTCCCTGTGTTTGGCAGTTCCCCAAAGACAACATCACTCACTCCAGCCTCCAACGGGATATATAGGTGCCTAGTCATGGTTTCCTTTCTTATAATCATAGGTCTTTGGGCCTATGGAATTATTGGATTACTTAGTCCAACCCCTCAATTTTACTAATAAAGAAGTGGAAGTCCAGAGTATCAGCAAATTGCCCAGAGACATAGCAACTTAATAAAATAACAGTAGGAATCAGGGTTCCTAGCCCATCGCTCTCTTCCCAAATCACCCTTTTTCCTCAGAATTCTCCATATACTCATCCCACTGCTGGTATAGCAGCGACTACTCCACCTAGCAGCATAATCCCAAGATTCCTCTTAGGGTAAGGGCTCCACGATGCTGAAGTTACTCTGGGATCCCTTGGATTGAGGCCTTTTAATCAGTCTTTGCACCTTCAAACACACACATTCTTCTCTGTCTCTGACCATCAAGTTCTAGCTCAAGCCCCACCCATTCCATGAAGTTTTTCCCTTTGAATCCACCCATTTAGATGTTACACGTCTTTGTATTGCTGCTATAACCTCAAATGCCAATAGAAGCCAATATGGTAATGTGAATGAGGGAAAATGCCCAGGGCAGAAAGTGAAGGTTCAGAAGGTTGCTATATAAAAACAAAAATAAAAAACCCAGCAAGTTTCCCATTGTCACTGGTCTCTTTAACTTTTCACTCCTGCCTTTCCAGAATTAACAGGAAGAGTGGACTCCAGGGCAGAGACCTTGCATTCTCAGCCATAGACAACATCTCTTCCTTCGGTTGTCCTCCCGCTGCTGGTCCTCACACAAACTGTTCACACCACCACTGAAAGGATCCCACCAGTGCCTGAGGGACATTCCAGCCATGTCTCACTTAGTGGCAAATAGACAGAGGCTTCCCTATTGCCCTCTCAGACCTCGAAGCTGTTTTAGTCCCTGTCTGGAGGTTAGGCTTTTAGAATCTATCCAGGTTTAGGTTACGCTGGCTTTCAAAATTCCCTTAGAAAAAGGACTCTTTTCTGCATCCTGGTCTCTCTTCTTTTGCCTTCAGGTTAGAACTGCTATTCCTTCAACCTCATTTCTCACCAACTCTATTACTGTCTTCCCTGGAGAGAGCGCTGATGAAATCCTGAGAAGCCCAGAGTGAGACAGGACCATGGTCTTCCCGTAACTTCAGCATTTATCTTCTCAATTTAGGGACAACCTCATTCTTTGCTTGGAATTTCTCTTCTGAGACATTGTTTGGAATCTGCCTCCAGGTATAAAAAAATCCAAGTCAGTTGTAGGGTTCACCTCATCACCTCATTTATTTACATTTTTTCATGAATCACAGCTCTCAACTTCTTGTTATCACATATCTAAAAAGAGCTATTTCATATAGTTTGCCCAATAGTTTAGTTATTATGGTGAAAAGGCAGGTCCTATAGCATTCACTCAGTCATGACTGAAGTGGTGATTTTATCTTCATGGTATAGCAAAGTTTTAGATTTACATAAAAATCTGTATTTGAAAAATAGAAGGTTCTAGAAGTTACTTTTCTCAGGATGCAGTGACTGAATTTGAGTTGTAAGTGCCGGTTTTAGGTTGAATATTTATTCTCAAGTTTCCTATTTCCACCAGGCTATTTTCACTAAATTACAAAGCCTGATATACTCTCATATATCTTTATGATCAGAGACTCAGATTTATACTAATATAAATGACTAATAGTGGGTATTGCTGGCTAAATGATCACAGTCTTTATAATATGAATAAAAAATAAACAAAAACTTAAAATGACAGTATATTATGCAATATTCCAAAAACAATGTCAGTGTTGTAGAAAAATGCAAGATGTTACAAGTGGCACAAAAATATAGATGATGCAATTGGTGAACAGTGGCACAAAGATAGAAATGAAGCAATAATTTTTGTTGTTTTTCTTATCCTTTGTAAAGTCCACATGTTATAAATATTTTGAGATGGCGCAATGTTGAGGAAGAAACCATCTTGTTACTTACCCACATATAAAATACGTAAAGCAGAAAAAATGTTTGGCACCTTGGTAGCTATATGCCATTTCTATCATATTGTTCTCAAAAAAACATCAATAGTAATTAATTTGAGCATGTCCTATTCTCTTTACTAATTTTGAATGTCTTATTTTTGTAGACCCATTATCCTCCCAGATTCTTATATTCCAATCTAAAGTTCTCTTTTTGCCCTTCCTTCTGATTCACCATATTGTTAGATGAGAAGATTAATGCATTGACCCTCAGTTTCTCTCCCCAATCTCTTCTCACTCTTTGGAATGCTGACATCATTATCTTTGCTTAGTCTGTTTTCCCAGTCGGTTATCACATACATACTGCCAGAAATTAATCTTCCTAAGATAAACTCAGATCAAATCATTTTTTTGCTTGAAAACCTTCTGTGTTTCCTCAGAGTCTATAGAATGAAATAAAAACTTCTTTCATTCAAGGGCCTCCCCAATTCAGTACCAAACTTGTTCTCTTAATTTCTTTCTACTCCCATTTATGTACCCTACTTTCAAGAAGTTACAAAATATTTCCAATAGCTGAAGTAAATGCATATCCTGAAGAGACTGCAAACCTTTCAGATTCCTCTTTTGGCTTTTTGCCATTGCCTGTTTGAATGTCTATAGCAATATTTTGTGTTTGAACTCTTCTTGAAACTCAAAATTCAGTTTAATGACTAACTTCTCTTTCAGATCTTTCTTACTCTCATTTTAAAGTTTTCTCCTGATCAGTGGGTATCTTAAGCAGGTCATCTATCAGTACTGAGGCGGAATTTAACACTTAAACCCTATATTATAGCTATTTTTGTATCTATATAGCATATCATGCATGTATGGATAAATTATTTTCCTGAAGGAAGTACTTAAGTTCTACACTGTCCTTTAAATCTATTTCATACTACATTGTTGACTCTTTATAAATATTAACAGAATATTTTACTTCTCTGAGTTCCATGATGCAATTATTTAACACTGTAATTTTCATTGAAAGTAAATACACAGCTTAACACAATGATTTACATTTAGCACTTTTTCTTCAGTTTAATTTTCATATTCACAGATACTCATAGTTATCATGGTGAGGTTATAATCTGACATTGTTCTCAATATGATCTTGTATATTTCAAGAGACTTGAATTAAAAACAATCAAAAGATCTGGAAGCCTACAGGCTCTCTTCTTAATCATGTATCTTGGCAGTGAGAGTTGCAATATGTTGCCACCTATTAATTAAATCTGTACTCCAGTGAATTAGCCAAGAGAGAGAACATTTTTTTTAAAGGAACTAAGAAAGATGAGGAGGATAATAAGTCTAGGAAACCACTTGGGTAATCAGAACCCTTGGTGTAGCAACACTAGGACCACGCCATTTTTCCCAGAGGCAGTGAGAAAACTGCAGGGTGCCTTGGAGGCCAAGAAAAACCTACAAATTTTGGCTGAAAATCACCCTAAAATAACATGTTGCTTCATAACATATTAATGAATAATAGTGAACCAAAAGAAAGAGTTTATTATGAGCTTGATGAAGAGAGTGTTAGATATGAATGAAATTTTTGAGATCTTGAAGATTTTAGACTATCATTAACCATTAATATATCACCAATCTCTTAGAAAATCTGTTGACACTAGAGACCTAAATTCTGGAAAAACATACATTTGTACAAAATTCACCTTAAGTCAAGACCTTTTGATTCAGAACACATTTCCTTATGACAGAGAAAAATGCATCTCAGGAAGATACATTTGCTCAAATTCATATGGGAAGTTGGTAGTGGAGAAGGAGTGTCCCTGGAAAGTGCCTCAGAACTTAAGACCCATTCTTGGGATTTAGCCAACACATATGCTCTCTTATGTAGTATACAACAAATAAATTAATTACTCTCATTTCATTAAAATTCATGTATTCATTTGTGCTCTAAGAGGGAAATTAATAAAATCTAATGTCATGTGTCAGGCACTAGTGTATGTGAAAACACACTATTTTGATTTTATTATACATGCAGTTCTGTGATTTATTTTTTTGTTCCTTGAAAAGTCTACAAGTATTATAATTTATTAATATGTACTATATCCTACATATGTCAACATATACACATATCAATTGTTTCCTTCTTTTTTCTCTCTCTTTTTTTTTTTTTTGCTATTGTAATGCTCCTTATATCCCCTTTAGGAATCCAGATACTTTCCACCAGATACTTCCAGATACTTCCTCCCAATGAAGGGGTTTTATTCCCCCCTCCCTCAATTTATGAGAACTTTCTTTACATGACATACTAGTTTACATTCTTTATATACTATTGATAATAGTAAAATGCTATGATCTAGGTTGATATATCTCTTGAAATATAAAGGAGAGATTGTGAAACTTAGACACTGTCTTCCTCACTCACAAACTTTGAATTTCAAGACAACTTCTTTGCTGTGGAATACCAAGTTCTGTTTTTGAAGTCAAAGTTTGAATATTAGTTCTTTCTTTTTTCTTTGCATTTCTGCTTTAAAATACTAAATTTTAAAATTTCAGTGGAAGTTTTTAGATGAGTAGGCCACAGAGAAGGAAATGAAAAAAAGTAAAAGCATATCACATGTTTAAAAAAGATTACCCCCATTAAACATCAACTTTCTAGTTTAATTCAAAAGTAAAAGGATCTCTATATTTTCCCCTTATAAGAACATTAGAAGATTCTATCTTTTGAGAGCATATTTTAGATCTTATATTTTCAAAAATATCTTAGTGATCTTCTTCATAAACATCTCATACATTTATTACTACATTTATTACTACATTTATAACTAGATATTTTATAGTGATGGTTACTATTTTACCTGTGCTCTATTTTTTTCATGTATTTAAATTATTGGCAGTGTTCAGGAAAGTGACTGATTTTGTAGGTTAATCTTGAATAATAAATTACCTTGTTGAAACCTTTTATCTTTTTTAATCTCCTTGGCAGTGGAAAGTGACTATGCTCTGGTATGTCTAGATATACAGTGTTGTCAGAAAATGACAATCGTAGCTCTTCTTTTTGAATACTTATTATTCTCATTTGTTGTTTATACATCTTGTATTAATTAGACTGTTAAGGAAAATAAGAAAATAATGAAGTATAACATTGATATGGAATTCTCTCGCTCTCTCGCTCTCTCTCTCCCCTTTTACTGTGAATACTACCAATATTTTATACAAAGTGTGTTGTTTCTGTGATATACCCAGTAAGGCTATAGGATTTTTTTTCTGGTCTTAGAGACTAGGGATTTTTTTTTTAATCTGTAACGGATCACTTTTATTATTGAAATGATCATGTCTTTCTCCTTTAATATTTTGATATAAGGAATTACATGTATTAATTTCCCAATACTGGAATCTTTTTATTTTCTTTGTCATGGCATATCACTAGATTTAATTTGTAAATACATTAGTATTTTGTATAATAGTGCTGATTAGTGACACTGGCCTATAGTTGGGCAGCTGTTTGTCAATTTTTGTGCTTTGGAATGGTTTGTGTAACATAAGGATTATTTTTTCCGAGATGTTTTGGCCCAAAATAATACCTAGGGAGAAAAGTAATTCATAGACTATTATGTATAATATGATCTGTTTTGGAAATATATAAAAAACATACAAAAATCTGAATGACTGTATCAAAGATTATTAGAATTTCTAAGGAACTATATCATGGTCATTTTTTTCCTGCTTTTGGCTAAACTATAATTTTTAATTAGTCTATAGTGAGTGTGAATTTGGGAATGAAAATAGAGGCATCGAAGGATACATAGGTGCAGCAGCATAGAAAAGGTATGTGATTAGAAACCACTTAGTGTGGTAACATGCTCTCAGGTCCTCCAAACAACTATTGATTTGATTCTGTGCCAAATCTTCCTGTTTCCAGGTTAATACACCCTTATATCTAGAACTTGTTCTTCATATCTGTAGCCACCTCCAACTTCTGACCTGGCTTGTTCTACTCTGACCTTTTCATAGATCTTCTGACACTCTTTCTACTTTAATCTTTCCCCTGCCCCCAACTTTTGGGTATCCTTTGGGTATGTAATAACTTCTGCATCCCTTGTCTCACCATGGTTCCACCCAATCATTATACCCATCTTTGTCTCTGGTTTGTGAGTTGCTATTGGCACTGGTAAAAGGTACAGGGCTACAAAGGAACTTCTGAGTGTGCTTTCCTTGGGCTCACATCAGGCCACATTCCAGATACCTTCTTTGCTTTGTCTGGAGGTAAGAAGCTTGAGAATTCCATATAGTCACTGACAGAAATTTACTTTTATTTTGATTTGAAAGAAAAAAGAAAAGAAAAAGGACTTCCCAAGTATATCTATTGACTAAGGATTAAGTAGTCATAGAGTTTCTGTTTATGCTCTTTCTAAAGTTTTCTGTTATATAGTAAAGCTAAGAGTTAGGGTTCTCAGCAGTTCTCACAGTCATTTACTAATAAACTAGGGCAGAAAATATCATCTGCTCCAATAGCCTGCGCTAGTTTCGGCTAAAGCATAAGGCAGCTAGGGGAATCCTCCTCACTGTATCGCTGTCCCTTACTTTGTGGGCTGCATGTGCTGCATAATGAGTTATTTCCAGAATTGCCAAGTCAGCAAACATACTGCCACTTAAACAATCTTGGCCAAATGGTACTCCATCATTGTTGTCTAATAAGGCTGTTAGGGATGTCTGCCTGAGAGTATAGAGAATAAGTCTTCCCTTCTCTCCAGCTATTTGCCATAATGTAGTTTTAGTCCCTGTTTATTTCTCTTGTGTGAGGGTTCTCTGAAATCAAGGAAAATCATTTTGATCAAGTGGTTAGGACACTAGTTTTTTGTGATAGTTTCAGGCAGTCCCATGCAGGGTCACTGAGCTCATCTAGTGGAGTTCCAAATTGAGCGACAATATGGCTTAGTTCTGAGAAGAGAGTCTGCGATAGAGTGCCTGGCTTCAAAATAGGTTCTATAATGTTAATCATGTTTATTTGAACAAATTAATCAATCTTTATCCCTATTCCCAATCCATAAAACTGGGGGAAATAGCGCTATATTGTTGGGAATGTTAAGTAAGAGAAAATGAATATAAAGCTCTTAGCAGAGTCATAACAGAAATTGTGGCACCCTCTCAACAAGTGCTATCTATTGTTATGTTTAAAGGTGTACCTGAGGCAACTCTCTGGTGCTGTGGCTCCTGGCTCTGGATTCATTTCCCAAAGACATTGGTGGTCACTACCCAAACATACTCCTCCACAGGTTTTTCATAAACTTCCAAAAAGAAATAGATCTAGGTTGGCTTTTTTTGTTTAAATAAAGCCGATAAAGCTCAAAATCCTTTTCTTTCCATAGAAGTTTGGTTTCTAAATTCCAGACATAATTTTTTAAAAGGTACATTTTAAACATTGGATAATGGCTCACTCTGCACTGAGCTGCAGGTCAGCAGGAGATCTGTGTTTGGCAAAAAACAAAATCCATTTGCCTTTGTTAAGTACCTTTGTTATCCATAAAATTTATCTTTGGCACTTTCTTTTCTAAGTAAATTCATCACTCAGCTTACTAAGAAATGAAAAGGTTGAAATAATAGTCTTCGCCAGATTTTTTCTTTTATGAATGTGGGAATCTTCAAGAGTGCCTAGTTGCTGACATAACTGATTAGAACCAAAGTCTCTGACTTCTCTTTAATAAACTTTCTAATGGAGAATGAAAGGAAAAAAAAAAAACCCTAATTGTTTAAAATATGTACACATATTTGTTTCTTCCTTTGGATTAAGATCAATAAATTACAGCCTATGGGTCAAACCTTGTCCTTTTTTTTTTTTTTAAATACAGTTTGATTAGCTCAGCCACACTCATTAAGCATGTTCTATGATGCTTCATGTTACAATAGCTGAACTGAGTAGTTCTGACAGAGACTGTATACCCTTACAGGTTACAATATTTACCTGTTTGCCAAATATTTAAATTCTTCCTATTTGGGGATTGACCATATGACTAGTTGTAGCTGGTGAGTTTAAGTGGAAGTGACATATATCACTTTCAAGCATAACATTTCACGTGTAAGGTAAGACCCTCCGGAGCTGTTTCTTTTAGCCACAATGACCAACATACCCAATAGGGATTAATCTATCAACCTGGGCCCCCCACATAGACATTGGCAAATAGAATGAAGCCCCCAGTTGACATGTAATAAGAACCAGATATAAACCTTTGTTGTTCTAAAGCACAAGGAGAAAGAATGGTATAGGAGAGGAAGTAGCATATGTAAAGGCCCTAAGGCAGAAGCATGTCTGCATGGTCTACTGATAGCAATTAGCTCAGTGTGATTAGAGTAAAGAATGATAAATGAAGTAGAGTGGACAGTAGTGCAAGATTTTTCAGGGTTTGAGAACCTTATAACATTATTCTAGACACCACGTCTAGTATTATATCTCATAGCCCATTCCCTTTTTTTCAAGTCCAGGCCAAATTGTAGGACTTCCTTTGAATATCTATACTTAATTAACTATACCTTAAATGAGATGTCCTGATTTTAATCCTCCGTGCCTGACTTTTAAACTTTGAACTCCATCTTAACTTTTCTTTGCAGGTATAGCAAAATTCATGTGCCCCATTAGGTTCTGAGAAAAGAGTTTGTACAGCTTGCCAATGCTTTTAAGTCAAACCATAGACATGAAAAAAAATCCTGATTTTTTTTCTCCAAGAAGGGAGAACTTAAAATCACCCCATACTTCATACAAACTCATAGGACATTAGTGATTGCTGTTAGCTACCAGTGCAGGGGGAGGTCAACCTGAGATATCTCAAATAATTCATTCTACTCTGGAGTTTGTTCTAACAATTGTCTTTTCAGGTGAGATTCGGGTCAAAAAGATAACTGAATGACTGTTCTTTCATTCCATGATTATAATTAAACCATAGGTTTAGTAGACACAACTATTAGTATATTCATTTTCTGCCATCTTAATATCTGAATAGCATGTTTAAATAGTTTCTTCTACTGTAATTGGAAAATGAACAGTAGTAGAAAAATGAATGTGCGATTCCACAAAAAGATTTACGAAAGGAGTAAGTAAATGGAAAATGTTTAATTGGAACAGTAATAAAAATTGCATGGGTATATCATTTTTAAAAATTGCCAAATTGGTAAAGTTAAACTATATTAAAATGATCCTTTTTGACAAAGACATAAGAAAACTTGCTCAATCATATATTAGTGGTTTATATAAAATAAAAAAGAAAGTTAGAGGGCAATTTGACAATATATATTGGAATCTTTAAAAGTGTTCCTATTTCCTAGCTCTACTTAGTAAAAGCACACGTATTATTGGTAATATGCTTTAGCAGTGAACACACACAATTCCCAGATCTTGGTTACTAAATACGATTCTCCAGTTAAAGGAATCAAGGGTCCTTAGAGAAGTGATTGATTATAGGGATGTGCATGCACAATACAAGATAAGAAGCCTAGTGCATCCTGCAGTGCCTAAGAAAGGATAAACAAATAGGGGTCAGACAGAGAAGTCAAATGCTGCATGGTTGCACCTCTGTGTGGAATGTAGGGAGAAAAATGGGAAGAAGTTGGTAAAAAAAAAAAAAAAAAGCGCAAACTTTCCAGTATAAGAGGGTTAGGTTCTGAGCATCTTATTATATAATTGAAATTATAACATATATAATTGAAATTTGAAATGAGAGATGTTAAGCATACCCCCAGAAAAGGGTTAAATATGTGAAGGATGGGTATGTTAATCTGATAGCAGGAAACTTTCACAATGTGTGTTTATATCCAATTATCACATTGTTTACTTTAAGTACATTAAATCCTATGTGTTCTCTATACATCAATAAAGCTGTTAAAACTGTACCAGTGCTTTTATAAATAAATAATCTTTTAAAAAAATAAATAAAGCTGTTAAAAAAAAAAAAGCCACCATTGGAGACAATCAGAAAGAGTTGTCCAAAACTATAATATGAGAAACAAATAATAATTACATTGGATTATAACCCAAAAAGTAAAAAATGTCCATGAATTTATACTGTTATCAATCAATCAATGGGGGAGAGAACAATTTCAAGCAATACATTCATATACTCCCTCTTTTAGGAGGTGGAACTAAGTGTCCCTCTCCTTGGGTGCGCACTGGATTTTGACTTGTTTTCGAAGATTGGAGTGGGGAAAGGAAACATTTTTAGTAGTAAAAATGGTGAAATCTGGCAGATATCACTCTAACCACATGGTCATGGTTAACATCACCAGTGGTAAATCCTGACAATAGCATGTACCCTCTGATATGACAGGGCAAGAAGGGAACCACTCTGGGCTTCTCCTATCTCATACCCCAGTCTGATTATGAGTAAAATGAAGCAAACCTCACATCAGAGACATTCAACACAATACTACACATATCTCCTTGAAACTTATCAAGATCTTGTAAATCAAGTCTAAGCAATTGTCCTAGATGAGAAGGCAAAGGGGATAAGACAATTAAATGCAACATGGAAAGCTAAACTGGATTCTGGAACAGAAAATGTCATTAATGCAAAAACTAATGCAATCTAAATGAACTATATGGTTTAGTTTAAAAAATATTTGAAGAAATAATATCACTCTTATGTACTTATGCTGTAGAAAAAAATCATGATGTACACCAGTGGTTCTCAAACTTTAACATGCAGCAGAATCACTCAGAGGAACTAGCATAACCAGATTACTAGGTCCCAACCCCAGAGTCTTAGTCAGTATGTCCAGGTGAGGAGAGTGTTTGCCTTTGCAACTAATTTCCAGGTACTGCTGCCACCACTGATCTGGAACCCACACATTGAGAAACACTTATACCTAAGACATCACTACTACAAGAGTGTTTATTGTTGTTATTATCTCTTGGATTAACTTATAATTTATTATCTTTTTCTTATTTTTATTAATTTATTTTTATAGACATAAAATTGACAATTTTACATTCACGCTATTTATACAACATAATGATTTGCTTTATACAATGTAAAATGAGTAGTAAGTTTAGTTCACATCCATCGCCATATATAGTTACAATATTATTTTTCTCATAATGAGACCTTTTCAGATCTTCTTTCTCAATAACTTTTAAATATGCATATCATATTATTAATTATACTCACCATGCTATCTATTATAATCCATGACTTATTTATTTTGTAATTGGACATCTGTAGCTCTTGACCTTCTTCACTCATTTTACCCACCCCTCACCTTCTGCTTCTGGCAACCATCAATCTACCCTCTGATCTATGAGCTCAGTGTTTTGTTTTATTCTGTTTTTTGTTGTTTTTTTTTTAAGATTCTAAATGTAAGTGAGATCATATGGTATTTGTCTTTCTCTGTCTGACATTTCACTTAGCACAATGCCCTCAGGGTCTATCTATGTTGGACAAATGGCAAGATTTCTTTCTTTTTTATGGCTGAATAATATTCAAATGTCATATTGTCTTTATCCATTCATCTAGTGACACTGAGGTTGTTTTCATGTCTTGTCTATTACAAATAAAGCTGCAGTGTGTGCTTGTGTCAGTGTGTACGTATGTGTGTGTGTAGTAGGGTATATATGTCTTTTTGAGTTAGTGTTTTCACTTTCTTCAGATAATACCCACGTGTGCAATTATTGTTTTTGAGGGATCTCTATAATGTTCATTATGACTGCACTTATTTACATTCCCACCAACAGTATCCAATGGTACCCTTTTCACCACATCTTCATTAACACTTGTTGTTTCTTGTCTTTCTTTGATAATAACTATTCTAACAGGTGTTGTGGTTTTGATTTGCATTTCCCTGATTATTAATGAGGGAAATGTACCTGCTGGCCATCAGTATGAAAAAATGTCTCTTCAGTTCTGCCCAGATTAGGGCATCCCTGGTGGCACAAGGTGTTGAGCGCAGTGCTGTGAAGCTGTCCGCAGCCTCTGCAGTGAGTGCAATCCCTGGCCAGGGAGCTACCCACATGGCACTGCAGACCTCTCCCGACTTGCCCGCTGCTCCCCTCAGCAGTGTACTTCGGTCTATCTGCCTGTTCTGTTCCCTGCTGTCTCTGGTTAATCCTCTCACCTCCTACACCTCTGGATGTACCCCAGTTCTTGTAATCATAAATAAATAAATCTTTTTAAAAAATAAATACATAAAAATCTGATTATTATTTGTTTGGTTGGTTAACCAACCAACCCCTTATCAGATATCTGATTTGCAAATATTTCCCACTCAGTAGGTTGTGTTTTCATTTTTTTGATGATTTCCTTTGTTGTACTTGCTTTTTAGTTTATATAGTACCACCTGGATGTTTTTGCTTTTGTTACCTTTGCTTTCAGTGTCTAATGAAAAAACATTATCACTAAGACTAATGTGAAGGAGCTTACTGCTTGTTTTCTTCTAGTTTTATGGTTTCAGTTTTATGGTTTCTTATATGAAAATTTTGTTTAATATTCAAGTTTTTTTTTTTGAGTTGTGGTGTAAAATAGTGCATGGTGTAATATAGTTGCCCAGTTTCATTCTTTTGCATGAGACTGCCAGTTTTCCAACACATTTTATTGAAGATTGCCTTTTTCCCAGTGCAAATTCTTGGTTCCTTTGTTGTACATCAACTGGCCATATATGAATGCGTTTGTTTCAGGACTCTCTATTTTGTTCCATTGATCTATGTGTCTGTTTTATGCTAATATCACACTGTTTTGATTACTCTAGTTTTATAATGTAGTTTTAAGTAAGGGAGTATGATGTCTCCAGTTGTGTTTTTATTTTCAAGGCTGTTTTGGCTATTTGGTGTTTTTAATGGTTCCATACAAATTTTAGGATTGTTAGTTCTATGTCTTTGAAAAATGTCATTGGACTTTTGATAAGGATTGCAGTTGAACCTGCAGATTGCTTTAGATATTCTGGACATTTTAACAGTATAAATTTTGCCAATCCATGACCATAAAATATCCTTCCATTTAGTTGAATTTATTTACTAAATTTATTTATTGCCTTCAATATTTTTCTCCAATATCAGTGCATACATGTTCCATCTCCCTGGTTAACTTTATTCCTAGGTATTATATTTTTTTGATGCGATTGCAAGTGCAATTGTTATCTTAATTTATTTTTCTGATGTTTCATTGTCTGCATATAGAAACACATTAATTTTGTAACTTGCAAATTTACTGAATGTATTAGTTCTAACATTTTTTTTGGTAAAGCCTAGGCTTTTTCTGTATATAATGTCATCTGGATATAGGAACAGTTTGACTTCTTCCTTTCTGATTTGTATGTCCTATTTCTTTTTCTTGCCTAGTTACTCAGCTAGGACTTTCAATACTATGCTTATATTTTTTTCTTATTTATGTTTTCAAAAATTTGTATAATTTATATGTGTCACTTTTTAGGAAAAGAAATATATAATATTCACTGAAAGTTCACATTATATTCTTAATACTGATACGAAGTTTTTGTGTTCTTGGCAGCAGATTGCTGTATAGCAAAGCAATCGGTGACTGTTTTTTAAAATTAACATTTAATTGAATAAAGTGACAACTTGAAAAACAGTTTTCCCTGAAGCTTTTAAGTTCAATCTAAAAATAGTATTATTATGGCTATAAATCTAATAACTTGAGGAAATTAAGGAAAGCAGTATGAGGAGGTTATAATAATTTAATTCACTATTAATAGTGAGCCCATATTTTGCATATTCATAATCCATGAGTAACCGGGAAAGACAAAACTTAGTTTCCTTCTTTTTATAAAGTCCGACCCCCAGCATGACTTAATTCTAACTTAACTAATTGCATATGTAATGAGTCAATTACTAATTGACTTGAGGATGGTGGGTGAGGGGGACATGGGAACAGTTCAAACTAGAACATCACCTACTAAGCCAGAGTTTTGATATATTCAACCTCAGGGGATGGTATTCTACACTGTTCTTTTACCCCTTTATAGTGAATTCTCTACCTTTAAGGCAAACTCAAATGTAAATCCTTTTGTGAAGGTTTGTAATCCACCCACGTGGTCAGTTACCACCCTCAAATCCAGAGGATGTTCTTCACATTAGTATAAGGTTGTAATTTATCTATCTCTTGAAACAGTTAAACCTTTCAAAGGCTATTGTCAAGTTAATTCACCTTGGTCTCTCTGGGGCTATTATGGTATCTCACACACAGTAAGTGCTCAGTCATAGTTGTTAATGGAGTGAGTAAGGCTAACATTCTCCTGTACTTTCTTATGGTTGTCCTGATTTACTGGCAAAGTGAGTCTTCTGAAACTATTAATCTTACAAAACAGGAGGTTTTATGTTTAAGAATTTTAATATTAAAAACTTTCATTTTTCCTTTTCTTGTTAACAGGAATATATTTGTAATATGTTTAGCAAAAAATAGGGTGACAACAATAAATAAAGAACTGCAACAAAGCAATAAGAAAAGAGCAAAAAGCTCATTAGATAAAGTGGGCAAATCATATAAATAGGAATTTCAAGGAAGAGAAAGACCTAATGACCAAATTATACAAGAAAAGATGTTCTACCTCAAATATAATATTATTTTTCACAAAGCACCATTTTTTAAAATTGAGGTAACATTAGTTTATAATACCGTATAGGTTTCAGAAGTACAGTTTCGTACCTTAGCAACTTTATATATCTCACCAAGCCCACCAGCCTGTGTCTAGTCAACATCTAACTGACAACATCCTCTCAATTGGATTTGCTTTTCTTAATCAAATTGACCAACGTGATATTTGCTGCTGAAACTGACTGACAGCACTTCTCACATTCAGCTGTAATACTGGCCAAGTTTCAGCTTTGTGCAATGTCTTCTCCTTTATGTCTAGTGCTCAGCATTTCTAGAGGACAGGCAGATGCTTGTGCAAGCAGTCAGTAGGTGGATGCATGTTCTCAACACTTTTCAGAGTTAGTCTAGGCATCAGGCATGAGAAGCTATGATTATTCCTTATCTTTTTCCTAAGGCCTGACATCTCAATATGTGTGCACTACTTCTGTATGCCACTTGGAATTTGAAGGCAAATTCTGGGTAGGTCAGAGGTGAACACTGTAATGTTAAATACAAAAAAGTCCATTGAGCAGAGTCTCTGTGGTGGAAATGTGTGGGCAAATGCAATTTTGATACCTCTCCGTCTTACTAGGACACAAGCCATTTAGCAGTCACAAATGACTTCACCGTAATGCAGTCAGCGTTCCCAGAGTACCACATTTCCATTTCTGTCAAGGAATGTAGTACAAAGGATAAATTAGCCCCTAAAAGGGAGAGAATAGAAATAGCTCCTTAAACACTTCCTTAAAGCAGTTGCTTAAAACCTTTACCTTGCCTGCCTCCCTCACAGGCAGCTGTGTTATTTGCTGATTGTAATACTGATGATTTGCAGCCACACAGTAAGAGCTCAGAAGTACTTAAATATTCTCATTAAAACTTAAACTGCTGTTGTGAAATAAGTACTTGGTTAATTGCATTTTGTTCCTTTTTCTAGGCAAGATCATAATGTATTGTTTGATTTACCTCGAAAATACAGTGATTTCATAAGACACATGATTGATAAAAGGACTGTAAAAAACATGGTTTATTTCCTTAACAGGTATTCTAAAAGGTCTATATCACAATCTAAAAGACAAATTAAATGACTTTGCTGCTGCCACTTTCAGAATTGAGATTTGGACAGCCTCCATAGTAGAAGTCTCTTACTCACCCTTTGGCGTTATAGGAGTAGACCAAAGATATCAAACAACATGTCCAGCAAGTACAGTGGACAGCTCCACTGACCACCAGAGATTGGAGTGAAAAATAAAACTGATTTCTTTTATTTTCTAATTTGGCTTTCTGAAAATCTCCATATTTTCAAAATTGTTTTCAAATATTACAGCATCACTGAAAAAGGTATGTAACAGCTCAAGAAGGACAAACAGTAAATCAGTATCTGAACATGCAGGCTTGGTTATAGTTTACCTTCCTCATCCCCCAAACATGAGATATATTTTAATTGACATATAACATTGTATGCATTTAAGGTTGTACAAATGATGATTTGATACACACACATATTGTGAAATCACTATCACAGTAAGGTTAGGTAACACAACCATCACTTCACATAGCTACAATTTTTGTTTGTCAGAAAAATATTTAAGATCTATTCTCTTAGCAATTTTCAAGCATACAATATAATTTTGTTAACTATAGTCACCATGCTCTTGCACATTATAGCCACATAACTTTTCACCTTATATAACTCAAAATTTATACTTTGACTGCCAGCTCCCAATTCCACCACCTCTCAACTCTAAGAGTTTGACTCTTTTAGATTCTGCATAAAAGTGAGGTTATACAGTATTTGTCTTTCTTTGTCAGACTTATTTCATCTATAAATATCCTTAAGATACATTCATGTTATTGCAAATGGCAGGGTTTCCTTCTCTCTCTGACTGAGTAATTTCCATTATATATACATATCACATATTCTTTATTCATTCATCTCTCAGTGGACACTTAGGCTATATCTTGGTTATTGTAAATAATGTGCCCTGAACATGGGCGTACAAATATCTCTTTGAGATAGTGATTTTATTTCCCCCAGATATTGAATTTATTTTCTCTTAATAAACCTTAGACTTTCCACCTTTACTCTGCCTTCACCTATGATTTTGTCCCTATTCTTCCTGCATCCATGAAAAGGTTACTGGCTTTGGATATCCATCTCCACATCCCCTGGTCTGAGAAGATGGTGCACCATCTGTCTAACTTAATTAACTACATAATTCTTTTTTTTTTAAGATTTATTTATTTATTTATATATACAAGCACTGGGTACAGTCAGAAGCGTGGGAGGGTGAGAGAATTCACCAGAGCCAGAGCGGGGAGCAGAGCAGGCAGAAGCACACTGCTGAGGGGAGCAGCGGGCGGTAGGAGAGGTCTGCGCGCCATGTGGGACCCTCCTCCGGTGGCCGGGGAGGAGCTGGGGATCTAACAGGCACCTCAGAGGCTGCGGGCAGCTTCGCAACCCAGCGCTCAACCGCTGGGCCACCAGGGAGGCCCAACAACATAATTCTTACATTACACTTCAGCATGGTTATCTATTGTGGATGTAGGGCCCAATTATGTGCTTAGTTTACCAAGCAGATGTCTAGGATGCTAGTCTTTGTGGAACAACAAATATTACTGGGGTAACTGAAGATTTTTGAAAATGAAATGAGAATTGTAATTACCCCAATTTCTCTTCCCACAATACTAATAATAGCAAACACCTAAATGCTGCTAAATCTATGCCAGCCACTATTCTAAATGCACTAACTGTATTGTTTTCTTTATATCACATAACAACCTTAAGATGTAGGCACTTCTATTATTCCCATTTTACATATTTCTAAATTGAGGCACAGAGAGGTTAAATAATTATCCAAAATCACACAGCTAGGAAATATCAGATCCTGTATCTCATAAGGAGAAACTATAGATATTAGAGGAGACTTACTTTTTCTAAGAGGCTCAAAAATCTCTTAAAGAGGCGTTTGAAACCTCCACTTCACATCCTGCAGTGTTTTGCTTCTTATTAAGATGGGTCAGCTCGGGGGAATGGTAATGTTTTTTCCTGCCTGAGGATATGTACAAGTCTGGGACCAGAACTCACTATGCATAGCTGCCTGCTGCCAGGTTCTTTCCCTGTCCTTCCCCCAGGCAGATCCCTACTCTCTTCCAAGTAAATGTGAACAAATGATCCAGGAATACAAGTTTGAAGGGGCAAGTATATTAGCTTGCTCAGGATGTTAAATTATTAGCCTGTGTGAAGAGCCATACATCTTTGTCAGAGGCTGCTCAGATTGAATGTATTTTAATGAAACTGGACTCCAAAAGTAATTCAATAAGAGAAAGAAAGGCAGAAAGCTCAGATGAAAGTACCACAGGTGTTAGCATCAAGTTCTGATGATAGAATGGTATCCATCTCCCTAATCCATGAAAGTTTCATTTGATAGCTTTTTACCTGTTAGGAGAGGACTTGGGCCTGTCATCATATTATTGTCCTATGCCACCAGGGTTGTTGCTGAGGCAGTGGAATTTTCTTTTTCAAGAGAAATATAAGTTATTTACATCAAGATTCTCACAGAAGTTTCCATACTTGTAGCTAAGCTATCTTAGGCAAGAGAACATAGCAATGGACATTTATGTTAGCAAGAGGCTGTCTTATTTGCACTGAGGAACTTGACTCATGCTGAGTCTAGAGGTGCACCATAAAGAATGTACTATTTTTAGGTTGTCTGTCATCAACCCAAGTTCCTTCCAATGTATCCTGGTTTTTTTTCATAAAAAAAATTGTTTCTTAAATTTCTGTTTCTGTTTAGGATATGATCAAAAATATCAGTTGACATTTTAAAGTACTCTATGGTATTCATTTCTAACCTTCCATCAAAAGTATTACCCTTTTCATTTCCAACAAACTTACGTTTGATCCCTCACCAGACAAATATTTATTGGTCCCAATAAGGTTAACATGAATATATGAAGTTACCAATTAGGTAGTATGATTTCAGGCAGGTCCAGAAAGGTTATAGTCCCTAGATATTTCCCTCACTTGGATGCAGCCTGCTATTTCATTATTAGCATTTCTTCCTTCAGTTTCAGATTTTGTGTTGTTGAGAGAGATTCATTTCAAACTGTAAGCAATTTGCACTTCAGTATAAAGGATTTTTTCAAGCACAGTTTTAATAGATGAGCCAGAAAACATGATAGGCTTGAGGTCAATGAAGAAGCTACTACTATGTATAGAGCATTGTGTGTGTGCATTTGTGTCTGTGTTCAGATAGTCTTTAAAATGATCCCAAAAAACCCAAACCACTAAAACTAACAAAAATGATAATTTTAGTAAATAAATTCATGTAAACCAAGGATTCAGGAGACAGTCTGAGGGAGAAGTACTTGACAAAAGAGCTGTGATTTCTTACCCACATGCATTTAATCATTGGAAAGCCTAGATTCTTAAGGCTTACATGGAATTTCAAATTTCCCATCACTATTTCCCCACAGATAAACTCATATCCATCTGAGTATGGATGGTGGGTATGAAGATACCCACAACATGTCTCCCCGAGATTCTTAGAACTGACCCACCACTCTGGAATGCAGATTATTTTTAGGTGAGATCAACTGAAGCCCTAGTGGCTAAGAAAAAGCTATTCTTCCTCCCATATTTTAAGAAATAATTACTATTTTCTTAGCTAACTAGAAATGAAGATTGGAAGTATTATAAAGAAATAAGATTAGCTGGGTCTCCCTGGTGGTGCAAGGGGTTAAGCACACTGCTATGAAGCTGTCTGCAGCCACTACAGCATGAATTCGATCCTGGGCAGGCCAGGGAGGTGACCCACATGGTGCAGCAGAACTCTCCTGCCTTACCTGCTGCTCCCCTCAGCAGTGTATTTCAGTCAGTCTGCCTGTTCTGTTCCCCACTCTGTCTCTCGTGAATCCTTTCAGCCCCCATACCTCTGACCTGTACCCCAGTTCTTGTATCCATAAATAAATAAATCTTTTAAAAACAGAAATAAGATTATCTGTAAAAAATGTCTTCTCTATTTGAGAAACCTATTATATTTGCAGAGTAAATATCAGTTACCTCCTAGTCATATGATGTACCTTCCCTCTCCTCTTGGCACCCCAGGGTTTTATCCCACCCTTTAGTACAGGATGTAAGCCCTCTTCTCCCATTCTGAGACTGGAATTCTCATCATCTATGTAGAATCCCGTGTACACAGCATTAAATTAATTCTTTTCTTCTACCAACATCTCTGGTGCTATTTTTATTACTAGACCAATCTGAGAAGAATACAGAGTGGTAGGGTAATTTCCCTCTGTTCTCTAACAACTGCACGTTCAGATCCTTGGTCTATAATATCTGGACATGCCAACTCTTCCCTGAGGACAATCCTGTTAGTTATCTACTTAGAAAGGCATACTACATGCAGAGACATGTCTGGCAATTCTGGAGTCAGGGAAAAGGAAATATTCTCTATTAAGATATGGTCTAGTTAATCCATCAACCTATTAACTTCTTTGCTTTCTCTCCTGGAAGAGTTCTATGAAGATTGTGTCATATTTTTTCTTAAAATCAAATTCCTTTGTCCTTGATATTTTCCTAGGTCATGTTCCAGAAAGACCTGATACTTATTCCTAAACTATGATCAATCTTTTTTCAATTAAAAACAGTATCACCTTTCTATTAGTTTGCTATTTTCATCCTACCTCTAGTTAGTTCACACTAGGTATAACATTTTGCAATCAAAATGCCAGAAATGCAAAGACGTGATTTTTTAAAACATTGAACTTATGTAGCTTAAGAACCCATTTCCACCAGGTAGGAAAAAACAAAAACAAAAACCCCAATCATATAAATAAATTCAAAGTCATTGATTCATTTTCAGGTTAAAAGAAAAAAACAAAACATATCTTTCTGTGTCTACTGAATTGATCCAAAAGTTTCACTGCTATCCTTCCTGGAGGCTATGTAAATTTCAAAATTCCAACATTGCAGACCTTTTGTGACTTTTTGTCCTGGTAGGAGGGGTGTGGCTGTCTGGCTCACCCAGTATGCTGTTCCTCTTTGATTATACTGAGGTTTAAACTCACAAGGTTTTGGCATCCATTTCTAGGCCTGCTACATCTGAGTATATGTGAGACCCCAGCCTGGACCTCTAAGGACATTCTGCATCCCCACAGCTCAATAACAAAATCAGTCAGTCATTTCTGTGCTCCTCCTATGTTTGGAGAATTCTTACTTGCCTTTTCCAATTATAACGGGGGCTCACATCGATGCCCTAACTCCAGTATCTCTCTCAGTTTCTGTTGAACTTGAGACTCCTTATTGAGACCACAGTGTCTTAGGCTACAACCTGATAGACAAGGCAACATATCTTCTCTTACCTATAAGACCTAGGGCTTTTCTCAGTGTTTATATAATCTATCCTAACTGCAGATTGAATTAAGGTACCAACCGATTATTTCAGATCTCTGGATTCTGTCTTCCTACTTTTTGGGTGAGCATTTGTCTCTTGAGAGCAGGAAACTGCTCTTGAATTATTAGAGTTAATTAATTACTCTATGATTGATGACATAAACACCCTGCTATGAGTCCACCTTGGCTATCAGGCCTTTTCTCTAGCAAAAATTTTAGCTCTTACAACAGAAGAATGTGTTGGAAATTCAGTAATAATTTCTGTGTTTCTTTCTGTTTTTTACCACCCATGAGGATAGGCATAAAGAAGATGGTTTCAGTTTTCTTGGGGAACTGTTCATTGGTTAAACTTTTCCTTATCCTCCTCCTCCCCATCATATCTTTTTCTAAGGCTCATTTCCATAAAAGTCATCACAAAATAGACCATTTTGTCATATTTTTTAAAAATGTGCATTGTTTACTACATTTATTAGTCAAGATTACTTAATTTAAGGATTGTAGCTTTGTGAAAGGCACTGGATGATTAAGGAGGTGATTTTATTCAGGTTCACATTAGGAAGACCATTCATTAATGAAGATCATCTCAAAAAAGAAGGAGAAAATATGAGATTTATAGGGCTAAGTTAAGAAAAAAGTTATGAAGGATGGGCAGTGAGTCTTATGGGGTTGAAGAGGAGGTAGAGCCCATTTTATCTTGGAGGTTGAGGACAAGAGTAGGATTGTCCTTTGTCGTTAACTACTTCCCAGAACATAAAAGGTAGAGGATTCAAGTTCAACAATGTCAGTCCCAATTTTGTTCAAGAAGAATATCATTCTTCTTCATTCTATCAGATCATACAGAATTTAGCAAAATTAGAGAAATCTTTTACAAGCTCTTAGTAAAGCAGATAAATATAAACAAAAACTCTTCTCGAAAATATTATAAACACACCAAACCTTAGCTAAGTTTAAAGATGGTAAATGAAATTTCCTTTTCCATTAACTTTCTGTATTCATTCAGCTTTTGCCCTAAAAACCATAACCAATTCATTTTATCTTATGACAAAACTACTTTCTTTTTAAACAGAAACACATCCTGCATGTCAGGCACACAAAGCTATACCACCCTTCTCCCTGGATTATTGCTGATAGAGCCTCACACATCTATATTAAAGACAGGTATGTTAAATATGACCTCAGTAACTTATGTTTAAATATGATTAAATATGACCTCAGTAACTTACATTTCACAGAGAAAACCAGGAGGCAGATAACTGTGAACTGTCTGTCACACACCAATACTTTCAGCAGACAAGTTGAGTTCATGAATACACAGCTCACAGCTTCCTGCAGCCATACACATCTCTATAGTGCAACTTGTCAATGTGGGAAAAATGAACATGCTCACTGACAGACTCAGATAATTTCCATGTAACATAAATGAGGCAAAAAGTACATAAACTTAAAACTATGTTTATTTATGAATATTTCAGTAATCCATCTGACTTTGAAATGATCTAGGTATTCAATTAATACCTATTAACTAACTCAATTTAAAATAAATCTAAGAATTTAAGTTTCCTAAAAGATCTTGATAATTATTTCCATGCTGACATGGTACAAAACATAATTACTATTGTAATAGTTTGCCAGCATAGCTTCATTTGATAAGACACAAATTTATATTTTTCATAATTTAAGCATTAATAGTCTTAAACATTAGTTAACACATGACCAAAGGGTACCCCGGGACCCCTAAACTTGCATACTCTAAAAGGATCTGTCATCTACTGCATAAAGACAAGGACAGACTGTAGTGTCAAAGAACGTTAATATAATTAATGTGCATAGAGAGAGAAGAAGAAAAACTATTCCCAACAAAATGCCCAGATTACCCATCCACTCATGGGCAAATGCCCAACCAACCAGAGTTGGCTGAAAGCAGGACTGCTGAGGCCTGAAAGCTTGCCATGAGTATAATGCACCTTCTGGCAGGGAACTATAGGAAAGAGGTTCTGAAACAGGTCCCAGAAAACTGGGACAAAAGGAGCAAAATCAAAGAACAAATCAAGATAACAGCTGCCATTTTCAGCCTCCCCTGTGTCTCTCACCCATTTGTCTCTTCCAAGTGTCTCTATATGAGTCTCTTCTACATGTCTCTCGTTCATGTCTCCTTTCCAGCAGTATTAAGATAGAAGTCAGGTCACAGCAACAAGCATTCTCGCATGCCCCCAAGGCCACCTACCTTTTCTGTTATAGAGCTTCACCTGGCTTCTTCAGTCCTCCTGTCATTAACTGAGGTGGGGAACATGGTACCTCCCACTTTTAAGATGATGTCTCTGTAACAGCAATACTAGCTTAATCAATCAAAAAAGTTTGCACAGAAAATTCCCAAGTGGAATAAAAATCTATGAATATATTATTCTTACTATTAATCATAGAAGACATGATTGCTTTTTATAAAACCAAAAACATTAAACTGGCTTTTTTGCTAAAGCTTTATTTAAATTATGTGGACTTAAATTCCTAAAACATAACCAAGTTGGTTCCTATAAAGATAATGTTTCAGTCTAGCACACTGAAAATATCTGATATTCAATTTTTGGCAATTTTAGGAATATTCAATTTATATAAGTGCTAATTTATCATTAAGCCATCAGATTACAGTTCCTTTAAGAAATTTCATAATCTAATTTAATGATCCCATCTTGAGATAGAGAAATATTGCATATACAATGTGAGGTTCATGTCTTTTTGAAACAGAGCTGCACAATCATGCAGGCAGAGAGGTCTTGAAGTTTCAGTTCTGAAATTCCAGCCATAGTCAAGTAAAAATACATAATTACAAAACTCACATCTATATCCAGTAGCCATAATCTTCACAGTGGGTATGAATCATTGGCTTATTTGAGTTCAATATAGATTAGATAAGTAGCCAAACAGGAAAGACTAACAAACTGCATTGTCTCCCATTTAAAAGAAAGATGGCTATAAATCATTAATTTATTTTGTAGAGATCACCAAATGGCCAATCCATGAAACCAAAAGAAAACAGGACCAATGAAGAGAGTACACCAAAGGAATTGAAGTCAAACACTTACCATGCTGGACATGGAGAGAGTGCAAGCTTGCCAAAGAGGATTCAAGCTCCCTGCTGCAAACCAGACTGCCCATCAGGAGCAGAACTCAGAGAGTGCCAAGAGACATTGCAGCCTGGGTGCAGTAGTGGAGTCTGAAAACCCTGTGTTAGCCTATCCACATCACACTATCCACACTGAAAGATCAAAGTACTGGAAAATTAAGGAGATGATTTAATTCAGGCTATTGCAGTAGGACGCATTCATTAATGAACATCTGAAGGATGAGGGGAATATCTGGGGTTTCATAGAAGCAAATAAGTGAGAACGTTATGAGGAGGGATAGACAGTAAGTCAAAAGGGATCCATGGGCACAAGGCACAGTTAACCTCCAGGGCTCAGATACAGCACAACATTGCTTACCCCCTCACTTTCTAGTAGATCTCAAATGGTAAAGGGATTTAGGGGTTGAGGTAGGTGTGAAAGGCAGAGCTATATAATTTGGAAAAATTATTTAAGTGATATTGATTATACTATCTGCCAAGGGAAAATCACTTATTTACTTGGTAAGTGCCTTAAGGTCAGCAATTATATAATCATATAATGGGGAAGTTATTTAATTTCTCCAAGCATCTCTTTCCTAGTTAGCAAAGTTAGGAAGTTGTAGATAGGTACAATGATGTCTACTGCATATATTTTTTAAAGATTTATTTATTTATTTATTTATATAAGCACTGGGTACAGTCAGAAGTACGGGAGGGTGAGAGGATTCACTAGAGCCAGAGCGGGGAACAGAACAGGCAGACTGACGAAATACACTGCTGAGGGGAGCAGGGGGTGCAGCAGGAGAGGTCTGCGCGCCATGTGGGACCCTCGCTGGGGGCCGGGGATCGAACCGGCACTGCAGAGGCTGCGGGCAGCTTCGCAGCCCAGCACTCAACCGCTGAGTCACTGGGGGAAGCCCTTTATTGCATATTTATCCTTAAGAAAAAAAGACTGATATAGAGAAATCAGAAAGAGTCAGATAAAACCACATTCAAAACTTAGCCCTTGAAAACAGACTACAGGACTGAGACATTCAGTAGGGGACAGGATAGGAAAGCACAAGTGGGGAGGGAGTACAGTGGACTATGGTGGTTAACTAAGGGTGCTTTAGTGGTGGGAGTGCTATGGTAACAGCCCTGGAAGGAGGGGATCCTATACTTCCAAAATACAACACTTTTTCCTTGCTACCAGGAGAGGGGTCCATGGTATTGTTCTGGGTTCCCATCATAATTTAAAAGGTAACTTTCACAAGTTTTGAAACCTGGATATCCTGCAAATGAAGGAGGAGGGTGCTCTCAAATTCCTTGCAGCAGAAACCCACTTAGGGGGCAGGCACTACCCTTGATGTCCAATTGGAAAAACATCTCCAAATGGAAAGTGTTGGCATCTACATTATACATGAAAAAAAAAAAAAAAACCTAGGAAAACTGCTGTGGCAGCTTGTGGCATTGCTGCCACTGAAAACCTGATGGATGTCAGAGTGATATGCTCCAGGAATACTGGCCGGCAAGCCATGCTGAAGTTTGCTGCTGCCACCGGGGTCACTCTGTTGAGGTCGCTTCACTCCTGGAATCACCACTAATCAGGTCCAGGCCTTCCAGGAGCTGCTATTCCCGTCACCAACCCCGGGGCTGACCACCCGCCTCTCACAGAGGTGTCTTCTGTTAACCTACCTACCTTTGCTCTGCCGGAGGTGGGCTCTCCTTTGCACTAAGTGGGTCCTCACCCCACACAACAGGGAGCTCAGCGGCACAGGCCGTGGACGCTGGCCGACGTTCTGCGCATGTGCGGCACCATCTCCCGTGAGCACTCGCGGGAGGTCCTGCCTGTCTCCGCGTCCACTGAGGGTGGAGGGTCTCTCTCTTCAGGAGACCCTGAAGAGGTTGTCCCTGGAGTTTAGCAGCTGCAGAGGGACAGCAGGCCGCTGAAGGAAAGGTAGTGATCAAGAAGGAAGCTCAGGATGAATGACTTTACAGTACTCAACCTGAGGTCACAAATCGGTCCCCATCCAGCAGTTCCCTTCTGCACATCCCACTGAATAGGTAAGAACAACCACATAGAGGTCATAAGTTATTCTTTCACATAGAATATGGATATAAAGTTGACCAGGACAAAAAAAAAAAAAAAACAGTTTTTGGAAAAAAAATCAATTCTGCCTGTTTTTTTAATGTGGCCAGTAGACATTTAAAATTGTAATTGTGGCTCACATCACATTTCTGGTGGACAGTGCTGGGCTAGAGGTTTGCATCGCAGCCCAGGGCACAGGAACCTTTAGGAAAGGGGATGGAAGTGGCATTTGGGGTATTTAACAGGATCTTTATTTTGGTAAACTTCAATTGTATTAAAGAAATGCAGGAAGCAAATATGAAAAACATGTTGATAGTTGCTAAGTATGAGGCTAAAGATGATTGCTATATTATGTCAAATCTTTTTAATTTCTCAAAAGGGAAAAAGTAAAATAAGTTTTTTGATTAAACAGCCCGGATAAAATAATTATTTTCTTTACAATGTCTTTCCCAAATGCAAAAACGTGCATAATTCATACTTCCATATTTTGGCTGGATGAAATGAACAGTGCACTGAAGTTTATTAAAAACTAGCTAAGGCCTTATATAACTCACTTATATTTTCTTTGCTTCATTTTCCTTTTCTATAAAATGAGCGGTTGAGGAGAATTTTCAAGATCTCTCGAGCTCCCAGAGAAAACTTATTTGTTCTTTATGTGTCATTCGGGAGGTGGGGGGGTTATTATGGCAAACGTAATAAATTATTGTAAAATAGCTGAATTTATCAAACAAGTGTTTCTAGTAGTGGCCGTGACATTGACATAACATCCTTCATGTAACTAAGTCTGATGAGTTTGTTTAGAAATTTGGTATATTTTTAATTTAATGTCCATGAAAAAACTTTTTCATTTATATTTCTTGGTCTGTAATGAAATTTGCCTTTAATTTGCATCAGGTAGTCAGTACAACAGACTATTATACAGATTTAGTATATTATTGTTTTTAATCTCTCTTTCAAGTTGCAAGTGTGTTTTCTTCCATTATAATAATTATTTTTCTTTAAGATGTCTTTCCCAAAGCTAGTAATTATTGCTTCGATTTCTCCCTTCCTATTACCCCCCTTTGTTTTTTTGTTTCCTAATCTATTTTTCTTTTGTTTTTTATTTCTTATTTTCCATCTAAGAAGTATTTGCACTGGTGGTACTGGATCAATGTTCAAAGATATGCAAATATGAAAACTAGACAAGAGTAGAACTTAGCTAAAGCTCATTTAATAACTATCTTCAAAATATATTCAAAGGAGACACTCTGGTAAGATACAGGATCTACACTGTGGAGAGGTCACATAAAAAGCAAAGATTAGCCTCTTGTTAAGAAATTTAAAACTGGGCCTCCCCGGTGGCGCAGCGGTTGAGCGCTGGGTTGCGAAGCTGCCCGCAGCCTTTGCAGCGCCAGTTCGATCCCCGGCTGCTCCCCGGCCACCAGAGGAGGGTCCCACATGGCGCGTAGACCTCTCCTGCCGCCCGCTGCTCCCCTCAGCAGTGTACTTTGGTCCTTCTGCCTGCTCTGCTCCCCGCTCTGGCTCTGGTGAATTCTCTCACCCTCCCGTGCTTCTGACTGTACCCAGTGCTTGTATAAATAAATAAATAAATCTTTAAAAAAAAAAAAAAAAAAAAAGAAATTTAAAACTAATTTATCATTTTATTTTTTTAAGATTTTTTTATTTATGCATACAAGAGCTGGGATACAGACCAGAGTTGTGGGGGGTGAGAGGATTCACCAGAGACAGAGTGGGGAACAGAACAGACAGATTGACTGAAATACACTGCTGAGGGGAGCAGTGGGCGAGTCAGGAGAGGTCTGCTGTGCCATGTGAGTAGCTCCCTGCTTGGCAGGGGAATCCAACTCACTCGTGACTCACTCATGTTGCAGTGGCTGAGGTAGCTTCATAGGTCACATCTTAACCCATTGCGCCAGCAGGGAGGCCCCTAATTTATCATTTTAATAGAAAATAAAATTCTGAAGTTTCATAAACATAGTATTTAATGTTAAAGATCACAGAATTTTTTTCCTATGACTAAACTCATCCAAACAAACCAACTCTGATAAATATTTAGCACATTTTACTATTTGTTTTTGAAACTGAACATTGGAAACTAGAGGAAATATAAGTATCCTTCCTTTCTGCAAACTTACGGACCTGTCTGTATCCCTGAAGGACTTGTTTTTTCACTACCCTCTTCAGATTGGATGTTCTAAAACAACCAGACAATTTAAGACAAAACTCTTTTTATCTTGCTAAACAAAATCACATTTCATTTCTTTCACTGTATATTCATACTTCTGTGCCACCATTGTTTCCAGCATAGCATCAAAACTCACAGCAGTTATAGCTTTGCCAAAGAAACTTACTTCTACTTTACAGAGAAAACTGGGAGGTAGATGATGAGAACTATCTGTCATATATAAGCAGTTTAGCAGACTAGCAAAACTTACAAATAAAATAACTTCCTATAGCCACTCACGTCCTCACATTCTTAAGGTGGAAGAATTAAATACATTTGTTAATGTGACATAGCATGTAAAGATAGAAGCAAAGTTTTGTGCACTTAAAATTATGCTTAATAATCTGTTTTAAAATGTAATCATATTTAAACATTATCGGGTAGTCAGTGATTATTCATTAGCTAACTTAATTTAATATTAGCCCAAGATTTTAAGTTACCTAAGAGTCTTGTATACTATGTTTAAACAGGTACACTATAAAATATGATTAGTTATAATTAAAAATATTTTCAGAATAAAAACTCAATTAATTGAACACAAATCAACATTTTCATAGTCTTAAGTACTATGTAGGAGTAACATTAGCTTTTTCTAGATAAGTAATTCAATATAAAATATTTAGAGTGCTCAGATGTTTCTTTATGAGAAAATACTCTTAGAAAAATTAAGTTTGTATTTGTTTTCCATGCTGATAAAATTTGAGAATAAGATATAACTGCATTTTTTTCTTTATAAAACCCAAGTTATTAAATCAAAGATACAACTTACTTGGCTGAAATTGTATTCTTATATAAAAATACTTTTGATCTGATAATTTCTGTAAGAGTTTTTTTTCTTGAAGTATGGACATTAAAGCTTTACAAGTTCAATTCCTTATTTTCTGCAACTTTTAGAAATCTTATCATTATAAATCAATGCAAATAGAATTCCTTTAAATTAAGATACATTATACTCTAATTTATCAAACCCCTTGGAAAGAGGAAATCACTAACATATTGGACTTCATGTCATTTCTCATATTTCTCTCTGTATCTTCCATCCAAATAGCTAGAACATAAAACAACAAACATAAAACCAAATTTCCATCACTACTGCCACCAAATAGTGATTATCAGTTGTGTGTGGTCAAGAAAAAAAACAAAATCACAAAACTAATGGAAAGTGGAGGGAAAATCTGGAGAACCAACAAATATAAAGATCTGTTACCACCTGGAAGGAGCTAAAAAGTTCACTTTCTGTGCTTAAACAGCCCATTTTCCTAGCAGTACATTAATTTGACTCTATCCAGAGAGGTTTTTTTTTGGTTATCTTCACACAACAAATTTGGTGTACTAAATGTATTTGTCTTTTTAAAAATACTTTTTAAAAAGTTTTCATGGCAGAGCACTTTAAACATATGCAATATAAAAAGAATAGTATAATGAAATCCATGTAACTGTCACTGAACTTTAACAACTGTCACTCATGTCAATTTCTTACATTTAAAATCACACCTACTTTTCCTTCCTTTTGATTATTTTGCAGTAAATCTTGTATATGATATTTCTTTTTCTCTAAATATTTCATATCCCAATGTTTATTGGTAAAAAAAAAATCATAACACTATTACTGAATGTCATCCTTGTCCCTATAGTTTATTAGAAACCCTTTATATTATCAAGTTTCCAGACAGGCTTTAAGAGTCACTAGTTGGCTTACTACTATATTCTATCGATATTTTCCTTACATCAGAATTTAAACTATATCTACACCTTTTATTTGGTTGTTTCATCTCTGAAGTTTCATTGAATCTATTGATTCATCTTTTTCTGTTTTTTTTTTCCCCCCTTGCCTTTTGTTTGTTGAAGAAACTGGGTCATTGATTCTTAAAATTTTCTATATTTAAAATTTTGCTGATTTGTTTAACACAGTTGGCTGTCTACTATATTGTCGTTAACCATTAGTAAGCTGTAGATACTTGACATGTTAGATATTTGATTAGATTTTGCTTTGACTTCTTGGCAAGAATTTTTCCTAAGTTGAATTGTGTACTTCTGTCAGGAGGATTTGCTGTCTGTCTGTTTTGTGATGTTAAAATTGATCAATGGGTTCATATATCAGTCTGCAAGTTTCATTATTAAGCTCCAAGCTCCCTTTCTGATTTTTATCTAATAGTAATGTATAGATACCGGTATTTCATTAAGGATTACAAAGTAGTGATGCTTTATATTACTTTCATAATGTATTAACTGGAATACTACTATTAAGATAAAGACTTTGAATGAGGAGATGACATCAACAATCAAATTTGTACTTAAGAAGAGTAAGTCTGATAATAACATGAAAAATGGGTAGGAAGGTGAGATGTGGGGGCGAAGAGGAAATCAGGATGACCTGAAAAAAGTAATAATAAGAGGGAAGAAAATGACCAAAAAAAAAGAGAATTTCATGAAACTGGAGTAGGCAACTATTCTGCTGATCTCAGAGAAAACCTGGTTTCTGGGGACATGTTGGTACCAGTAAGAGTAAAGCAGAGAGCTAATGGTTTAGAAAAGGGGAGAGATGATGGATAATATTGCGTCTGCTTTCATCTTTCTGTTAATACAGGCATTTTCTCCTTGCTGCATTTTCTATTGCTTTGGGGAGTATGATTTTTAAGAGGTTCACAGTGATTTCTGTCAATTCCCTCAGGGATCTCCCTCATGATCTAATATTTCTCACCATCTGGAAAGGGAAAGACTTTCCCAACATCTAACCAGAATTTTTATTCTTCACATTTTCCTCTCTGAGCTGCAAACACAATCATTTCAAGAGTTTATGGCTAGGTATTTGATCTTTTTAAGTTTGCGGAACCGCTGTGATGACTCAGCTAATTTGGAATTCAGAAGGTTTTCTCTGAGGGTCTTTTAAATACATAAACAAGGGCATTTTATTCCATTCCACTGCCCCTACTTAACCTTTTTTTCTACCCCCTTAAAAGATTCTTCTCCCTCCTGCATTCTTCAATTACTGAGCTGTCATATCCAAGCCTGGTCTCCTGCTTGAGTAACCTATATGGACAGTATTTTGTTCTGTGGGTCTTTGCCCATAAATCACTCTCCCACTTTCTAATCATATATGTCCCTATTTCTTTTAACTCCCTTGAGTTAATCTGTGTTGTTCTGGCATCTTTGTGCCCAGGCTTGTATTCAGGATTCCATGGAAACTTATCAAAGACTCTTTAAAAGAGATTTTTCTCTTTTTTTGCTCCATTTGGTCAACATTCCATTGGCCTCTGTTGCATTGCTTGCCAATCCATTAATTCTGTAATGTTTATCAATATTCTTCCCTTATTCTGGGAGAGTCACATTTAACCTAAGCGCAGAATTCAGAAATGAGAAAATACTTAACTTCTGCTTTATTCTGATTGTATTATTACTTGGTTGAGTCCATGAATTTAGAGATATGTCATTCCAGCTATATCACAACATAAATAATAGCTCTTTTCTTTAAACACTTTATAAAAATTGAATTTTTAATGTGAAGTTTTAAAAAATACACCAGAGGAGCTGGATGCATAAAATAATCTCTGTACAGACTTTCTTGAGAAGTAAAGAAACTCTTTTTAACAATGAATAGCAACTCCCTAACTAATCTGTTGCATTTTTGCATATTTTATTTTCTGTAAATGTTGTAGAGTCTGGGGGAATACACCTGCTTCCATTTGTAATATTCTTAGGAAAAGCCTCCGAACTGAGCAAAGAAAATGGTCAATTGTACTGACCATGGAATTTTTAAGAATAAAGGATGGGGAGTGAGATGAACTAGCTACATACTTTCCGTGGAATGTGTCTACTGGGCAAAGGAAAAGTATCAGTGGCTTGGTGAGGTGGTTTATGCTTTAATATAGTCAATGCAGGCTCCCTGTCTATTGTCTCTCACTACTAGCCGAGAAGGGCAGTTTCCGAAAAAGAAGGGTTTTATTTTGGGTATTTTTTTTTCTTTTTATATCTGGAGCTGACTCAAAAGTGACTTGGAGCTTGTCATAGTATTTCATGAACCTTCTTCAAACTGTGAAGAAGCAATCTTTATTGTGGACGGTATATACCAATGTAATGGGTATCATAATATCTAACTTTTGTGGGATCTGTAAAATAGACTGAGTGAACTTTGAAAAGAAAATTTTCAATCTCCACTCTCCCAGACGCTCTAAAAGAAACCAGGTCATCCATGGCAGTTTATAGATAAAAGCTCAGTCTATGGGACATCTAATATAGGAGCTACCCACAGCCCCACAGGACTCTGTGTTCTCTAACTCCTCTATGGGAAAACAAACATGTTAGGATGAATCAGATTATGGAATAAAAACTGAGTCAAGTTTTCTGTATCCCAGATCTAGTACAGTCCTCACAGAGGAGGCAGAACTGATTTGCTGACCAACACACTGCAGTCTGCTGGGTAATTAAAGCGAGCAGCTTTGCTTACGCAGGATTGAATCTGTTATAATTGTAAGTTGTAAATATTTTAGATATCAATCCTGAATAAACACATCTTACCAAATTAAAAAAATGAAAGCAGGGCGGCGGGAGCTCGGGCGGGCGCGCCTCCGCGGCGATGAGCTACAACCGGGCAATCACCATCTTCCCGCCCAACGGCCACCTCTTCCAAGTGGGGTACGCGCAGGAGGCCGTGAAGAAGGGCTCCACCGCGGTGGGCGTGAGGGGAAGAGACATCGTCGTCCTCAGGGTAGAGAAGAAGTGGGTGGCCAAGCTACAGGATGAGCGGACGGTGCGCAAGATCTGTGCCCTGGAAGACAACGTTTGCATGGCCTTTGCGGGCCTCACTGCTGATGCCAGGATGGTCATCAACCGAGCCCGGGTGGAGTGCCAGAGCCACCGGCTGACTGTGGAGGACCCAGTCACCGTGGAGTACATCACCCGCTACATCGCCAGCCTGAAGCAGCGCTACACGGAGAGCAACGGGCGCCGGCCGTTTGGCATCTCTGCCCTCATCGTGGGCTTCGACTTCGATGGTACCCCCCCCGTCTCTATCAGACTGATCCCTCGGGCACCTACCACGCCTGGAAGGCCAATGCCATCGGTAGGGGCGCCAAGTCGGTGCGGGAGTTTCTTGAGAAGAATTACACTGACGAGGCCATCGAAACAGACGACCTGACCGTGAAACTGGTCATCAAGGCCCTCCTGGAAGTGGTCCAGTCAGGAGGCAAGAACATCGAGCTGGCTGTGGTGCGGCGGGATCAGCTGCTCAAGATTTTGAATCCTGAAGAGATTGAGAAGTGTGTTGCTGAAATTGAAAAAGAGAAAGAAGAAAATGAAAAGAAAAAACAAAAGAAAGCCTCGTGAGTGCAGGTCCTCAGCTGTGGCTCTGAACGCTGATCGCGAGCGACATTCCCGTCCCACCCGGACCCCTGTCACGGCTGCACGTCCTACAATAAACCCATCTTTTGTAACCGTAAAAAAAAAAAAAATGAAAGCATTCTTGAAGTAACCCCTGAACTATTCAACTCAGCTCATTCACAAAAATAAATTTGAGTTTTATTAAATTAGATCTCAGAGCTTCTACCTGATAGTGTATTTACATATGGTTCTCAATTTAGCTAAGTCCTCCAGAGTGAGAAAAGACTCAGTTGATGAGAAGCAGTTATTTAGTTGATGGGGGATTCTTTTTTTTTTATTATTATTTTTATTTTTTGGCCTGGTATGTTTTAGGGAGTCGCAAATATAAAGAATAAGATAATCTTTCTGAAATGTTTATGGGGTGGCTCAATGTTTTTTTTGTTAAATCCAAAATGTAGAAGGTCATATCTGGACGAAGGGTTCCAAGCAAGTCACCTGGAGTGATAGGTCTCATCCCATATTTAAAATCTATTAATATCTGGTTAAAATGAACTTCCCAGGCAACTAATGGGGATGGAGGAGGAAATAAATCTCATGAGTAGTGTAAATAGAAAAGGAGGTAGAAAGTTGTGCAATGGATAGTCCTAGTTCCATCTTGTGCTGCGGGATTTGGGAGGTTGAGGGAAACAGAAACTGCGTGGTGGGGTCAATTTCCTCCCATTTATCGTTTTGCATGTCACTTTAAATTTCCACTTTCTGGTCCTGCAGAAGCCAGAGTTTATTTCTCTGATTTGCCACTGAAAACCAAGACTAAGAATGTAGTCAAACTGTTGTTCTGCAGGGTGAGAAATCTCTAATAGCCTCAGGTATTTGTATCTTAAAATAAGCTTTCCAACTCAATCACTGACTACTTATTCTTGATTTTATTTCTTAACCTACATGCTTTTTCTGAGATGAGAAATCCTAAGAGCCTAATTCTGACAATCACAGAATAGCTTTTTTCTTCTTTAAATCCCAAATGATTGAAAAAATTAGATGATCATGTACATAATTCAGACTATGACCTTATGGTGAAGCTGAATTCATGATAAAGGATATATTATACAATACTTAAAAGGAAGAAGATTTGGTGCTTTTGTGGCAGGCGTGGTGACATGCATCTGAGGGGTGTGATACCATCTATACAGTGTTGTAAACCAGTGTTACCTCTATGAAAAAAGAAAAGAAAATTTAAAAAAAGAAAGCAAAAAAGAAAAAAAAAAGAAAGAAGTTATTAAAATTAAAAAGAGAAAGATCAGATAAGTGATTCAGGTGTTAACTTTGTTTTTCATAGTATAGTTGGACAAGATGTCCCAGAATAAGATGTCTGTCCAAGAATTGTTATGATCTGCTTAGCAAAGGAGACTGAAAATAAAGTCTGGCCCCAGCAGGTACCCATTAAAGATACACCCTTGTGTCTGAAATTGCCAGAAATATGCCAATGTATGTGACTCATCAGTAATGAACTGTAGAGACAATTAGCTAAATTCATCTAATTTATTGAAATTCACTGTTAGAATTTTAATTTGCAAGGAGAGTAGATGCAGCTGTCTTTCAGTTTTAACATGATATCTTTTCCATAATAATTTGATAGCACTGAGTTTAAGCAAAAGTCCTGTGATTCAGTGGGACTAAGTATTCCATGCTCAAAATTTAGTGAAACACACACACACAAATATCTAGACTAACATGACCCCCCCAAAAAAATCTTTTTCCCACTCCTCTCCATGTGTTCTATATACATCTCAGCCAGTTCAACCATAAAATCTATAGTTAAAAAAATACTGATTCCCCAGCAATTAGGAATAGGTGAACACTACAGAGTTTTCCATAACAACTTTGTTGTCCAATAATTTATAAAATTAAAACAAATGTTCAGAACAACTTTTTATACTCAGGTCATCATTTATTGGCAAGCAAGTATATCACACTCAATGCATTGTGGGGTATATGGAGTGGTCACCTGTTCCATTTTGCTCAGATCTGTTCCAGTTTTAACACTAAAGTCCCAAGTTCAAAAAATCCTTCATTTCTGAGCACATGAGGAACTTCAGTCATCCTAGTATAGTCTCTTGTTCAGATGTCCTTACCATACTCTAAATGAAAGATTTAATGACAGTAGTGAAGGAATTCTGAAGTGAGATGCAGTCAAGCTTATAGTTGACATGTTGTGAGTCTAATCCTCTGACTATTGATTGGACACAGGTCAATTTAGGAGTGCAGCCCCAGGGGCTATTATTAAGGGAAATTTTGAAGAATCTGCAATATTCCTGTACCCTTTTCCTGTACAATATTCCTGTACAGGTGTGGAGTATCTCTGAAATATTTTAGCTTAGCCATTTTAAAGCCACTTATTTCACCATAGAGAATGCATTTCTGATAACTTAGCCAGTTGATTAGCCATTGCTTTAAGCAAAGAAGCTTCATTTCTAATACTTATTGTTCAGTTCTGAGAAAAATCTACTATTGATCACTAAATTGTAGCAGCTCTGGTTTTCTGGATATGTTTTCCAACAGCTAGAGCATGGATTAAAATTAAACTCATATATGGAATATGTGGGGAAGACAAGGAACTGATGAAACTAAACAAAAGCAAATTCTAGAACTGTGATTTCAGAATTGAGGCTACTGTAGGGGGCAGGGGAACAAGGAGAGAGGGTCTAGTGGTCTATAGAAAAGTGACAAGGGTGTTTTGGTGGTAGGTGGGGTGTGATGATACACTTCTGAGGAGGTGTGAAAATATTCCCCTAAATCATATATAGTTTTGTAAATCAATGTTACCTCAATAAAAAAAGACGGTAACACAATGCATTTATATGCCACTATATATGATAAAATATTTCAGTGAAGAACAGTCATCCAAATAGCACATGCCTTAGCAAAAGCTAAATAAATTCTGTAGATTGAAAAACTGGAAGAGATTGCTTTCTAAGGACATGAAATCTGAAGTTATTTTGTTAATGACTTTTTCAGAATATCAAGGTTGTCTCTGTAATATCAAACTTCAGCAGAAAGGAAGTGAAGACCCTTCCCTTGGAAATTATAAGATTAATGTAAATCTCACTTCTAGCAAAAAGTCAGCCTACCAGAGAAATAATTTGGGGGAATATGGTTTGGATTCTAATGCTTTTCATATCTTTTGGCAAACTCTGTAACTTGAACAGATCACCTCACTTTTTAAAAAAAATTTTCTTCTACTGTTATAAAGTGTACTTGATCTTTAAATTTGCTCTAGCTCTTAAAAGTGCCTAAAGTCTAGATCATAACTTTAAGTATTTAAATTGTTCACTTCAAGTTTGAAGGCGATCATTAGCTTTTCTTGTGTTTTGCCAGCAATAAGTAGAAATTTGGCCGACATCCACACTGCTAGTTCTTCAACCACCATCTTTGACTCTTTTGGAAATGGTAGGTTATTTCTCTGAGCAGAGAATATGCCTCTGAATATGCTATGGTCAGCATATTCAAGATCTGAGTCTTTTTGACTCCTAGGAATAGTGAGCATGTCTTGGCCATTGAAAGTTTCATGCAAACACTCTGAGTGTGTGTTTACTTCATATTCAAAGACAATGCTCTAGTCATTCTCTAGGAATGCAGAGCTTACAGCTTTGGCATTAAATTTCTCTAAATGGAATTTGCTGTACAGATAAAGTACAAAACACAGCAAGTTTTGACTCTGAGGACATTTCCTTTGATAAAACACACTCAAAAAAGTCTATGGGAATATTATTTATCTCCTAGTTTATGTGAGAACAATGATTTTTACAATGCAAGGTGAAGATATCCAGACCAATCTTTAGAATGTTTCAGTTTTATTTTTCAAACTGAAGTGCTGCCTTTTTCTGACATCTAAATCAAGTGAGGCCATACAGTTCAGGGCACAAATTAGAGGACTGGCACCAGACTCCAGCAGTTAGATTGCCACAGAATCAATACAAGCCATTTTAGCAGCAGGACTGAGTATTTCATTTTTGACACTCCAGTTTATGCTTACTGAGTGTGGGAGCTTTAACTCCACAACAGCAATAAACTCATTAGGAAGTGTCAGCTGAGATTATAGCACATGTTAAATAAATATCACCAGATCTGAGACATAGTCTTCATGCACTCTTTAGTAAAATATCTGGATGAGAAAGCAGTCTAAGGAGTTTTGGATATGGCAGAGTTTGAGAACAATTTCTCTTTCCCGTAGTCATGTTATAGGGTTTGGATTCCAAAAGTAAGGAAGTATTTTTGTGAGTCAAGAAGGCTTTTCTTTTCTCTAGAACCTCCAACAAAGTGATATGCCAACACTTTTAAGATGATTTGCTCAATAAGGTCTGGAAACTAGGTCTTGGAATGAAATTTATTAGACCTCTGGGAAACCTGCATTCAACAAACAGACATATAAGGAGATTATTTTAAAGAAGTATGATCTCTCCAAAAGTGATGCACATTCTCCAAAATTGATGATTTACAACAAATTTTAAAGGTGATAAGTTGATGTAATCCTCTGGTAAGACAATGACAAGATGAATAAATGGAGTCAGAGGAAGTAAGACGGAAGGTAGGAGCCAAGATAAAATGTTCTTGTGCTCCTTCTGATTGATAGCTTAGCTCTGCTCCCAACCCAAGTGTCCAATCCCATTCCTTACTTTCCTCAGTACATCATTTGGACTCATGAGTAGATCAGGATGACTGCAGAGGAAAGTGGTTGATGCCAGAGATGAGCCCTGCCTGACATATTATCTATTCTAATGCTGCTTATATTCCCATCTACTATGTCTTTAGAGTCAACTGGGAATCCAAATAAATTTTGATTTTAGCACCCCTCTGGGTAAAAATAAATAAATATCCATCTTTGGAATAGGAAATTCTTTTAAGTGTTATTGTCTAATTGTTAACCAATAGTTGTAAAGCACAACCCAGATTACCCTTTGTCTACCTATCTTTGCCTGATGGGACTCTTCCTATCAGTTAACCTCGCCTGCTCATTTTATTATACTGTTATCCCAGAACTTACTGTTATCAAAACTATTGTCGATTATTTAAAAAGATGTCTTACAGTAGAGAACAAAAGAACTTATGAATATAGCTGGTCTTGTAGACTTCTTCATGTAGTTCATGTGCAGTGGGTCTTTGAATTCCAGAAAGATCTGTGAATTGGGACTCAATGTGTCTTTCTGTATCATGTTTTCCTATAACAAGTTATAAAACAGGGTCATTAGGACAAGGTTAAGTTGTTTCATCAATGAGATTATAGACTATAATTATCAAAAATCTACGAGGTACACCTGGGGCCTAGAGACTATGCTGGTTCCATTTTTAAACCACATCCAACATAACATGAAATCCTATTGACTCCTCAAAATATATTCAGAGTCCCAGACTTCTCACCACTTCTACTTCTACCACCCTTCACTGAGCTTCTTGTTTGGTGCTCTCCAATGGTCCTCTGAAACAACTCCTTCATTGTTACCCTTCTTGTTACCCTACATCCACAGTATCCTTCAACAAAGCAAGTAGAGTGATCCTTATAGGATGCAAGTCAGATTATGACTTCATTGCTTAATAGCCTGTAGAATACTTCATTTAACTTGAGTGCGAGCCAAAACCCTTACCTACACTCAAAAGGGTCTGTATAATCCATCCTCCTTCTTGCTCTCTAATATTATTTCTCCAAAATTATATTCATCTTCCTTCCTGTTCCATCATTCCTCTCCAGGCATTTTGGATTTCTTGATGTTCTCTAAACTTCCTAGGCATTATCTTGCCTTCTAATCCTTCTACTGGCTTTCCTTCACCATAGAATGTTCTTCATTGAGCATATGTATGGATAGCTTTCTCATCTCTGTCAAGCTTTCACTCAGATGTCACCTTTTCAGTAAGTCTTACCCTGATCATGCTTTTAAGAATTGCAATGGGCTTTTACATATTACCTTATTCTGACTTTTCTAATTTTCATTACACTGTTCATGCCCCCTCTTGTTGCCTGAAATATAATTTTCTAGGAAGACAGAAATTATTGTCTTTTGTTTCCTCATGTTTTAAGTACCTAAAAGAATGTGTGACACATAAATATACCCAAAAGTTTTGCTGAATACGTGAATGAATAAGAGGATAGTTTTTTGGTTATAGTTTTCATATGCTAGGTTACAGAATAAACTTTTGTTAGTCCAGACCAAGAAGCTAAGTATTGTAAGCTTGGTAATAAGACTCAGATATCTCTGTCTCTCTGTCTCTCTCTCTGTCTCTTTCTCTCTCTGTATCTCTGACTCTCTGTCTCTCTGTCTCTCTCTCTCTCTCTCTCTCTCTCTCACACACACACACACACACACACACAACACACACACACAGAGTGTGTGTCGGGGTGGGGGTGAGATAAAGGAATTCCATCTCTAGATCTATTTGATTATTTAAGTCCAAAGTAATGACTGGCTATTCAAGAGTGGAACTTTTTCCTATGTGAGAAAGATTATATTTCTTCAACTTTGATCTATTTCAATATCTTAATCAAAGTGAATGGCTATTACCCACTTTCTCTGCTCACCAAAGTTGCCAACCTTTTATAGCATGAAAAAAAAATATCTCATAGCATGGAGTTTGGACTATATAAGGAAATCAAGAGGACTTGGGGTAATGTTCACTGTTTCACTGCATAGAGCCCTCAGGGTAATGTTCTTAAGAAGAATCAATAATTGGAGGTCAACTAAATAGCCTTGTTCCCCTCAAATATGAACCTGGTTACTTTATCAAGAAAACAGATGTTTATTGCTCTCAGGCAGAAAATAATAAGTCAGGCAGGTTTACAAGCTCCCTTTCCATCTTGAAAGCATTTCTGTCAGCTTCTTCATCCTTGGAGAAAATTACCCAATCAAGCTCTGAAAGGCAGATGATTAGTGGGCGTCATACTTGGCATCTCATTTCTTTTTCCCGGCCGGGGATGTGGAGATGGCGTTGACCTCCCACTTAGGGAAAAACATATTTTTTTGACAGTAGAGTTATCTCAGGACTTTTTCTTGGAGAAAAGAAACCATGTAACTCTATGCTAATGTAGAAAACCAAAAGAACCTGGCATGAGGCTCTTGGGACAGCTCTAATCATGGTTTAGAAACAATGATTCAATAGCTGGCATTTATTACAAGGAAAAGAAGAATTATGTCTTCCCCTAAAAAATAATTTGGAATGGGCTGAAGGAGTCACCTAGAAAACCTCTTCATTCTTTTGGTTGAGTGTTTGAGGACCAATTTGTACACCTTTTAGAAAAATGCATGAAAGAACAATGATACTCCTGGAAACTGTCTCCGAAAGTCTAAATTCCAAGTTCAGAGAACACTCAGCAAAGTTTCCAAACATGGGCAGGAGGGGGATTCTTTTGAATACTCTATTTTAAGCATTTTAATAAATAAAAAATACAAGAGGTGGCTGCATGAGAAAGGGAGAGTTACAAGGTTTCTGTACACTTTGAAGTGAACAGCCGGTACCAAAGGAGTCTAAAGAATCTTTATCCACACTGGGGTGCATATGTCAGCAACAAGTGACATGGGAATTGAAGCATTCTTTCAGATGAAATCAATACATTTTTTACAGATATATGTAACAGCATTTTTCATGTTGGTATATCACTATATAAAGCCTGTAAGAATGCTTCAAGCTAGTTTCGGGGTTGCTTCAAAACAGGCTACTGATAGTCAAATATGTCGTCAGAGTGAGGAACTCACAGTCTTTTCTCTTTGTGTTCCTTTCTGTGGCTTGATATGAGTGGGTCATACCCCTCCACAACATAGGTATTGCTGAAGGCAGGGAAAGCATGGGTTTGGGAACTAACCTACCTGGGTTTGGGACCCAGCTCTGTGCTGAATGGTGAGAAAGGAAAGTCATTTTATATCTCTGAGTCTTAGTGTATTCCAGCTGAAATGCAGAAAAAAGTAATCAAAATATTCCCTGCAGCAGTGAAAGAATGTAAAACTCCAATGTTCAGGGTGATTGGTGAAAAAATTAATATATGTTACTCTCCTGAGTGAGTTGTAACTCTGTATGGCTACTTGGGTAAGTCATTATTTAGTTTTTTGCCTGATTTTCTTGGTTTTTACCCAGACTTGTGGGTCATTTTATCTTAAAAAATGAGGTTGGGCAATGAGAAAAAGGAATATATGAGAAAATTATATCTGCACCTCTAAGCACAGTCATTATTGTTTCTGTTGCCTCTGCCTATCTAAATACTTTACATTCATGAGATGGTGCTTCCTGTCATAAACACTCTCTAAAATGAATTTATAAAATTCATGAAGTTGATTTTTAATGTAACATTCCTAGTTTTTGGCATCTGATATGCAGATTAACCAACAAAGTTCTACAGGACTGTTAGCACTTCCCCTTCTTGTGCAATCAATCTGTGGTTACCCGAATAGATGCCCAGGATAGTGTGGAGAATGGGCATTTCATTTGGTTATTTTCCTCTGGAGAAATAAATTTTTCTAGATATTTTAATGAGCTTCAGAATGATATTTTGATGGGCTTAACACCTTGGGCTTCAATTAAGCACGCTTTTTTTTCTTTTGGTTCTCATACTCTTAATGACCAAAACACTATTTGCTACCCACAGAACTGATTGTATCTGCAGAAAGGAAGTTACAGACATTGTGGAATGTCTAAAATTATGGTTTTCAGAATGTATTAATTATCTTTACTGTAAGATGTGGCCACTGATACAGTGTACACTCATAAAATATTAGGAAAATAACATTTAAAATACTTGGGAAACAAAGCTTTCCATTAACCATTACCATAGAACAAACACACATTGCTTAGGTGATGGGGGAGGGCTATAGCAAAGGGTCCTTAGAGAGGTTAGTAGACAGAAGATAGGTCAGTGACTGAAGGCCATGTCTTCCTTTTGAACAAGTTTCCTATCCAGATATCATATCTTTTAAATATCTCTTTCTCTTGTCATATTTAATATTGATTCTTTGAAGAATGGCAGTAATAATTCCAAACTTAAATTTTTCTGAAGTTTTCTTTAAAAATTAGCCCAGAAGACCAAATATTCATTACAGCTCCTTATCAGCAATAATATTGGGTATATTAACTGACCTTACAAGCTCATGTTTTCATGGATGCTCATGACCAGTGACAACCTGTCATAAGTAACTTGTATAGTTTTTAGTTACATTCCTCAACATAAAATAAAGGATATTTTTTTAATTTATTTATTTACAATAATAGTGGTTTATCATACTGTATATGTTGAGAGCCATAGGTCATACCTCTTCAGACCAAACTGCACCCACAGCAAGGTTCTCATGGTTTTCCACTAGTGTGCATTAGCCCCTTCCACACATTGTTCTCCACTCTTTACCTCTTGCTCTGGTAGCATGAATTTTAGAGTCATATTTCTAGGGTTTGGTTTTGGTTTTGTTGTGTGTGACTCCTTAGCCCACATGTTTTGTTCCTCTATAATATCCCACATGTGAGTGACACCATCCATTATTTGTCTTTCTCCTCAGTCATTGCTTAGCACAGTCCCTTTGAGTTCCATCCATGATATTCCAAAATAGCAAGAGTTCATCTTTTCTTTTAAGTGTGTGGTATTTTCTTATGACATTTTGTGTATTTACCATGGCTTCTTAATCCACTCATTGGTCCTTGCATACTTAGATTGGTTCTTTTTTTAAAGATGTATTTATTTATACATGCACTGGGTACAGTCAGAAGCGCGGGAGGGTGAGAGAATTCACCAGAGCCAGGGCGGGGAGCAGAGCAGGCAGAAGGACCGAAGTACACTGCTGAGGGGAGCAGCGGGCGGCAGGAGAGTTCTGCGCGCCATGTGAGACCCTCCTCTGGTGGCCGGGGAACAGCCGGGCATCAAACCGGCGCTGCAGAGGCTGCGGGCAGCTTCGCAACCCAGCGCTCAACCGCTGCGCCACTGGGGAGGCCCACTTAGATTGTTTTTTTAAGTTGGCAAGTATAAATATTGCTGCAGTGAACATAGAAGTGCATATATCCCTTTGAGTTAGTGTTTTACGTTCTTTGAGTAGATACCTAAGAGTAGAATTGCTAAAGTGTACAGTAGATCTATTTTTACTGTTTTGAGAAACATAAATACTGTTTTCCATAGGGGCTGAACCAGTCCACATTCTAACCAAGAGTATAAAGTTTTCCTTTTTCTCTATACCCTTGCCAACACTTGTTTCTTGTGACATTTTTGATATGGGCCCTACTCAGATGTATGCAGTAGTATCTCCTGATAGTTTTGATTTTCATTTCCTTGATGATAAGTGATGATGAGCATTTTTTTTCATGTGCCTGTTGGCCATCTAAATGTCTTCTTTGGAGAATTATCTATTTAGCTCTTCTGCTCAGTATATGATTATGGTTTTTGGGTTATTGAGTTGTATAGATTTTTGTAGATATTGTGTATTAGCCCCTTCTTAGATGTATAATGTGAAATATTTTCTCCCATTCAATAAAGTATCTTTTCATTTCAGTGATAGTTTCTTCTGCTGTGCAGCAGCTTTTAAGTTTGAAATAGTCCCATTCATTTATTTTTGCTTTTGTTTCCATTGCTGTTGGGTGACGTCAACAAAGACATGCATGAAGTCAATGTTTTGAGGTGTTTTGCCATTGTTTTCTTCTATTTATTTTAGGGTTTCAGGTCCTAATTCCATGTTTTTTAACCATTTTAAGTCATTTTATGTATATGGTGTGAGATAGTGGTCTAGTTTCATTCTTTGGCATATAACTGTCCAGGTTGCCCAACACTGTTTTGTTGAAGACACTTCCCTTTCTCCAATAAATATTACTGGCTTCTTTGTCTTAGATTACCTGATCGTATAAGTATGGGTTTATTTCTGGGCTCTCAATTCTATTCCAATGGTCTGTGTGTCTAGTTTTAGTCAAATACCATACTGTTTTTGATTTCAATAGTTTTGCTATATAGTTTGAAGTCTGGGAGTATACCATTATTCATCTTTTTTGTCAGGATTGCTTTAGCTAATTAATTTCAGTAATGTTTGTTCTATTTGTTTAAATAATCCCATTAAAATTTTGACAGGGATTGTATTGAATCTGTATATTGCTTCAGGTAATATAACTGTTTTAACAATGTTAATTTTTCCTCTTCTAGTGATAGTTTTGCTTCTTTCCCAGTTTGAATTCATTTTATATCTTTCTGATGGCTAATTGCTCTGCGCAGGACTTCCAATACTATACTCAACAATAGTGTTGAAAGTGAATATCTTTGTATTGAACCTAATCTTCGAGGAAAAACTTTCAGTTTTTCACCATTGAATATCATGTTAGCAGTGAGCTTGCCTTAATTATGTTGAGGTATTCCTTCTATCCCCATTTTTTGAAGGTTCTTGAAATCACAAACAGATGTTGAATCTTACAAAATACTTACTCTGCATCTCTTAATGTGATCATATGATGTTTATCTTTTCTTACACTGATGTAGTGATTTACATTGATTGATTTTCACAATTTGAACCATTCTTGTGATTCCAGAATAAATTCCATATGATCAAGATGTGTGATCTTTTTAATGCATTGTTGAATTCAGTTTGCTAAGATTTCATTGAGAATTTTTGCATTTATGTTCGTCAGGGGTATTGGCCTGTAGTTTTCTTTTATATATGATGTCCTTGTCTGCATTAAATATCAAAGTAATGTTGGCCTCCTAAAATGTGTTTGGAAGCATCCCCTCTTCCTCAGTATTTTGGAAGTATGAGAAGGAGAGGCATTAATTTGTCTTTGAAGGTTTAATAGAACTCACTAGTGAAACTATCTGGTTCTGGCTTTTGTTTCTTGGAGGATTTTATTACTTGTCTAATATCCATGCTGGTAATTGTAAATAATCTGTTTAAGTTTTATACTTCATCCTTATTTTAGTCTTAGAAGTTTGTATATTTTAGAAACTTTATCCATTTAATAAATAAGTAAATAAATCTTCAAAAAAAATAGAGAAGTTTGTATATTTTAGAAACTTTATCCATTTAATAAATAAGTAAATAAATCTTCAAAAAAAATAAAATAGGGCCTCCCCGGTGGCGCAGCGGTTGAACGCTGGTTTGCAAAGCTGCTGGCAGTCTCTGCAGCACCAGTTCGATCCCCGGCCACCAGGCGAGAGTCCCACATGGCACGCAGACCTCTCCTACGGCCCGCTGCTCCCCTCAGCAGTGTACTTCATCAGTCTACCTGTTCTGCTCCCCGCTCTGGCTCTGGTGAATTTTCTCACCCTCTCGCGATTCTGACTGTACCCAGTGCTTGTATAAATAAATAAATAAATCTTTTTAAAAAATTATCCATTTCTTCTAGGTTATTCAATTCAGTGTATTGGCACTTCGATTTTCGTAGTAATCTCTTATAATCACTGTACTTCTGAAATGTCTGTTGTAGTATTTCCTCTTTCACGTCTCATTCAATTTGTTAGTTTTCTCCATTTTTTGGTTTTGTTATTTTGTCTATTTTTTTTATTTTTTCAAATGAAATGGGTAGTAATTTTTTATTTCTGTTTTATTTATTTTTGCTCCAAGTTTTATTATATATTTCCTTCTTTCTACTGACTTTTGTTTTTCTTTGTTCTTCTTTTCCAGTTCCTTAAAGCATATTATTAGATTATTTATTTGAGCCCTTTTGTGTTTCTCAATGTGAATCTATTGCTATATACTTCCCATAAGTACTATTTTTGCTGTTTCTTCAAGATTCTGGTAGGTCATGTCTTCATTCTCCAGGGTTCTTGATCTCATTTCTTGTGTTCTTTACCTACTGGATTTCTATTACATTCTTATTTAACACTTAAATTTCTGTCTTCTGCTCATTGATTTTATTTCTGAGCTCATTAATTTGTTTTTCTGAAATTTGCTGTATTTCTTTGATTAGCTTTTTTGAATTCTCTTATATTTCTTTGGCTAACCTTCTGAGTTTTCCTCTATCTCCTGAATTTCTTTATTATAGTAGTTCTGGACTCTATGTGATAGAGTGTTACAGTCTTAGATCTTTATCTGTTTTGATTCTGTAAAATTATTGTTACCTTGTGATGTTACATTCTCTTGAGGTCCTTTATTTCCATGTGCTATAGTCTCTATATCTGTTTTGCTATTTGAGGTTTCCTAATTTTTAAAATTATTTTTAATATTTTCAGCACTATCTTAAGGGGTTAAACTATTTTCCTTTTCCTTTAGGTGGTACTGTGGATTTGTTTAATTTTATTTTGGCCTTTGCTGGTTTTTGTATGAACTGGATCCATTTTGTAGTTACTGAGTCGGCAGGGTGGGGGAGGGGCTAGGAAAGGTCTGTATATTAATATGGATGAGTTAGGAGGGTGGTGGCTCCTATTTGAGGCATCCCCAATATCTGTCTTGCCTCTCTCTTGGAGTATCTGTTGTCTTTTTGCTTCCTTTCCTAGTGGAGTTGGATAATTCTTGAAGTGTTTCTTCATTTTTGTTCCCAAATTTCCCTTTCTTTTCTATTTGCATCCTTTTTGCATTATTATCTTCAAAAATCACTAATGCAATACTCCATTTGGTCTATTCTGCTTTCATAGCTTTCTTCAGACTTTAAAAAAGATCCTAAAAGATCCTCTGTTAATCTTTGCACATACTGCAAATCCATTATTGTCTTATTTGAAACTTCAATTTCTATTTTATTTCATTAATTTTATTTCTCATTATATTCATTTGTTTTTATGATTTTGTTATCTCTAACTTTTCAGAGTTCTTTCATATCACTTTAACTTGCTTTTCTTTTTCTTCCATTTCTTTGAATTTCCTCATCATGGCAATTTTGAACTCTTATAGATAAAATCTATGCCTTTGTGTTTTGATTCTGGAGAGTTGTTTGCTCCTTGTGGTGACATATTACCTTGAGGTCTCAAAGTGCCACCTATTATATTTTTTTGTTTGGCCATTTTGCTGCTTTGGATTTCTTGAACTTTTTAAATCTGTTGCAGTGACTTGCACTGTAGAGCTATGCATAAGTTCTACTTTTCCAGTAGGTGGCACTGTAGTTTTTTCTACTTCAATTATTTTGAACTTTCCCAGCTTCTGTAGATTAGGAGAACTGTTCTAACAGGTCCTGTTCTAACTGTTCTGACAGGTCCTCCATTAGGGGGTGGAGGAAGGGCTTGGAGACCTCCAGTGACAGTGGGAATGTGTTGAAGGGATGGCTGGCTCATGTTTGTGACTGGTATTTCTCCCTCTAGGTTTCAGGTCTGAGTCTGCAGTCTGCGTACTATGAGTAAGCTCCATGAGGTCAGTACCAATTCCAAGGTGTATGAGAGAGGGAATGCAGCCCAAGGCACTTTACTTGTTCCTTTTCATTGTGTACTTGGCCAGCTGAAAGTACCCCAGCACCTCTACATTTGTTTTTACTCGTTCAATGGTCTCTGCCTCCACATTGCTTAGCTCTCCCCTACTTAGCACCTTTAGAAGAACAGTAGCACTGCAATTTTTCTGGCAGCCTCACTGCCCCAGGCCATAGTGTTTATGCAGTTCTGTCTTGTAATGAAACATGAATCTCCTCAGTGTCCCTTCTGGTGTGTTCTGAACTGCTCTCTGATATAGAAAAGGTGTTTCAGTTTTATACCATATCATGGAACTCGCTGAATTTAGTGTCCTTCTGGACAACTTTCAGATTACCCTCCCAGAAGCAAAGAAAGGACTCTCTTCTGACTATTTTGATCCAATAGGACATAATTTAAAAATGGAAATTTGCTCGAAGTGTTTGATTCAGGGTGGGAACATATGCAAGATATAAAGTAATAATAATAGTTTATATTTATGTAAGATTACATTTCAGAGAACTGTAGAGTATTACTTAATTGCCATACCAAAACTTATGTAAAGTTGATATTAATAATTTTTATAGCTCAAAAAACTTGATTGACAAAGACCTACCGAACCCTTCAAAAGCCCATCCTTTAACTTGCTTATTTACATTCATTTCTTAAGTAGTAACTTAAGAAATTTCTTAAGTAGTAACTTAAGTAGTAACTTAAGTAGTAACTCCTTTTAAGAAAAGAAGTCTCTAGGAAGCAGTAGTAAAGCAGCATTTTATATTACTTTCTCCCACAGTGGGTCTCTTTTATTACACCATTGCTTTTTGCTACTAATACTGTTTTTTCCTTTCTTTTTCCTTCCTAACATGAGGAAAAGTTTAACAAGGAAATGGTATATGGTATATTTTATTATAGCCAAATAAAATTTCTTATATTTTTTAAATCTGGAAAGGATACTTTTTAGTAAAATTAACATTACAAAAATGGAGTAAAGAAAATATAGAAAACAAATATACCAATTGATATGATTAAAATAGAAAAAACAATTTAAAAGTTTGTCAAAAATTGCTGCTGTGTAGACTTACAGATGAGGTCTTTGGAGTGCAGATTATTCACAAAATATATAGACTGTCTCAAAATGTAAGGGAAAAATAGATGTATGGTGTTAAAAATTGATGAAGTAACCACAAAGATATTTAAATAGATATCAGTATGTTAGTTGTCATTAATCAAAGCAACTAACTTTATATGGGCTAACTTTTATAAGACACCCAAGTTATGATGATGGAGAAAAGTGATTTTATGTGTTCAAATGCATTTTGTAAATTTAACTTTATAGAGTTTATGTAGTCAGTTCTTTATATCCAATGAAGTTGAGGATTAGCAGTCATTATTGCAGCCACAATTATGAGAATTGAAAACATCAAGTTTCAAACAGGAAAACTACTTGCAAATGGATCAATTTTATACATTTTGCCTTATAATTCTTAGCTTAAACTAATCCAGACATCTGCAAAAGGAAATGTAAGAATCTTTTATATTGATCATCAATGAAACCTAAAATCAACACTCTCTAGCTCAATAATTATTCATATATTTTATTGGGAATTGTTCACTTTGGGAAGTTTTTCATTTGTGACTAGTTTCAGTAGTTGAGGTTTTGGTATATTCTACAGTAATCATTGGAGGTATGTGGTGGGAGCAGTTTTCCTTCACTCCTGTGCTCACAGTGACTAGTGATTGATCTGCTAACTGGCTTGAGGATAAAATTAAAAACTTATACAAAACCATATTTTTTACCTTTTAAATTGATATCAAGTTTATGTTAGCTTCATACAATATTAGGAATTGTTATTTTAAAAATTTCTGAAATTGTTTAGACCCAGATTTTAAAAAATTAAATTTCACTCCTTTCCTGACCCTGTAAAGCAACTTCTGATAAAAAGAATAAAGCTGGGAAAAAATGAAAGCAAATTTTTATTTTCTGAGGGACTCTTGCTAACATCATATAAGTAAATGATTTTTTGATTTCCATGTACCCATTTGGTAGACACCTTGTATCATGGATTTACTTATTTGTTAATGGATTTGGTGTCATGGATTTAAATCTACCAAATTTGACTTTCTACTCTTTAATTTAGTGAAAATGTCTTTTCTGACTAAGAATAAGCACTTCTTAGGCTTCTTCTGTTTCAGCACTAGCAATAGTTTATTTCCCCCAGAAGAATCATTTTTTCACAACTATACTAAAGTTTTATCACTTAAGAACAGCTACTATATCTAAGAAAAGATAGGCATACATGAGCCATATGAGAAGTCAGACCACTCCACTGAGTGTTCCTTTGATCGGTTCCCATACATCAGCCTTTTATTGTGTACAATTCAAATTCATGGCACCACAGAATTGCAGTCTACTTTCTAATATGAACCTCTGAAGTTGTGTATAAAGAATACAAATTGTGATATGAAATTCCTGAATGCCAAGTGTCTAATGGTCTGCAAGTAAACATAATAATATTATCATTCTCCATGAAGGTTAGGTTTATTGTTTTGTAAAGCCCTGAAACATTTCACTCTGGGTCACCTAGAATTAACTCACTTTAGCTAAAAATATCCTGCAGCATGGACCTTATTGTGTATAATATCAAAAAATTGTGAGAGTCTGCATGCTCTAATAATGTAAGATAAGTGCATTCAGCAATGAATAATGTATGGCATCTTCAAAATAATATTGTGTGGCAGATTATAGATCAGCTAATATTAAATAATTCATCTGCTTAGTGCCCTTACATTACAAGCATTATGTGTCCCATTTAACACACAAGGAAGTACAGACGCTAAGAGGTTAACTGGCCTTTCAGGGACTCATGGGAAATTACTGGTAGATAGAGAATGAAGGATTTAAATGCTTAGTTTCAAGCCATTTTCTCTGCTCCATGGATTTTATTTTTCTATGATGAGAAAGTTTTCAGCTGGTTGAATACTTGACTTACTATGAAATACTGAAATGTACACGTAAACATAAACATGTAGCATAAGCAACACACAGATATACATAGATAAAATAAGAATGTAGGAAATCATTCCGTGCTAAATCTCACTCAGCAACTTAATGTTGTATGTAATTATTACATGTATAAAGAGAATCCTCCTTAGCCTTGTAAATATTAAGTGAGACCCAAATACTAAAGTGATTGTCAAACTCTGGTGTGCTTAAGTCCCATTTACCTATATTTTTTAGAGTTATAACCAGGTAGTCCTAAGGTACTTCTGTATAGTTATAACCAGGTATTCCTAAAGATAATTATTCCACCTGAGACACTGGGTAATAGCAGAGTGCCAAGAGTACATGATTTGGTTTCTGGGCTAAAAATATGTCTAACTTCATAAGACCTGAAACCATAAAATACATAGAAGGAAATATAGGCGAAACACTACGTGATATTCACATCAAAGACATCTTTACAGACACATCACCCAAAGCAGTGATAGTGAAGGCAAAGATAAACAGCTGGGACTACATCAAATTAAAGAGCTTCTGCACAGCAAAAGAGACAATAACAAAAACAAAGAGAAACCCCACCAACTGGGAGAACATTTTTGCACACAACACTAATGATAAAGGACTGATCACAAAAATCTACAAAGAGCTGATGAGACTCAACAACAACAAAGAAAATAATCCAGTCAAAAAATGGGCAGAAGAGCTAAAAAGAAACTTCTCTGAAGAAGAAATGCAAATGGCCAACAGGCATATGAAAAAATGTTCAACATCACTGGTAATCAGGGAAATGCAAATCAAAACTACCATGAGATACCATCTTACACCAGTGAGAATGGCACATATTAAAAAAACTAGCAACAACAAATGTTGGCGAGGGTGTGGAGAAAAAGGAACTCTTCTGCACTGTTGGTGGGAGTGCAAACTGGTCCAACCACTATGGAGAGCTGTGTGGAGATTTCTGGACCTATTAAACATAGAGCTTCCATATGATCCAGCAATTCCACTCCTAGGTATTTACCCAAAGGACACAGAAACATCAATTCCAAAGAGCACCTGCACCCCTATGTTTATAGCAGCGCTATTTACAATAGCTAAGCTTTGGAAACAACCCAAATGCCCAAAAATAGATGACTGGATCAAGAAGATGTGGTACATATATACCATGGAATATTACTCAGCATTCAAAAAAGATAAACACATGCAATTTGCAGCAACATGGATGGCGCTGGAAGGGATCATGCTCAGCGAAATAAGCCAGAAAGAAAAAGAAAAATACCGGATGGTCTCACTCATAGCAGGAATATAGAAAACTTAAATAAGGGACCAGGAAAATGAATAACTATAAGAAAGTGAAAATCAAAATCAACAAACAACTATGAACCAGAGACACTCTATGGGGGTTAGGGGGCGGGAGGGGAGGTATTGGGGTCAAAATAAGGGGGTTGCAATTGTATGGGGAATATAAAAATAAAATTTATTATTAAAAAAAATATGTCTAACTTATGTTCCTCCAAAAGCCAACTATGAACCAGAATTGAGTTCTAGTTTATTTGGGAAGAAGCAATTCCAAGAGAAGTAATGAAGACAATAGATGGTGTTAGTAATCTGTCACTATGAGCAGTTAATTCTCAGGTCCAGTGATGACCTCTGGATGAAAATAATGTTTCCAGGCTTCTCCACCCCAAAATAAGAAAGCTGAGGTATGTATTTACAAATTCCTATTTGTGTGAGTTGGGGAGCAAAGACATCAGCTACAATTCATCCTTTGTACATCTCAGATGCACTCATATCCCATGTTGAGTTCACTTTCTCCTGTTAGGAATTTTTCAAAGTTGTGGGCAAAGGAGAAAATATACACAACAAATGATCAGTGGGACCATCTATAGTCCCTACAGATACAGCTAATCTCCAGATCGGTAGTATTCATCAGTTTCCTATACCTGGCCTTCTACATTCCTCTCAGCTGCTATAGGTTGCCAATGAGACAACCCAGACTCTCATTTAGTCCTTTGTCAGGATTGGTTAGTGCAGCTATTCATGCATGATTATAACTGGCATTGAGAACCAACAGGCATCTCCAGTGAATCCCTTGAGTTCCAGACATACTTTTTCTTGCCCTCATTATATAGAAGCAACAATATCTTCCTATGACTGTCAAATACTCAGTCAGTATAGTAATTCCTTCCACTGCCCCCATGAACTACTGCGTGATAAGCCTCAAACAACTACGTGGTAGCAGTTGAGTTTAGTGAAATCTGTACTCTGTCACATGATATATGCTTTCCATTCCAGAAATAATACATATAATCCAACACAGCCTGATGGAGAGACAGAAAACATACATTTTCCAACTGGGTCACTGAAAGTGATTATAAGAATAACCACTTCTACCTCAGTCCTTTTATTCCTGATCCCATGAAATGAACCTATAACAAACAGATCATATAATGAATTTTTGTAAGTGGATTTTTTGTATGTGGCTTTCATTAAGTGGATTTCCTCCCACCTAGTTTGTTGATTATTTCTATCTCAAAAGAGTATTGAATTTTGTTAAATAATTTTTGTGTAACAATTGAAAATATAATGTGATTTTTATCCTTAATTCTGTTAATGTGTTATATTGCATTGATTGAATTTCCTATATTAAACTTTGCTTTCATTCCAGGAATAAATTCCACTTTTAGCATGTTGAATTTTTTGCTAATATTTTGTTTATTTTTGCAAAAATACTCATCAAAGGTATTGGTCTGTAGTTTTTTTTTTTTTTTATTCATGTAGTCTTATTGTCTGATTTTAGTAAATAAAATGCTAGCTTCATAAAATGAATTTGGAAATAGTTTCTTCTCTTCAAGTTTCTGGAAGAGTTTGAGGGCTGGTGTCAATTCTTTAACTGTTTGATAGAATACCCACTAAAGCTAAATGGTTGTCATTTTTTCTTTGTTTGGAAGTTTTTGATTACTGATTCAAACTTTCTCCTAGTTATATTCCTGTTTTTATATTTTATTTTTCATGAAGTAGTCTTTTTCAAGAGCATGTTGTTCAATTTCCATATATATGTACATTTCCCAATTTTCCTTTTGCTACTGATTTATACTTACATTCCATTGAGGTCAGAAAGGTTGCTTTCAAGATTGAAATCAATTTTCTTGAAATCTTTTTCAATTTTCTTAAATTTGTTAAGACATTTTTTTGTAGCCTAATATATGATCTGTGTTAGAGAATATTCCAAGTATACTTGAGAAAAATATGTGCTCTTCTGGATTTTGAGTGCAGTGTTCTATTTATATTACTTATTTTTGATTGCTTGATAGTGTTATTAAAGTCCTTATTTCCTTATGATCTGTATGGTAATTCTGCCCATTACTGACAATGAGTTATTTCCAATTATTGTGTTACTGTCTGTTTTTCTCTTCAGTTCTGTCAGTGTTTATTTCATATATTGGGGTACTCTACTGTTAGGTGCACATATATTTATAATTGTTATATATTCTTGGTGCATTGACCTTTTTATCATTATCATTTTATAATGTCCTTCTATGGGTCTTATAACACCTTTTTATTTAAACTATATTTTCAGATCAAAATATGGCCTCCTTTGTTCTCTTTTGGTTACCATTTGCAATGAATATCTTTTTCCATTCTCTCACTTTCAATCTATGTGTGTCCTTAAATCAAAAGTGAGTCTCTTATACATCATAAATGATTCTTCATGATTCAGTCTTGGTTGCTCAAAAGCTAGTTGTTCAATTTCCACATATATGTACATTAAAAAAATCTATTTAATAGCACTATCCACAATTTTCAAGTCAGGCTGCCAATCTAAATGCCCAACATCAGTCAACTAGATAAAGAAATTATGGAATATATACTCAATGAAATGCTACCCAACTATTAAAAAAGATGAAATATTATCTTTGGGGATAAAATAGATGTATCTTGATGGGATTATGCTAAGTAAAATAAGTCAGAATGTGAAATACACATATCATGCTTTCAACTTTCTGTGGAATACAAATAACCAAGAAACATGCTGCAAAGTACAGAGAAAACAATTCTTAGATTTTTTAAAAATTACCTAAAGGAGCCAGGGGAGGAGAGAGGATGTAAGGAAAGAAAGGGGATAAGACATTGGCATGAGAGGTTTGCTGGAGGATAGGTGAAGCATGTGTACATATGACAGAGTAAAGATATAACCCAAAATTTATATGGACATATAAGTAACTGACAAATTAATAAAAAATAAAATAAAGCATGGCCTACTTATAAGAAATAAAAAATATACTATTCAGCCACCCTATAAAATTTGAAAGGGAAATTTAATTAATTTACATTTATAGTAGTTACCGGAACTGAGAAAGGGCTGACCCCACAGTAAGAGGTGAGCTGAAATCCCACACAAACCAGGCCCCACCACTGGCTGCCGGCTGGAGCAGAGGGGGATCCAGCTTCCACTGGGGTCAACCGAGAGTGCAGGGAAGTACCTCCAGATGTGCCATATCTAAGACAGGGAGCTCTGCCTCTGGACCTCACCAAAGCTGTGTGGAACTGAGAAAGGGCCGACCCCACATTCAGAGGTTAGCCGAAATCTCCCACAAGCCATGCCCTGCCACTGGCTGCCTGTTGAAGCCCAGAGGGGGATCCATCCACCACCAGGGCAGTCTGAGGGAACAGGGAAGTCCCTCCCAGAGGAGCCATCCTTAAGACTGGGAGCTTTGATTCCGTACCTCACCAAAATTGTGTGGAACTGAGAAAGGGCTACCCTCACAGTCAGAGGTGAGCTGAAAATCATGCACAAGCCAGGCCCCACAGCTGGCCTTGAGTCAGAACCCAGAAGGGGATCCAGCGATTAGGTGCCCAGGGGTGATCAAGCCATCTCCAGGGCAGTCTGAGGGACCTCAAGACCCACCTCTGGTATTAAATAACAGCGTTCACCAACATAACCTTAGTACCATGCCCTACTGGAATTCTGGCATAACAGTATTGGACTTGATTGGGCCACCAGTTTCTGGCATCCCTGAAGGAGCACACCAAAGAAATGCCAGTCAGTACCAATGACACAGTGTTCCAATGAATAGGACAAACTAGAAAACAAGCAGCAGGGAGAAGAAATCTACAAGCAACCAAACAAGTGCTCAGGTAAAAGACACACCACAAAAAGAAAATCACCCACCAGATTGCAACAACAGTGACTTGGAAGAACTTCTGAGCCTTCCAGATAGAGAATTTAAAATTGCCATGATTAAAAAAATGAAAAGTCATAAAGGAAAACAATGATAAGGGAAAAATAATCAATGATCAGAAAAATGAAATTGAGTCCCTAAAGAGGGAAGTGAAAGAAATGCAGGAGATCAAAGAATTAATGGAGACGCTAAATAACTCTGGGAAAAGCAGTGAAAGCAGAATAGATGAAATGGAAGAACGAATAAGTACTCTCGAAGACACGGAAATAAAAAGAACAAAAACAGAAAAGGAAAGAGAAATACGAAGGAAAAAGAATGAAGAGAGACTTTGGGAACTATCGGACTCCATGAGGAAAGGAAATATAAGAGTTATAGGAAACCCAGAAGGAAAGGAGAAAGACATAGGAACAGAGAAAATGTTCAAGGATATAATCGAGGAGAACTTCCCAAGCATGAAAAAGAAGCTGAAAATAGACATTCAAGAAGCAAGAAGAACACCAAACTTCCATGATGAAAGGAAAAATACAGCAAGACACATAATAGTACAGCTGCCAAGAATCCAAGACAAGGAAAAAATAATGAAGCTGACAAGAGGGAAAAACAGGTAACGTACAAAGGAAAACCAATCAGGCTGACATCAGATTTCTCTGAAGAAACACTACTGGCAAGGAGAGAGTGGAGGGATATAGTCAACAAACTCCAAGACAACAAATGCCAACCAAGAATACTTTATCCAGTAAAGCTTTCCTTCCTCTATGAAGAAAGAATAAGGACCTTCCCAGACAAACAGAAACTCCAGAATTTCATGACGATTAAACCCCCACTCCAAAAAATTTACAAGGAGTTCTAAAGCCAGAACCAAATAAGAACAAAACAAGACAAAAAATAAAACCAAAGAAAAGACAAACAAAATGGCAAATATACACATTAACATATCAATATTAACTCTAAATGTGAACAGGACTAAACTCTTCAATAAAAAGACACAGAGTTGCAGGCTGGATTAAGAAAGAAAACCCAATCTTTTGCTGCCTCTAGGAAACACATTTAACTACAAAAGATAAAAATAGACTGAAAGTAAAAGGATGGAAAACAATCCTACAAGCAAGTGGACCAAAAAAGAAGGCAGGAACAGCTATACTTATGTCAGATAAAACAGATTTCAAACTCAAAAAGATAAAAAGAGACCCAGACAGTCACTACATTATGATCAAGGGGACAATACATCAAGAAGACATAACACTCATTAACATATACTCACCAAATAAAGGAGCACCAAAATATATCAGACGACTATTATCATCTCTTAAAACAGACATCAGAGAAAATACAAATGTAGTAGGAGACTTCAAAACACAACACTATCAACAATGGATATATCAATGAGACAAAAAATAAGTAAGGACACTAAAGCTCTAAATAAGGATCTAGACCTCATGGGCTTAACAGACATCTATAGAACACTACACCCCAAAAAATCTGAGTACACATTTTTCTCAAGTGCACACAGATCATTCTCCAGGATCAATCACATACTGGGACACAAGACAAACATCAACAGATACACTAAGATTGAAATCATACCAACCATCTTCTCTGACCATGAAGGCATCAAACTAGAAATAAATCCCATAAAAAGAAGGCAAGGAACCCTCCCACTTCTTGGAGATTGAAATCCACACTACTGGAAAACTTCTGGACTAACCAGGAGATCAAAGAAGAAATTGAAAAATAATTTGGGCACTTAAGTTGTTTCCGTAACTTGCCTATTGTAAATAGTGTTGCAATGAGCATAGAAGTGCATATGTTCCTTTGAATTAGTGATGTTTCTTTCTTTTGGGTAGATACCTAGGAGTAGAATTGCTGAATCATATGATAGATCTATTTTTAATACTTCAAGAAATTGTTTTCCATAGGGACTGATAAAAATATGGCCATCTTTGCTCTTTACATTCCCACTAACAGTGTACAAGGTTTCTTCTGTTTCTCTATACCCTCACCAACTAATCAAAAAATCCAGAAACAACAAAATGTTTTTATCAGGTCATCCACAAATAGTGTTACTACTTATTTCCAAATTTGAACTCTTTTTTAAATCTTTCTCTTGCCTAATTGCTCAAGATAGGACTTCCAATACTATATTGAACAGTAATGGTGAGAGTGGACATCCCAGTCATGTTACTGATCTTCAGAGAAAAGCTTTCAGTTTCTCATCTTTGAGTATGATGCTAGCTGTGGGTCTGGTATATATGAACTTTATTATGTTGAGGTATGTTCCTTCTGTTCTCATTTTACTAAGAGTTTTTATCATAAATGAATGCCGAATTTTGTCAAATGTCTTCTCTGCATCTATTGGTAAGATAACTTGATTTTTTTCTTTTCTTTTTTGATATGGTGAGTTACATTGATTGATTTGATATTTTGAAGCATCGTTGTGTTACTAGAATAAATCCCACTTTGTCATGATGTCTGGTTCTTTGAATGTATCATTGAATTAAATCAGCTGAGATTATGCTGTTATTCTTTTAATAACTAGCTCAGATGTGGAAAATGGATAAATATTATAATTTAAAATTTTAGGGGTTGAGATCAAGCTTTTCACCTACTCTTGATATTTTTGGATTTCTAAATCAAGCAAAACTCTTCATGGTTATCCCTTTATTTCACCCCAAGGTCTTTGGTCAATGACCTAGATCTCTGTGGGTTGCCATTGCTCTCCATTGTTTAATACTGTCTGTCTCACCGAAAATATTGAAGTTCTGCCACATGGTCTGTGAAATCCCAGAATCTTATCATTCTGTTCTCATTAGATCAAGAACAATATCTTCTATTAATGACCTTGGACACAGAGGACAGCTACCTTGAACTTTCAGTTATGATAGTGCTGCTGTCACTGGCACATTCCTGATTAATTTAGTGAATGCAGTACTAGGAATATAATTAGCAGGTAGATTTTTTTTTTAATAATGGAGGGTCTGAAGTAATAAATTCATTCTGACATATCTAGTTCTCAGGACTATTTGACTCCTTCCCTAATACTCTGCCAAGACAGTTTTGAAATTTCCACCTCATTTTCTGTAGGCCTTCATTGTTTCCAGACTTCAAAGAGCCATTCTAGCACATTAGGATGGGCTCCAGGCAATCTTGTTGAAATGTTAACTTATGAATCAATGAAGAGTATATCATTGGGAACTTCTTCCCTTTCCAGCCTTATATTCCATCCTTCCTGCTTTACCACCCTCCAGCTCCAACCCCAGACATGCTCTCCTACTTCCTGCCAATACAGCATACCAGCCAAGTTCTAAATCTTCGTGAATAATACCTTTATTCTTATAAAGTGAATTAAGTTCCTACTTGGAATATATTGAAGCTTTGCAATAGATATTAATCTTTAAACACTGAAAGGAGGTCGAACATATCTTGAAGAAGATAAAATCATTTGTAAGAAACTTTTTTAGAAGGTCTTGGAACAATTGGGGTGACTGCTCTCTTCCAGTAAAAAGAGAAACTGAAAAATTCTGGGGTCAAGTTTACCAAGTTTATTTTCCTGAATATTGCCATCAAAGTTATAAGTGTTAATTTCTTCCCTATGAGTGTCCTAAATTTGCCATGAAAATTACTGAGGCTATGAATTCATCCTCTTTTGCAACTCCTTCAGTCTGTAATCAAATTTTAGGCCTAAGTTTAAGCAATTTTTTCCCTCTGACTGCAGAAGATAACAATCTCATTAAATGTTTTCTATGTGGGTCTTCATGGTTATAGATCATGCCTTAATTTTAAAGTTGGTCAGACACTTAGTTTTTTCATTCAGAACTTTTACTTATACTTAACACTTATCATTTCCATGTCTTCATTTCTTTCAAGGCTCAGAATCCATGAATTAGCTAGATATTCACCACTATGAATCTCAAACCAATTCCCTACAGGTAGGAATCTTAGTAATTACAATGCTATCACCAAGGTATATAACTGCTTATCGCCAGCGAATTAATTATGACTTGCTGTCTAACCAGCAAATAATCCAATTCCAGAATTCCTTCCTGAGAATGTTTGAAAGGTCACTTTCAGACTGAACTGCCAGTGAATGGCTTCCCTAGAAGCAAATCCAGAACTTGATTTGAAGCAAGTCAAACTTTGGATGAGAGACTGCAGTAGAACTCCATTTATCACCACAAAAAACGAAAAGATTTGACCACAGATTATTTACATTCCTCCCACATGCAAAATGCATTCATCCCTTCCTACAATCCCTAAAAGTCTCATCCTATTACAACATCAGCTTCAAGTCCAGAATCTTTTCATCTAAATAAGATCCAGGTGTGGATCAGTTTTCTCAGGTTAGTTACTGAAGTATAGATTTTTTTTTTAGGTACTTTTTCTCATTTTAAGATCTTTAATCTATCAAGGAGGGTATCTGCTTGCCACACACTCAACATATAATTGTGGAAGTTAGGATAATTGCTATAGACATCTGTTCAAAAAGGGGGAAACTTGAGGCATACGGCAGTGATTGGGCCAGAGAAATATTACACACATTAGAAGCTTCTTGATTAGAAATATGTCATTCTCCTGTCTGGGAGTGATTCTCTATAGTTCTTGGCTCCTCTAGGCAATTGCTTCAATGCTTTGAGTTATCTTTCCTTTTCCATAAGAGATAGCCAATATTTGGAACTGCATGGCCTTCTCAGGCTATTTTCTGGATGAATTTTTGAGGTCCAAAGTCCACTAATAATTTTGAACTGCCTCCCTCCCTTTCAGTTTCAACTGGCAGTGTTTCTGTCAACATAATTACTTTATTAGGGCTCACTCCATTAGATGATTCCTACATCTACAGTCTGTGTGAGCTAGGCTTCTTCTCTCGCTTGGGCTTTTTCTAAGATTCCAGAAGGATTATATTTCTTAGTGGACTATATTTCTTTAGTAGCCGTGCCCTTAGATTCATATTTAGATGTTTCTCTGACAGGGCCTGAATTTGATCTTTACTCAGAGGCCGTTTTCTTAATTTTAGCATCATTTGTCATCTGGAGAATGATAGTTTGAATCAAAAGTTCAACTATCCATTCATTAGTTTATTTCTCTCCTTTCAAACTTTAAAAAGGAAGAAAAAAAAAACAAGAATGAAGACACAGTCAACATTTTGCTTAGAAATTTCTTCAACTGGATCACAAGATCATAGGCACATATTCTACTTTTCACATAACTGCAGTGGAAATGCTAAACTTTCCATCACTATTTTGTAAGAATAAACATTCCTACATTTCCAACAAGAATAATTATTTCCTCACTACTTTTATGCCCCTCACCCGGTGTCATCTCAAGGGACATAATACACCTATAGACAATATCTTAAGGCTCTTTAAACTTTGAATAACATCTTCAGAATCCTTTTTGTTCCAATCACTACCAGGTACCAGAACTACTCCCTCATTTTTAGGTATTTGCTACAACAGCACTCTACTTTGAATTATCAAAATCTGCATTAGGTATATATTGCTATGTGATAAATTACCCCAAAGCCTAGTGTGTTAGCAACAGCATAGTATTTCACACAATTTTAAGGGTCATGAATTTGGGGGATGTGGTTTAGCTGGGTGATTCTAGCTTGGGGGTTCCTTATATTGATAGGTTTAGATTCTGGTCTGGGCTACATTATGTGAAGACTGACTTGCGACAGGAAGAGCAAATTCTAAGATGATTCAATGGCTTACTCATGTCAACACTGGTAGAAATCTCAATTTCTCACTATTAAGGTATCTCTATAAGAGGAGTTGAGGATCTTCCCATTATAACATCTATACAGTACATGCAATACAAAAGAGAAAGCAAAGAGTAACTTACAATGAGTTTTATGACCTATTCTTAGAAATCATACATTTTTCTGCCATATTCTGTTGTTCTACAAAATCCAACTTCCATTCAAGGAGCAGGTTTATAAGGTCTACATTTTTAATATGGAGTATCAAAAATTATAAATTTATTTTAAAACACAACAAAGGTTTTGATTATATAGTATACATGCTTGTATAGCTATCTTGTTAGCATTTTTCTTGCACATAAAAAAATGTTCAACAATTTTGTTGAATGAATGAAATGGGTAAGAGAAGAAATTAATAAGATAGCAGACAGGCTTAATTACAGGTAGGAAAATATCTAATAAAAGTGCTAAAACACATTTTAAAAATTCTTCCTCATAATTTTTACTAAGATATTGTTACTACACGTAGTTGAAACATGTAATACAAAATTAATTTGCATGTTAGTTACTGAATGCTAGGGTTTTTTTTTTTTTTTAGATCCATACCTTTTATTTCAAACACAGAACTCTCCTTTGCTTAATATTAAGTCTTGTAAATTATCATAGGGATTTCTACATATAACAAAAACTGCTAGGTAAGTTATAGAAACATGTAGTCCTTACCCCAGCAATTTTCCAAATTGTGTTTAATGCAAATATATTTCTAAGACCTTCCCCGGTGGTTTTTACAGCTCTGTATTGGAATATTGATGGGCAATCTGGCTTTCATTTCATGTTGAGTTTGTCTACTCTTCAGGCATCCATTGAGAACAAGCCAACAAAATAAAACCCTACTAAGTTCTTCCTAGAAGCCAAGTAAAATTTGTTTTCTAATTAGCAAATGTTTTCAAAGAAATTTAGAGATGAAAAATCTTAAGAGTTAGGCATGGTTAATATGCCAAAACACTACTTGAATAGAAGTTATCTAGGAAAGAAAGAAACTGAAAACTTGAATACATTTGAAGCATTGATCTTTTAATATGTAAGGTTGTGGAAAGACCTTATTCTTTCCAGGTCCTTGGCAATTACTGAGTTAAGCTTAAAAAAATTAGCTCACATTTTTCATGTGTTGTCAAAGTGAATTTATTTTAAAAATTTAATTTATTAAATTGTACATCTTTAAATGATGATCTTGTCTGATTTCATTTTATAGTATTTCCTTTAGATGTTTTTGGAAATGAGGAAAACAAAATCAGGCAATGTTTGAAAATTGTCTGAAATTAAGGAAAAAATCAGGGGCCGCTGTAGTGGCACAAGCGGTTAAGTAGCTGCACTATGAAGCTATAAGCAGCCACTATAGCACTGCACAGAGTTTGATCCCTGGCTGGCCAGGGAGCTGACCCATATGGTGCAGCAGACCTCTCTTGTCTTGCCTGCTGCTCCCCTCAGCCAGAGACTGTCTGTGGTGAATCCTCTCACCCCCGCACCTCTGGCCTGTACCCCTGCGCTTATATGCATAAATAAATAAATCTTTTTTAAAAAAGGAAAATTAAATATTTATTTCAGGGACAAAGACGAGAAAGAGTACTCTGTGAGAAGAGGACAGGAAAAGGAAAACTGAAATGACGCGAGTGAAGAAAACAGCTGTGTTATCTAGAGTTTCAAAAATTAATCTCTGAAGAAAAGCTCCAGGGATGAAACTGTGTTTGCTTAAGTGTAAGAATTAATAGGGAAAAACCTTCCTTGCTCATGGGCTAGAAGAATTAACATTGTTAAAGTGGTCATATTACCCAAAGCAATATACATATTCAATGGAGCCCCTATCGTAGTTTCAATGGCATTCTTCAAAGAAATAGAACAAACATTACTGAAATTCCTAAGAAACCACAGAAGGCCCCAAATAGCCACAGCAATCATGACAAATAAAGAACAGTAGTATCACATGTCCAAAGTGCAAACTATATTACAAAGCTTTAATAATCAGAACAGTATAGAACTGAAACACAAACATATATACAGACTAATGGATCAGAATTGAGAGCCCAGAACTAAACTTATATTTACATAACCAGTAATCTATGACAAAGCAACCAAGTGTATAAGTTAGAGAAAGGACAGTCTCTTCAATAAATGGTATTGGAAAAAACTGAACAATCATATGCAAAAGGAATTGGATACCTCTCCCATACCATACACAAATATTAGCTAAAAGTAAACAAAATACTTAAATATAATATCTAAACCATAAAATACATTGAATAAAATATAGGCAAAACACTCCATGACATAGGTTTCAGTGATGTCTTTGTGGATTAGATTTCAACAGCATGACAAACCAAAGCAAATATAAGCAAATGGGCCAGCTAGTGGGAGAGTTACCTGCAGCAGGATTGTGAGGCTGACAAAGGATGATGCTGTCTACTTTGGAACCAATTAAGTCAACCAAGGCCATGGAGCCCAGTAGTTTTTTGGGTGTTCATTCTCTCCACTCAAAATGGGTTTATATCTTTGCCATACCCTTTCCCTTATAGGAGAATAGAAGATACTCAGGAATGGTATTATGGCCTAAATCATTTTTGTCTACTTCTATTTCTTTTTCACTGTTTATATCACAAGAGAACTAGTTGCATAATTTTAAGTGTCTGGCACAAAATAAAAATGTGAGGTATTTTATTCAAAATGCAGAGGGAAAATGCTGGTTAAGGCACTAAAGTAGTGGAAAGTTTCCTTTTCTCTTTGTTCTTTCTGTAGTTATGTCACAGAAATTTTAATAGGCTTTTAAAATTATTCAAAGTAAAAAGTTAAGAACAATTAAAATTATTAACAACTTTTATTTGTTATATTTTACAATACCAATTTTAGATGCAAATATAAGCACATTTAGCTTGTATTTGGAATCACCACATTTATACAATATTAATTTGCAGTCTGAACATCTAAATGTAGTTTGCTATTATCAGAAGAGTGAAAATATTCCACAATAATAACTCAGATGTTTTTATTTCATTTATTAACACACACAATCTCTACGTGTGGTTTACTGATGAGCTAGAAAAGACTTAAAGAAAAAGAAATTGTGAGCTATCCTACCATTTTTTCTGTGTAATCATTTTCAATTTAAGTTGTTGACTAATGCAGGATAGTAGCACATGTAAGTAGGATTCCCTGATTGTTAGTAATGCTTAGATGGAATTACCTTCTTTCTGAGTTCAAAGCAAGTTTTGTTTCTAAGGGAAAGTGTTGCTTTGTGGAGCTGTCAGCACTTCTACTTACTAAGTTATAGATGTAGAAGCTAACCTCATACTCACTCTGAGTGCAGGTTGATTCCCATGCATTGTGGATTCCCTGTAAGTGTGTGCTCACTGTATGTATAGATGGGGAAACAGAAAATGGCAGCATGCACGCTTTGTGTTATCTCTTTTCATGCTCATGCTTCATTGTCCCACCAGACTTTGTTTACAAAACTCAAGTTGAATGATAAAATTATTTGTGATTTCAAGAAGGTTAGCATTCAGCTAAGTGTGGGACCCTTCTGGCTGTGGAGTCCTGCGGTCTGCAGAGATTGCACACCCATGAAGCTGTGCCTAACCACAACCTTCCACAATGTAGTTGTCAAGGTTGGAACCAAGTTTAATGGGAGGTCATATGAAACTTTCTAAAACTTTAACCCACCATATTCCTAAGAAGCACTGTGTTGATACAGAACATCTTTTAGCAAATAGAAAATCCTTCAGATGTTTTTATGTGACTTTTTTAAAGGTAACTACTTTAATTTAAATTCACACAGCATAAAAAGTAAGATATTAATTTTGTTTGTTTATAGATACTTTGTTTCTAGGAGTTTCCCCAAACTTTTGGCCAACAGCCATTCAAGAACTCTACTTGGGCTGACTCCCTATTCTGAAGATTATGGACCTAAGCCCAGATTTCAAAGTCAAGGACTAGGGATTGTTTGGCTGCTTGAAACTATTAGAATTGAGTGAAAAATGGACCCAGTAACCCCAGCATTAAAGAGAAAACTAAAGTCCACTGATTTGTAGCACCTAATTTCCTACAGCTTTGAGCTCTCACAAGGGTAATTCATTAGATTTCAGGATGGAAAGAAATCCACTGAATGTAGAAGTTGATGTTTTTAAACCTCTGGTTAAATATAAAGGAGGTAGTGCCTAGAAGTCAAGGGTTGAGGGAAAATTAATTGATGTAAATGATCTACTAAAGGAAATCTGATCATAAAACTACGGTTTCAGGGAGAATAGTAGATAATCATGAACTGGGTGTTATGCAAATAACCTTAAATTTAATCCCAGTTCCATGACTGTAAGAGTTATACCAAGTTGTATTACAATAATGTGTGTCACAAATAGCTCTTGAGTTATTTAACCATCTTCTGTTCATTTGGCTTAAGAATATTAGGAATGTGACCATAATTTACCCAGTAGTTCTGGAAGAGAAGAGTATCAGTCTTTAAAGGGTAAAACTAAAATTCAGATAGATAAGAATGATTACACAGAAGGCACAAATTTGGGCAGTGACAAAAAAGTCAAAAAGTAAATCATGAGTTAAATGTCCCCCCAAACCCATGCTCTCCATTCAAATCCATTTCGGTCTGTACCTGAGGTGATTTTCTCTGTGGTCCTAAATGGATTTGTACAAGGTCTATAGAGTTTCTGCATACTGTTACATATGTTTTAGTAATGCTGATGTTAAGGTTTGCATGTGTTTTATTTTATTCCCCTAGTAGTTTTAAAAGTAGGACAAGAATTATTTAAAGGGGAAAAGAGATTATTATTTTGCTTTAAGAGTCCCAGTAGAATGGGGAAAACTTGGAAAGTGTAAAGAGTTCTATATTCCTATTAAGTGTAACTCAAAAGCCACCCTTGGTTTTACACTATCTCTAATTTTACTTCTCCCTAGTATTTTTTTCAGACTCACACAGCAGCTAATCCTCATAAAGGAAAAGCCACACATGAAATTTAAACTCCAACACTTTTGCTAAAATTCCTCCAGGAAAACATCTTCCCCTCTCCATAGCCATGTTAAATTGACTATATGGAATAGAGTCAAACTTCTCCCTTCAATGTTCACCTTTGGATGAAATCCAAGCATTAACTAAGAAATGTATAAAAAGTCAGGTGTGTTCAGATTTAGATTATCTGGAATTTACTTTTATGGTTTTTAGGAGTAAACTTCATGGAGGAAAACATTATTAAAGGGGAAACCCTAACAGCATACACATCTAATTTAGCTACTGAATTAATTCTAGTGAATGTCAAGGTATATACAATTTATATACCTATATAATAAAGAATTCCAAAGAAGCCCTGGGCAAGAGAGAGATGTAAAAGAAATCCAAGTTGGAAAAAAAAGAAGTAAAACTATCACTATTTACAGATGACCTGAAATATACATAGGAAAATTCTTTTTTTTTTAGAGTTAATTTTTTTTTTTTATTTATACAATAACTAGGTACAGGCCAGCGACACGGGAGGATGAGAGAGACAGAGACAGAGCAAGGAGCAGAACAGGCAGAGGGACCAAAAGTACTGCTGAGGGGAGCAGCGGGCAAGACAGGAGAGCAGCGCCATGTGGGAATCTCCCTGGCCAGCCGGGAATTGAACCCATGCTGCAGAGGCTGCAGGCAACTTCACAGCACTGCGCTCAACCTGCTGTGCCATCAGGGAGGCCCATAGGAAAATTCTAAAGACTTCATTAAAAAAAAAAAAAAAACCTATTAGAAACAATAAATCAGTACAGTAAAGTGGTAGGCTACAAAATCAGTATACAAGTTTATGTAGCCTCTCATCTGAAAGAAAAGTTTATAAATATTCAAGTCAATAGTATGTACTAATTTTACAAAGAAATGCTTCATAATAAAAAGTATGTGATTTAGGATAGAGATTACTTTTTTTGGAAGATAGGATTGGGGGTCACATAGAAAGGCTTCAGATTTATGCATCATTTTATTATGCTGGATAAAGGATCATGAGAATTCATTGTTCTTTTTGTATTACTTAAATAATTTCTGATAAATTTTAAAAGCTCTTATTAAAATGATAGGAACATCACAGACCTCCTGCAAAACCTTAATAGTTAGGAACTGGTACTTCCTGGCTTTCAGGTAATTTCTACCTTGCATTTATTTTTTAAAAATGACTTTTTTTTTTAACTGGGCATTCTGAAATATCCAGGCAATCACTAGAGTTACCAAAAGCTGCCACTCTGGAGTAGAATGGCATAAGAATTAATTTGGGAAATATTTTAGAAAGGGTCTACATCTTGACCACAAGCAGATAATGAAGTGTATGTTGGCAAGACATTCAGTTTGGTGAGGCAAACTGATGTTTTGCCTATAAACTAGCAAAGATATTGCTAAACCTATTTAAGGACTTAACATAGGTCCAATTTTCTTATTTGCTGACAAAACAATAATGATGAATGGGTCAGAGTCTTCCCTAGAGTGCTTCAGATTCTCTAGAGACTGGGCTTTCACTCTCCAGGAATGCTCTTTCCTGCCCCATTCCAAGATCAATACAAAATCCAGCCTTGGATTTCACATTGGGTGGCTCCTAACTTCCTGTTTCAGGCTGCCAGTCTCCCCTCTGTGTAAACATGTCTCTGTTGTCTTCTGGGTAGTGTCCCATCCAAGGATCGAGTCAGGTTTCTCATTTGTTTGCAAAATAGCTTACTGCACTAACTGCATTCTCAGCTGAAATTCCCAACACTGGGTAAGTTACACTGAAAACCCTGTTGAAGCCAGTGTGAGCTGCTTTCTCATGTCTATAGTTACAGAAAAAATCAAAAACTTATTATCGGGCTATGACCTGTATTTTAAACTTATCCAGTGGACCTATGGGTACTTGATCACCTAAACATTTATTGGAATACTCTCTTCTTTTAATTTTAAACAATTGAAACCACCCAAGAATTATGCCTGAAAATAGAAGACTAGGTTATAATAAAATTAGAATTTCTGTGTTTTTCTGTGAGGAAGGTTAGGTCGGGACATTAGAGCCACTCAATAAGCACTAAATAAATCATGTTCCCTTACTCTGGTGCAGAGGGACCCAGCACTTCCTCTGCTCGGTCCAGCTGATCGACCTCTATAAAACTCTTAGAGGCACTTATATCCCAGCCGGAGCTGTGCTGGGATGAAATCATGGAGAGTCTGAGCAGAGCAACCCCTTCCTCATTCCCATGGCAACTGTCAATCTCACAGAACAAAAGAGAAGTCTTAGGTTTGAGATTTCTCTTTGAATGCCCTCTGGGATGGAAATACCTTATTATGTTTCAAAGATTCAAGAACTGAGACTCAAGGGATAAAGTCTACTATTCTATTGTTTTGGGATACAGAAGTGAGCCATTTCTCCTCAGAAGGAAACAGATCTTGGCCAATTGGTGGAAGTTAGAAGTTGGTGCATTTTTCTCAGAATAATAAAGGATTCTTCACTTAAGTAGTGCTACTCAGCCATGGAGCCACCCATCTTGGAAATGCAAGTATTCTTTTGCATTACAATAATTCAGTGGTGGACAGATGCTTAATAGTCAAAGATGATACAGGCAAAAGAAATAAGACTAGAGTGATCATTGGTGTCCCTGACAACACTGAGATTATATCTGAATCCCCCACAAAACTTGAATTGAATCTATTATGATTCAAGATTTATAATGTTTCTACAATAAGATACCATCTTACACCAGTGAGAATGGCACATATTTAAAAAACTACCAACAACAAATGTTGGCGAGGGTGTGGAGAAAAAGGGACTCTCCTGCACTGCTGGTGGGAGTGCAACTGGTCCAACCATTATGGAGAGCTGTGTGGAGATTTCTTGACTTACTAAAGATAGAGCTTCCATATAATCCGCAATTCCACTCCTAGGTATTTACCCAAAGGACACAGAAACATTAATTCCAAAGGGCACCTGCATCCATATGTTTATAGCAGCACTATTTATAATAGCTAAGCTATGGAAACAACCCAAATGCCCAAAAATAGATGACTGGATCAAGAAGATGTGGTACATATACACCATGGAATATTACTCAGCAATCCAAAAAGATAAACACATGCAGTTTGCAGCAATATGGATGGAGCTGGAAGGGATCGTGCTCAGCAAAATAAGCCAGAAAGAAAAAGAAAAATACCGGATGGTCTCACTCATAGCAGGAATTTAGAAAACCTAAATAAGGGACCAGGAAAAAGACTAATTAATACAAAGTAAAAATCAAAATCAACAAGTAACTATAAACCAGAGACATGCTACGGTGGGGGCGGGGGGAGAGGAAGGACTAGGGTCAAAATAAGGGGGGGATGCAATTGTATGGGGACTATAACCAAAATGAAAATGCATACATTGTGCAAAAATGAAAAATGGTGTAAGAATTATATAAAATAACATATTAAAAATAAAAAAAAATTATAATGTTTCCACTTATGTAGATTCAGTTCTTGAAGGAATAAACCAAATAAATGGAAAATTGAGAAAACTGAAAGAAATAACATAGGATGGGTAGAAAAGCAAGAGAAATGGGAGAGGGGTTTTGTAGTGTTTTGGTTTTGCCTTTGTCCTTGGTGGCCAAATAACCTGGACTACTAACTGACTGACTCAGCACCCACGACTTAAGTTTCCTCAGGTGGTGTAAAATTAGGAGACATGTATTTTCAAATACTCCTCCTTACTCTTAGAATATAAGGCTCACATCCTTGACAAGACAGAGGGGTTGAGCTACAGAGCCATGTGAAAAAACTCAGCATTCATTGTGTCTGAAAATAGGCCTCAACTAAGAAAACTATCAGGCAGAGGGAAATGATAATCAAAGTGATGAGTTTCTCTTCAAGAAAGGAAGAATGTGGTGACAACTGTAAAATTAACTTTTTTTTTCACTTTTCCAAACAAAAAGAAATAGTTAAATGCCAGTCAATTCTGCCTTATATTTTTTTCTTCCTTTGTATTCTTGATAGCAATTGAATATTTTCTGGAGAGAAATATATAAGTGAGTAACTTTTAAATAACTGTCAGTTAGTGAATATCTTTCTGATCTTTATTTTAGCCTATATAGCATAGACCAGATCAAGACATGGGATCCTGAGAATAAACTGCCCTCCTGTTCATTCTGATATTCTTGCCTCATGTCTTCACAGATCATTATAACAACACAAAAGTAGAGAATTGCTCATACCTGTTAAGTAGGTTAGGATATCTGGTGTTGTAAGTAGGTGATTAAACTGTCCTTCAGAGAGGAGATAAAAGTACCTCCAAGGGCAAAAGATTGCTTCTGAGTTCCTAGTCCATAGTTCAGCAGGGGCATGGGCATAGACTTTAATAGCCTCTCTAGAGAGGAACTGTATTAAAAGAATAAAATGTTTCTACCAGTGTTACAATTTTCAATGTCACAAAATCCCAGAAGTCCTCAAACTCCAGAAAGGGTCACATGGGATAAGCATGAAATTGGCTTCATTTCATATCACAAAGCCTACGATAAGAAACTCAAAGATGAAATGTATGAACTATATTTTACGAATGAAAGTTTTATATTTCTCGTACCTCCTTTCAATACATTTTGCCTTTATTGAACTTAATACCATATGCGATATCTGGAATGGGAAACTGAGCCAATTTGGTACTGTCATTTGTATTTTATAATTAGGACTGGCGTGTAATATATGGACATTTGTGCCTCTTTTAAAATAAGGGCCTATAATTTTGTGCCAAAGAAAACCCCCAATTAGTACAGCTTTGAGTTAACTCAGCAGCTTGTGAGTTAAGGAGGGAAAACTCAATGTCAAACGCCACTTCTTAATTTAACTAACATGAAATGTTTCTCCCCTGCAGTGGTGATCTCTGGGATTTCCTGGTACTTACATTTCACCTCATAGAATTCCCATACCCCACACAAAAATCAGCATTACGTTTTATATTTTCAATATACTAAGCCTCTCTGACAATCCTAATTAACTTTAGACATCTAAATTTCTTCCAACATGAAAATCATTGAAGTAACAGGGAAACACTTGTAAATCATTAAACAACAAACACAATATCTGCATTTGCAATAAGTTTAGTAGAGCAAATATTGTAGAAAAATTCTTTTAAACAATTTAAGTCTTAAGAATCAAGCTTCCTAGGCCTCCCCTGGTGGCGCAGTGGTTAAGCACTGGGCTGCGAAGCTGCCCGCAGCCTCTGCAGCGCCGGTTCGATCCCCAGCCACTGGCGAGGGTCCCACATGGTGCCCAGACCTCTCCTGCCATGCCCTCTGCTCCCCTTAGCAGTGTACTTCATCACTCTGCCTGTTCTGCTTCCCGCTCCAGCTCTGGTGAATTCTCTCACCCTCGCATCCTTCTGACTGCACCCAGTGCTTATATAAATAAATAAATAAATCTTAAAAAAAAAATCAAGCTTCCTAACATCTGTTTTTTAAATGTAAAAAAACTTTACAAATCTAAATCCTTTTCTTTTCCTTTATTTAGCTACATAGCCTCATGATATAGATTTATCTTTAAGATGCCTTTTGTTCTTTTTTCTTTTCTGTTCCCTAAAACTATTTTTGTGGATCATAGTGAAGATGTTTGCACTGCGTCTTCTCTTCCTACTGAGACTTTGCTTCCTACTCTCCTCATCACCAGGAAATAGAAGACATTTCATTCGCTGAAGGTTGGTTTCCAGTAAGAAGCGTGCAAAGAGAATGTTTCTCAGATTTCTAGAGGTAGTAAAAAGTAAGTTATTTTTCAAAACTGGAATGCAGGTCATCAGAAAACAAACCCAACCAAACACTAAAACATAATGCTTTGTGAGCATAAAATTTAGGAAGTCTTATTGTTATTTTTAATAAGCTCCAATCTTTCCAATCAGCTTACACACTCTCTAAGTATCCCTTCAGTCTCCCAATCTATAATTATCTAGCGCCCTATGCTCTCTCTCAAGCTTCAATAAAAACCTAAAATTATATTTTGGATTCATGCCAGGGTATAAATGATGACAAGAAAAGGCAGTTACTATCTGGAAGGCCATTTATATCTAATTGGGATAAAAGGCTTTATGTTAAGAATATGCAGTGTAGCCTCGAGTAGGATGATTTGTCAGAGAATGGATCCTTCTCAGTGCTCTCTGTGAGAACCATGAAAGCTACCTATATATATGGTCAGCCCAGTATGGGACTTCTTATCACCATAAAGACAAGGTTCAAGATCTGACAATTTCTTTACTATAATACATTGATTTCCTTAAGGTAGGAAGGAGTGAGAAGTCAAGAAAGTAGAGGCTTTGAGCAGCCTGGGAGAGGTCCCAGTGGTATGGTGGGATTCAAAGAGACTTCCAGGCAGTAAAGACCTAGTTTAGGGAGCAAACCACCAGCCTATAGAATGTCTTTTGATGACCTATAGTGTGATCCTGTCATGATCTGTAAAAGCCACCCTAAAATTAAACTTTGGAGAAAAAAGAAAGTCCTCTTCATCATCTGTTTCTCACATTTCTGTTCCACTTAAAACTAAAAGTCTCTGGAGAAATTGATATGGCATGTAGATTCAAATTACTAATTTCACTGGGTTAGCAACTGTTACTTTTTGTCTTCTCTGCGTTAATGCTGCCTTTACAGTCTCCTAGTGGTTCTATTAATTGAGGATTATAATGAGAATTAACACTTAGCCAACAAGTGACAAAGGATGGAAATGCATAAAAGGTGAAGCAGGAAAACATTTAAGTTTTTTTTAAAGATTTATTTATTCATACATACAAGAACTGGGGTACAGGTCAGATGTGCAGGAGGATTAGAGGATTCACCAGAGACAGAGCAGGGAACAGAACAGGCAGACTGACTGAAATACACTGCTGAGGGGAGTAGCAGGCAAGACAGGAGAAGTCTGCCACGCCATGTGGGTTTCTCGACAGCTGACCAGGATAGAACCTGCACTGCAGAGGCTGTGGACAGCTTCACAGCACTGCGCTCAGCCACCTGCACCACCAGGGGAGGCCCCACATTTAAGATTTTTTTGTGTTTCCTGGAAGAAATTATTTTCTATACCTCAAGCAATTGTCAAATCCTTAGAAAATGGAAAGGTCAAATGTTTTAGCCCTACCTAGCTAATTCCGTGTAATCTGTGGTCCCTGATGTGTGGGATAAGTGTGAAGTTTAGAGGAAGAGCTACTCCATAAACCTGCTCTCAGAAGCAGATGACTAAGATGCTATAGTTTGTGCCTGTGCTAAAAAGGAAACCCCTGAGGTGGCTGGTCATAGGAAGGAATGCCTGTCACTCTCATCCTCATGCAGAAAGGCCAAGCACACATGCTTCCTTCAACTAAGAGACTGAGGTCCAATAAAAGACCAGGTTATTTTGGAACAGTTAATCTCAAGGAGCAAGGAAATTCTACTACTTCCCAAGAAAATATGAAAGCAGCACACTGGCGCTTCCTAACATAACTGAGGTTTCTGTCAATTGGAGTAGCATTCTTAGAATCCCCTGGTACCACTTCCTAATTTGACCTTTCATGAGTTGAGACCTTAAAGCCACAAAATCAAACAAAAATCCCCATAATACTTTGGCACAAGAGGGCCAACTCTGGAGAATTTTTATCCTTAAGCCTATAGTATTCTGGCTTTTGCTGGCTCCATAAAATATCTGGAACACATTTCTGATCATTCATAATTTTTTCTAAAGTTTTGGAGCTAAACCATTAGAGCTGCTCTCCAGGGGATTACTTCATATATTGGAGTCTGGGAAATCAGCAAACTCTTTAAACTGAAGTAAGTAAAACAGTGTTCAAAAAACAGTGGCTCTTAGGATTTTCTATGATCTTATCAGTAGGCTTGTTGCATAATCCAAATTATTATTATATATATAGGGAAAATATGAATATGTTTAAATCTTATCCATACTTTTCAAAGAATTATCAGATGTCAACTTAGGTATTAAAGGGCTGCTTCATCATCTAGTTCATAAAACCCTACTCTATAATTTTTGTCTTTATTGTTTATTCTCCTCTAAGTTCCTTCAGCACCACTGGTCTACAAATACTTGTCAGGTGCAGATATCTGTGACGAGAAACAGGGATTACTCCGGTTATTTGAAAGGGGTATAACACAGATATTTGGATGCTCATGAAATTGTTGCAAGGTTAACACAATATGAGCTTTAGGGGCTCCCCGGTGGCGCAGTGGTTTAGCGCTGGGCTGCGAAGCTGCCCGCAGCCTCTGCAACGCTGGTTCGATCCCCGGCCTCCGGTAGAGGGTCCCACATGGCGGCCAGACCTCTCCTGCCATGCCCGCTGCTCCCCTCAGCAGTGTACTTCGTCACTCTACCTGCTCTGCTCTGTGCTCTGGCTCTGGTGAATTCTCTCACTCTCCCGCGCTTGTGACTGTACCCAGTGCTCAAATAAATAAATAAATACATAAACACATAAATAAATAAATCTTTAAAAAAATATATGAGCTTTAGACTGAGCATCTAGGAGTACTCTCAACAATGCCTCCAAGCTGACTCATCAAAGGTAAAACCTACCCCTGGCATGATCACAGCATAGGAAGCAGGAAAATTGCTAAATTTAATACTCAGTTTAAAGCTACAATTCAGGGACCTTTCTGGTGCTGCAAGGGGTTAAGACTCAACCTCTGAAGCTGTCTGCAGCCTCTGCAGCACACAAGTTCGATCCCCCAGCCAGCCAGGGAGCTACCCACATGGTGCAGCAGACCTCTCCTGACTCGCCCACTGCTCCCCTCAGCAGTGTACTTCGGTCAATCTGCCTATTCTGTTCCCCATTCTGTCTCTGGTGAATCCTCTCACCCCCCACACCTCTGGCCTGTACCCCAGTTCTTGTATGCATAAATAAATAAATCTTTTAAAAAATAATAAAGCTGCAATTCAAATTCACCTCTGCAACATCCTCTTCATACTCACAAATTTAGTGGGTATGACTGCAATATGGCTCAAAAAAACTCATCTGCACAACCTGATTTCTAGCTAAATCAAGTGTAGTAACATTTAGAAGCCTCCTATCTTACTTCTGCCTTCCAAATCTTATGTATGCCTCTAATTGGGAGAATCTAATTTGCATCCAGAACTTCACTTTTAAAGGAGTCCGGGGAATGTAGTTTCTAAATGTCTACCTCCTGTACCACAGAAAAACACATTAGAAGTAATTTCTAATTTCTTTATGAGGTTGTCAATTCACCATAGCAACCGTAAATACATATGTTACTGTTATTATTTGTTTCTTACTCTGACAATACCTTTTAAAAGGTGTTTCTGAATGCCTTCTAATACTTAGAAAAATGCATCTTCACTAAAGTTTTCTGAATTGATAGCTTTGCCAAATAATCATTTTTTGCTTAAAACCCTTTGGAATGTGTTTGTTAAGATATTGAATGACTTTCCTAATAGGCTGAGTATTTTTAACATAGTTTATTTAATTTACTTTTTTGATACCTAATGATCTTGCAGTGACTTGAAGTCATTCTGAACATTTATGATCATTGTGCAGGAGAATTGATAAAGACAGCAGATTATATTTAGTCTAATATGCACTGACTTCTAGCCATGGCTACTTCAAGGAAAGCACATTGATCTGAATTGGCTTGCCATGTTTCATCAATAAAACTAAATGCAAACCAAAACAAAAACAAACCCTGGGTATTTTGCATAGATAATTATCATTCTGGCTAATCTAAAAAATATGCCTTATACAATCATATTGTATATCCCAATGCCAACATGTTAAAATTCTTTTTCAGTACTGATTCCCTATCCAGCAAAAATTTTTCCGGAATCTTTTTGCAGAAATAAGTATCTTATCTATAGTGGTCATTGGAAGAAATTAATTGTAGAAAAAAATTACAGTGTCAAAATAGATTAAATTAAGAAAGATTTTAAATGTCTATTCTAACATGAACCCCAACTCTCTGGAACTTTTCTCGGGTCACATACCTGGAAAAGAAAATGGTTGAAGTCTATATATACTAATATACCAACCACTGGAGATTCAAAATCTCCAGCTCCATTGTGATATACAATATATGAAGAGATTTGAATTTATTTCTTAGGTTATACTGCAACACACGTACACACACACAACTGATTGGAGGTGGTTGTTTCAATATGAACATTAACAAAGGTGATAGAACTGACAAAAGGAAAACTCTCAACTTCCCTTCAGCTGTGCAAGTGTATGAATTCTAGTTTATTCCTGTAAGATATACCCAAGAAAACAGTACACATATTCACATAATGGATTTTTTAGTCACTTTGGGATGTTTCAGTGAATTCGGTTCAGTGTCTAATGATTTGAGCCTTCTAGAAAGGTTATCAGCACTGTCTACTCTGAGGAAAATGGGAAAATGAATGTCTTAAATATCATGCATTGGTAGTAAATGTTATGCTGGCGTGAGATTGTTTCCAGGAATTGAAATACCATAGACTCAGTTCTTCTGGGAAGAACAAACACACAGTAGAATTGGAGCAATGAGTGGGGGATGGGTAAAAAAGCAGACAAGTCAGTCAGTGGGAATCTTCCCAGGCCAGCAAAATGAGCTCTTCTGTTACCGTCTTTCTAGTTCACGGTGGGATTTCTAATTGTATTTTCATTGAATTTAGTAATTGTTCATATCTGCAAATATAGAGTCCATAGATCAATGAAAAAATAATCAGATGATCCAATGACCTATAGAAAAGCAAACTTCCACAATTCCTTTTCTGCTCTCTCTCAGTATAACGTCTAAAATAATTATTGTTAGCAGTGTAATAGAATTTTTCCTTCTCCCTCAGGCAAAAATCTGATGGCAAATTTGTATTTGTAGGCACTGTGATTACTAAACAGTGTAAGTAAAAGTTACTAAGAAAATGCCAATTACTCTGCCCTTATCGATTTAAGATGATTTCCAGGATTCAAGACTAGTCCATAGTGAAATAACACTAATGATCTCTTTTTAAATAACTTATTAAATGCTAGTCTCTAATGGCCTGTGAAAACTTTTATAGTTAAACACATACACCCCTTCATTAAAGGAAAAAAATCATAATATGTTGGAATATAACTGATATTCAAGAGGTAGTGTTGATACATTAGGGAAAGAGGAAATCTTTGAACAACCATTAACCAAGATGATTCCCAGGAAGAAGATCTGAGCTAAATTGATAGTGTGGAGGTGAGTAGTAGTGTGATTTTCATAGGAAAAGCTATTTTAAAGACATATTATACACTAAAAGTGGAATGCTATTTTTGCAAGTGTTCTGGAAATGCATCAACTAATATCAATTGAACATTTACGAGACAGGTACCAAATTTATGACATAGGTGCCATTGATTACAAAATGAGTCCTTTTTTTTTAAAAGACTTTATTTATACAAGAACTGGGGTACAGGCCAGATGTGTGGGAGGGTGAGAGGATTCACCAGAGACAGAGTGGGGAACAGAACAGGCAGACTGACCAAAATACACTGCTGAGAGGGGCAGTGGGTGAGACAGGAGAAGTCTGCTGCACCATGCAAGTTTCTCTGCAGCTGGCAGGGATCGAACCGGCACTGCAGAGACTGTGGCCAGCTTCACAACTCTGTGCTCAACAGCCTGCGCCACCAGGGAGGCCCAAAATGAGTTCTTAATATGATAATCTGCTGAGCCTTTCTTTAATTGCTTTATATGAATTCAGTATTTGAACTTTCGTAATGAACCTGTGGAGTAGATAGTAGTCTATCCCCCATATTTCAAAGGGTAAATGAAAAACAAAGATTAAAAAGTGTGTTAAAAATGCGTCACCAACAAGAAGAGCTGAGACTTGAGCCCTAATATTCCTATAGTGATTAGTTTCTGTTTTTCCTTTTCCAAAACACTGAGATTTATCACATCTTCAAGCATTCATTTATTTAACTAGTAGACCAGTACTACAGTTACTATTCTGTGCTGGAAAAATCTCTGTGACCAAGAATGTCTCTACAGTTAGGGAATTTCTCATTCTATCTGGACCTTATTAGACTTTATCTGAGCAAAGATGTGCTTGTATTAGGATAGTTAGACATGTAGAAATCCAGGAAAAGAATAATCACGTAAATGAAGGAATACATGATCAAAGTCTTAAAGTAGAAGCATGTTTTAGAAAGGATATTCCAGGAGGAAGGGATAGTTTAAGCAAAGATTCTAAGGTATGATCTTGTTTGGAATGTTTGCATTAAAACAAATTCAAAATCAGCTGGAACAGAGAAGTAGAGGTGTTGACAACACCACACTGACCAAAGGGAGTTGTGAAGCAAGCTATGCAATGCAGGATGCTGCTGAAAGAGCAAGCTCCTGGCCTTTTATTGATAGAATAATAATACAGTGTCAATTATGCAGGGTAGGAGAACAGAGAAAAGAATGGGTGAAACTGAACAAATGTGCATATTTAACTAGGGTTCTCAGGGGAAAGTGAATCTGCTGACAAGGTATTTTTTATCTGCTTGATGACTCGGTATTGAGATGGAAACCATGCCCCTACTTATGGTTCCAATCTTACTGATAGGCGTTCTGCTGATCAATTTCTAGGAGGGCAGGGTCATGCATCAGTCAATGGCCCTCTGTGCATTAACAGTCATATCTTGTGTTGCATACCCATTGTTCCAGGATGATCATCATCCTGCTCTTGTTAAATTTGAAAGGAGACTTGTAGGGTCTGGCATCCTATATTCTGTTAGGTAACTAGTTGACCGGTCTGGACTGACCTTATATTTGAATACAGAACTGCACGTAACCAAGATGGTAGCCAAGAAGGCCATTGAATTCTAGCAGACCCACATAAAGGGTCAGATAATCACAGAGGGTAGATTACATGAGGCTTGCGATCCAACTGCAAGCACATAGGTTCTCACTCTTGGGTAAAACAGGGAGTCATTGCAGAGTTTCGAACTAAGAAATGACTTATTCATACTCATTTCCCTCCAAGTTATATTTATTGAGGTAAAGTAGGTTTACATCCTTGTATTAGCTTTGAGGGTTATAGGTTTACACTTCTACAAATGGGTATTTTCACACCTTGCCCATCATTAGCACCCCAGTAATCCTTTACTAGGTTCCCTTGGACTCCTTCCCAACCCTGCTCCCACCCCATGACTCACCCCCTCTGGTTTCCTCAGTTTGCAGCCAGATGTTGAGTTAATTATTGGTTTGATTTTGACTCTATTATGTTTCTCTATAGTCCACATGTAAGTGAGATTATCTGGTAATTTTCTGACTCCTTTTGACTTACTTCTCTAAAGATTATCCTCATGGATTAGTTTGCCTGATGAATTGATAATAGACTGAAGGGGGACAAAGGGTGAAGCAGCATCTTCTTGATAAACTAATATGGGAAAGACTGTGGTAGCACAGGAAGGAACTCAGCTTTAGATATGCAGAGTTTGGGATGCTTATTAGACTTCAGTAGCAATGTTGAGTAGATAGTGAATAGGACTTTGGGAGAGAAGTCTACGCTAAAGACATAAATCGGGAGTTCTCTTAGCACATAGATAGAATTTGCAACTATGAGGCTAGATGAAATTAACAATTCACTGGCTATCGCTAGAGGAAAACCTAAGGAATAGCCCTGGCCACTCCAACATTAAGAGGAGGAATCAGCAAAGAAATTGAGAAGGAATAAGGACGTGAGGCAAGAGAAACTACAGGGGAGTTGCTGTTCTACAAGACAAAGAACATATATCAAAAAGGATGTTTTTCCTTTGAAACTAGGTCTCACTCATAGCAGGAATCTAGAAAACTTAAATAAGGGACCAGGAAAATGAATAACTATAAGAAAGTGAAAATCAAAATCAACAAACAACTATGAACCAGAGACACTCTATGGGTGGTGGGGGGCGGGGAGGGGATGGATGGATTGGGGTCAAAATAAGGGGATTGCAATTGTGTGGGGAATATAAAAATAAAATTTATTAAAAAAAAAAACTAGACCCTTGGTAAACAGGTCTTGCTTTCACCATTCTGCTGTCTTTCATTTATATCCTATAGCTATTGCTGCCATCGAGGTTGAGTTTACCTACAGCCAGCTGACAGAGCCTACAGTAGGGATAGAGGGTACAGGATAACATAGGCTTGGCTGATACAGCTCTACTTCTTGTGGGCTCACCTGATACAGCTAGCCCAGACCTGTTCTCATAGCAAGAGTCAGGGGTCTAAGACAGAGCAAGAGCAAAAGAGAGGGAAGAAATGCACATGTGTTTTGAGGCCTAGCTTGAAATGGAAAACTGTCAAATTGCTACATTTTATTGGCCAGAGCAAGTCACATGGCCAGACTATATTCAAGTGTAAGAGTAGACTCCATTTTTTTGTGAGATGAACTGCAAGTCACTTTGCAAAGACTCTGGATATAGAGAGGAGTGAAAGGCTGAGCTATTTTTTCCATCTTTGTCTATGCCAGTTCTTGTCACTCTGAAGCCCCCTCAAAATTCTAAAAACCAGACCTGTGATTATGACGACCTCCTTACCTGCATTACTTTCCCCATTTTCTATGCCTTTCTACACTAAGGTCTTCTGGTCTTTCCTCCTGCTTGCAAACAGTTCTCACCCACACTGATCTCTCCCTTCTGTATGCCTGCAGTCCTTGTAATTTGAACCATACGTTGAAGTGCTTAAGTAGGGGACTGGCACATAATAAGCACTCAATAAGTGGTAACTATCTCCATTATTTTCTTTAACATATTACACATAATCTCAAAATGTTCTCTAATTATATTTAAGTAGCACTCTTGTCAGTTTCCCTAACTAGGAAGTAGCCCCTTAAATTAAGGGAGATGTCTTTATGTGCTAACAGTGGCCAGAACAGTGGGAGACACATAGTGAGTGCTCAATAACATTTTGCTAATTATCCCTGGTTGATTTGAAGTCTAGGAGATCCTTATAGTTCAGAATTATCATAGTTAAAATGTCATGAAGCTATGTCAATTCAGACATTGCTTAAACAGGTAATGTATCTTGGAAAGAATTCTATAATAGCCAGAGGATTATTATTCTTTCTAAAGAAATTATCTGAGGGCCTCTCCGGTGGCGCAGCAGGTTGAGCTCAGCGCTGTGAAGCTGTCTGCAGCCTCTGCAGCACAGGTTTGATTCTAGGCCAGCCAGGGAGATAACCACATGGCACGGCAGACCTCTCCTGTCTCACCTGCTGCTCCTCTCAGCAATGTTTTCGGTGCATCTGCCTGTTCTGCTCCCCGCTCTGTCTCTGGTGCCTCTGGCCTGTACATTAGTTCTTGTGTAAATAAAATAAATCTTTAAATAAATAAATAAAAGAAATTATCTGAATTTTTTTATACTGTCACATCAATTTTACTGTTTAACTACTTGGAATTTAAGATATGTACTTAGGAATTCTGGAAATCTGATAAAAGTAGGTATTAATCATTTTTAAGCATGTGTTATATTTTCAACAAATATGTTGTCACAATCATTGAATACTTGCCTAGAACTTCAAAAAAGATTCTCCCCTTCCTGGCAAGTATGAAAGAGAGAAAAGAAAATGAAGGCTCTCTCAAAATTGAAGTGAAGGACTGTGAAAAAAGAAGTAAATATCAGGGCCTCCCAGTGGCGCAGCAGGTTGAGTGCTGGGCTGTGAAGCTGTCCATAGCCTCTGCAGCGCCGGTTCGATTCCAGCCGGCCAGACAGAAACGCACATGGCGCGGCAGACCTCTCCTGCCTCGTCCGCTGCTCCCCTCAGCAATGTCTTTGGTCCACATGCTTCTTCTACTCCCCACTTTTTCTGGTGAATTCTCTCACCCTCCCGCACCTCTGACCTATACCTCAGTTCTTGTATAAATAAATAAATCTAAAAAAAAAAAAAGTGAATATGTAATGGAATTGTAATGGAATGAAAATGTTAGCCAATATGTTAAAAACATTGCAGGAACTTTAATACCTGATTGGTTCTTGTGGCCCATGCTCCATTTGAATCAAAGGTTATCCTTCTTCAGTATCAAGCATCATAATTTAGGAGAAAATTTTAGTGAAGTATTGCTTTATGGCATGGGGTGGGAGGACATTAGAGGTTAAATGAAGTATTCACTGAACCATTACCATCAACCCAAATTACCCTGTTTAAGATTCTAAATTCTCCATAAGTAATTAGTTTGCCATGGATTTCAACATTCTATTATTTAAGAAATCAAGTCAAAATCAGATAGCCCCATCTGAATAAAAATCACAGTAAAATTTCTGATTTTTAAATTCCATTCCTTTTCCAGTTCATTCTGCTTACTGACAAATTAATCTCCCTCAGGTTACAGATACGTACATCATATTAGTTTACTTCTTCAAAACCTCGAGTAGTTCAACTAGGTCTTGAGAATATATCCCAAGAATATCAACCCACCTTTCTTACCATTCTCTTGTTGCTCTACATTTAATAGCTGGTATAGTCAGTTCTTCAATTCAGTTTGTATTGTGTTTTCTCATTTACTATGAAGGGAGATTCTCCATTCTGGACCCCCATAAACTTTAAATTCCTGTCTTCTTTCTAATTGTCTAATTCCAATGTTATTTAAAGTTCTGCTCAAAACATCATAAATAGAAATTTTTCTGACCAATGAGAAAAACTGGCAGGCAGCTTCCCAATATCATTTCTGTTCTTTTTTCTTTTAATAGAAAATTACTTTTTCATGGAGGTATAATATCAAGTATAAAAAGTTAAAACTTACCTTTCCAAGTTCTTTGTTACTTAGTTTAAGCCTGTGAGATGTGTGACTTTCTGTGTAGGTCATTCAGTAAAAACTTTTAAAAGCAGCAAATTAAGATGTTTTTGCTTTACCTCAATATTCTGTTATAAACAATACTATACTACACCTGTTTGTAGGTAAATATTTATGAGCATTTAAAAAAATTTTAAAGGTATATTCATGGAAGGGTAATGAACACCTAAAAGCTTCACGAGCATGTTTAAGTTCAAGTTGATTGTCTTTTAAAAATGTTGACCATTTTACATCTCCTCTTACAGGATGTGAAAGGTCAATTCCATATAACTTTGCAAACATGGGTTTTATTATTCTTATGTTTGTTCCATTGCCTTTTAAAAAAACATATTGACTCTAATAAAATTTGACATCATAAGGGCATCTTCAAACTTTTTCAAAAAGGAAATAAACATAGTGTAACACAATAGTTTCAGTTATAAAACGTGTTGCAGGGCCTCCCCTGGTGGCGTAGCGGTTGAGCGCTGGGCTGCAAAGCTGCCAGCAGCCTCTGCAGTGCAGGTTCGATCCCCGGCCACCGGCGAGGGTCCCACATTGGTGTGACAGACCTCTCCTGCAACGCCCGCTGCTCCCCTCAGCAGTGTATTCGTCAGTCTGCCTGTTCTGTTCCCCGCTCTGGCTCTGGTGAATTCTCTCACCCTCTCACGCTTCTGACTGTACCCAGTGCTTGTATAAACAAATAAATAAATCTTTAAAAAAAAAAAAAAGTGTTGCAAAGGCAAAATTTGTGTTCCTAAGAATTCTTTCATTTACCAAAAAATATTAACTGTCTACTATATTGTTTGCTTTTGTTGTTGTGAAAATACCTGTGTTTTGCCTTCATTTGGAAGGGTAGTTTTGCTGGATATAGAATTATTTCATTACTTTGTTGTCCCACTATCTTTTGGCTTTTTGGCTTTTTTGATTTCTTTGAAAAGTCAGCTTTTCAGACTCCCTAACAACAATGTATTTTTTCTGCATGCTTGTGTATTTGTTGGTTTGTTGTTTTCTTTTTTTTTTACTTTGGTCCTTACTGCTTGGCTGTAATGCATGGTTTTATTTGTATTTATTTAATTTGAGGTTCAATTTGAGATTCAGTGAGCCTCATAAATCTGAAGTTTGATGTTTTCAACAGTTTTGGGAAAACTTTTACTATTATCTATTTAATATTGCTCCTGCATTGCTTTATCTCTTGTCTCCTTGGATCCCTACTACACATATGCTAGACTCTTTGATAGTGTCCTGTATGTACTTATGCTTTGTTCTGTTGTTGCTGTTGTTAAAGTCTTTCTTCACTGTGCTATAATTTATATTTTTCTTTACCTTTCCTTTCTTTACCTTTCCTATTTTTCTTTACCTTTACTTTTCCTTTACCTTTCCTTTAGTTCTATTAGCTAATTATTCTTTTGTGTATGTGTCATATTTCATTCTTTTTACACTTAAAAAAATGTACACCAAACAATATTATAATAAAACATAAGCCCCCTCCACCAAAGGTATATGTTCTTCCCTTTAAGTAGTGATGACTTTCTGTCCATCTGGATTTTAGCTGTAATAGAAAAAGACTGCAGTTTTCATTAATTTTAGTTTACTTTTGGTTTCATGAGAATGATAATTGTCTTGAAATTATTGCATGCCCTTTCCTTATCCAGTACTTAGATTTCCTAAGAGTGTGAGATTGCAGATTTTTCTCTATCTTTCCAGGTCAGCCTCCAGCCACCTCTGATTCCCAACTAAACAAAACTCCTATAAAGAAAACTGGCATATGATGGAAACTGACTGTGTGGTTGAGGCTTCTTCAGATTTCAATCTGTCATTTTCATTCTGCACAGCTATTTAAAACTATGATGGCTTCCCTCTCCTCTCAAAGAATCCAGTTACTTCGACAAGCTCAATTTTCTGTACATACTCAGATATGTAAACTTCAATTCCCCCTTGAGAAAGGGAGAATGTAGCTGCCAATCTCTGCTTACCTATGAAGGATTTTTCCCTCTCTGGAATTTACATCTTTTCACTTGTTTGCATCCACAATCCTCCAAATTACCAGATTTTCTCTAGTTTTCATGGGAGCAATGGCCTGTCAGAAACGTTTACATTCTCACTAGAATGGAACTGCTTTCTTGGGGAGCTTCCAGAAAGGATAGGCAACAAGTCAGTGCCAGATACAGTAAGTCCTTACATATGTCATTGACAGGTTCTTGAAAGTTGTGAAATGACATAAAAATAATAAGTTCTTAAATAACTTTTTTTTTTTAAACTTTGGTTGGAATTTTTTTTCCTCCTCAATGTTATGTTGAAGCATTCAATGAAATGATATTACTTGAGGTACTGCTGTACTTATGGAGTAGATATTAAGTTTTGAACATGTTCTTATCTGCTAAATTGTAAGAAATGCATTCAAGATTGATAAACATAGTTGTGCCATTTCTGCTAATATGTTCTTTAGAACAGCGACTGAAAACAGTTAGCCTATTGTAATAGCTTCTAACAGAGGATGAATTTTGTTGTAATTTAAAAGTAGGTGGAGGGTCATCTTGATATGCTATAATAGTCTCATATATCTTCATATAAGTCTGTATGAATTCAGCTGGAGCAAGTCGTTGGATATTGTGTAATCATTCTTGGTTACTACTGGTGTCAGTTCTTTTTTTCTAAATGTTACACTTGAATAATAAAACTTGTAAGACTTTGTTTACTAATATTTTATAAAGCCCCAAGTGAAATGATCCCAGATATCTGTTTCACTCATTTAATTTAAACTTTTTCATTAGGGTAGCATTTCCAAAGAATGCTCCACAGAATGCTGATTCCCATCAATTGGAAATCAATATCGAAAAGGGTCCCTTAGATAACTCCATGTAGGAATACTACCATTGCAAATCCTCTTTTTTATATTTTCAGTGAACAATAATAGTATATTAAAAGATCTGAAGGGTTAGATCTTTTAACTTTGTTTAAATTGGCATTTCCATACACTTAGTTTATTAAAAAATCTCTTTTTAAAGTAACATGTATTAGTATCCTTTGAATCTAGTGTTCTCTGAAATACATTTGGAAAATGTTTTTCTAAGACAGTAATAAAGTTAATAAAGGTCTACAAATTTTTCAACATCAAGAGTAGATGTGTGATAAGTCAAGAAATCTGTCTTTTGTAGAAGTTTACAGTATTTCTGAATGCTATGAAACTTGTAGACATGGCACAATTATCAGCTTTATCAAAATAAGAAGTAACCCAATTATTTAATGTTTTAGACTCCCTCAGCATTTTTCCTAAGGTTTTTCAGTCCTTATTGGCAAGGTCTGTATGTATAACAATATAATCTTAAAAAGAAGCTGTTGCTTTAATTTCTGTGAAATTAGGTGGATAAGTCTGACTAGCTAGAGTTTATTTTTAGCCATTATAAATGTCAAATTTTATCCAGTCGAGAGAATAACTGGAGTGTTTCATTGTAGATTCCATACACAAAGATGATCCAAATCCATGATGTCATTCAGGATATTTCCAATTTTTAGAAACACTATACAACAATTATCTTACCTGATAGTTGATTCTGTTGGTGAAACTTGAATCTGCGAGCACTACTGAATGGTGTTGATATTTCCTCTGCTTGGAACACTTCCCTCATTCTTCTTGGTTAAATCCTATTCTTCTCTGAGGTTTCAATTTAAATGTTTTTTTTTTTTTTTCTCAGAGAGAACTTATGTGAACTCCCTCCCCAAATCATTTAAATTAGAGAACTACATTTTTTCTCTAACACAGCAGCCAATTCTTTCATAATTACATATTTATTTGTAATTACATATTTATTTTTAAACAATTATGTCCGTCTCTCCCTGTAGACCCTACAAGGGAATTCTAAGATTTTCTCTGTTTCAGTTTTTTTTTTTTTTTTCACCACAGTGTACTCAATGCTAAGAATAGTCTTGACAAATTATAGTCATTTGAAAATATTTGTTGGAGGAAAAATTTAAGTGCACATTAAAATCCTTCAATTTCACCATATATTTTGATCCCAGACATTTTTTAACTCACAAACCTACCCAAGGGTATAGCACAGTTCTGTTTAAAATAGTCCTTTGACCCAAGATAAAATAAAAACCTTTAACTGATTTACTGATTGTTAATTCCAACAAGTATGTTTATTGTCATAAAATTTTCCACAAAGTAGTAGTCTTAAATATTAAGATTGATTTAAATGTTAGTGTGGTCACATTCAGTTGCACACCCAAAATATTTGAGAAATATTGGAACTCCTCTTGTTCAGTTTTCTTTGAATAGGATCCTTCCTATGTCATTGAAAGGTGTGCTGGTAAACAAGGAAGCAGTCACGGTGAGATAGATGCAATTTGTATTGTCTTCTGTGCCCATAATTAGATTGATGGTCACGGGGTGGTCTTTATACATTCAGACAAACTGTGATTCCTTCCTAATAGGAAATAACTATGCAGATTTTCTATCAGGATTTACTTTCCAGGAGTTTATAAATGTTAGACTGGATGTTTGTGGCTGTTCAGTGTAGCATAACTGTAGTAATACCAAGCGCTTAAATTTGCCCAGAATGTCGTAAAAATAGCACTCCTAATCAGAAGAAATTGCAACACTGCTAATTTGCTCTAGAAAGGTAATGGCTGCTAAAGAAACATTTTCCTTAATGCTTCTCTTTCTGTTTATTTCAGATGCCCAAGGTGGGAAGTAGTTTTTTTTTTTTTTTTACTGGTGCTAAAGATTGAGGAGGTATTCGGGATAGAGTCACTGAGATGGTAAAAATGGTGTTAGAATGTTAGAACAAGATTCTCTAGCTGCGCTTCCTTCCTCTCCCATTAATGGAACATGTTGGATGGAAATGCTCAGTGCTGGGAAAAATTGAGCTCAAAGATAAAGGGTTTGTCTTCTTTTTTTTTTTTTTAAGATTTGTTTATTTATTTATACAAGCACTGGGTACAGTGAGAAGCGCGGGAGGGTGAGAGAATTCACCAAAGCCAGAGCGGGGGGGGGGGGGGGTACAGAGCAGGCAGAAGGACCGAAGTACACTGCTGAGGGGAGCAGCAGGCAGCAGGAGAGGTCCGCGCGCCATCTGGGACCTGCCTCCGGTGGCCAGGGAGCAGCCGGGCATCGAACCAGCGCTGCAGAGGCTGCAGGCAGCTTCGCAACCCAGCGCTCAACCGCTGCGCCACCAGGGAGGCCTGGGTTTGTCTTTTTTTGGTCTGACCAAAAAAAGTTTATCATGAGAGAGGGGAAATTATTATATATTTCATTATCAACAGAAAGTGGCGGGGCTAGATAATAGAGGAAGAAGATTCTCAGTCTTCTCTCTTCTTTTTCTTCTTCTTTCCTGTCTCCATACTGTGTAATCACAATTCACATAGATGAAGCTATTGACCTCTCTATAAATCTTAAAATTGTCTTTAGGATAAAATCCTCTCCTCCTCCTCCTCCTGAGCCTTTTCCTCTTTCTCTTCATTATTACTGTTATTATTACTACTCTTATTATTTTGTAGTGCAGAATGTATAAAACCAAGAAAAATTGCAAACCTAATTTTTTCTTTATGGCTTGGTCGCACCAGGTTTGCATTGATATAAATTGATTCAAGTAATAAATTTAAAGGGCTAGACCTTTATATTGAATAATTAGGTAATCACACAATTTTACAGCTGGAAGTTATCTAATCAAATGTCTTCAAAATACAGGTAAGGATTAAGTCCTTGGCTCTACTTTGAGAACAGCAATAAAAGTTTTTGGCTGCTTTAAGAGACAACTCAGATGACCTTTCATTACCCCCTGCATTAATTCAAGCCAATGTTAGTCCTGGATAGAGAGTAAATAGACACCAAAAGTGTTTCTAAAATGACTTCTTGGACATTGGCATGCTCATTTTAGTTCTAGCTTCCTGAGTTGGTATTGCCTATGGATTACTTTATCTAGTTGGATTTGAGTCATATTTTTATTTGAAATCAAAAGTGGATAGTGATAAAAATATATTTAGAGCATTTTTATAAATACTGCCTCACATGGTAATCCTTTCAGGTACTAAAATGATCCTTATTAATCTTTCTTCATTTTGAATATTTTATTTGGTTTGTTCTCTTTAGAAAATAAGTAAAAGAGAGAAGAATGATGAATTGAAAAGAAGGATATCTGTCAGTATTTTTTTAACACACATATTCTGTAAAACACTTTAGTGCATGCTTTTGTGTGTACTAAATTATCTCAGTTCTTTCAACAACTTTGTGAAATAATAACTCCATTTTTTAGATGAAATAAACAAAAATTGAGTGATGAATAATGAATGAAACAAAATGATAAAGTAATGTGCAGTAGCCATGTATGTGGTTGGTAAATTCAGATCTGTATGAGTTCAGTGCTCTTTTATGTCGTTTTTTGAAGTTTGGACTACAATAAGTAAAAAAGATGTGAAAATAGGATATATTAATGGCAGACATAAAAAGAAGTATCCTGAGTAGATGCCTACAGAAGGACAAAGATGGAACTTAGGGCAAAGAGTAGGACAAGATACGTTGGATGATGTGCATGCATTCTCTATTTACATGCCCAGAAAGTTCTCCATCAAAACTGGAGGTGATTATGGCAATGAAATAAATCAGAAGGGTAAATACTGGATGACTTCACTCCCATGTCGAATATAGAGAAACAAAACTAAGGAACAGACAAAACCAAACCAAAGTAAACCCCTAGATATCTGACTGTAGAACTGAGGCTACCATATGGGCAGGAGGAGGTTGGAGAGCAAAGAAGAGAAGGTGGATGAATTATGGACAATGCACTACAGTGGAGGATTATGGGTGCCTTGGTGGTGGGTACTGTAACAAACATCTGAAGAGGTGTGAGCCTATACCTCTGAATCAGAGAGTGTTGCATGCTAGTGTTACCTCACTAAAAATTAATTAACAAAAATTAAAAATGTGAATTGGAAAAAAAAAATTCTCTACCCAGTTGGAGACGCAACTTTGCTTTTTTTTACTCTTTGTATTGTGTGTATAGCTAGAGTTCGAGAGTTAACACCAACATCTAAGAACCAGCTCACTAATTAAACTTATTAACTACTGAAGAGCCCAATTACAGCTCTGGGAGAGGAGCTGATCTTTTGCTAATTAGTCCTCAAATTAAATGTTTCCTCAGTGGCTGAATATTACATAACCTTATAACTTTACAAGCAATGCATAATGGGTTATTTTCTTCCTCCAAGGAAAAATATATCCACCCATCAAATATATTGATTCCTGAGTAATTATTTAGAACCATAGACATCCAACTAAAATTTAGTGGGCGTATTTAATTAGGATTATATTAGTTAAGTATATTACTAGAATTATGTCAAGAACAGTTAGAGGAGAGAGAAATTCATTTCTCTCATTTAAAAAGAATGTAAGATCTGCTTCTGGGTAAATGAAATAATAGGGACCAGGTTTACCTTCCTATCCTAAATAACTACAAAATTAGACATAATATTTTAGACAATGGTTTTCAGACATTGACATCTCACAACACTGAAAAGTATACTCAGCTTGCTGCCTGGATAGAGTTGTGGGCTGCAGTGAGGGAGGGGGAATCAGGGGAAGCCCAGCAGTCTGGTTGAATTAAGAAGACAGTTAGAAACCCAGAGCTAAGCTATGGAAACAACCCAAATGCCCAAAAATAGATGACTGGATCAAGAAGATATGGTACATATACACAATGGAATATTACTCAGCAATCAAAAAAGATAAACTCATGCAATTTGCAGCAACATGGATGGAGCTGGAAGGGATCATGCTCAGCAAAATAAGCCAGAAAGAAAAAGAAAAATACCAGATGGTCTCACTCATAGCAGGAATTTAAAAAACCTAAATAAGGGACCAGGAAAGAGACTAATTATAATAAAGTAAAAATCAAAATCAACAAGCAACTATAAATCAGAGACACACTTGGGGCGGGGGGCGCGAAGGAGGGTTTATGGTCAAAATAAGAGGGGTGGGAATTGTATGGGGACTATAACCAAGATGAAAATGCATACATTGTGCAAAAGTGAAAAATGATGTAAAAATATATAAAATAAAATAAAATAAATCCAGAGAGACTACACCAGTGAGAATAGAGGCAAACAAGAGAAGAGAGGTGCACAGAGGCAGAGTTCAGAGGATCTGCTGATCTTCTAATAAGCATCACTTAGTGCATATGTGCAAGTAAACTACCCCGGAGGGTGAAAGAACCACCTGAAAGGAGAAGAGGGAATAATCTCTGGAACTTACATAGGACTAGGAATAATTTGCATTCCTACCCAGAAAAAAAGGAAAGCTATGAATTCATGGAGCATAAAATTAAGAAAGGTGTTACCTCAACGATGGGGAAAAATTAGCCTTAGAATACAGGTTGCTCTAGTCCCACATACAAATGCCAAAAGTGAGCTTCAAAAGAATGAACTATTTCTAATAACGATGCTCAAGGAAAGAAATCTCAAAAATATATATATGGATATCAACATTTCTAGCATTTATTAAGTATAATTCATAGTCTGGCATCTAATAAAAAATTATCAGAGATAGAAAAAAGCAAGACAGTGGTACCCATAATGAAGATAAGTATCAATAAAAACAGATTAATAATTGCACAAATGATAGAATTGGTAGATGAAAACATAATATTTTAAGTTAGTATAACTATATTCTATTTGTGCAAGAGAGTAGTGGGAAGCTTGAGTATGTTAAGTAGAGATAAACTTAGAATGATTTAAGAGGTCTAAATAGCTTTTAGAAATGAAAAGTACAATGTCTAGAATAAAAAAAAATAACTTGGATGGAATTAGTAGCAATTTCTGCACTGCAGAAGAAAAGATTAATTGACAAAAAACAGGGAAATAAAAACAGTAGAAAAAAGATTGAAAAATATAGAATCCAATGAGTTGTGCTATCATTTCAGGCAGTAGAGCTTATATGTTATTCTGACTTAATTTTCTCTAAATTAATGAAATTTTCCATTACTGGAAAGAATGAATATGCTATATATAAATTATGTTATAGGAATATTAATAACATTGTATCTTTGGGGGGAATAATTATAGGCAGTCATCAAAACCTGACACAGTATTCCTTAGTGACAGGAACTCAGCCTCTTTTTTGTCCATATTTTTGCCTTGCATAGATTACATCCCAAGGTCACCTCAAGGTTGAAGATGCCTTCTGAAACTGAAGTAGTAACCTCTACTTTCTGGCAATCCAGAAGGAATACTTCCTGGAAGTTGCTGTTTATGTCAAATTGGTAAAAAAAAAAAAAAAAAAAAAGAAAAAAAAAAAAACCTAGCTAAATGTTTTTATCTAGCTACAAAGGTTGCTGGGAAATGCAGTATTTATTTTGGTTAGTCAGAATGCAATATTTACTTTGGTTTGTTTTAGGCAGCTAAAAATTGAGGGTTATGTTACTACAATCAAGTGAGCAAGGGTCATTGGAGATCATTTGAAGACAAATCAGTATTCACACATTGGAATGGGAGTTTTGGGGGAAAGAAAGATAACAGGTTAAAAAATAGCATATTTTAGGGTTTATAATTGAATGAATGGATAGTAAGTTTGAGAGGAGGACTGCAGTAAAGAAATATATGAGAATAAAGGCATAATGACTAATGGATTAGATTATTCACAAAACAAGCATTATTATTTTTATTGTAAATATAAAGAATAATTTATAGATATGTATATAGATCCTAAAAGTGACTGCTAAATGCTGAGGAAAGATGAAAATACAAATAATCCCTTTCCACATAGAACTTGTAATTTAATTTTGTGGAAGTAATGGTAACTATTGTAATGAAACAAACATATGTAATAGTAAAAGAAATGACCTACTAAGACATAGTCATGAAGAAAAATTATGCATATAGCTAAGTGGAAAAAGTCAATATGAATAGCTTACCGACTATGATTCCAACAATTTCCAACTCTATGATATTCTGAAAAAGGCAAATCTATAGAGACAGTAAGATCACTGGTGCCAGAAGTTGGAGTATGAGGGAGATATTCCTTGATGGAGCACAGATTTATAGGGCACTGAAACTACTCTGTATGATACTATAATGATCGATACGTGTCATTATACACTTATACAAACCACTAAGGGAGCAATACCAACAGTAAACCTGAGGTGAACTATGTACTTTGGTGATTATGATGAGTAGCCATAGGTTTATCAATTGTAACAAGTGTACCACTCTGGGGAAGAAATTGATAATGGGGGTAACCAGTGTGTGTAAGGGCTATACAAAATCTCTATATTTTCCTCTCAGTTTTGCGGTGAACGTAAAAGTACTCTAAAAATAAAGTCTTAATAAAGTCTTTAAAAAAATGTGTAATGACTCAAACATAATAGAAGCTATTTCTAGTTCACATTAAGTCTAAAGGGCAGCTCCAAACAAAAGGTCAGCTTATTGTAATTCAGGAATCCAGGCTCATTTAATCTTGTGGCTTCTCTTCTCAACATTTGGCTTCCATAGTCACCATACTTATCTCCTTCAAGTTGATTTAGATGAAATAGAATGGGGGATTGCCTGTAGGAGTGTTTTATGATTCGAGCCTGTAAGTGGTGCTTGCCTCTTCTAATCACATTACATACAAGGACTGCCAGGATGAATGGGGAATAAAATATAGCTGTGTGCCCAGGAAGAAAAGGGAATGGATTTGGTGAACAATTACCAGTCTCTACGAGAGTCTACCCTTTCTTTTTCTTTTTTTTTTTTTCATACATAGAAGAGAACTACCTTTCTCCCTAAGTCTCCCCATTCATTGACTGTTTTAAACTCAAAGTCTAAGATTCTGCACAGTTCTTTCCTTCAGATTTGAATGTGACCTTGTGTGTTCATGAATTATGAAATAAATAAATGCACATCTCATAAACACATGCTCAATATCCATCAAAGGAACAGAATATGGAACTTCAATAAAAGCCCCTAAAAGCTGACAGTGGAAGGGTGGAAAGAAACAGTAGTCACTGGTCAACAGCAATTCTTAAATTCTGATTGTCAGGCATGGGGAAACCTTCCACTCTGTGGAAACTCCTTGATTCGATCCTGAGTTTGCTCCCTGCCAACCATTTTTCTCTTTGGTTTCCATATTTCCCTTCTGGAAGATTCTTCCTTTAGTATTTATCCTTGATGGATAAACCTGAAGTGACCCTGGGCAGCCTTTCTTCGGAAAGCTCTTGACCTGCCAGCCCAGCCCTGGACTGCCCATCCTCCTGGCTTCTTTTTTTCTCTTTAGGAACATAAGTGTATATATTTTTTATTAATTTCAAGTTACTGTTGTAAGGTTTTCCAGTTATAAGCAGTCAGAACTAATACTAACAGAATCAACGGTGGTGGTGCTTTTGTTTGAGTTTGTTTTGCTTCATATTAAGAGATCCTCCAGTTTTTGATAACGGTTTTGTCATTAGTTTTTTTCTATATGGCGCATTCCATTAAAAAATGCATACATTGTGCAAAAATGAAAAATAATGTAAAAAATATATAAAATAAAATTTTAAAAAGTTAATATATACTATAATTTTTATAAGTAACATAAGCAGGATTTTAAAAATTCCATTATGTTAGTCTGTCTTTTAACTGATATGTTTAGCGGTCCAAATTTGTCACAGAAACTGTTTCATTTGGATTTTTTAAACATATCTAGATTATTTCATTTACTCTTGTTTTTTCATATATGTACCTCTTCTTTTTCTGTGTCCCCTTGCTAAGCTGTATAGGGCAAGTTGACTGAGGAAAATGCTGTATCTGTCATGTTTTGCAAAAGTTCTAGTGCATGCTTTAAAATGAAAAGTGACATGTCTTCCCCCTCTTCTTTTTCTTTTTTTTTTTTTTTTAAGATTTATTTATTTATTTATACAAGCACTGGGTACAGTCAGAAGCGCAGGAGGGTGAGAGAATTCACCAGAGCCAGAGCGGGGAGCAGAGCAGGCAGAAGGACCGAAGTACACTGCTGAGGGGAGCAGCAGGCGGCAGGAGAGGTCTGTGCGCCATGTGGGACCCTCCTCTGGTGGCCGGGGAGCAGCCGGGGATCGAACCGGCGCTGCAGAGGCTGCGGGCAGCTTCGCAACCCAGCGCTCAACCGCTGCACCACCGGGGAGGCCCTCTTCCCCCTCTTCTACTTGAGACTCCCATTAACACTTCTGATGAACACATCCTGTCTTTGGCCTCGCCTCATATCTTGCAGGCCCATCTTTTACTCCATCCATTGCTGCCACAGCAAGCTTGACATGGTGTGACTTGATAGCACCTCACCTCTGCACTGCATTAGCTTTTGCTCCCTGTCCCAGGACTCCCCTGACACCAGTTGTGGGTTCACAGCCCCACAACCTGGAGCTTTAAAGTCCCTGAGGTCACACTGAGCCAATGGGGGATGGGAACACATTCATAAATGCTCACATTTCTGCCCTTTGAGGAAAATTGGGCACATTTTACACAAGAATTCAGTAGAGTGAGCACCAGTTGCCCAAAGCAAGAAAATATTTCCTATCAACCCTCCTTCCTTTCCTAGCTCATTCTCTAAATTCACCTCTTTGGTTAATATAAATCTTACTTTGGTTAACATAGATATTTTGCACATGTTCTGCTTCAAAATGAAACCTAATTTGTCCTTCATCTTTTCAATTACTTTTTATAAAATAAACCTTTTAAATGAAACTTGCCTTTTTGTGACAACTTGGGTAGAACTTGAGTTGATTATGCTAAGAGAAATAAGTCAGAAAATGAAAGATAATTATCAAGTGGTTTCACTCCTATGTGGAACATACATAACCAGAACAAATGATATAACAAATTACAACAAAAGTTTAACTCCTAGACTCTATGAAAAGCATAAATGCTACCAGAAGGGGAGGGAGAGAAAAATGGAAGGAAGGGCATGGAGGGCATCGGCCTGATAATAGGGTGGGTTTAGAACTTTGGTGGAAGGTGAGGGAGGCTTATATACACATAGAGGTGACAATGTACCCCTGAAATTTAAATATTTTGGTCAATCAATGAAAATGTGTTAAAAGAAATAAAAGAACCTTTTAGAATAGTTTAGATTTATATAAAACTGTGATGAGAGTAAAGAAAATGCTTACATTTGTATAGTGTATTTGTCACAACTAATAAAATAATTTTGGTACATAGTTATGAACTAAAGTTCACACTTGAGTCAATTTTAGATAGACAGACGGATAGATGATAGATCATTTTTTAGGAGGCTGTGTGTGTGTGTGTGTGTGATCCTTTTTTTCTCTCAGTCTAATCCTGAAACCTTAATTAGAACTCTTATTTTGCCTTGTTCATTCAGATGAAAATGGACTTTATAATATTATCTCCCAGCTGACATTTCATCTTCTTATCCATAAGAACAAATAAAAGAAGAGGAAGTCCAAGGGGAGAGTTTCATGTGAAGAATAATAGTTATGAGGCGATTCACCGCTCAGAAGTGAAAGGAGAATGCAGTTCATTGGGAGTCAATGAGAGGAGAGGCTCTGGAATTTTATCTTTCCAAGGAAGGAAACAGCTATCAAGTTTGGAGGACAAAAAGTAAGGAATGAAAGATGAATTGGGGTTACCTCCAATTCTTCACTGAGACTGTGTGACATCAAACCAGAAGAGAAATGGCACCAAAACGTTTCAAGGTCACATTATTTGCAGAATGGTAAGGAGGTAGAAAGAAGAGCCGTACTACAAAGCTGGAAATAACAAGAATCCCAGCCACAATACAGAGAAACATAGGTGCGTAGTTTAAAAAACAAGTGAATATTTCAAGTCCTTCAATGACTTCAACTTCAGCTTCCACTTACTATGTTGTCTGCTTTCTGATGCATCTGAACAAGTCACTGCTTAAAAAGAAAACACTTCTCATAAGGAACACATACTGCTGACTTAAAGAGACCTACTGAAAACACTATCAAAAAGAAAAAAAAAAAAAGATGGGATTGCAAGGACTTGTGAGGTTTTATAAATCCTTCTCAGAGTGAAGTCAGCAAATCTAGTTGTGATCCAAGACATTCCCCAGAATAATTTCCCAGAATAAATGTTCAAGCTTGATCACTGTCCAAGTGTATTCATTTGGCGCATTCAGGGGATAATAGCTACCATCCACAGAAGACCTACTATGTACAGCTCTCACCTTCTGTTTCCCCTCAATCTCATAACAACCCTATGAAACAACCCTACAGATTCTTTTCATTGACAGATATGACCTGTATGTCAGAAAGTTTGAGTATCTTATGTGTGATATTAAGTGAGAGCAGCAGGAATAGCACTATGGTCTTTCTGGAAACAAAGACTGTTTTTGAATACCTTATATTATACAATTTTTCCACAATCCAGAAACACTTTGATTACCTCAATGAGACTAAATGTCTAACATAGGAATAGAGACTTTATGTCAGAAATGGGTGTGTTTACTTGTCCGAATGCAGGGGTTTTCTGAATGAGATTTTGAACCTTATAATTCCATGTTTGACTTCACATATATTAGGTTTTGACAAAGTGGCTTTTTGTTCTTAATGCTATATGTGCATTTGTTTCTATCATCTCTCCTTATGCAGCTCAGAACTCTTGGAGTCATAACTGGATAAATATGTTATTAAGAATCATAATCTTTTACCTGACTTCTCAAAAGAAAATTTAGAATTGAAACTTTAATCAAAAGAAGTGACTTAAAAGGAGATGGATGCTAACTCATAGAAACTGAGTTTTAAAATTAACTTTTTATGCCTACGGCAAGGAACTTTTATTTAATCTTGTAATAGGCCAGAAAACCCCAATGAAGTTCATTGTCTGGCAGTATTTTTCTTCTTTTCACCCCCTGCCTCCTCCAAAACTCCAATTTTATCCTCAAAGGCCTAGGTGATATTTCGATCTTTCATCAATAACAATCTAACTTACACTTGTTGAAAAAAAGTTGACAGCCAGCATATAGCATCAGATCTTACCCCCTCTAAATTTCTCAGAGGAGACTCTGTGTGCTTCTTCTTGCACCTGACAGAGAATATGTACCCGGCCAGTAATACCTTGAGATCCTGGTTAATTAACATTCTGGAAGAAACCTTGAGAAAACTGTTATTCCTAAAAATTTTCATTAGCACATTCTTCTTAGAAGATAGCATTCTTCAGTCTACAGCCTGATTATTCTCCAGCCTCTGCAGTCTCCTGGCACAGGGCCACTGTAAACTGGAACCTCTTTTGTTTTCTCAACCTCAGTTAAGTTGATGGGTTTAATTGTTACTCCTTCACTTCGAGCCCTATTTATTGTCTTTTGATGCAAGCTGTGTGTATTGCCACTGCAAGGCAATGATCTCAGGAAAATTCTTTTTAATCCAGGCTAGACTGTTAGCTTAATGCACTGTAATGCTAAGGGATGACATCACACTCACCTTGCAAAGCAAGACAATGAAAGTAATGCAAAGGAGATACTAGGAAATCCTGGAAATTTTTTGGCAGTAGATTCTCAAAATGTGCGAAAGGGCAGCATCAGTGTCTGGAGTCTTTTCAGTTACATGTTTGTCCCAGAGTCTGAACACCATTTGGAAATATGTAGAGAGAAAAAAAATATCCACTTACTGAAGTTCCTACAACAAGTGATACCTGCTCCTTGAAATTGTACACATGGGCCCCCTCCCTCATCTCTGGGAAGGACTCCGAATAGTTGATTCTGTCAAGACAACACAGAGGAGATGTCTTTGTGATTCACCCACAGTATCTTCACAGAACCAGCTGGGTGCACTGATAGAACCTCTGGTGATTCTTAGCCTCTTTCCTGGGTCAGTATCATGGTGTTCATGTTTGGAACCTGTTTCTTGTCATCACGTTGTATGGCTAAGGTGTTTTCATGTGATGCCCTTACGATCAGATTCAGTGAGATGTTGTTCGAACTCAAAGAATTCAAAACGAACTTTTAAAAGTATCGGACCATACCAATCCTAGTTTACTTTCTTCTTCTCGTTTATCCTCTGTGATTCATAATAGTCCACCTTTTAAAATTAACTCCGTCATTCATTGCCCTAGGACACTAGTATCTCCTCTTTGTTAAGACCTTTTTCAGAACTGTCTTCTGTTCTTCATTACGCAGAACTTCACTCTGTGATATCTATATATTAAGAAGAAATCTAGGATTATTTCAGACATTTAAAAGAGAATGGGGTTTCTTGTCAGAGGAATGGTGAGAGGAAGAACTGGACAAAGAACTGTATCAGCTTCTAAGACGAGGAAGCCAGGGCAGCTACCCCTCTTGCCAGATTGCAGGAAAGAAGATTGCATCTCATGAAGAGAAAAAACACTAGACCTCTGGTGAGTCCTCATTAACTATGATGCATTTAACCAGATTTATGCAAAACTACTCTGGTAGCTCTTCCACAAGCCCTGGAAAAGCTTGTGTTCTGAGCTGGGTTAAATAATGGTGAAAAAAAAATATTTCTGTCTACTTTGGTAAGCTCTTCTGAGTAGGAAGGAAGGTATGAGTTCTAGTTATCTATAGAATTGGGTTTCTGCACTTGCTCTGGGAATGAAATTATGTTTAGTAGGTGTCATGTAGAAGTCTGACCCCCAGTGGCTATTAACAACTGCTGCGTGTCTCCAGCAGCTAGACATGGCAGGCACCAAGGAAACAATAGGGTTGCATCTTGAAATTGTTCAGCAATATATGTTGTCCCTTGGTTTTCTGGAACATTTTTCATTAGGGAAAACAGAGTTTTCACAATTAGGAAAATGAGTCAATACACACACACTGAGTCAAGATATTTAGCTTCCAGAAACATGAAATGAGACTGTTAAGAAAAATGTTTGTAATTAATTTCCATTTTTATGTCCGCCATATGTCTATAGGTTGTCACTTTGATTTTGTTATCTCCACAGAACAAAGTTGGTCATATTTTTCAGAAAATTTTTCAAAGGGTGATCTTATTTCCATGTTGTATTCCGGTTTTAAACTTTTTATATTAAAAATACTGTAAGTTCTCAGGAAGTTGAGGAAATATTTATTGGACTAGTCCCACGTACCTTATTTCTCCCAGTGGTAATAACATACATTAACTATAGTCTAATATAAAAACTAGGAAATTGACATTGCTGTACTTCACATTCCTTATTCAGATCTTACCAGTTTTACCCATGCTTGTGTGTGTGTGCATGCAATTCTGTAATTTTATCATATTTATGAATTCATGTAGCTGCCACAAAAGACACATATCTGTTCCATCACTACAGAAGTTCTCCCTCAATTAACCCCTTTATAGTTATATCTTTCCTCCCCACCCCTAATGCCTGTCAACCACTAGTCTGATCTCAATCTCTATAATTTTGTCATTTGGGGAATATTATATAAAATGAACCCTATTATTATATAAAATAAGACCTTTTCAGACTGGCTTTTCCACTCAGTACAATTCCCCTGAAATTTATCCAAGCTGTCACGTAAGCTAATAGTGTTTTCTTTTTGGTTGCTGAGTAGTATTTCTTTGTAGAGCTATGCCACAGTTTAACTGCTCTTACATTGACAGATACCTGTATTGTTTGCAGTTTTTGCCTATTACCAACAAAGCTGTTATCAACATTTGTATAAAGGTCTGTGTGGATATAAATTTGCATTTCTCTGAAATAAATATGCAAGAGTAAGAGTGTTCAATCATATGGTTCATGTATGTGTAATTTTTAAAGAAACTTCCAAACTGCTTCCCAGAATGGCTTAGCAATTTTACATCCCCACAAGCAATATATGAGAACTCATTTTCTCTGCATCCATTCCAACATTTGATGTTGTCACTATTTTTCATTTTATCTACTCTAATAAGCATGTGATTGCCCCCACTTTAAATAACATGAAGCATAATTTGGTTCTTGCCATTGAAACAGAAAACATGGTTAACTCTGAACAATACACACACACAGTTGTATGATTCATGTCCTTATGTTCGTGAGATTCAAAAACTTAGCTAAATCCAAAAGATGAAAGTCCAAGGTTGATATGAACATTCAAAATACAGAAATTTTTACTAGACTGGTTGAGTTCCATCTGAAAACCATTTTTCTATGACAGAGTCAGAAAATTTGCCAATTACTAGATTAACCGTGCTGATTGAGAAAGTCATTATACTGAAAAATGTTTCTGGTGGCTATCTAGAAGTTAAACATACTACCCTCTTTTATATTGGCTTCTTGGGTTATTAACATTTGATTAATTTCTTCTCTTTGATGTCTATGTTTGGTGACAGTAGAGTGGAGTGAAGAAGGGAGAGTTCTGTCCACTTCCTTGTGGAGAATCTAGTTAGGTAAATTTCATTCCCTAACCTCCAATTATCATATCATATCATTACGTTACTTCCTGGATCAGGGGTGCAGTGAGGTACATTCATCCAATTCCAACCAGAATGCCTTTCTCTCAAATGGAGTTTGATGTCTGCTCCCCTGTTGTCTTGTAGTAGAAGTAAGAAACACTGTTCTTCTTGGATCTTTTTTTCCTGTCACATCAGACTCCTGAGAATATGATCAGCTTTGAATTCTGTGCTCAAAAATTTCCTTCAAATGTATAGGGTCCAAATTACATCCCTTGAGGCATATTTTAGCTTTTATGTATTTCAATTATGAGGAAGAGTGTTCTGGGCAACATGAATGCAACACAAGGAAGCCAGCTGGAATAGTGCAGCACCATAAATTTACTAAGACACAGAGAAGGAGACTGATGGGAAGGGGAAAAAAGGAAATACAGACCTCAATCATTTTAAACTATCACCTTTATAAAAGTGTGCAAATCAAAGAGAACTCTAAATCATAAATGCCTACATTTATAGTTGTCTTTGCAAGAAGGAAATCTAGGGTAGAGAAAACAGTTGAAAGCAAATCTTCCCCAGATTCTACCAAATTTGTCATGTTCAATTTTACGCTATTATTTTTTAAATCTTTTGAGGGTGAACATAGAGAAACAATGTATTTTTCCAAAAACCATAATGGTGGAAATGGCTAGATAGAAATTAATCCTAGAAGTTTCCTTCTGCCCTGCTAGCCCGATGAGGATGGTAAAGAAGATTAAAAATTTTCCTCATTTTAAGAAGTTTGCAGTTCATTGATGCCTCTTTGTAAATATTAATGACTAACCATGGAAATATTTTGCCTCCTGGTCAGTTTGAACAGTTGTCTTCCTTTTCAGTACAGGGCAGGAAGTTCTTTCCAGGACTATCACGAGTGTCAAATCTCAGGTCCACAGTTGTATGTGGCATGTGTTTTTTGCCCAACTTTTATCAGAGAACAAAGTTCAAAGGACATCAGAATCTACAATTCAAACAGTCTAAGAGGAAGACAAAACAGGGCCAGTTTTAATGAGTGAGAACAAAGGGGGAAAATTCCAATGAATAATGCTCAGTCTTTTTTTCTAAGACACCTTGTAAAATAATGTGAGAGGTCTTACAACTCATTTTTGTTTCTTTCAGCAGTTACCAAGACTTCATTTTCTGTTGTTGCAGGATCTGAAGGCTTCTGCTGCCTTTTTCTTATCTTATTGTTATTTTATCTGTTAAGAATTCTACATATTTTTCCTTAGACTCATATAAAAGGGCTGTAAAGCTTTTTTTTTTTTTTTTCTTGAGACTATATGTGCCTTCTTTATCATTCATCTCATTGTGGGGCCTCCATTATTTGCAACCTTATATGCGACTGACTTAGTATCATTCTAAAAATTAATAATAATATAACCAGGGTCCTTAAGTGCTAGTAATCACAGCCTTTCTTTAGAGGAAAGCATTATTTACATTTCTATTTTCAAAGGAAGAAATTATCTCGAAAGGGCTACTCCTATAGTAGGCCTTGCCTAAACCTTTACTAAAACTGAAGATTCCAATAAACTTCTTAGTTGCTAAATATTCTTAGTTACTAATAAAAGTAGACTGATAAATGAAGAATAAAAGAAACAATGTGAGAATTCTTCCCCTCAGTTTGATGTTGAGATGGTCAGAAATAAAGGTTCGAATCACCATCTCTGCTTTCTGCTCCCCCATAATTTAAGCTCTAATCCAGTCACCAGTTCTCCTCCTTAAACTCTATTTCTATTTATTTTATAGTTTTGTACTGAAATGTTTTAAAAATTGCTTTTAAGGATGTTAGTGAAGGAGTGAATTTAGGTCCTCAGAAAGGTAAAAAGGAATGCTACTTTCTTCATTGTGTCCAAAGCAATCACTCCTTTATTTTTCCTACATACTACCTCGTGTCTCCATTTTTTTCATTTTAGCCTATGTTCCATAGACTATCCCTTCAACTCTGGTCAATCCAATCATCTCCCTTCTCTTCCTTATACCTGGAATCCCAAACCCTCCTAATGCAAAATCACATAACCTGAAGGACTCAGAGTGGTATTTTCAGAACTCAGGCTATATATTAGAATCACTCAGGGAGCTTTCAAGAAATGCTTCTGCCCAAAACAAGTAAATCAGCATTTCTCGAGTTGGAAACTAGGAATAAATATTTTTGAAGTTATCCAAGTGATTCTATTAAGCAGATATGGTTGAGTATCTGAAGTTACACATTTATACTTGTCAGCCTTAGCAGGGCTCTCATCTTCATTTACCTTCTCCTCTGCCCTAGTCTTTTTTTTTTTTAAGATTTATTTTATTTATACAAGAACTGGGGTACAGGCCAGATGTGCAGGAGGGTGACAGGATTCACCAGAGACAGAGCGGGGAACAGAACAGGCAGATGGACTGAAGACACTGCTGAGGGAAGCAGCGGGCGAGACAGGAGAGGTCTACCTCAACACCATGTGGGTTGCTCCAAAGCCGGCAGGGATTGACCAGGCACTGCAGAGGCTGCAGACAGCTTAACCGCGCTGCGCTCAACCACCTGCGCCACCAGGGAGAACCTGCCCTAGTCTTTTTTAACTGTGAACCTCAACTTTCTTCTTTTACTTTCTTAAAATAAATGATAGCAGAAATTGACGCCATTAGGAAGAAATTATATCTACTCCCTGCTCCCAGTCCAGACCCCAACAGCCTACTTGCCTACATTTGTTTTCACCCCTCATCCTCACATATCAAAACAAAGCAACAGGAAAATACTGTCCAGTCTTAATCTCCCTGCCTATGCTCTAGCTCCCGTCTTTACCCAACTTTCAGCATCTATTTCTCCATCTATTTCTCCCATATTCTAAATCCTTCATCTCTCCTCATGTTCAAGTTCTTTTCTAACAACATGTAAACATGCTCAAATTGTTCTGCTTTTAATATACTGTCTCATCCATGCATAGTACTCTTACTGCCTTCTTTACAGCCAGACTTATTGAATAGCAATCTCTAAGCTTTCTTCATTTTATCACCTTATATTCACTTCTCAGATTATTTCAAACCTGGTTTCTTTCCCTTAATATTGATTACAAATTTTCACTGAGTCAATAGTTATCTCTTTATGGTTAAATCCCCAAATGTTTTCTATTCTTTCTTGACCTCCCTTTAGCACTTGATTCTGCTCATTCTCAGTTTTCCGATTTCCTCTTTGCCCTTGGCTTATTGACACATTTCCTTAATAGACTCTTCTGTTCTGGTCCTTGGGCTTATCCTTTTCTTTCTCAACACATTTTCCTTTTGTAGGTTAATTAAACCCCTTGGCTCCAATTACTGCATGCATGCTGATAACTCCCAAGTCACCTATGCATCCTACAACTCTCCTGAACTCCCAAAAAACACTATTTGGAGGCCTCAAAAGGATCCTTTCCTTTGCTCAAAAGGATCCTTTGCTGAAGTAGATTCTGTGCTTTTTACCAAATTCTGTTCTTGCTCTGTTGCTGTTCTTTGAGGTTGCTTCGCCATTATCTAGCTGTAATGCCTGAAATAAAATTTTATAATTCCACCACCTTGATGTCCCTAAAATCTAACCCTGTGCTTTATGTTCCATTGCCATAGTTTAGTCTCTTCTTGTTTCTTGCCTAGATTACAGGACTCTGCCCATCCATCATAGTGAGCTTCTAGTCTGGCCCCTATCTAGTTGTTTTTCCATACTCCCCATTTCTTTTCTCTCTTTCCCCCAATTTGAAGATGTTCATTTTGGTTTGACTATTCAGAAATACAAGAGGGTAAAAATTGATAGATACACAGAGTTTCAAGTGATGATTCTTAGGTCTAAACTAGATTGTAAAAGAAATGAAAATGACAAGATCTAGACAAATTGGAAGAACAGGATAGGCCAGTGTAGTAGAACTTGAAATAGAACTTGTAAGAAGTGAATGAAATGATGAGGAGAGGAATTAAATGAAGTGCTTTCTTTTTACTTTTTAGATAAACTTAATTCCTCCTTTCACTAAAGCATCCCAAGATAGAGTTTTTAAAACATTCCAACACAAACCTGCAAAGGAAGTAGATAATGAAGTCTGTGGAGAGTGGTCTTGGTAGTAATTGGATCAGTGCTAAAAGTATGAGAGAACCAGGACCAACAGGAGGAAATTAGATACTTTCTACTCCTCTGTGACAAAGATTAAAGAGTAAAAAAGCTAACATTGTTTTCCAAAATATGGTTTTATATTCCTCATGTGGATATATTTATAGAGAAGACAGTCCTTAACTTCTCGAGAGTATTTGCCTGTCAGAACATCTTCAGTGGAAAAAATAACTGAATTCTTCGATCTTATAATGAAGAGTAATTTGGTAAAAATTCAAGAAAACTTCTTTAGAAAAAGTTGAAAATCCAGCCATATTTTCAAAACCCTTCACAATCTGGCATCAGCGTATTTTTCAGCTTCACCTAGCTCCCTTTACTGCCTAAAGTCTAATGAGATTGAATTAACTTTTAATTCCCCCAAACATTGTATCATTTTTTCATTCACCTTGGTGCTTTGCTTTTGCAACTATCTTGTGTTAAGTGTCCTGCCATCTCAACCCTTTTTTTCCCCCAACTTTTTTAAAACTTTATTTTTGCATAGAAGAACTGGGGTGTAGGCCAGAGGTGTGGTGGGGGGGAGAGGATTCACCAGAGACAAAGTGGGGAAAAGAACAGGCAGATTCACCAAAATACACTGCTGAGGGGAGCAATGGATGAGACAGGAGAGGTCTGCTGTGCCATGTGTGGGTTGGTTCCCTGGCTGGGAATCGAACTCAGGCTGTACTGGTGATAGTACTGAGATTTAATCCCAGTGCCACCAGGGAGGCACCCAGCAATCCTTTGCTCAGTATGCTGTGCCAAAAAAAGTTTTAGGAACATAGTAAATGTTGAGTAAATGTTTTTGGAATTAAAGGTAAGGTAGATAAATTTCAAGTAGAAAGATGTCACTCGTAATCAGTATGGTGATTTTTTTTTTTCTTGCCAGCAAACAGATGTAGTTTAAATTAAAATGAAATAGATGACCAAGAGATATTTGCACAGACTGGAGTTTGCAGCTGGTAATAAGTTATTAGAAAGTCCAAAGCTGTGAGTGTGTGGGTGTTGTAGAGCTGCCTGGTAGTTAGGATGCACACACAAGGTCGTCCTACTGGTAGTGCTGGTGTGGTCCCGCGGTGCTTTATACTACCTTTGCTCACACGCCTGGGTTCTCAGTTCTGCTTAGAAGTTCAGATTACATCACAAGTTAGTGTCTGCCTGCCTCACCATCTACATAGAGATTTTGTTGCTTTTTATATACTGTCCTTGATCTTAAATTTCCCTTCTTCTATGAAATCTGCAGATGCATATAGAATGTCTTTTAGGGCAAAATCCTAGTTACAAATGTAATTAGGTGAAGAGATGTGGAATTGCTGGGTCACTGGTTTTGTAGATAAAGCCAAGCAATTTTTTAAAAGTTGTACCAATTTATATTGCCACCTGCAGCTTATAATAGTTCCACTAACACTCACATCAATGTCTATTATTTCTGCTTGAAAAATTACTTTTGGTATTTCTGTGAGTGCTCATCTACTAAGAGTAAATTGTGTCATTTTTGTTTAGCTAAAAATATTTTTATTTCATCTTTTTAAATATTTTTTCAAGTAAACTTATACACAGACTTTAAAATGTGTAGGTCTTTAGTGAGTCTTTTGATGTTTTCACAAATCTTTATAAATATATACTCATGTTACCAACACCCCAATTAAGATATACAATATTGTCATCACCCTAGAAAATGTCTTTATGTCTCTTTCCAGTCTATCTTCACCATTTCCCTCACTCAAACAACCATTATTTGGATTTCTGTAACTATAGATACCATTCAAAAAATGGGGCAGCACAGTAAGACTCTTTAGTGTTTGCCTTCTTTAGTCAACAAGCTATTTTTGAGATTCATCTATGTATGTGTAAGTGTCTTCTCCTTTTTGTTGCTAATGGTGCAATTTACCCATCCTCTTATTAATGGACATTTGGATTATTTCTGATTTTATTTTTTGCTCTTTGAAATAAAAATGAAATAAGTATATATAATGCTCCATTCTACTTGTTAAAATTTTGCTAATGACTTTTGCATTATATTCATGACTAATCGTGGCCTGTATTTTTTTTTTTGAAGTTATTCTGGTTTTAATATCAGGGTAACACTAGTTTTATAAAATGAAATAGGAAGTATTTCCTCATAACATTTTACAAAAGAATTTGTGTAGATGATTATTTTTTAATATTTCGTAGAATTTGCCTTGAAACCATCAGGGTTACAAGATTTCTTTGGAGGTGACAAATATTTAAATTATGCACTTATTTTATGATTTTGATTTATGTTTTGTTTTATGGCTCAGAATGTCTATTTTAGTATATGTTCAGTAGATTTTTTTGAAGATTTATTTATTTATGCATACAAGAACTGGGGTACAGGCCAGAGGTGTGCGGGGTGAGAGGATTCACCAGAGACAGAGTGGGGAACAGAATAGGCAGATTGACTGAAATACACTGCTGAGGGGAGCAGCTGGCGAGTCAGGAGAGGTCTGCTGCGCCATGTGGGTTCCTCCCTGGCCAGGGATCGAACTTGTGCTGCAGTGGCTGCGGGTAGCTTCATAGTTTGTGTCTTAACCCCTTGAGCCACCAGGGAGGCCCTGTTCAGTGGAGTTTTAAAGAGTATATTCTCCTATCATTGAGTGGGATGTTCTATAAGTGCTAATTAAACCCTCCTGATTAATAGTATTTAGATAAAAGTGTTTACATCTTAAACTATATATGTGAATTTGTCTCTTTCCATTGTCTAATTCCATTAGGTATTGCTTCATATATTTTATTAATCTGTTGTTTGATGAATACATATTTGTAATTGTTATGTCTTCTTTAACCATTATGTAATGTCCCTCTCTGTATCTGATCATTTTTGTGGCTCTGAAGTCTAGTATATCTAATAATAATTTCACCATTCATGCTTTCCTTTTTTTTTCCCCTACAACCTACTTTTGTTTGAAATGAGTTTATTTTAAACACACAGGGTTGGGCTGCGTTTTTAATTCACCCTCCCACTTACTGCCTTTTAACTGGTCCATTTATGCCACTTACATCTAATTATTAAATTATTTCTAATTATTAGTGGCGATATCTAATTATTAATTTAATTGTTGATACATTGAACTAAAGTCATCCCACTTTTTATTTTATTTTCAGGTTTTTACCTATTTTCTGCCTTGCTGTGGGTTACTTGAACACTTTTTATAATTGCACTTTTATCTATAGTGATTCTGAGTTTCTTTCTTTGTTTCGCTTTTTTTTTAAGTTTATAATTGTTTTATTTTTTATATATATATATTTTTTTATTTTTTATATTCCCCATACAATTGCAACCCCCTTATTTTGACCCCAATCCCTCCCCTCCCCGCCCCCCACTCCCCATAAAGTGTCTCTGGTTCATAGTTGTTTGTTGATTTTGATTTTTACTTTCTTATAGTTATTCTTTTTCCTGGTCCCTTATTTAAGTTTTCTAGATTCCTGCTATGAGTGAGACCATCCGGTATTTTTCTTTTTCTTTCTGGATTATTTCGCTGAGCATGATCCCTTCCCGCACCATCCACGTTGCTGCAAATTGCATGTGTTTATCTTTTTTGAATGCTGAGTAATATTCCATAGTGTATATGTACCACATCTTCTTGATCCAGTCATCTATTTTTGGGCATTTGGGCTGTTTCCAAAGCTTAGCTATTGTAAACAGTGCTGCTATAAACATAGGGGTGCAGGTGCTCTTTGGAATTGATGTTTCTGTGTCCTTTGGGTAAAGACCTAGGAGTGGAATTGCTGGATCATATGGAAGCTCTATGTTTAGTAGGTCCAGAAATCTCCACACAGCTCTCCATAGTGGTTGGACCAGTTTGCACTCCCACCAACAGTGCAGAAGAGTTCCTTTTTCTCCACAACCTCGCCAACATTTGTTGTTGCTAGTTTTTTTAATATGTGCCATTCTCACTGGTGTAAGATGGTATCTCATGGTAGTTTTGATTTGCATTTCCCTGATTGCAAGTGATGTTGAACATTTTTTCATATGCCTGTTGGCCATTTGCATTTCTTCTTCAGAGAAGTTTCTTTTTAGCTCTTCTGCCCATTTTTTGACTGGATTATTTTCTTTGTTGTTGTTGAGTCTCATCAGCTCTTTGCAGATTTTTGTGATCAGTCCTTTATCATTAGTGTTGTGTGCAAAAATGTTCTCCCAGTCGGTGGGGTTTCTCTTTGTTTTTGTTATTGTCTCTTTTGCTGTGCAGAAGCTCTTTAATTTGATGTAGTCCCAGCTGTTTATCCTTGCCTTCACTATCACTGCTTTGGGTGATGTGTCTCTAAAGATGTCTTTGATGTGCATATCATGTAGTGTTTTGCCTATATTTCCTTCTATGTATTTTATAGTTTCAGGTCTTATGTCTAGTTCTTTAATCCATTTTGAGTTGATTTTTGTGTATGGTGTGAGGTAGTGGTCAAGCTTCATTCTTTTGCATGTGGCGACCCAGTTTTCCAAGCACCATTTATTGAAAAAAACTTTCTTTGCTCCAATGCGTAGTCTTTGCTCCTTTGTCAAAAATTAGTTGACAATAAATCTGTTGGTTTATTTCTGGATTTTCTATTTGATTCCATTGGTCTGTGTGTCTGTTCTTGTTCCAATACCATGCGGTTTTGATGACTATGGCTTTGTAGTATAGTTTGAAGTCTGGGAGTGTGATGCCTCCATTCCCTTCTTTTTTTTTCAGGAGAGCTTTGGCTATTCAGGGTTTTTGGTGATTCCATATGAATTTCATCAATAATTGTTCTATTTCTTTGAAGAATGACATTGAAATTTTGATTGGAATAGCATTGAATCTGTATATTGCTTTTGGTAGGATGGCCATTTTAATAATGTTTATTCTTCCAATCCATGAGCAGGGGATGTCTTTCCATTTCTTGTGTCTTCTTCTATTTCTTTTAACAGTGTTTTATAGTTTTCTTTGTATAGGTCCTTTACCTCTTTTGTTAGATTTATTCCCAAGTATTTGATTTTTTTTGTTTCAATAATGAAAGGGATGGTTTTTTGATTTCTTCTTCTTCAGATTTATTGTTTGTGTATGTGAAGGCTACTGACTTTTGCGTGTTGATTTTCTATCCTGCCACTTTACTGAACTGATTGATGAGTTGAATTAGTTTTTCTGTGGAGTTTTTGGGGTTCTCTATGTATATCATCATATCATCTGCAAATGGTGATAGTTTGACTTCTTCTTTTCCTATTTGGATTCCTTGTATGTCTTTCTCTTGTCTTATTGCTCTGGCTAGGACTTCCAGTATTATATTGAAAAGCAGTGGTGAGAGTGGACATCCTTGTCTTATTCCAGATCTTAATGGAAATGCTTTCAGCTTTTCACCATTGAGAGTGATACTGGCTGTTGGCTTGTCATATATGGCCTTTATGATGTTGAGGTATGTTCCTTGTATCCCAAGATTTTCAAGGGCTTTTATCATGAATGGGTGTTGCACTTTGTCGAAAGCTTTCTCAGCATCTATTGATATTATCATATGGTTTTTATATTTCTTTTTGTTGATGTGTTGGATAACATTGATTGATTTTCGGATGTTGAACCATCCTTGTGTCCCTGGCATGAATCGTACTTGGTCATGGTGAATTATCTTATGGATACATTTTGGATTCTGATAGCTAAAATCTTATTGAGGATTTTTGCATCAGTGTTCATTAGGGAGATTGGCCTGTAGTTTTCTTTTTTTGTGTTGTACTTGTTCAGTTTTGGTATTAGTGTAATGTTGGCTTCATAGGACGTGTTTGGTATTATCCCTTCCTTCTCAATTTTTTGGAAGAGTTTGTGAAGTATTGGCACTAATTTGTCTCTGAATGTTTGGTAGAATTCATTTGTAAATCCATCAGGTCCTGGGCCTTTGTTTTTGGGGAGGTTTTTGATTACCATTTCAATTTCGCTGCTTGTAATTGGTCTGTTTAGGTGTTCTATTTCTTCTTTATCTAGCTTTGGGTGATTGTAGAGTTGTAGGAACTTGTCCATCTCCTCTAGATTGTTGAACTTGTTTCCATATAACTGTTCATAGTAGTTACTGATTATTCTTTTGATTTCTGCTGTGTCCGTTGTGATTTCTCCTCTTTCATTTATGATCCTGTGTATTTGTGCTTTCTCCCTTTTTTCCTTTGTGAGCCTGGCTAGGGGTTTGTCTTTTTTATTGATTTTTTCGAAGAGCCAGCTCTTGGTTTCATTGATCTTTTGGATTGTTTTTTTTATTTTCTATTTCATTTATTTCTGCTTTGGTTTTAATTATTTCTTTTCTTCTAATGGTTTTGGGGTTTTTTGTTGTTCTTTTTCTAGATCTTTGAGCTTCGAGATTAGGTTGTTTCTTTGAGTTCTTTCTTGTTTCTTGATGTGAGCCTTTTTTTTTTAAAGAGGCATGTATTTTTTATTTATTTATTTGTTTGTTTGTTTGTTTGTACATGCACTGGGTACAGTCAGAAGCGCGGGAGGGTGAGAGAATTCACCAGAGCCAGAGCGGGGAGCAGAGCAGGCAGAAGGACCGAAGTACACTGCTGAGGGGAGCAGCGGGCGGCAGGAGAGGTCTGCGTGCCATGCGGGACCCTCCTCCGGTGGCCGGGGAGCAGCCGGGGATCGAACCAGCGCTGCAGAGGCCGCGGGCAGCTTAGCAACCCAGCACTCAACCGCTGCACCACCAGGGAGGCCCATATTTTCCTCTTATTACTGCTTTTGCTGCATCCCATACATTTAGGAAATTGGTGTCTTCCTTGTCATTCAATTCAAAGAATTTTTTAATTTCTTCTTTGATCTCCTCGTTAGTCCAGTGGTCTTCCAGAAGTGTGGTTGTATAGCTTTTTGTAGTGGTTGCTTTAATTATGACAAAAGAGATACATAATTTATCACATATATTAAAATTGTTATAAGTACAAAGGAGTATAAGCATTATCTCTTTTTATGTCCTTTTGCCACTTCCCACTGAAAATATATTTGCTGAAAATAATTCCTCCACATACTTTCAGAATCACATCAGTTTTATATTTTGCCTCTATCATCAAACAAAATTGAGAAAACTTGCGGATTTCTGGTTTCTTCCCTGACTCCTAACCTTGCTAAGGCTTGTGCCACCAGGCTTTGCCCCTCCCCCTGTACATCCCACTCCCACCTCCTGTATTTATTTCTCTTTTTCTTTCTGGAACTTTTTTACACTGACCACAAGCCTGTAGCATTCAACCCCAAGTCACCTATTGAAGAGACGTTCTCAATAGCCAGTGGGTTCAGCCACCCCTGGTTTGGGCTACAATTTATTCACTCATATTTTTGCATCCCATGATCATCCTTTCTTTCTGTTTTAAGATTTTTTGTTTTATAGTTTTCATTCTAATTAACCAGTTTCCTGAAGCCATTCATTTTATGTACATCTGGTGGCAACAAATTCTGTTTTCCATCATCTGAGAATGTCTTGAGTTACCCTTCATTGTGAAGGGATATTTTCATTGGGTAAGGGCTTTGGGTTGAAAATTGCTTTATTTCAACACTTAAAAGATACTGTGTCACATCTTTCTGACTTATTTTTTCTGATGAGAAATTTGCTGTCATTTAAAATTTTTCCCCTATATATAAGGTGTCATCTTTTCCCTGGACTTTTAAAATTTATGGACTTTTAAAATTTCAGTTGTGTTTTTCAGTTCTAAACTTTTCATTTAATTTTATTTATATTCTGTTATTCTTAGTTGAGGTTTTCTATTTTTTTCATTGTATCTCAGGCAGGTTCATATGTGCTCACTGAAACATTTATATCACAATTGATTTTAAATCTTTGCCAGATAATTCTAACATCTCTAACATCTAGTGTTAGCATTTGTCCTTAGTCTTCCTTTCAGTTTGAGTGCTTCCTCATACTTTCTATAGCGAATGATTTTCAAATTGAAACCTGGACATTTTCTCATTATGCAGTGAAACTCTGATACTTATTTAAGTCTTTCGTTGTAGCTGACTTTGACAATGTTGTCACAGCGAAAGGTGAAGCACTGCCAGTTCTAGATGGAGATGGAATTTCCTACATTTCCCACTCAATCTCCATGGATACACAGAATGAAAAGATTTCTCAATGCTGTTGGACTCAGGTGGAAGCACTGGCTTCCAGCATAATCCTCACTAACTCTGTCATCAGGGCAGCCTCACCACAGCAGCCCAAAAGTCCAAATCTTGAGTCTTCACCATGCCTCCTCTAATTCTGCTCAGCGGGAAGAGGAGCGGCATCTCGCAGCTGCTGTGTGAGGTGAAAGCCTGTCTCCCTGCATGGTTCGAGCTGCTGCTGTGAAATAGTTTCTTGTTACCAGCTGCCAGTAGGCTGAAAGTTCCAGCTGCCCCTGGGCCTGACACTACCTGACAGTGCTTTCAGGGCACTGTGTTAAGGCCTCATGAAGGTGGAAGACAGACTTCCCGTTCAGTCTTGACCAGAATAGGCATAGTGAGAAGAGTTTATTATTTTTGTTTTGCTTTTAATGGTATTTGACTATAATATTTTTCTATTTCCATCTTGCTGTGCTACCCCTTTTCCGATCTTTTGGTTTTGTTAACATTGTTTTGTTTCCCCCTTATGCCTGTGGCTTTTATCACTTGCCAGTTTCTTTATCTTCAAGTGTGGGTTTTATGAACAATAAAACACTACCAACCTTTCCCGGTGTTCCATAGTCCCTACTAAGCCAGTCTTTCTTTCTCTCCATCATTCATCTTATATCTACTTTATATATAATATGCAATATTAAGTTATATTTCTTGAAATGAATAAGAAAAAGAATATTTACTCCTCCGTCCCCAAAATGTAAATATTCAGCCTTGTTCCTCTCTTGCAAAAATTTTTGATTATTCTTGATAATTTAAATTTTCACAAAAATTGTAGAATCAGCTTATCAATTTTTAGATAAACCACTTGGAATGTCACTGGGATGCATTGAAACTATAAATAGATTGGAGGACAATTGCCATCTTTAACAATATTAAAATGTTTGGCTCATAATCACCAAAATAACTTCATATTTGGCTCATTAATTTTCTTGCCAAAGATTTGCGTGTGTCAGCATTCAATTGTTTGCAACATTTTGTTAGATTTATATTTAAGTGTTGCTTATTTGTACCACTATTGAAAATAATAAGATCTTTTTATTTTAATTTTATTTTGTATATGTCCTTTTTATCTTTCATTCATTAAATTAATTTATTAATTTTCACATCTTTTAAATAGATTCCTTAGATTTTTTTTTACATAGATTACCCCACTGTCTGCCGATCAAAGCAGTTTTTCTTTTTCTTTTGCAATTGGGATGTCTTATGCTTTTCTTCCCGAATTGTATTGGTTAGAACGAGTAGTGCAGTGTTGAATAAAATAAGGAAAAATGAATATTCATGGCTCACTCTACCTTATAGATAGAGCACTTAATGTTTCACCATTAAGTAGAACATTACCTATAGGATTTTCCAAGATGTATTTTATCTATTTGAGCATCTTTCCTTCTATTACTAGCCTCCTGAGAATTTTTATCAGCATACTTTACTATATTAGTTGCTAAATGAAGTTCTTCAAGATGTGTGTGTGTGTGTGTGTGTGTGTGTGTGTAAATATCAGTTAAAAGTTTGGATCCATAAGAAGAATTGAAGGTTTCAGGAAATGGTCGGTATTTATGCTGACAGGTAGTTATAATATATTTTCAACTCTTTGTAAATTATTTGAAACACCTTTTCAAATCAAAATAATATTGTGAAAAATAATATTGTGGTGTAGTTGAATGTATAATACGAAGGTATATAACAACAATAACACAAAAGAATTAGAGGGAGAGACTAGGCAGAAAGCTGTTCTAAATTTTGTGCATTGTAAAGAACTGATACAATATCAATTTACGCAACTTTCATTTATGGCAAACTGTAATAAATTAAAATAGCAACACTTTGCTACTTAATTAATATGAACTAATATTCATCCCTAATTAATATTTTTTCTTTAGCTAATTTATTTCTGTGTAACCTGGATATATATCCTTTTGTGTCTCAAGCCCACAAGCTGGTTCTTGCCCAGAATTACTGCTTCCTCCCTAGAATATCACTCCTTCTGATGTAAGGGTGGCTGACTCCTTCTTGTCATTTAGGTCTCAGCTATAAATTACCTCTTTGGGGATGATTTTTTTCCACTATTCAATCTACAAATCTCCACTTGTACCTAAGTTGATTTTATATGTATAACTTATTTATTGTTTACCTGGCACCACATTCATGTATTACTTCCCCACTGCTTTTCACTCTTCTTTGCACCCTTGCCATTTAGCTCAATGCTTAGTCTCTGCAATCCCCAAAATTTTCATTTCATGGAATTGAACAGATGCATTTGAGACAGAACCAAGTCACAGGCATAATGTCTAAGGATGCCATGAGAATCCATTATCAAAACTTTCTGCTGTCAGACTGTAGTTGCTGATGAGAAAGTTGCTATGGTTCTTTATTCTTCCCCCTTAGTAGTATTATATTCACCTGGCAAGTCAAGATTACTTGAATTTTAATCTTTTCTTCATCTAAGTACCCTTGGTGGAATATTAACAAGTAGTCAAATGATGACAGTCTGTGCATCTGGAAATGCAAAGAGGGGCCTCCCCAGTGGCGCAGCGGTTGAGCGCTGGGCTGTGAAGCTGCCCGCACCCTCTGCAGCACCAGTTCAATCCCCGGCCACCCGGTGAGGGTCCCGCATGGCGAGCAGACCTCTCCTGCCGCCCGCTGCTCCCCTCAGCAGTGTACTTCGTCGGTCTGCCTGTTTTGCTCCCCGCTCTAGCTCGGGTGAATTCTGTCACCCTCCCGCACTTCTGACTGTGCCCAGTGCTTGTATAAATAAATAAATAAATCTTTAAGGAAAAAAAATGCAAAGAGAAAAAAGAGCCAAGTTAGTAGAAGCAATTTTAAGTAACTTAGTGTTGGCTATAGATCAAAAATATAATCTTAAGATGTCAATTTCTCATAGTTTTTCAGCAAAAAAAAAATTCTCTTTTGTAAGTATTGTTTACACTTTTGTGCAGTGATGGTGTTTCCTAGATTTTCTATGTCAACCCCAAGAGCAGTACTCTCTCCCACAGTCAGGTCATGTGTACTAATTTATTTTTTTCAGATACAGCAGCCACCATGCCTTTGGGCATTTTCCCTTACTATTTCGTTTATCTAAATTGCTACCTATCACCACCTACTAAATAAATTATTCTCTCTCTTCACTTTCCTTCAGAATCTGGCTATTTTATTTCAAGATGACCTTCACCAACATCAATAGAATACTTATTTTATTATGCAAGTACAATATTTCCTTGAAAAACCTCATGAGTATCTACAAGGTTGGTTTATTTTTTATATTTAATAAATAATAAACATAGGTGAAAGGGCCTTAAGTATGTTCCTAAGGCTACACCCCTAATAAGGACAGAGCAGGGATTCAGAGCCAAGTCTGTCTGACTTCATAATCTCCAGCTGTAACCACAAGTGATACTATCCCATTCATCTATTTATTTACTTATTTATTTAGTCTTAAAGTTCTTTACCTCTGGCCCCATTTGAACTACACTCTATGTATTTTTCACTCTAAATATTTCCATTGCACAAGATTTAAATATTTTACTTTCAGTTCTTCATACCTTCTCCTTTCTCATTCTATTTCTTATATTGCTTATCCTTAGAGAGAGAGAGAAAGTGCGTCTACACTTATTGCTTTTTGATTATTTGCATGTCATGTCAAAGTAAGGTTCAGAACTCTAGGAAGTTCCATGGGAGTCCAGTTGGAAGACAGAGTCTCGCCACCACTCTAGATGTTATTTGCTAGTCCCAAAATCCTCCAGAATGGTGGATGTTCTTAAGTATTTCCTCCAGAAAATACTTCCAGTCTCTTTCAAGAAGAAATGGAATCTGATGACAAGGCTGTTTGAAATATGGTGGCAAGCCATTTACAGATTTCTGTAGAATCTTGAGGGACTTAATTCTCCTTACATATATCTTTCACTTGTTACAAAGGGCATTCAATTGAATTCTTACTTGCGGATGTAAATGGCCTGGGGAAAATGTGTTCCAAACTATTCTGGACTTCATGCTAATTGTGTAATCCAAGTGCAAGCACTGTGTCTACCAAATGTGAATTGTTAAGCCTGCAATAACCAACAGGAGATCTGCGATATTGTCGAGGCTACTCTCAAAAATAGCCAACCATACCACAGGCAATTCTTTCCAGAATCCTGTTATTCAGAACCCTAGTTTCAAAACGTAGAAAAATGTTGATAATTAAATGAGATCACATTGTGATACAATCCAAAATATAGTAGCAACAAGCATGCTGGTATGCCAGTGATGGTGACTGAAAACCATATTATCTTTAAAACATATTTCCATGTAACTTCCCCAATAATCCATTAAATGTAACATTTACCAGTCATAGAGAAGCTGCTCTGTATATGGACTTAGACCACCCACTGTTGGGGTCACAGGGCAACTTTTATTTGTTCTGTGACAGACAGATTTCTGTAGCCAGCCTGGATATTGGCCAAGGAAGCACGGTCTGGTGCCTGCTTTACATGAAGTTCTTGTCTTTTTGATGAGAAGGGGAGTTTTCTTTATCTTGTTTTCCCCATTGTAGTACTGACAGGGGTCAGAGAGAATGGACAGCTTGTGGGCTGAGAGTTGCAGAAAACTGTCCTCCAACACAGCTCCTTTCCTCTCTGCCAAGCAGAGCTCCATAGGGATGTTGCTAGGCCATCCAAGGTTCAGCTCTACTGACATGGGACTGGAATCTGGACAAGAAATGGAAACAAACTGTGACTTCTCCTGTCCTCTTCTGCTGCTTGGGCCAAATAGCAAATCACACTTTGGTTTCAGGGATGGGGGTGGAGGGGTGAGGCTAAAGGAACGAGGACACGTTAGTGTTTCTTTGTCCCCAATCCCCCATCCTGCCCATTTTCAGTCACTACCATTGCTACATAAAACTTTTTGGGGGTGGGGGGGCGGGAGGGGAGGGATTGGGGTCAGAATGGGAGGGTTGAAATTGTATGGGGAATATAAAAATAAAATTTATTATTTAAAAATAAAAAAAATAAATAAAAAATATAATCTTGGGACTAACACCTTGAGATTCTATCTTTTTTGGGTCTTTCAGAAATGTTCTTTTAATGATTTCTTTTTTTTTCTTTTTCAGTAAAATGCTCCTTTTTCCTAATACAATGCTCCCTTCAATTTGCTATTGGAACTAGGGATATTAATACTTTTGTTGGGAATTGAATCAATTGCAAATCACTGGGAATGAGCATGGATTATAGCCTCAGGTTGGATTTCTTGGAATTCTGGGCCAAGTCCCTTTCCCAGTTGCTCAGAGGAAGTTTCTACTGATGTCATTGGCAATTGTGTGTGTACCTGGTTGTAATAGGATCCAGAAAATACTCATTTCAGATCACATAGTGACTACATCATTCTTCATGCCCAGCTAATATTTGGAGCTACATGATGCCGATGAGCCAGGCAAACATTCCTGTCTTTCTTAGTTTGAGATCCCTATTGAAAAGCTGCACCCTTATGGGGGAAATCAGAGAGATTTATTTAGCTCAATGTTTTTACAGTCATACACTTTTCCAAAACACTCCTCCACGCTTTTAGGTTATATATTTAGATCATCGGGACTGGCAGTTGATATAACTTAGAAGAAATTACTTATTCATGCCTTATGGTTTTTCACTTCGTATGTTAAGAGAAATTGATTGGAGTTTTTCTCATCTAAAAGGTCAAAAACAACAACAAGGAAGACCCGTTAGAATATAATAAAACAGCACTTAATGTGTTAAAATATAAAGAATTGAGAGGAAATGTCAGACCACGTGCAGTGAGCACAATCCCACAAAGATTCTTTGAGTATTCTGGCAGAGTGCATGTTGGTAATACACATGTGTACTTCATCTAAAATCCACAGGCTATGTTGCAATCAAATAAAAAACCATCCTTTATTTCATTTCCTTTCATTTAACCAAGTTCACAATTCATTGCTTCATCCCAAACACACTCTAATAATTAATTACATTAGTGAATATGCATATACATACTAGTATGTGTATGTGTGTGTGTGTGTGTATATATATATATATATATATATATATATAAAACATGGATTTTTTTTCCTAACTTCTCTCCTTTTGATAGCCTTTCCTTTTCTTTGTCTTCTTTCAATACAACTGTGGTAATTTGTCCATGTAATACCTTCAAGGATGTGATCAGAGACTCACTTCTGAAAGAGTACAAGTTAATATGTTCCATTTCTACCTAATTCCCTAGGTTTTTTTTTCTCTTCCTCTTAGTTATCTGTCTTCTTTAGACAAAATTAATCTATTTTCTTCTCTCCTTAGCTCCCTTTTGGATCCTCCATACAATGTTTGGCAGGTTCCCAAATGACTTCCCTAGTCCCATCCAGATAAGATGCAGAATAATTCCGAGGCTGTGCCTCTAGTCTCTTTCCAAATCTTGAAGTGTAGTATGAAGCATAGGATGGCCTGCTGCCCTTAATGACTGCTCTAGTTGTGTTAAAAAAAATCTCATTTGAGGCCCAATGGACTACGGTGGAGGATTATTGGTGCTTTGGTGGTCAGTGTGGTGTGGTAACATGTGTTGAATAAGTGTGAGCCTATATCCTTAAATCTACATAGTGTTGTAAACCAATGGGTTACCTCAATTTAAAAAATGTCTAATAGCATTGAATGGTTAACTTTCCATGAACCTTCCCCACTTGTAGTTGTTCTTTTTTTAGTTTCTGAAAAATTGGTTATTGGTGACTCCAAAAATTAGAAAATTCAAAAAGCCTGCACAACTTCAGAGCTTTAACCAGTCATAAAACGTAGCATGCTGACTTCTGCTTCTAATCTGGCTTTAGCTATATTTTGTTTTGATTTAAAAGTATCTTTGTATTCAAATTGCAGTGAAAATGAAGCTTGGCTTTTTGCTTTTTCACATGGTGGTGATTTTTATACAGTATACCCAACTCAGTCCTACAATTTTGTTCCTTGTTCCCTGAGGGTCATAAACCCCCTGGTTCCCAACACACACACCAAATTTAGAATTTGCTCACTGAGCTCTGCCTCGGTAGACTCTGCCTTTTGCCTCTCTCATTTTTTAAGACCTTGCTGCCCTCCTCTGATATCTCAGTCTCTGTTCATGCTACATAAGCAGAGGTGGCCCCAGATGTTTTCAGTTGCCAGACAAGGTTCCTTTCCAGTAATAGTGATCTTCCTGGATCATCAAATTTTTCTCAGAAGGATGGGACTCATCGTTTCTGATTTGAAAAATATAAGCTCCATGAATGCAGCATTTTTGTTTGCTGTATTCATCTTCTTAGAACAGTGCCTGCTGCATAGTACATCATCAATAAAAATTCTTTCAATGAATGAATATAATCCTTAGGTATCCACTTATTAATTAAAAATTGTGTTTAATTCAAGCATAGTTGAGCATTTTGAAGTGAAAAGTTATTTTCATATAGCAATATTTGACATTATAAGTGTCTAATTTATTCACACCTCATATTATATTTTAAAAAACAAACAATGGATTTGTGTTTAGTCAGGGGTCACTGAGACACTTCTGAGAAAACCATATGACTGCCCATAAAGAACCCCAAGGGTTTTTTTTGTTGTTGTTGTTTTTTAAAGTTTTGCATTCTTTTTTTTTTTTTTAAGATTCATTATTTATTTATACAAGCACTGGGTACAGTCAAAAGCATGGGAGGGTGAGAGAATTCACCAGAGCCAGAGTGGGGAACAGAACAGGCAGACTGACAAAATACACTGCTGAGGGGAGCAGCAGGCACAGCAGGAGAAGTCTGCACGCCATGTGGGACCCTTGCCGGTGGTCGGGGATCGAACCAGCACTGCAGAGGCTGCGGGCAGCTTGCAGCCCAGTGCTCAACTGCTGCACCACTGGGGAGGCCCAAGAACCCCAATTTTTGTTAGAACAGGTATTGGTTGCTGATGGCAATACTGGTACAATTGTATTTTGAAGTGTGATTTGACTAGTGAATTGGGGAAATATGTAGCTACTTTAGTTGTTGATACCCATTGCCCTGTGTTTCAGACCCACAGTAGACATTTTGAATTCAGTGCCTTAGATTATACATTTGGTGGCCTGAGAAATGGTTTTATATAACCAAGTTGGCATACATTATAATGATTGATGTAACATCAAGAGCAACACATATTTACCTAAGTGACATGGAAATCTGGTAAGGGTTTATGAAAATATCCCAATGACATAGTTTCACAACAGAGATAACAATAATGACTGAAAAATGAAGGCAAAATCTGTTGTCTTCCAATGAAACAAAAATCTCAAGCAATGTGAGATTGCTGCCAGAAACAACTAAAATTTTGAAAAGCCTGTCCATTGTTAGAAAACTAATTGGTAATCCTGACTTGGAGTTGTTGCACTGTTCTTGCCTCAGCAGACATTGTTATGGATTCAGTTTGAGAAGTTGGATGTGAGTACGGCTTAGAGGTGCTTCACACAGCAGTTCTCCCAATGGGAGTGATACCTTATAAAAAAATTCAGCTTAAGGTTGATTCTCAGTTTTACAAGCCACAATCCTGTGATATCTAGGATGCAGCATGTTTGCCTCACCAGGATGAGCTGAATCTTTGGAATGCTGAAAGATAAATGGGATTCAGGATGAATGTGGCAATTTTTTATTTTTTTTTTTATTTTTTATTTATTTATTTTTTTATAGAGGCATGTTTTATGTATTTATTTGTTTGTTTGCTTGCTTGTTTGTTTATACATGCACTGGGTACAGTCAGAAGTGCTGGAGGGTGAGAGAATTCACCAGAGCCAGAGCGGGGAGCAGAGCAGACAGAAGGATCGAAGTCCATTGCTGAGGGGAGCAGCGGGCAGCAGGAGAGGTCTGCGCGCCATGTGGGACCCTCCTCTGGTGGCCAGGGAGCAGCCGGGGATCGAACCGGCGCTGCAGAGGCTGCGGGCAGCTTCGCAACCCAGCGCTCAACCGCTGCGCCACCGGGGAGGCCCTGAATGTGGCAATTTTTACAGTTTTATATTTTAGACCTACAAATTTAACTTGGGCCTCACTTTTTTCTTTCTTGAATTTCAGATATAAGACTTCTATAATATATCACACCAAAAAAAGAAGCGGTGAATTTGGACATAGTTTTCTGGAATTGAAACGTATATGGAGGAATGAAATATAAGTGGGAAAAGCCCTAAACATCTAATAACTTTAAAAAAAATCAGTAAATCATAATATAGCAAATTATTTAATATTTCATAACATTTAAGATAACATTCTCAAACATTTTAAATAACATGAGAAAATGCATAAGGTAAACTAAGTAGGACATGCAAAAACATACATACAATCATAGTTAAAAGTAAAAAGTAAAAAAACCTAGTAGGAAATATATTTAAAAAGTTAACATGATGGGATTATGGGGAGTATTTTTGTCCTTTTTCTTTCTATAATTTTTAATTTTGATAACAAGTATAATTATGTAATTATAATGGAGAAAAATAATTTATTTCAAATGTCAAAAAAGCAAAATAGCATATCACCAGATTACTGGGGAAAATTTATATATCTAAAAAAATTGATTTCATTAAACTGCATTATGAAAAGCAACTAACAATTAGAAGACAAGTGCATTGCCTTAAACTGATTCCATAACAAAATGAATTCATAATCCACCTTTAAGAAATCAATTCAATTGTGAAAAAAATTGTTGTTCATATTCTCTTTTTGTTGATTTGTTTCCTTCATAGGCGCTTTCTTTGCTTTTAGACCTAAATATGTAAACTAATTAATAATTTCCTTGGTTCTGTTTACTACTCTGACTCCTCTCTCCCCAAACATATCACCCTGATTAAAATTAAAGTAATTATCCTACTGGAAAAATAGGTCCAATAGTTTGACTCACTGACCCTACACTGATTATTGTGATTGTAAGCTATTTACTGAAATCAATGTTTTTGGACAAATGTTGGCCTAGCTACAGTGTCCAATTTTTCTGCCATCTCTTTTTTTATTTCCAAGAGAAAATAATAAATGATTCTAGTCTACATTTTATAACTAACAAAATATAATTTTTTATCTCTATTCTTATTTCCAGCTCTTTATTTTTCCTTCAATTCACTAATTTTTTAATAAATTAAGAACTTTTTTTTTTTTTTTACTTTTTTACTTTTGAAATTTTTTTTTTTAAAGGTTAACGAAAGGCTTATTTACAAGGGAAGGGGAATGAGGATATGTACAACTTAGGGAGAAAAGAGAGAGATAAATTCTTAAATGTGTCCTGCCATTTCTGCCAACCTGGAATACCAAATGACCCCCCGAGACCAAACCTGCCTGGCCAAGAGCACGAGCCAAGTGTGCCCCACCCCACTAACATGGCTGGTTTTTATTTACAAACAGAGAAAATGGCTGCTCAACTCCGTCCTTAGGTCCTCGCCACTTTCCTTTGGGGATCCTGGGGTAGTTCCCGGTGTCTTGATGGAGTGGGGGTGGCATCCACAAAGCCTGTATGGAATTTCAATTCACTAATTTATCCCACAACATTTTTTTAAATTAAACTTTATGCTTTAGAGAAGTTTTAGATTTATAGGAAAAAATTACAAAGGTAACACAGAGTTCCCATATATACCACAGCCAGTTTTCTCTATTGTTGACATTTTTAATGTTTTTTAATTTTACATTACATTATTTACAGTTAATGAACTAAAACTGATAACATTGTTATTAAAGTCCACATGTATGCATATTTTCTTAAGTTTTTTCCTAGTACCCTTTTCTGTTCCTGCATCCCATCCAGGATACCACATTACATATAAATATAATGTATTCTTAATTATAGCAATTAAATATAGATGGCTGTGATGATTTCTCAGACTTCCCTGTTTTGATGATCTTCAAAGTTTTGGGAAACACTGATCAGGTACCTTGTGTGATTTCTTCTACAAAGCTTTGTTTGATGTCTTTCTTGTAATTAAACTGGACTTGTGTGTTTGGGGTAGGAAAGTCACAAATATATGTTCTTTGTTTATCTATTAGTGAAAACCATTTAGAAAATGAAATGGAAAAATTATCTCAGTGCCAGTGATGTTAGGGAACTTTTCACATATTCAAGGGAGAAATATAAACACCAAAGTAAAAAGGACAATAAACAGAGTCTTTTGGATTAAAAGGTTACAAGATGCAGTTTTGAATGGTAGGGGCAGGTTTTAGATCACGTTGAGCTGCCTTTCTGCCTTCTGTGCTTCCTTGGGGAAAGGAGGTACTAATTATACAAATGGCTAACACTTACATGGATATGAGACAGACATTGTTATAGATGCTTTATGCATATTAACACACTTAATCCTATTGTGCACTTAAATCTTCAGGGTCAAGAAGCTGGGCAAACTCTAACAGGATAAATCAACCAATCCTTACCAAAATACATCAATATTAAACTTCTAAAAATGAAAGACAAAGAGGAAAATCTGGAAAGCAACCAGAGAAAATTTAAATCTTACCTCTAAGGAAAAATTCTTTGAATTACAGCATATTTCTCTTTGGGTAGTGTTCATATGTCTCCAGTTTATAGGTGAATAAACTAGGCACTGAAGCTTAGAGTAACTGTCTCACGGTCACCTCATTCAAAAGTGAGGGAGGGAGCCAGGTTGTTTAATTCCAGGGTCGGTGTTCTTAACCCTAAGCTTAATGACGTGGTGAACAAGCAGCTGGAAAAAAATAAAATGGAGGGAATTGGGGGCCTCCCCGGTGGCACAGCGGTTGAGCGCTGGGCTGCAAAGCTGCCCGCAGCCTCTGCAGCGCCAGTTCGATCCCCGCCTGCCGGGTGAGGGTCCCACATGGCGCGCAGACCTCTCCTGCCGCCCCCTGCTCCCTTCAGCAGTGTGCTTCATCAGTCTGCCTGTTCTGCTCCCCTCTCTGGCTCTGGTGAATCCTCTCACCCTCCTGCGCTTCTGACTGTCCCCAGTGCTTGTATAAATAACTAAATAAATCTTAAAAAAAAAAAATGGGAATTGGATTGATTTGGGGAAGGAGAGAGATAAAAGGCTTTGAAGAAGAGGAATGTAGTGGACACTGCTATTGCCCTGCCCAGAATCCCCCTATGTGCCCATTGCGTCAATCCCCCGGCTGTGGGAGTTGTCTGTTAAGACTCACAGTTACACTCAGGTCTGGAGAAATACCCTCAAGGACGGTCTCCAGAAGAGAGACTGGAACCACCACTTTCCCAATTGCTGGGAGGTAATGTCCTCTCGTCAGCAATAGCTGTCAGCTGAAGACTGATATGGGGTAAGCCTGTAGGTAAGACAACTCAGTGGAGCCAGTCATTCTCACTGCTCACTGAAGGATCAGATTTCAGCTGAAGCCACATCTTTGGTTAGCTTCTGCCCCTGCTTTATCTGTTTCCCTCACTTCCTTATAGATTTCTCCTGAGAGCACTTCCACAATAAATCACTTATAGGAGAATCCCCGTCTTAGATTCTGCTTCTATGCATGTCTACCAAAGATAGAAGAGTAGGGGAGGACCGGAGCCACCGATAAGAAAGGGAAAGTCGGAGTGTGGATTTGGACTTGTCTGATTGATACAGACAATCTTTTCCAAACCAAGTCTGAATTTTGGAACACCCGTCACACAGGACAGACATGGTCACAGCTAGAGGAGGAATCAGAAAGATACTAGAGAAATAAGGCATATTTCAAGTACATTGAATCTGATTGACTTTCAGATTTAATTCATTAACTTGAGTGTCAAATACTCATTGAACTAGTCCTAAGTGCCTTTTATTGAGTGACCCAGATTTTAAAATCCAAGTACTTTTCAAATAGAGAATGGAGAACCCATGAGCACCCAGGGATCAGCAAAAACATCCCCAGCAATTTTTCAAGTGTTTAATTTTTGGCAAAACTCATTTAACTCATTTTGCAAGCACTCTTCCCCTTATTTTTTAAACCCCTGGGTATTTCAAAGGAAATTTAATCCATATGTTTCTGATTCATTTACATTTTAAGTCATAAAAATGTTATTTTTATAAGAGCTGTTCGATATCCAAGAAACTTTCTGAGCCTTTTTTAAAAATCTCTTTAAAGTCTTGTTGGTTGGAGCCAGGGAGCAGACATGGTGTGTGATACACCACCCGAAAATGTGATCCAGACAGACTCAACCATAGACTGACCTCAGAACAATGCTTGCCACCTCCAGCCAAAAAAAAAAAAAAATGGCAATGAGATGATCAAGACAGTTGGTCTGGACATCAGAGAATCTTTGAGAAACATAAGAGAAGCCAATAGCAAATGATAGCAAAGATTAAAGTGGGATTCATTAGTGTGTCGTTGACATGTTTGGGCATATAAGGACCAGACTATCATACATTACAGCAAGCTATCATTCCTGACAGCTTTCAGAAAGATCTGCCGACTTCTGCAGGACAAAGTCCCACGTCATCACCCCAATACTTTATGTGAAGAAAGTCGTGCCTTTTCTCAGCATTGTTTATTATAATAATAAAACATCAAAATAACAGTGACCACAGAGCTATTAAGTAATTTATTGCATTTTTTTACAAGAGTACTAGGCAGTGATTAAAAGATATTTAATGATGTAGAAAGATGTTCATGATACATTGCTAAATTAGAAAATCTAGTAACAAACCTATACGTGGACATTGGGACCACATTTTTCTTTGTTCAGAAAAAAAGGACTGTCAAAAATATGTTTATATATGGGGACATCAAAACATTAGACAGTAATTGTGTCTATTTGGTAGGATTGAGGTGATTTTCTTTTGTTTGGTTATGTTTTTTAACTTTTTATTTAAATATTTATTCATTTATGCAACAAGAGCTGGGGTACAGGCCAGTGGCACAGGGGGGTGGGGGAGAATGAGAGGATTCACCAGAGACAGAGTGGGAAGCAGAACAGGCAGATTGACCAAAGTACACTGCTGAGGGGAGCAGCGGATGAGTCAGGAGAGGTCTGCTGCACCATGTGGGTTGCTCCATGGCTGGCTGGGAATCAAACTCGTGCTGTAGTGGCTGCAGATAGCTTCATAGGTTGCGTGCTAACCCTTGCACCACCAGGAGGCCCCTATTTTTTAACTTTTCCACAATACAAATAAGAAACTGCTTTTGTCTGAGCTTTTAAGTTTGTAAAGAATATTCCTGTAAGAGATATTCCATGTGAGAGATCAATGCCCTGCTTTTTCTCCTCATTTCTTTTGCCTGGGAACAATAGTGTGTGGGGTCCAAGCCGGAGGGGGTGCTGAGGCTGACACGAGATGATCAAATCGTCTGAGAGCTGATGGAATGCAAGTGTTCATCTGGGATGACTGAATCTGCGGTGACCATACTTTCTGAACCCCAAATTGGTCACACAATCTAACATGGGGGAGTACAACAGGATAGATTATTTTAAGTCAGAACTTTCTCAAAATTCTAAGACATGTGGTTGTTGTGGCTACAGGGGACATTGCTTCAGAACAACACTCTGAAGGAAAAAAATAGTGACCGGTAATTTATAAAGCTGTAGCTGCTGGTACTAAACATGCACTGAACAAGAACTCTGGATTCTCCCTCGTGTAAACATAGACAGCATTTTAAATCCAAAGGACTATTACTTTCACATCTGTTGGCATCTAGTCAGTTGCTGTTTAAAATATTCCCTACACACAATGTGCACACTGCCAATATGCATTATCTCCATAAATTCTCCCCAAACTCGTATAATAAATTTCTTCTGAAGAGTCATTCTCCCTAGCACCCCCTTTCTTCTCCCCTTTACTACCATCTCCACCAACCTCAGGGCTGATTTTGAAAAACAAGCCATTTTCCTTTCTGTTCAGCTGGGCTCATAAGATCCTCTTTGATCACAGAGACAGGATAAAGCAAAGCAGAAACATCCTTTTCTGAGGCTCCATTACTTGAGAAAAGTTATATAAATAATCCTTAATGCTTTCATTTTAAAAAGTGACTCCATTGCATTCTAATCAAAAGAAAGTAGGGTAAATGGAAAATTCAATTAATTATATATAAAATCAAGTTAATTCAAAATCATGAAAAGTCTGTTTTAACATTCTGTGATGATTCTATTCAAACATATTGTATTTTCACCTTCTGGAATGACTGAATTCATTTTAAGTAGGCTTTAGCTTTGAAGCTCAAAAATGATGAAAAGTTTAACCAATTGGCCTGTCATGATTAATCATATTCTCCTACCAACACTTTCTGCTTAACTCACAAGAATATGAGCTCTCAATTCCAGATCCTCTGGGACAGATCTCAAATGTTGGCAATTCTCTATTCCAAGAGACGATAATTTCTTTCAGAGGTTACCAAGAATCTGATTATGGAGAGTGTCATATAGAAACAATGTCCACTCCAAATGAGACCTACATAAATGTGCCTCAAAAGTCCTTAATCCCATAGCAAATCATTAGCATGTTTTAATGATTCCCCTGATGTGAGAAAGGTGTGTGTGTGTATGTGTATGAGAGGGGTGGGTGGAGGGAGGAGAGATGAAAAAGAATACGAGGGGGAGAAGAGAGAAAAATTGATTTGTCTTTGATATATGACAACAGTATTCTGCTGTTGTCATTGTAGCATGGGTTTTGGGTTCAAATAGCACCAAAGCAGTGGCACCCTACATTAGACTTGGTGCCTGATAAATAATTTCATCATATTAATTAATCATTCATTTAGTTAGTCATTCAACAAGTTGAGTACCCACTAAATGTCAGAGATTAGGCTAGGAACACAGAGATGAGAGAGAAAACAAACCCTTGCTCCCAAGGAATTAATATTCTAGAAGTTGGAAAAGCAAACTTTCTAAAGGAAAATGTGGATCATATGAAACAAAGGAGATTGTATATGGAAGTATGAGAATTAAGGTAACTTTTGCAGAAAAGTTGGCACTTGAGATGAATTTTAGAGAATGATTTGGAGCTAGTGAAGCCAAGGGTGGGAGCAAAGGGAAGACTATGAAAATTTGGGGAATAAATGGATGAATGAGTTTTGGGCTATTTTCTTGGTCTTGGGTATCATACATATCCCTATAAATTGAGGTTTTAGGCTTCTTCTCTCTTCCCTTCTCCACCACAAAAGTACATATATAAGAGCTAAACTGTGATTAGATTTACATATGAAAACAGTAAATTAGGAAAACACTTTGGTTTATTTAAAGAATCAATGCCCTTCATTCTAAGAATATAAACTTTGTTTTCATCAGAAATCCAATGACATTTTATTCTGTTGCTGCTACTGAATCATCATCAACCAAGCTCAGACATTTCTGGAAAGCAAATGAGAAATTGTGCAATGTTAAGGGTATGATACTTTTTTTTTAATGTAGAATATTATGTGTTTAAAAAAGTGTGGACTTAGATTTGAATCCCACCTTCCCCACATAATAGCTGTAAGACAGAACAACTTTTCTGAGATTCAGTTTCCTCATCTGGTTTATTAGTGGCAAAAATTCCCTTCCTATTTAATAGAACTGTTGGGAGAATTAAATAGCGTATGTAAAGGCTCTACTACAGTATCTGGCACAAAGTGTATATTAATTCTGTTCCTTTTCCCTTTTCTCGACAATGGGGGTCTGAACAGGGGAAACCAGATAGCCCTAGCCCATCAGATGCTCATATTCAGGCAACACTGATACTTGCCTAGTTGACCTCTTATAAGTCAACTGAGCCTGATTCAGTCTAATCATGTTCCTTTTCACTGACTGGAAAAAGGGTAATATTTAGTAATGAATCTTCAATGCCAGGAGAGAGCTAGTGTTCACCATTTCATTTACACAATGGACAGACACCTGCAGCATAGCTTGCAGAACAGAATAGAATTGTTATAAAAAATATCTCCCATGGCAGCAAAGACACTTACAGTTAATGAGCTAATAAATATTGTCAAGTGACCTTTCTCTTGCCAAGTATTAAATCGTAAAGAGGAGGGGGAAGGGAAGGATAAGAACTGCATATTTGCTACAGAGTTGAAATTCTGGGTTTCTTTTACTAATATTGACCATATTTTAGACATGTCAGTTCACTAATTCTCCATATTGCCTGAACTACCAGTTCTCCAGGGCAGAGACCTCTGTCCTACAGGCCAACATGTAGTGGAAAGCACAATGGTCATTTTCATCTCAGTAATGGCCCTTTGCTTGTTTGCTGTCCTTATGCTGTCAAAGCAGAGAGTGGGACCGGTCATCTCTACTCCAACACTAGCCATTTGCTGTCTTATTTCTGAGTGTCATTTTCCTCCATAGATTGTTGTAAACACTTGTTCTCAATATCTCTTCAAAAATGTGTGAATTTAGAACTACTAATCCTGATACCTCATTCTAAATTCCTGGGTTATGCAATTGCTTTTATTTTCACTTTTTGTAGCACAGTTAAATATATATATATATATATATATATGTATGTATGTGTGTGTGTGTATTAAATACATACACAAAACGTTACATATTAGGTAGTAGCATAAAAGAATATACATAAAGCAAGTTAAAGTAAATGTTTATGATAGGGTATGGAAACAAGAAAGCTGAGTAGAAATGTGAAGAGGGAATATGTGAGTTTCTTTATATAGATCAGTGATAATCAGAGGCAATGAACTGACGAATATGATACATCAGCATCTGTGGTCCAAAATAATAATAATAATAATAATAAATGTTTTTAATCCATTGAGGGTTAACAATGAGTAATCTGAATGTAGTTATTCTAACTCTATCAGAGGAGACATTTCTCATTATAACGCTATTTTATATAGGACAGACAGAGAGAATTAAATGTTTTCATGTAGAACAAGTACTGAATCATGAATATAGTCATTTCCTAGAATATGAAGTTAGTAACAAAATGCTGTCAGTCATTTAAGCTCGACTAATGTGCACCTTTCTCACCAGCCCTTTTAAATCTGACTTATATTACAGCTTAACATTTCTTCAACTTTAATAATAATTAAATATGGTAGTTTAAAAAATATTTACAGATTCTTAGTTATACCTTCCTTTCCAAAAGGTGGAAACTAATTCCTCCCCCCTTGAGTGTGAGCTGAAGTTAGTGATTTATAATTAATAGAATCTGATGAAAATGATGGTGTTAGATTCATGCATTTGGTCATAAATGGTAATGTGACCTCCTTTTAGTTCTCTCTAGGGTAACCAACTTTGGGGAAAAATCAGTACCATGTTGTGAGATAACCCTATAGAGAGACCACATAGAGAGGAATGTAGAGCTCTTCCAAACAGTCATATGAAGTAGCCATATTGGAAATGGCTTCTCCAGCCCCAACCAGCCTCAGATGACTGCAATCCTACTTGACCCTTGTGTGCCACCTCATGAAAGACCCTAGCCCCAAATCACCTAGTTAAACTCTTCCTGATTTTCTGACCACAGAAACTGTGAGATAAACACATTGTATTATGACTAACTTTGGGGCTAATATATTATGCAACATAAAAATAACTAGTGAAGGTAGAGTATGTGTTCCTATAGCTTTTGCGAAGTTTACAAGTCCATTAGCCATCAAACATTACTGCTCATGCTTTTTTATGTATTGCAGAATCAGTTGGTATTGAACTGCTTCATTTTTCCCAAAGAAAGAGTGAGTTTCTCTTTATTCTTCCTAGAGTTATTTCAATACCAATATCTAAAAAAAAAATCCCAGAAATAAAATTTTATTTGTGGGACCCAGCCTTCAAACTTAACTCTGGAAAAAGATATAGTCCAAAAGCAAAGTGTTATCCCTGGCTATGCTCATTCTTCTTTTGCTTATCTTCATGTTCCTCCTCTTCCTTGGAACCTCCCTGGAGCTCTCCCTCTCAACTGTCAGGTCCTTCCCAGGAGAGGACTTACTGGGTAGGAGAGCTGGCTGCAGAGAACGTGCACCTGTGAGATGTTAAATTAGGGGTCAGATACAAGGCAAGAGCAGCTTTGTCAAAGTATAGAGAAAAGGAATTGTCATTTCTACAATGAAGAAATGAAAACTAGTCAAAGAAGACCTGGAATACAAGCAAGAGAGAAATCTGCCTCCTGTTTGAGGTACAAATTAATTGTTGGCTGATTGGGAAATAAGAAACAAGGAAGAGGGCCTCCCCGGTGGCACAGTGGTTGAGCGCTGGGTTGCGAAGCTGCCCGCAGCCTCTGCAGCGCCGGTTCGATCCCCGGCTGCTCCCCGGTCACCGGAGGAGGGTCCCACATGGCACGCAGACCTCTCCTGCTGCCCGCTGCTCCCCTCAGCAGTGTACTTCGGTCCTTCTGCCTGCTCTGCTCTCCGCTCTGGTGAATTCTCTCGCCCTCCCGCACTTCTGACTGTATAAATAAATAAATAAATCTTTTAAAAAAAAAAAGAAAAAAGAAACAAGGAAGAGATTTAGGAGGGACTTAATATCGCTGATGGCATCAGGAGGTTCTGTGTTTCCAAATACTTCTTTCATGAAAAAATACCTTTTCTTTTCTTATGTATGCTGAGATATCAGGCCCATGGCATTCGTCTTAATGAAGTTTCTGTCAGTACCTTACAGTCTCTTCCTCCACTGGTAGTCACTGACTTTTGGAATGCCCCAGGATTTCATCTCTTGGCTCTTCTTTTTCTATACATTCATTTTATTTTTTTAAGATTTATTTATTTATGCATATAAGAGCGGGGGTACAGGCCAGAGGTGCTGGAGGTGAGAGGATTCACCAGAGACAGAGTAGGGAGCAGAACAGGCAGATCCACTGAAATATACTGTTGAGGGAAGCAGTGCACAGGACAGGGGAGGTCAGCTGAGACTTAACCCCTTGCACCACTAGAGAGGCCCGTAGCATTTACTTTTGATGATAACATCTTGATCCATATCTTGAACAAATCTATATGGCAATGATGCCAGATCTACATCTTTGGACTCTCCTCTAGTTCCATATTTATATAGTGATGCATCCTTCATATTTCTACTTGGCTATCTAGAAATAGCTATTCCTACCACATAATGAATTGGGTATTGTTTGTTTGTTTGCTTCACTGATGGCCGAAACTATAAATCTGAAAGTTATTCTCGATTTCTCTCTTTCCATAGACTTCCACATTGAACTCATTAATAATCCGTATTTCAATTCACTTCTAAAACACACTCTTTTCTCTCACCTGGCCTGCTTCTTGCTATAGCCTAAGGTATCTTCTTATATCCACTCTTCCTCGTGATATTCCACACTTGATCTTAGCCAAAAGGCCGAGAAGCGATTCCTCATGATAATCCATTTCCAACCCCATGCCTAATCATAAGCATAATCTGATGCTGTTCATCTCTTCCAACCATATTTGATGACCCTGTGAACAAAATCTGAACTCCTCGCCTCAGTTTTACAAAGCCTTCCCTGATCTTCCTTCTGACTTCTATAATCTCACTTGTCCCACATGCCCTGGCCTTCCTTCTATTCCTCAAACATTCTAGACACCTACTTGCTTTAGGACCTGTGTGCTTATGTCCTGGGCTTGAATTGATCTTTTCATGTCTAGTTCCTTCTCGACATTCAATCTTCAGCCTTAATCATACGTCTTCCGATTGGTAACTCCCAACCAACCAACCCTCTAAAGTGACTGTTTACACCACCTAATTTCTTTGCTTACTTCTATCAAAAGTTTTTTGATCATTTCATATTTTTTTCTTTTTGGTAATTAGTTCTACTTTTATTTCCCCTTCACATGGATCAACTTCTGGCCCAAAGTAGGGACTTCATGAATACTCATGAAATAAATTAATAAATGATGTTCTGTGTTCTTAATGAGAAGCTCATTAATATTCCCCAATTCTCTACACTATTATTTTTTGGTGAAATTCTTTGATTTCAGCAGTCAGCAATTTGGAAATGAGCAAAGGTTTCTGTTTGAAAGCAGGCTTGTTTGTATTCTGAGAATAATACAATGCTCATATCCTGGAGGGCTTGGTGACAGGGCTGATGCAGGAGGCTGCCATATGGTACACTGGTATGCACCTGCCAGGAGAACATGGAATAAACCCATTGGAATAAACAAGAAAATTATGGAAAGTGACTGGCTGCAGAGGACTTGACATTTGCCTTTAAATTCTGAGGAAGGAAAAAAAAAGCAGAACTATTGCGAAAGTATACATATTAATTGGCATATCATACATCTCCACCAAGTAACATTAATTTGAGAAGGACAAAATATTCCAACTTTTTTTAAAACTGAATATTTCTATTATGTTTAGCACGCCAAATTCCCTGTATGTGTACACATCCTTACGTATGATGCAGACACACTAATACCTGGAGGCTAAGTCCTTAGCCACCACAGAAAACAAACAAACCTATCTCTTATTTATGGTTATTTAGCTTCCAAGCAACTTAATTCTTTCGTTTTAATGGATGTGACCTTGGAAGGATATGACCGCACCAGACAATATTCACCAGTCAAATATCCTGGTTTTAAAGTATAGCATGCCAAGAGAAAGGAGCAATAGAAATATTGCAGCCCTCCCCTTTTTATAAACACATGAAACCAAAAAGAATTTCCCCAAAGCTTTGTAAGTTCGTAGGTGAGAACCACTGAACACAAGTTATAGAAGTGTAAACACATTTTATTTACTCATTAACATAAACATATTAAGAGTGAAACTGCAAACTCAAGTTAATCATTTTGAATTAAATAATAATTTTGAAATTAAAATCATTCAATTTAATAATGTAGGGGATTTTTCTACCTCATGTATTAGTTCATTCTGTGACACTGAATTTGGATATACGTTCCTATAAACATTTATCACATATAGATTGTACCTTGCCTTTTTCTCTGCACTTGATTTTAAATTTGATAATTACTAAGTTGCACTGCTACACAAATCATTTCTTCCATGAGTTCATTTCAATCTGACAAAGAGTTAATGAATGAGCAAAGCGTTTAACAAGCCCGAGAGCCACATGTAATGATATTCTTAATGTAAAGCTTTTCCAGGGACTAGTCAAAAGTTACAAATGGAAAAATACTTAAGTGGCATATATCTCCCACCCACCTTTCTTGTAACTCAGTTCTCTAAGGAACACTGACATTATTTACAAAAACTATAAGCTATCAAGATGATGTAAAAAATGCCGAGTTGCTTAGGCAGAGACATTTTAACTATGCAGATGGCTGGAAAGATCAAGGGCCAAATATGAAGTCATTTTTTGAATGCTACCAATACATGAGAGAAGCTTAATTGCTTAGCCTAATTATAAAAGTTGTGAATGCTCAATAATCGTTACTTTGATTAAGGAAAAAGAAAAGGAGGTGAGGGAGGGAGGAAGAGAATAAGAAGAATCCAAGATGGATTAAGTAGCCCTGTGTACCAAGGCAATTTAAGAGACATCTTATGATAATGAAAATGAAAGAAAGAGATCAGCTCTTGAAGCTAAAGGAACTGTGATATCTGGCTTCCAGAAGCTGGACATGAATACTGCCTATTTTGGTGGCAACATAGAATTTCTATATATAATGTTGCTGAAAAAAGAAACTAGGAGTTTGTCTTGAAACTACATATGCACAGAAAATGTTTCTTTTCTTTTACCTTATATTATATCTTTATTTGGGTGGCCTTGGGGCACTAATACAAGTTGCAGGAACTAAGGCATTCTCGTATATATGTACAACTCATCCTTAGATCTGCCACCACAGTTTAAATATACATCTACCCTATAGGTACTTTTTATAATGGAGGAACAGCAACTAATAAAGGAACAAATGAAATGAGGAAAAACTATCTTAGTGCCAGAGGTGACCTTAGAAATTAAGTCTGTGACCTGAAGTTCAGACAAAGTGCTGAACAAGATACTGATTGTTATTGAAACTGGATGATAGAAATACGGGGTCTTATTATAGTACTCTTGTTAATTTTGTGTATATTTGAAAATGTTTATCATAAAAAGTGAACAGAAGAGGGGAGCTGGGGCCTACCTGGTGGCGCAAGGGGCTAAGACGCAGCACTGTGAAGCTAGCCGCAGCCATTGCAGCTCAAGTTCGATCCCATGCCAGGGAGCTACCTGCATGGTGCAGCAGACCTCTCCTGACTCGCCCACCGCTCCCTTCAGCAGAGTATTTCAGTCAATCCACCTGTTCTGTTCCCCACTCTGTTTCTGGTGAATCCTCTCACCCCTCCCTGCCTCACATCTCTGGCCTATACCCCCGTTCTTGTATGCGTAAATAAATAAATAAATCTTTAAAAAAAAAAGAAGAGGGAAGCTGGAGAGAGTGAAGTGGAAGGAGGCAGAGAGGGAAAGAGGAAAGAAGAGAGGAAGAGAGGAAGGGAGGGAGACAAACTTGCCTCAGGTCCCATAGAAAGGAAACACTGATGGTTTCCACCTGAACTACAGATAAAGATCGACTATATTCCACACTCCGCACATATATGTCTGAGTAAAACAGGTTCCACATTCTGATCCTACCTTTCAAATGAGTCTTTCTTTTTTATAGAAATTGTCCCCCAAACTGCCTTAGCTCTTCAGAACAAGTGGTTTCTTTGAGAAGTTTAGCAATAAAAGTCTGGATCTATCCAAAGGAAGAAAATCAGATATGAAGTCAAAGTGCCCGTGCCCGCAGTCTTCTGTTATCTTGTCTGTGCCACTAGAAAGACAAACCCGCACATCTGCCTCCCAGCTGCGCAGCTTCATCATGGACAACCAGATGGGGTCATACTTTATGAATTTGATTTGTAATCATTGTATAGACTCTTTTATTTCTTGAAAATCCTTCACTACTCAGCAGGCCCAGAAATGCATGTCAGCTTTTCATCTGCCAAATTAATAACCTGTCTTTACAGATGCCAACTTCAGAAAGTGTTTAGAAGGAAAATTAAGGGAACTTTATTTGCTAAGTAGGGGGAGTTAGCTCTTCATGGCAAACCAAAATGAGTAGACAGACCTACTTTTATTCCAACCCAGGTGTTGTTTTTCTTTCTGTTGCTAAGCACTTATCTGGCCATTGACAGGCTGAAAAACCCACTGAGAATTTTGGTGAGGTCTCTTGGAAGTAATTTTATGTAAGGTCCCATGAACTTACCAAAAGTTTATTAAGATCCTGCTAGGTTTCAAGTACCATGCTATGTACTAAAAATAAGATACAAATAACCTCAAAAGGTCAAAGTTAAGTAGGTAAGAATAAGGGAGAAATCAATAATGATACTACTCTGTGACACATGTATTACTAGGTATTTACACAAGAACCAATCATAAGAACACAGGAAGGAAAGGCAATTCATAGGACATGGCTTTTGAGTTGAGTCTTAAAGGATGACTAAGAGAGCATCTACTGATGGATAGCAAGGGAAAGCACTTCAGGAAGAAAGAAGAGCAGTTAAGCTCATTTCAGGTGTGAAATGTGCACACACCATCCACTGGGTAAATCCATTAAGACAAACATTATTATGCACCTTCTATGTTCATTAGCTGAGTGTGACACAAACAGGAATCAGATGTGTTCCCTGAGTGGAAATCCTGGCTGCACGAAGTGAGTGCCGATAAAATTCTCTCTCTGGATTCAGGCTGGAGTTCTGGAAGCAGAAAGGGTTCTACTCCTGCCCTGGGTAATAGCATCCCTCGCAGAAGGAAACTCAGGCTCCACAGGTATGGATTCAGGACCCCAAGGAAGAGGAGGGCAAGCTAAACCTTCAGAACAACTCTGAATCAGCAAAATCTGTTGGCCCTCGTCATCACTTTAGATTCTCCTAGATCATTTCACTCTCCAAATCTGCTTCTTGACCATCCCCCACAGACACACTTACCAAAGACCCCACAGTGAACTTTACCCTAGATTCCCTACCCCAGAAATGACTCTTCCTCCAAAACTGTATCCTTTCCCCCAAAAGTCTTCCATCTCTTCACCTATGAGACCTCAGCTTGGTGTTAACAGGGAAATGAGCATAGGGAATAGTCAGATGTGGATGATTAAAATTCTCTCGATCTCCTTTGGGACATTTAAAAAAAATAAAACTGTTTGATTCAAATTATAGATAGCATTTAGGTAGGTGGGAAGGGATGTTTTTGGGTAGCGATTTATTGCCATGGTCCTGAGAGCCTATAACCAGAACACAGGTTTTACCACCCACACTCAAACTTGGCTTTGGGAACAAAAAGAGACAGCAGCTCTCCAAACTGACAGAGGAGACAGCCTCTTCTGTTCTTCTCTCACTTGGGTTTGCTCCACTAGTTTACAGTGAACCCTAGGCAGTCCTGGGCTGCTTTATAAAGGGCCAGAGAGCCTATTTGAGAAGGGCTGTGGGAGAGAGTGGATCAGAAGCAGGTAAACCTGGCTCTGGGACCCAGGTCTGCCCTAACGAGGTCCAAACCACTGGAACCCAGCACATTCAGCCAGGGAGTCTTGCCAGCCCAAACATCTCAGTCAGAGAAGCTTCTATCCCTATCTATTCCCTACTGTAGGGTAAAGAAAATATCAGGCTTTTCTGCCCTTCCTCCATCAGGATAGATGATGGATCCTTGTCCTGAATGCATGCCTGATGGTGGGCACCTGGAGTAGGGTGTGGGCATAGGTAGATGGGATTCAGCTGAGCTAAGACTGTGCTTTTTAAGGGCAGCGTCACGGGGACGCCAGCAGCAGCAGTAGAAGCAGCAGCAGAAGCCGAAAGAGAAGCCGAAAGAGAAGCCGAGAAGCAGCAGAACGAACTCCAGAGAGCTCAGATAGAGTGAAGACTTGCTGGGGGCTGGGAGGCCTGCCAGCCTCCCAGCCCTCCAGCCAGCACCCCTGCCTGCCATATGCCTGGTGAACCCCAATAAAAAACCTGCAAAACTACTGAGGACTCTGACTCCGCCTTTACCCGGTCTGCATGGGATCAGAAAACCTGCACTGTGGCCAGTTCCTGCCTCTACACCTACCCTTGACCTTGCTAAATCTCCTGGTTCCTCCCCCAGGTGACCAGGCATTCCATAGGTGTTTAGGGGAATCTATCCAGACTCTTGCATACCCTCTGCTGCCCACTTGGTCCAGCTCCTGCCCTACTCTCTGATTCTTGTAGATAGGAGGCCCTGGGTCCCTAAGCCTTAATCACTGTTGAGCTGAATCCCATACATGTTCTTCTGGGTCACAGCCCTAAGATAACTGGGCCTGGTCCTAATCCAATCCCAGCTGGGCCTCCCCTGCATAGAGAATCTACCTGTTGGGAATTGTAGCACAGGGCCTCCCTCAAAGCCTCAGGTTAAATATCCACCGATAAGACTGGCCTGCATCCTAGGTGGTTGTTCCTGTGGTATTACCACCTAGGTACTTGGTCGCGGAAACCCATCCCCCAGTAGCCGGGCATGGTGTAACCTCACCACCAGAGAAGGCAGTTTCGAAGGAGACCAAATTCCTGCCAAATTGAGAGGATCAGAAGTCTGGAATGTTTTCACCTCTTTGTTTCTCCAGTTTCAGGAAAATAGACAAAAATAATCTCGAGGGGTGAAGGGAATCTTATCAGCTGAAGAGAACTCAAGGAAACCTCAACTGTTTTGCAGCCTCATTCGTTTATTTTCTAACCAGTCACCCTGATAGCCCCCACTGGGCTCACTTCCTTTCCCTGTAAACAACTGGCTCTAATTAAACTTGTTCTGTTGGATAAAGGTATATAACCTTGGAGAGTCCATAAAAAATGGCTTCACTCTTAAGACTTCAAAAAGCACGTGGTCGCTTTGTCAGGCCCTAGACAAGGTTAATTTATGTCGTCGCTATCTTACGCTGAAGGACTCTAGTTACTTCACATCTGTTCTCTGTCTAATCTTTGAACGAACGTTGTGGTGGTCTTGGCAGCTTCATGCAGCTAGTGGTCTCTTAACTGTTTCTTGCCCGAAATGTCCAGGCTTTCAGATTTGATTTTCTCTTTCCCTTTGCCCCCATAAAAACTCTCAATTTCCTCTCAGACAGTGTCTTGGCTGTTTCTTGTTCTCAGGCTTAAGCATGTAGAAACTATCCTGGTCCCAGACCGACTGACTTCAAGTAGAGACTGGGAGGATGGCAATTTGTGTTTCATTTTCAAAACAAGGAGAAAAAATGACATGAGAGGGCAAATTATGCAAGACAGTATGGATGGTAGACAGCACTGCTTTTCAGTCTGTGGTTACAATTGGTATTTTTAAAAATAAATAGAAGAAAAACATCAGTCTATTACATTAGTAAGGGCTTTTTTTTTTTTTTTGCAAAATCTTTGCTATTGTTGTGTGTGTTTTCTGACTTGCAAATTAAAATTCATTTCCTATAAGTTGTAGACCAAATGGTTGAACCTTCTGGGGTAGGGCATTTGAAGGTGAGTCTCTGCCTTACCATTTCCACCACCGTGACTGTGAGCAAGTCCATTATCATCTCTGAGTCTTTTCACATCTGCACACTTGAGTAATACTCTGCGCCCTGCTTACCTCACAGGGTAGTTAAGAGGTCCCAATAAGATAAAACATGTAAGCTTTCGCCAGTCAAAACCTGCCCAAGAGACCAGAAAGGACTCTACAGCAAATACTCAAGTTTGCTACCAGATGAGAGAAAGGAAATCACAAAGGAAACTTCAGGCCTACACTTTGCTTCATTTATTCAGCAATATTTACTGGACGCCTGCTATGCATCAGAGATGATTTTAGTGATGGGGGAATAAAGAAGGTCTTTGCCTTTGTGAAGCTGATGTCCTAGCAGGAGACAAATTACATCTAAAAAAAAAAAAAAAAAGACAAGTGTGTGACAATATATTAAATTCTAAGGGGAAGAATTAAAAAATCTACTAGTAGACCACTGTATCTGTTACCAAGCTTAAGAGCCCATGCAAACTTTTTCATAGCAAGGTTTGGTGGCTAAAATGTTGGAAAGCCACTGTGCAATTGTGTTACTTTGGAATAATGTGCCATGTGAAGTTCCCAAAGATAAATTTAGCAAAGGACACCACCCTCTGGTGTTCTCCCCTCATGTGCTTTCTGAATAACCAAACTCGGGCCCCTTCCAGCTATGCCACCTACAGTCTTAATAGTCTCTAAATTAACAGGAAAGAATTATTTTACATAAAAGCAAAGTAAATGTGAGGCCTCCCCGGTGGCGCAGTGGTTGAGCGCTGAGCTGCGAAGCTGCCCACAACCTCTGCAGCGCCAGTTCGATCCTCGGCGGCCAAGCGGGGGTCCCACATGGCGCGCAGACCTCTCCTGCCACCCACTGCTCCCCCTCAGCAGTGTACTTCATCAGTCTACCTGTTCTGCTCTCCGCTCTGGCTCTGGTGAATTCTCTCACCCTCCTGAGCTTCTGACTGTACCCAGTGCTTGTATAAATAAATAAATAAATAAATAAATAAATAAATAAATAAATAAATAAATAAATAAATAAATCTTTAAAAAAAAAAAAGCAAAATAAATGTGGAGTTTGTTACCTGAGCTAGTTTTTAGGTCAACATATAAATAAGTTCTAAAGGGCTTAAGTAATAACAAATCTTAGAAATCAGACTGCAGAACTGAGGTGCCAGAGAGTTAGGGAGATGGTGCAGAGCAAAGTGGGCAGGAGTCCAGGGGACTCTTGTAGAGGACCATTAGCACCTTGGTGGTGGATGTGGTGTGGTAACATACTCTGAAGTGGGGCGATCCCATCCTCTGAACATTGTAAATCAATGTTGCCTCAATTAAAAAAATTGAAAAAGATATCTATAATCTTTTTAAAAAGGGTTTACTTAAATGCATGGATGTTTAACAGCATTAAATTTTTTTCAAGATTTATTTATTTATTTATAGAAGAATGGGGTACAGACCAGATGCGTGGGAGGGTGAGAGGATTCACCAGAGACAGAGCGGGTAACAGGACAGGCAGGCTGATGAAATACACTGCTGAAGGGAGCAGTGGGAGAGACAGGAGAGGTCTGCCCTGCCATGTGGGACCTTTGCCGGCTGGCCGGGATCGAACCGGTGCTGCTGAGGCTGTGGACAGCTTCACAGCACTGTGCTCAACCACCTGTGCCACCAGGGGAGGCCCATTAAATATTTTTAAAAAACGTACACTGTGGGTTCCTGTGGGTGATCTTGGCTCCTTCGTACCAGGCCATTGACTCATCATCATCACCACCACCATATAACAGCTGCTTTGTGACTAACATTCCTGGTCTCAAAATTGTGTGACAATTTTTTAGCAGAAAAGTTCAAAAGTTGGGAAACCTGAGTTCTCATCCGAATTTTCAGTTCACATTTTTCAGACTCACATTCTTCTTTGCAAAATTATTAAGGCTAACTGAACTTTGAGAGGCCACTCAGTGTAGGAAAAACAGAAATGGAAAAACCTGACATATTTTATGATGAAGGTCCTATCCTTGTTTGTGGACAAACCAGCACAAGTTGCCATACTGCTTTGTGAGAGAACGATATGCTTGTGAATTAACTGTGATCAAAGATGTGACCCTCACCTTATACCCTCAGTCTTACACTATCAGCAGGAAATTGAAATGACTTCACAAAGGCAGTACAACATTAACCAAACTAAGCAAGGTTTATATATAAGAGATATTCAAGTTTTGCTAAAAATGCAAAGAAGATTGTTTTGTCCTATGTTCTTGAAAAAGTCAGGAAACTATGGTTTGTGGCTCAAGTCAAACTGTTTTGGGAAATGAAATTGCACTGGAATACAGCCAGGGCCATATTGTCTGGGCTGTTTTGTGCCACAATATTAGTGTATTTTAGTCACGACAGAGCTCATATCTTAGGTATGAGCTTCAAAACCTAAAATATCTGCAATCTTGTTCATTACAAAAAATGGTTGGGCCTCCCTGGTGGTGCAATGAGTTAAGCACAGCCCTGAATCCGTCTGCAGCCTCTGAAGCACAAGTTCGATCCCCAGCCAGCCAGGAAGCTACCCACATGGCGCAGCAGACCTCTCCTGTCTCACCCGCTGCTCCCCTCAGCCGTATATTTCAATCTGCCTGCTCTGTTCCCCACTTTGTCTCTGGTGAATCCTCTCATCCTCCCATCCACCTCTGGCCTTTACCCCAGTTCTTGTATCATGAAATAAATATTTTTAAAAAAATGGTTGACAAACTAAACGAGAATATTTTGTTAATACACCTAAGACATTCTCTCCTTGAAGAAATAAACTAGTTTGCTGAGAGAGCAGAAGAGCAGAATCAGTGGGCTTCCTTGGGTGATATTAAGGAGTACTGTTTAGCTAAGAAAGCATGAAACATAGTTTTCTATTGCAGGGAGCATCCTGCCACCTGGATTAATATTAAAATCCATTGGTAAGTATTACTAAAAAATTAAATATATAATTTAAATATTGAAATAAAATATATAGCTATTTAAATTGAATAGATAAATATATTTAAATAAAATCTACAAAATATGAAATATTAAACTTAATATTAAAATATTAACATCCTTTTCTTTCGGACTGTGTTTGAATGGAGATGGCTAATATTTGCCTCCTTTTTTTTTTGTTATTGTGCCTCTATTGCTGAAGAATCCCCATAGGATCAATACTGTAGGTAGCATGAACAAAACTTGTCCTTGTTCCTCCTTCCGTAGAGCCCACTTCAACACAGTGACAACTGAATGAAACACAGGAGCCCCAAACCATGCGGTGCGATCTACTGTGGGATGGTGGTAAAGGGCAGCTGTTCTCGACAACACAGCAAACTCCTGAAAATGACCTATTCCCATCTCACCAACGTTAATTTTGAAAATTAATTTTCAAATCTCCTTTTCCTTCAAAATTCCACCTTTTATTACCTTCCATCTTCAGTGATTTCCTCCTCTCGCTGGCAGGTTGCCTTTCCCATTTTAAATTTCTCTGTGAATTGCCATGCTTTTTATTGTGTGTATAAACTTAGCTTCTCTTGGTTATATTCTTCACTCCTCACAAAAACTGTATGGCCAGGCAAGCAAGGAAAAAAAAAAAAAAAGGAAAGAAAAGAGGGAGGAGAAGGGCCTCCCTGGTGGCAAGGGGTTATAGACTGCAATCCCTACCGGCCAGGGAACTACCTGCATGGCACAGCAGACCTCTCTTGTCTCGTCCGCTGCTCCCCTCAGCAGTGTGTTTCAGTCAGTCTGCCTGTTCTGTTGCCCGTTCTGTCTCTGGTGAATCTTCTCACCCCCCGCCATCTCTGACCTGCACCCCAGCTCTTGTGTACATAAATAAATAAATCTTTAAAAATAATAATAAAGGAGGGAGAGAGTAAGGAGAGAAGTAACAAAGGAGAAGAAAGTTCATAATTTTAAAATCTTATCCCTACCATAGATCAGTGTGCACATTGTTATATGTTGCATTGTGTGTCCTCCGACAAAGAAGATATATACTGAAGCCTTAACTGCCAGTAGCTCAGAATGTAATCTTATTTCAAAATAGAATTTTTGTAGATGTAATTAGTTAAGATACTGTCATTCTGTTCTCCTTATAATAAAACAGCCACATGAAGAAAGAGACCCTGGGGGAATGTCATGTGACAATCCAGGCAGAAATTGTGCTGATGCGCCAACAAGTCATTGAGTGCCAAGATGGCCGGCAAACACCAGGAGCCAGGAAGGGCCAAGGAAGGATCCCCTACATGTTTCAGAGAGAACATGGCCTTGCTGTCATCCTGACTTCATACTTCCAGCCTCAGGCCCATGAGAAAAGTAAGTGTGTGTTATTTTAAGCCCTCCAGTTTGTGCTTCTTTATTAGAGCAGCCCTCTCAACTAATACCTTAATACATGGAATCAAATTCTGTAGCCTAGTGCAAAACTTTGTGCAGACCTAATCTATCTCAGGGCGTCAATGTTATAGTTGAATCCCTTTCTGTTTTTCCAATTTTTGGAGAACCTCATGTGTAACCCCACTTTCTACTCCTAGGAGGTCAGACATTTAGTTATAAGAATTGTGCATTTCCTGTCTACTTTGATAAATGCTCTTTAGAAAAATTTTGCACAAAATGCCCACTCTTATACAAGAATCCATTTGCTTTTTAAAAAGGTATGAAAGTCCCTTTTTAGAGATATTTCTAACAAAAGTGGAGTTCTTCGCTCTGTGGACATGCAGTGGGTTAAGAAATGAACCCCTCCCCCCTCACCCACAGGACCCTTCATTTCTGTGACTGATTTACTGCATTGCTCATTAACCTTAGTGCTGAGACCAGCTCATGCTCTTTCCCAACATCAGAAACAACCCAAGTAGATCAACATCATGTAAGAAGCATAGCAACTCACGCAGGTTCTGGTTCAGTCACTGGTAAAGAACAGTGATCATGATGACAGGAGTCTTTGGCTTTTTAAGCCATAAACTTAGCTCAAGAATTTTGATTCATAGCTGGATACCAAATATTGTGTGAACGTTGATTAGCAGGTGGTCCCATCAGGTGGATGAATTGCTTACACTTTCTCCATAGTTATTCACAGTTCATTTTCCCTTCAGAATTTTTAGGTAAGAGCTTGGAGCTCTAACATGTTTGGGTTTTAGATTCTGGAAGGAATGCATTGGAAATTTTTGGCACTCTCTGTTGAGTGATTTATGTACTGCTCCCATTGGATAATTTGTTTTATGCATGTGTGACAGGACTGGTGAGGGACTTCTGCTTTGGAAACGCTTGCTTTAAATATGCATGTGTTAGCCTTTCTGGACCCACAATTTTATGTTTAAATGAAAAAAAAAAAAAAAAAAAAAAACCTCCTTCCCCAAGAGACAATTACACTATATCCTGAGGGATCTTTTCTTTCCCTTTTTTTCCCATTGGGAAGAGCCATAAAGAAGCAAAGCAAGCAACACTGATTCTAACATTAGCAGAGAAAATACCCAGCTAAACTAATTTGGAAATTTCTTTCAGGAACATGATGTATGGAGAAAAGATAATTAAAGTAAGAATCACTGAGGTCTCCCATCAGCAGCAAAACAGCAAACTCATCTAAGGCATCTGGTTAGAATTTCTCTTTGATGATAGTAGAGGACTAGTGGTTCTTCTACTCCTGAGCGTAAACATTATCCTCGTTGAACAGCAAGAGGACTGCAAACAAATGATCTCCACATTACCCTGGAGGTAGCAGTGTTGAAGCAATAGCTCTCTTGGAATAACTCCTGTCAGAGTCATCCTCTAGGACAGTGGCAAATGAACGACATTCAGAAAGAATAAAATTAGTCATGGTGTCTTAAAATTTAGAGTTGGAGGAAGGCAGAGATTTTTCTGGGTTTTTATAAAGACTCTTGAGTTGATTCAATGTGCCACCCCTGTTAGTGAACAAGATAACATAGCCTCAGTCTTTCACTATTTATTAGGAAGTCAGTGGGGAAGGGTCCAGAACCCACTGTGCAGTAACCAGAATAATAGCACTAACAAAGGGCACGTCCAGCAGTCTGGTTTGTCCAAAGTAATCCTGGATTCGTACAGAACAACTGAGTCTAGTTCATTAGTATCTTTAGATATCTAGGGTAACAATTGATTTTGTAGTGGCCAGTCACCAGGATCGGTGCCAGAGGAGAGACAAATGTACCCAAATCTCTCCCCAATAAGGCAAAGATTAATCTGGATGCTCTTTTGAGGGTATTGTATCAATTAGGCTCCAGGAGGCAGACAGATGGGACATTAAAAAAGAGTTTAAGTAAAAAAGGGTTTAATGGAAAAAACAGCATTTAGGGAAACATCAAGGGTTGTTGAGGTACTAAGGGCCTATCAGCGACAGAACAAGGCACTTTGCCTGAGCCTGAAAGGACACAGGGAGGAAGCAGCGTCACCAGACCCTGAAGAGTTAGAACAGTGGAAGTGGGCACAGGCCACTTTGCCACAGATGATTGCAACACCACCAGAACTGCTCTGAGGTAGAAATGGAGCAGGGAATGAGCACGTGGCCCTTCCCTTTGCTCAGACTTCTGTCTCCTGTAGATGCCATACTTGAGCATAAACCTGGGTGTGGATGCCCTGGTGGTGGTGTATAGGATGCAGGCTCCAGAGGCACAGAGCAGGACAGAGAACAGAATGGCAGAGAATGAATTTGGAGTTGAAGGGGAGACAAAGTATAACTAATTTTTGGCACAGGCACCTAAAAATGAAATAAGCCACCCCTTTGTAGAAGGTGGTAACCAAAGGTTAACTTGGCATGAATCACTTGTGGTCTCCTTAGGGTCACTTGCATGATTCACTGTCCATGCCCAACCTATATGTTCACATTATTAGCTTTGTAAATGTAGGGTAAATAGGTACCCCCTGCTGTGGAGAGGGGAAAATAATAGGAAACTAACTGTTGCCAGAATCATATAGAACTTAACTGAAACCTTGGATGGAACTGTACTAAGGACTGTGTGCCTTCCAAAGGGGAGTTAGCCAAGCAGACAGAAGTACCTGGGTTGGTGACAAAAGCTGAAAGCAGGGTTTCCTTGAGGTTTCTGAAGGATAACTGGTTTTTGCAATGGGTCTAGCTAATGTAAAAGACTCTCCAGATTTGTGTTCTAGAGCTAGCGATATGCTTGAGGAACAATGACTAAGTGTGTGTATGTGAACCAGGGTGATCGTGGTGCCCAATGCAGTTCACTGCTGTTGAAGGAACAGTTCACTGCTGGGTAGGAAGCTGGGCCAGCAAAGATATCCAATATTCGGGAAACTATCATAACCTGTCTTGAACAGCAAGGGCAAGTGGAAGCTAGAAATAATAGATAACTTGTGAGCTAAGGGGAATCTGTTTCTCTATGGCATGTGCACCATAGACCAGAAAATAAATCTGTTGTCTCAGCTTTAAGAAGCCCACTACTCAGATAGGGAGACAAGACTTATACAGAGAACACAAAAAGAGTGAACAAAACTGGTATTACGCACCAGAGACTTTCAGGCACTGGAGAGACTGCTGTGGATGGTCACAAAAGACTCATGCAGGCAGGGACTGTAACTGAACCCATCAGTATGAAGACTGTTTAGGGAGGCACAGGAAAATGTTAGGAGAAAGTTACATTCCAAGCGAAGGTTTCTTAGATAGAAATGCATATGACATGCAGGGAAGATGGTAACTCATCTGGCTGGAGAAGAGTGCAGTGAACACATTTGAGCTGGGAGAGGTGATGAAAGCAGTGTTTAAAGAAAAGCATTCTGCTCAGGGGTGCCAGATGGGTTGCATGGGGGAGCATTGGTGATAGAGAGACAAGCTAAGAAACTATTCTGGCTGGGAAATACTTCAAGCATGTAGTGATAAGGGTTTAGACTAGAGTTATGACACTGGGAATGGAAAGACAGTGCAGACTCAAGAGACATTGGTTAAGAAATGATTAATAGGCCTTGATGACTAACTGAAAGTAGGAGCAGGACTGAAGAGAAGAGGAACCAATGATGAACATGAGTTTTGCAGCCTTCCTGACTCAGAAAATGATGGTATTATAAAGAGATGTGACAAATTGGTTCCAGGAGGTACTAAAAATTTAGTGAAATAAATGTGATGACTTTAAATTTTTAGTATATTTGTGGGATAACACTCACCAGAGATTCTTCCAAGATGAATCCTTCTCCTGGGTTCAAGGGAAATAGCCACCATTTCCCAAACCCAAAATATCAATTCTTTTTCAACTGGTTCCAAATTTAATCAATCTCTACATTCTACTAATTTTACTTTTATTTTCTCTCAGATCTACCCACTTTTCCCCATCCCATACTCTTTACCTTAGTTCAGACCTCAATCATCACTCACCTAGAATTCAGCAATTATTTCCCAAATGGTTGTTCTTTTAATCACTTTTCACAAAGACCAGAATGTTCTTTCAAATTAAAAATCTGATCCTACCATCTGCTGATTATGTATCTTTGGTGGTTCTCTTGAGATGAAGCCTTAATGGAGCATAATAATCTCGAGTTGTCATCTATTTCATTCTCTGCCCTCATTCCTCATCATTCTTGTCTCACATTTTATTTCCTGGCCACATTGAGCAATTTAAATTTTCTTTTTCACTCTCAATCTTCCACATGATTGCTCCCTTCGTCCAGAATATTCTGCTTCCTTTCATGTTGATGAACTGTGACAATATACAAATAGTGTGAAAAGATGTAAACCATGTTAGTCATTGGGGAAATGAAAATTAAAACTATAGTGAGCTACCACCATGTGTCCAGTAGAGTGACTGTAATTCAAAAGATGGATATTACCAAATGTTGGTGAGAATATTGAGCAACTGAAAATCTCATGTATCTCTCATTCCCACCATGTAATGTGATTCAATCACTTTGAAAAAACTTTTGTAACTTCTTAAAAGTGTAAACATATGACCCAGACATTCCACTCCCTCCCAAGTATTTGCACATAAGAAGTGAAAACAATGTCCACATAAAGACTTGTACACAAATATGTATAGCAGTTTTTATTTTATTTTGTGGGACCCTCGCCGGCAGCAGGGGAACGAACCGGCGCTGCAGAGGCTGTGGGCAGCCTCGCAGCCCAGCGCTCAACTGCTGCACCACCAGGGGAGGCCCTATGTATAGCAGTTTTATGCACAATAACCCAAAATTGGAAGTAATCCACAGTAGCTATATATATACACAATAACCAAAATTGAAATGACCCAGATGTTCAGAAGGTGATAGAGAAACCAAATATGTCACATCCATACAATGGAATATTATTCAAAAAAAGAAACAAACTACTAATATACACAACAAAAAAATTAATGTCAAAATCATTCTGGTGGTTGTGAGATGACAGCCATCAGAGTATGATCCATTTATATAAAAATCTAGATAATGCAAAAAAAGCAGTTCTGTGTTGGCAGGGCTTAAGGATAAAGAGAGGATGGATAGAAAGGGGCAAGAAAAAATTTTGGAGGGTGATATAAATAGTTTCTCTCTTTATATGGCAATGGTTTCATAAGCCTGTACACTAAGTTGTACACTTATAATGCAATATATAATAAATGATAACTCAATAAAGTTGATATTAAAAACAAAAAGGAAAGTTAGCCCAACAACACATCTCTACATTTAATTACAAATCTCTGGAATTTGAGCTCAGTTTTTCTAAATAACATCATTTCCCTCACCATATAGCAAGGGACACATTCCAAGTCCATTTTCCCTTCTTTCCTTTCAAACTTATTGCCACATCCACATCATCTGACATTCTACTGACAAAATAAAGCATAAAGTTCCCTTTCAACTAATGAAAAGTCTTCAGGCTCTCATGCAACAAAACAAAGTAAAAACAAAAATGTGTGTGTCCTGTACATGCAGCCTTACCCCAGAAACATGCCTTTATATGGGAGACTGTGCAGGATTTCAAATGATGACGTAATATGTGATAACTAAAAGTTAGATGGACAGGAATGAATTACTCTTGAGTGTGGCTTAATGTGTGATCATACATAAATCAGGCCATGTTGGGGTGGACTACTGAGGAGAAAGGGAAAACCATTTTCCAGTTGAACTATCACTAGTGTATAGGGTTTCACAGAATCCTGTACATCTTCACACCCAGATCACTCTATAGAATGGATGAGCTAAATTAAATTGTCACCTTCATAGTCTTGTCAGTATTTTCTATTAGTGGAGGATCCTGAAAGCTGCAATTAAAGCTTTATCATATATTTTTCTGTGCTTCCCCAAATCAGTCACAATAATTCCTCCTGAACTTTTCTGTAGGTACAGCCTCAGAAAAGTTTTGTTATTGTCACTCACACCCAGCCCTATTACTCTGATCAGATGATGATTGATATTTGTGTAAGGTCTGAGTTCTGCTATTATTAAGTGTCAACAGTACTTTCTGACTCAGAGAAGCACTGCTGCAATTGAAGAGAGAGTCTTATTAGCCTCTATATCCTACTAAAGGCCAGCTGGTATTGTTTCTGAGGTGGAGCATTGGAATTCTGAAATTTTGTCAAATACAATCATAACATATTTAATTCCTGCCATTTGCCCTCTGGTCAGAAAGTATAATTAGAGGGTCTGCAGATGGTCTGGCAAGGTTTCTAGAAGCAGTAGAAATCAGCAGCTGACTGCACAGCTACATGAAATTAAAGACTGTTTTGAGATATGAACCATATGCACGCATATGAAGCCATTAGGGAACATGGTGAGCGCTCTGTGTTATATGGGTATTAGATGTTATGGGAAATGAAGAAGACAATGAGAGAAATGCACTAAGAAGGAAAAGAGAGAAACATGGAATCAAAATCTTAACCTGGGATAGTTGGTTCCCAGGCTTAGTAGGATAATCTGGTTTAGAAAACAAGACTTAAAACTTGGAAAGGACTGTTCAGGGAAAGTGAGTAACAATGGAAATGCTTCTTTTCTCAGAATCTTTAAAAGATATTAGGTGTCTTGTTTTCAATTAAATAGTTGTTTTATGACAAGTGAACTCATAATAGCAAGTCTAGCACTGTGGTTTTCATCTTATGAATCTCAGATTTGCATAATAATGTAGGAGCAAGGAAAATGATCCTTACACCCACAGAAAAAAATAGTGGTAAGAGGTTGGACTAGCTAAGAAAGGAAAGATCAAAGGGAATCTTTGAAAAGACAATGAGATATTTGAATGCATTCATGGGGTGTCAAGGCAGTTGAGACAAATGATCTTTCAAAGTCCCTTCACAAAGGGTCCCTTAGAATGTACTTGTTGAGGGCCTCCCCGGTGGCGCAGCGGTTGAGCGCTGGGTTGTGAAGCTGCCCGCAGCCTCTGAAGCACCGGTTCGATCCCCGGCTGCTCCCCGGCCACCAGAGGAGGGTCCCACATGGCGCGCAGACCTCTCCTGCCGCCCGCTGCTCCCCTCAGCAGTGTACTTCGGTCCTTCTGCCTGCTCTGCTCCCTGCTCTGGCTCTGGTGAATTCTCTCACCCTCCCGCGCTTCGGACTGTACCCAGTGCTTGTATAAATAAATAAAAATAAATAAATAAATAAATCTTTAAAAAAAAAAAAGAATGTACTTGTTGAGCAGGTTTAGGAGATTCTGCAAAGGATGTCAAGGAAACCTGTTTACCAGCTGTTTGGCTAAAAGTTCGTTTTCTTTAAATTCAGAGTTGAAGCCTGTACTGTTTAGACTCTATATATCTTCAGAAGACAGACACTAGAATTAAAACTGAAAACCTTTTTATCAATTGAAAATATAGTTGGGGCAACAGAGTGTTCCACTTGAATCCATTTATTTAGCATTTTTAGGTCAGCCTTTTTCCCGGATAACCTAGAAAACATCTTTACTGCTGAGGGAAGAACCTCTCCTTTTAGTTGTGTAAATCATGGTGTCCTGTTAATGAACCAGGTAGTTTTATTTTTATACACTTTCATTACCTCTGCCCCACGTCAGAGAACTTCTCTTATTCAAGTTGTCCTGACACAGACAGCTGGTCTACAATTCTAGAAGATGCCAGGATTTTAAAGTTAGAATTGATCATACCCTCATCCCTTCTGAGTTCAGAAACAAACCAGCAAAAAACTCTAGAAGGGTCAAAATAGGAACACTGGGAGTGGAAAACAACGGTTTCCCCAGTGAGGGAAAGTTTTTCTTTGGCTCGAATTATATTTCAAAAGACATTTTCTTTTTTTATATGCTTTTTTCATTTGTTTTTATTTATTTTTTGGTTTTGGGTTTTTTTTTGTTTTTGTTTTTTTGTATTTGTTTTTGTTTTTAATTTGAAGTGACACTGTTTTACAACACTGTATATGATTTAGGGACGTGGGTTCATACCTCTTCATATGTCTTTTATCAAGTGACCCCCACCATCAAATCACCATCCTTTATCATAGGCCACTGCAATCCCCCCTAACCTGGTGTTTGCTAGCCCTCCTCAAAAGACATTTCTAAGTAAAAGTTAATATTAAATTAGAGTTCTGAGAGTGAGCTAAAATTTTAAAATACTGTAATCTGAAGCCATCTTTTTAGGTTAGCAAAATTGAAATCCAAAAACCCTAGTCTGGGATCTTTGACTTCCACCATTTTAAAAGACTGACATCACACTCTTGAATAGTCCCTGTTATTATCTGTTCTGTTCAAACCACATTTCTCACAGGTTCTTTGCACATTATTAGATGTGTAAAATATATAAATTTTTTTAAGTGAACAGAATTTTCAATAGCCTTTGGCCTTGCTATTCAGTTTATATGATGGGTAGGTGGGAACATACATGGGGTAGCCTGGCATTTATGAATCACTCTAAAGAATGATTATCTTAGAATTTGTCCTTATCTTTTCCTTACATCTTGGCACCTCTTTTTCATAGTGACACTAGCTACATCCAAGTTTATAATTCTAGATCTACCCCTGTATCAGTGTCTGACACAAATAGCATTCAGCAAAAGGTTGTTGAACAGGTTACTGAAAAATGAATTTTCTACCATTAAGCAACAAATTAAACATTTGTTATATCCATGTTACTGGTAACAAAAAATAAAAAGCCACATACCTGGAAAGAAAATCTTTGGGTAGAGTTTTTTAACTCCACTAATTTTTTTAACCTTTAAATTCCTTCTCATTTTTTGCAGAGATAACTGGAGTTAATTGTTTAATTCTATCTAAAGTTTTCTCAGGCATCCTCCCTTAAAAGGCCAACCCTTTCCTTCACCATCAACTCTTATGTGTACATTAGAACTTTTTGGGGGTACTAACACACAGTTCAAGACTTGAAAACTATGCTAGCTTGTGCTACATTTCATATTTACTTAGGCGAGGAAAGCTACTTGTTCCCTCAGTAGAAAAATAGAGTCTTCCCCTTCTTGGCTTTCAGGAGGTGATGAAGCATATAGAATTAGAAAGTCTGTAGCAACTGGGATCTGGGGTGTTGGATCAGATTGTGCTTAACTACTAAGTACCCAGGATTTTTGTTGTTGTTTTTTTCACTGTTCTATCATATCACCCAAAGGAGGAAGAGAACTTTGAACACATTCTTCCTGAGAATAAATGATTGATTTGCTATGTTTGGAATGTGTAATGGAGTGAATTCCAAAGAATGTGCCTATCCTTGTCAGTGGACAGGAGAAAATGCACAAACCTTCCTTAAGAAAATAGCTGTGATTGGATATCCTGCTCATGATTATGAGTGCTCTACTAGGTTTAAAGCTTGTTCTGAATCACAACCCTGAGCAGAAATTCTATTTTAATAGACTGGAAAAGATAGAGATTAACAGCAAACTACCTTTATCAAGTGTGTACTCAGAAAAACTCCACATAGCTTCCTTTGCAGGCATAGTCTTTGTCAAAAATTCTCATTCTGTCTCTGATGTTCATTAGATTATATCACCTTGGATGAATCAATAGCCTGTAAAATAACTCAAAAAGTTGTTTTCAAGGTTAAATAAATTCAAAGATGTCAGACATTTAGCACAATGTCTGGAATACAAAAGTATTCATTAAATAGCAGAGTTCTTTCTCTGCTCTCTTCTCCGTATGTAGCATTTGTGAAGTATTTTGCACACCACTCGGAATTTTATGTAAGCTTTCGGAAAATACATTTTAATATGTGTGCTTTAGGAACACCATGGAAGAACTTATCCCAGTCACAAACCCCTTTTTTTTAAAAAAAAAGATTTATTTTTTATTCATACAAGCACTGGGTACAGTCAGAAGTATGGGAGGGTGAGAGAATTCACCAGAGCCAGAGCAGGGAGCAGAACAGGCAGAGTGACGAAATACACTGCTGAGGGGAGCAGCAGGCGAAACAGGAGAGGTCTGTCTTGCCATGTGGGACCCTCGCCGGTGGCCGGGGATCCAACCGGTCCTGCAGAGACTGCGGGCAGCCTCACAGCCCAGCACTCAACCACTGCGCCATCAGGGAAGGCTCCACAAACCCCATTTATATAGTGAACAAAACCATATAATATTATGTGAAAATCAGGGCCAACACTCTTTTGTAGGTCTTGAGACTGGTTAAATCCTCCCCATATTGAAGCATGTTTTAAGTGATCAGAAGTTAAAATAAATGTAGAGCACTTTAAGAATCTTGAACAGTCATGGACTTCAAAGGAAAATTATTATCTGTGTTACCTTCCTTCTAATAGGGTACTTAAGAGTGAAAGTACATTTGGATGAATTCCAACAACCAAAAAAAAAAAAACAAGAATTGTTCCAGTTCTAAGATTTTTTGTATGCATATACACAGTGGGATTTGTACTGTATACTTACCATGAAAAATTGAATGAGTACTGGTGAAAAGAAAAAGGATTCTTTAAATTTCTCATTTTGGAGGGCAGAAAGGGAAGTGATTGAGTACTTTTAAAGCACTAATCATTCTGGCTAAACAATAACATGGTTAACTTTCTCAACATCTATGTTGAGACCAACATATATGTCTTCTTATTTTTTGTGAGGGTTTGATGCATAAAAGCCTTCAAAGAGGCCGCCCTGGTGTCGCAAGGGGTTAATACACAATCTATGAAGCTGTCCACAGCCTCTGCAGCACACGAGTTCTATCCCGAGCCGGCCAGGGAGCAACTCATATGGCACAGCACACCTCTCCTGACTTGCCCACTGCTCTCCTCAGCAGTGTACTTTGGTCAATCTGCCTGTTCTGTTCCCCACTCTGTCTCTGGTGAATCCTCCCAACCCCAACACCTCTGGCCTGTATCCCAGCTCTTGCATGCATAAATAAATAAATCTTTAAAAAAAGAAGATGCAGGGCCTCCCCTGGTGGTGCAGGCCGATGAGCGCAGTGCTGTGAAGCTGTCTGCAGCCTCTGCAGCACCTGTTCGATCCCGGCCCACCGGCGAGGGTCCCACATGGCAAGACAGACCTTTCCTGTCTCGCCTGCTGCTCCCCTCAGCAGTGTATTTCGTCAGTCTGCCTGTTCTGTTCCCCGCTCTATCTCTGGTGAGTCCTCTCACCCTCCCGCGCATCTGGCCTGTACCCCGGTTCTTGTATAAATAAATAATCTTTAAAAAAAAATTCTACCAATAGAGACTTGATGATATACATTCATTCCACAAACTGAATTCCTGTTATGTGTAGGGTTGTCAGATAAATATTTGTAATATACTCATAAAAATTATTCATCATTTATCTGGAATCCAAAATTCAACTGAACTTGCTGTGTTTCTGTTTGCAAAATTTGGCAACCTTACTATGTATCAAGTCTTGTGGCAGACTCTGGGGATAAAACACCATTCCCTAATTCAAGGACTCTTTTCTTTCAAAGCTTGTATGTATTCTACTGTGCGGATTGTGTGGAAACTGAAATTTTTCTGATTCAATGCCACATTCTACAGACCACAAATCCCACATTTCAGGATTTTCCAGTATCCCTCTTTCCTGTTGCCTCTTCACTGCATTTCCTGGTAGCTCTTTGTTTTTAGGATGAAATGGAGCCTAAAACTAACATTATTGGACTTGATATAGATAGGGAGGCTTATAATATAGTCTACTTTCTTTTGATAAGGAAGACAACCAATATTTTAGTCACTTAGCTTTCTGAAGGCAGAATATTTTGAATAACAAGAAGAAAAAGACAGCATTGTGGAGCAAGAAGTCTTTTTCAGATCTATAGAAATACTTTCTTGAAAAAGTTTTCCAAATATTCCTTCATATAGGTGATATGTATGTACACACACACACACACACACATATGTGTGCCAGATAAATATGCAATTTATTGCATATAGCTCATGTTAGGTAATCTATTTGACTTGATGTCATTTGAAGTATCAACGACTAAGGTTTTCCTTTATTTCTCCTCAGGTAGTTATTGTTTATATTTTGATCAAGACTACCAAATCCTTATACTTTATAAACAATGAGTTTTATTTGAAATTTGACTTGCCAGTGGGGAAATCATCAACCTCCAGAAAATGGGCAGTATAGAATTTAAAGCTCTCTGGATGGATTGCTCTATATCACATTTCTGATGCATAGATCATCAGGGCAGAAGGCCTAGAGTTTTCTCTAAAAACTTCTTTTTTACCTAGTTTCAATCTCTCATTTTACAGCATTAATCTAAATCCTGTGATTCTGGCACTAGAGAAACTAGAAACAAATTAATTCATTTATTCATAGGTCTTAATCTATCATATATTGCTTTTAAATCTTCTTTTCTCATGTTTCCTGTCAACAAAATCCTATTTTCTTAAATGCAAATAATAAAGAAAATTCACTTTAATGAAAGTAATTCCAAAACATTTTCTTAGAGTACTAGACTTAATTTAAAAAAGAAAAAAACCCAGAATAAGTAGGGAATAAAGTCAGATAATCTTTGGAATTCTTTCTAATGAAATGTGACTCAAAACCTCAGCTCTTTAAATCAAAGCATCCTCAACCAGCACATCCAATTATGATGTACTAAATCTTTTAGAGACTTACCAAGTTGACTGCCCAGTTTATAGCATTCTTTTTCAGAGTTTCCAATTTGGGAGAGAAGCACACTTTACCATATGACAAATAACAAATATCTGTTTTAATCTGTCCTTACTGTAACAGGGTGGTCCCCAGGAATGGGGTTTGGGCTGCCTCTCTCCCTGCCCTGTAACATTACCACAGGCCAGAAAAGTCTTTGTGAAAATCACAAGTTCCTATAATGGAAAAAAGAATTGAGCACTGAAACCTCAGCTTCCCAATTATTTAGCTGCACTACCTCCAAGCAAACTGTGATTTGGCTATTTCCAAAATTTGAATCTATTCTTAAAAGATTTTACTTCTGAAAAGAGTCAACATTTGTTTGATTGCATACATTATGTTATGCTTGTTCATTTTTTTTAATGAATCCTATTACCTTGTAGGTTTATCTAGTATATCTGAGAATATTACCCTATAACAAGCGTTCTGTAATTGAACTGTGAAATGTATACCCTTGCGACTTCCACCTGCTGATAGTGGATTCTCTCACCTGCCTGGGCATGTTGCAAAGAATTGAGGTCACAGTTACGCAAATAACATTCCAAACATTTTTCTCCCACTGAATTAAAAGGGGGCAGTTTAAGTTTCTCTCTCTCCTATTGGCTAGGAATTCTGACACAGGGACCTGGAGAGCTCTCCAGTCCTAGAATGGAACTATTGTTATTCACATGACCTGTGTGAAGGCATGAATCCTCTCCTGCCTCCCTGCACCACTGCCCCTTAGTCAGCATGATTCAACACTTGAAAACTAGGCAACTTGACAGAGAATGTTGTACTTGAACTTTGATTGATTTACGAAGAGTGGGATGTCTTAAAATTTTGACCACTTAACTGATTAACTGAGAAGTCAGAATTCCCCCAAATGATGAAAGAAAGGTTGAGGCTAAAATTTTAACTATGTAAAGAAACAAATTCTCTTAAGGTCCCTGACATATATGTTTTCTATCAGATCTTTACTCTAGATGCATTACTATGCACTATATTTTGAAGTTTTCTTCATTTTCTCCTTTTCCTAAAATCCTGGGCCATTGGAAACCTTGTCCCTATTAGGCATGTTTATGCATAAAAACAATAAAATAATCGCTAATGAAAACTCTACTATTTCATAGCTGTAAAGAAATCCCTTAGAAACCAACAATGGAATCATCTCAAGCATATTATAAGAATTTCCTAAGGATAAGACCTTTCTTGTACCAGCTGATGGTCCAAGTGTGTGTTTGGAGATGGTGTTTCTACCGATAATTCAAATGCCACCCACTGACCACTCTACTTTCCTCTCAACTTTATAAGCTGACAGCGTCAGAATGTTACTTATTTCTCAAAAGGTGAGAAGTGTCTCATTCTTTAATATACTGTAAAAGTGAGTAAAGTTATATAGGAGGAGGAGAGGATAAATGAGATATAGGAAAAACAAAATAAAACAGAAAAAACAGTGTTTGTTTAGGGTAGAGGCTTCTCTAAGTGTTCTTGTTGAAAGTCCTGATGAAATTCCTTAACTTCTTATCAGAAGAATTAATAATCATTATCATATTTGCTGCTACTGCTATCTAAATTCTATTAAAGTGTTCTGTTGCCAGAAGCAACCCCAAACAGATGACAAAATATCCTTCTGAGTTAAGCTTAAAATTATTCCAACTTTGTCAACCTACCCAGCTTCCTTTCAAAGCCATGTTTAATCTTGTAATTGATATACTTATCTAATAAGCTCTTTTGAAATCCCTTATCTCATGAAAAGGTTAGCAGTTCAATTGAGAACAAAAATAACTGTTTTTTTGATAAAAGTTTTCACTGATTTTTTTGTTGTTCTGAAAGTATATCTTATTCCTCTGCTATAGCTTAATTTCCTTAAAGAGGTGATTATTTTCAAGGAAGGCCTAAGCAATATTGCCCTTAGATGTATTTTTGCTATTAATACCTGCACCTGTATCCAAACAAAAGGGACAAATAGCTCTCTCAAGAAAAGTGCTACTATCACTAGCTTCCATTTACTATTAACTTTCTTTTGAAAGTGAGTATTTAACTGGTGAGTAAATGCCTGGTTATAACAATTCTGATAGGCTCCTGATGCCATCTAGTGGACAATTTTTAAAACATCCCCTCAATGGCCATTCTCTTTCTGCCCATCTAAATGGTCCTTATTCTTGAAAAAGTAGCCCCAAGAACAATTGGTTAGTAGCACAAAACCATCAGACAATGACATGACAGCATTTCTAACATTGGTGGAGTCCTAGGACAAAGTCATGTAGCATCTCTTGTTACTTTGAGCTCCTCACATATTCAATGCCACTGGAAAAAGCAGTTGAACAAAGTGGTAATTTGATGCACTCAGTTTGTCCTCATTAATCTTATACTAGGTAGTTCATGACTGACTGAAAGAAACAAGTGTAATAGCTCAGTTCTCTTGAATACCATAAGTGCTAAGTGGCATATATACATATTGCTAAATAAGAGTTTTACAATTTGATCTAATCCTAACAGTTACTTTGTGGAAAAGGTAAAATGGATTCATATTACACTCAGTGAAATTAAAGTTAACAAGAACAAATGAATTGATTGTCAGATAGCTATAAAAAATCAGCTTTAATCGTGGATTTTCAAAATCTCAGTAAATCCTCCAGTGCATAACAAAAGAGACCTTATCTCAGAAATGCAAAGGATTAAATATATACTTATCTACTATTGTGATTCAATACTTTAGCAGATATAAAGGGAAAGTTTATGGTTATCTCAATAGATGCTTAAAAAGCAATTGATAAAATTCAACTCTCCATAATATTAATAAAAAATATTAGTAGGTAGTCAAAGAATGCTTCCACAACTAGGTAAATATTATGTACAAGAAACCTATCACAATCATTATAAACAATGATGAAACATAATTCTTCTCAGTTACATCAGTAGTAAAGCTAGTACTTCTCCTGTTACCACCATTAATTCAATGTACTTGAAGCTTGAGGCAATGCAATAAGACAAGATAAAAATATAATAGATTCATTGTTAACCAAGGAAGCACAAAAGAATAAATTTTAAAAAATCAGAGTGAGCATATAAAAGGTATGAAACTTGCCAAATATAAGATAAACATAGAGAAACAATGACCTAGGTAATTAGAACCATAATAGACAAAATCAATCTTATATACAATATAAAAGCAAATGAAAGCAAACTAACTGAAAATATTTTGGAATAAATCAAATGAGAAATGTGCAGTTCTTATATGAAGAAGGAGTTGATTTTTTTCCAGTGCTTTTTTAGCATGTGTTGAGTTGCCTGTATGTTGATTTTTTTAATATTTGCTTTTTTAATGCACACATAAGGATATTATCTGACCATACACAGTTTTGAAATAAAATACCATAAAATTTTGACAAAGAGAATATTTACAACTTAATTCAAATATAGTTTCCTCAGAGAAATCTTACTTCATATCCCTGTCTTCATATTTCTTCATTATTCCTTCTCATTTATTATTCTCATTATTCAGAACATGTACCTCCTTTGGAATAAAAGATTAATTAGTGTGTGCATTCCATTAATTTTTCAGTTAATTTCTCACCTTCTATGAGAATATAAGTCCTATGAGAACATGAAGTCTGTTTTTTCCACCAAGCTCACATTTTGGGAAATTATAAGCTCAATAAATATTTGTTGAATAATGAATAAAATGGACTTTATGTAGAAAATTATAATTAAGGAGAAGAAAATAACCTCACAAACATGGAAAAGGATGATAAACAGATAATCTCTAGAAGAAGGAGGTCAGCCAATAACCCCGTGACAGATTTTTATCTTACAAGTGGGCAAACACTTTTAAAGTGACCTCTTAGTTTCTTCCCTGGGACTGGCAATTCATGATTATAGAGCGGGTAGTGATCAAGCCAATAGTACATGTATGAGAGAGTTGTATTATCATGTAAAGAAAGTATCAAATAAGAAGATAAATAGGATGAAATACCAAATGCCCATCTGTGCCATTCCTATGTAGTTAGGTTGGAGTATATAAGAAAGAGAGGAAAACAAATCCTAGAGAAGCATGTGATGACTTCCTTTACTGGCTCAAATCCCAGAAGCAATAATGTTAGTTCAAGTATAAAACAAAAACAAAAGGAAAAAGGCTTTTCTGTCTCACACTCAATTCAAAAATCTATGTGTGATAGTTATTGCTTTTAGTGCTATGTAAGTTTCAAGTGTTCAGCATTATATTTTGACATCTCTGTATATGATATTATGATCACCACCAAAAATCTACCTCCAGCCACCACCATACAATTAACTTCTATCCATCACTGAAACATCCTTCTCAAAGTCTTCAACCCACCCTGAAACCCCCAATCCTCTGGTAACCATGAGAGGTGGTTGTATTTGTATTTCTGACTTAGTTCAATTAGCATCATACCTCTAGGCATGGTCAAAGATATTTGCAAATCATACATCTGACTAAATATTAATATCAAAAAAAAAAAAGAAAAACCCATTCAATTAAACAACAACCATGTGATTTTTCAATCAAATGGGTAGAGGGACTCCCTAGTGGCACAGGGGTTAAAGTCTCAGTGCTATCAAGCTAGCGCCAGCCACTGCAACATGAGTTCGATCCCAGGCCAGGATGCTAACCCTCATGGCACAGCAGACCTCTCCTGTCTCACCCACTGCTCCCCTCAGCAGTGTATTTCAGTAGATCCACCTGTTCTGCTTCCATCTCTGGCCTACACCCCAGTTCTCATATGCATAAATAAATCTTTTAAAAAAGAAAGAAAGAGAAATGGGTAGAGAATCTGAGTAGACATTTCTCCAAAGACATATCTGGGCACAGGGATATAAAAAGATATTCATCATCACTTATTATTATGAAAATGCTAATCAAGACTACAATGAGCTATATCACCTCAAACTGTTTGAATGAATATTCTGTGAAAAAGTAAAAATTATCTCACTAAAAACTTCAATTTAAAAATAAAAATAGGAGCTATGTGTGTATATACTTATATACACACAATACTACTCAATTAAGAAAAGAGACAAAATCATGGAAACTTTCAAAAGCTAGACAGCTCAAGGAATAGTCTGCAGAGCTTTAATTTTTTTATAGGCTGTTTTTTTCTTTTTGCAAATGTTTTCCTGTATTAAAAAAAGGTCATTTGTTTCTCTGTTGAATTGTATTCAGTTTTAATCTTTGAGGCCAACTGTCTTTATATATTAAACACAAAAGTAATTTCCCAACAAAGCTTATACTTCTTTCTATATTTAATTTGGTCCATAACAAATTAAAATGGGTATCTCTTCCTCTACTTGGAACATTTTCATATAATACATAGGTTATTTGTAGACTTGTCTCTGGAACCCTCTTCTCTTTCACTAATGATGTTTTATATGTGAACCAATTCCCATTTAGTATAAACAACATGGATATATAATATAAACAACTTCATCCAACTCTTAATTATTTTGTTTTGACTAGTAAGTCATTCCAGTTACTTGTAACATGTTGAAAACATTTTTTTTTTTTAGATCTTGGGGGCAATTAATGGTTAATAGCATTATGAGGATAATCTGTAAATCATAAACATCATTTTTTAATAAGGAATCATCTAAACACCCTTCACAAAGATTTGAAAGACATATGTTGCATGAGGTGCTCATATTACTAAAAACATCATTACTCTTACAAAATATACTATGGGACAATGACCAGGACATCATGATGTAATTTCATCAATAATTAATTCTAAAGTACTCTTGCTGAGATACAAAGTTAATTTCAAGATGCCTAGAAGCATAGATCTCAGAGTTAGAAAATGAGACAACCACTGAAGCAACTCCCTATCACGACAGCTGATTTTACAGTTGAGGACACTGAGGAGCAGCCAGGCAACTTTCAAGGTCATCCAGAAATTTGCTAGTATATCTAGGGCAAGGATCCAGGTGCATGTTTACTTATGAGAAATACTCATGAAAAATGAGTAATGTGGGTTTTTTGCTACTTGATAACTGGGGGAGGAAGGACAAACTTCAACTCTGCGAGCTTTACTTTCCAATCAGAGTAAAGGAACATAATTATCACTACCTTCCAGCATCCTTGTGAGATCATTTGAAGTAATTTTGTGAGAACACACAGCACATATAGTAGTGTTACTAGTGGAATATTAATGCATGTTTGGATGTCTGAAATGCCTCTGTCATTAATGAGCTTTGCAAGAACCCAGAATGCCGTGGTGCCTCCATCAGGAGGACTTACTTCTTACCAAGATTTAAAATGACTGATACAGATATCCCCTTGGTTCCTCAGCTTGCCTTAAAAACAGGAAATTGGTTCTTGCAGATCAATACTTACTCTAGCTCTAACTATAACTTGAACAGCTGTTTCCTCTATCGTAAATAGACCTAGCTATACCACTGAAATCTGAGCATATTCCATGTGACTGACAGTTTTCTCCTAAAGCTATAACTGAGCTTGTTGGATAAAGGTTAATTGCTAACTGTGGAGTGCTAATGATACCATATTGATGAAATTACAAGATCACTGATAGAGAAACAGCTCCTAAAGCGCTAGAAGCTAGAGGGAAGCTCTAAATAATAGTTATTGATTTGTTTCCCTGAAGGCCACTAAGTGGCACAAACTACTCAGAAGAATAAAAATTATCCAGTTTCCATTCTCTTTATAATTCATTTCTTTGTTTCTAGTTTTCTACCTGCCAATAGCCAGTTATTATTTTAATAATTATGTGTGTCAAAGTAAGTAGTTTATATCTTGGAGAACAAAATGCTGCAAATTATTTTATTCCCTTTTACTAATTAAATCTCCTCTGTAGGCTGCAGCTCCTGATTATCCAAGTTTTCTCATGACTTTAAGACAAATGAAGCATCGGAAGAATGATGGATTAAAAGTATTTAAGAACAGTTAGCTTTAGAAAATGTTCCATGACCCTTAATTCCCAAGTAGGTTTTACTTTTTTTTTTAAGATTTATTTATTTATGCATACAAGAACTGGGGTACAGGCCAGAGGTGTAGGGGGTTAGAGGATTCACCAGAGACAGAGTAGGGAACAGAACAGGCAGACTGACTGAAATACACTGCTGAGGGGAGCAGCAGGCGAGTCAGGAGAGGTCTGCTGCACCATGTGGGTTGCTCCCTGGCCAGGGACCGAACTTGTGCTGCAGAGGGTGAAGACAGTTCACAACCCTGCATTCAACCCCTTGCACCACCAGGGAGGCCCATAAAGTTGATTTTACTCTTGCTCAAATTTACCTCTGACTTTTCCTCCACGGTTTGTCTCCTCTGCCAGGAGATTGACCTCTATCATTCTCAATGGGTGCTTCCTTCAAATACCATTTGTATTATTGCTAGCATATATTGACTGGGTACCTTTAGTAAATTTAGGCTCTTTTAAATTTTATATTTGTGCGTGTGTGTGTTGATCATATCTACTCTTGGAGCTTGGTTTTATTATCTCCACTTAATAGTTGAGGAAACTAGAAATCAAAGAGGTTAATAACCTCCCTTAAGTTCACAGAGTTGGAATTGTTGGAGCTAGAACTAGACTTCTGCACCTGTGTAGGCTATCTGGAGCTATAGTTTAGAAAATACTCCTCCTTTCTACTTACCCAGCAAATTTCCCAGGGCCCCCAGATTTTATAGGCTAAGTCATTCATTTCCCCCATAAACTTTAGTTTAATGGAGAGATCCCTACCAAGTTTTCTATGTGGCTTTAGTGAATATTTTAATCTTACTCAATCATTCAGTTGTTGGTATAAAATTAGATCATATGTTTTCTAAGATTGTTCACATGTACCTAGAAATACATTGAAGGAAATGGAGGAAAAAGTAATGATTTTTCTGAATCTAAGAGGAAGGAATCATAACTAATGATGGTAACTATAATTTAAGTTAATCAGGTCAGTCTTCACAGACAAAGTTAAGTTTAAGCTTTGAAAATATATATATACATATACATATATATATATATATATATATATATATATATATCAAGAGAGTATGATTCTATTCTTCATTGTGTTGGAGGAACAGTATGCCATAAATGCACTTCACCCTGATGTTTATGGACTTCACCCCCCACCTCCATGCTGAGGAGATCTCAGGCATGGAGGATTACAACTCCCAGCATGCTGTGAACCTGACTTCCTGAAGGGGGCTCACTAGGAACTAAGGGTGGAGTTTAGCAGCCATGATTGCTGTGTAATTGAACACCTAGGGTTCATCATTCTCTTGCCTTTCCAGCTTTCATTTTGCAACCTGGTTCTCAACACAGTTGGCATTACCAGAAGGACATATTTTCTCTCTTTCTGTCCTTCCCCTTCTCATCTTTATAAATAAACCTTAAAAAAAAAATTTCTCTGCATACCTGCATTTGGGTCTTGTCCTAAGTCCTTTTTTTTTTTTTTTTTTTTAGATTTATTTATTTATGCATATAAGAACTGGGCCACAGGCCAGAGGTGTGGGAGGTGAGAGGATCCAACAGAGTCAGAGTAGATTGACTGAAATACACCGCTGAGGGGAGCAGCGGGCAAGTCAGGAGATGTCTGCTCCATGTAGTTCACCAACATGGTTGGGGATCGAACTCGTGCTGCAGTGGTTACAGAGAGCTACATAGTGCTGCATTTTAACCCTTGCGCCACCAGGGAGGCCCTTGTCCTGAGTTAAATTCTCAGAGAAAGTCTCACACCAGGTCACCTTGTTCCCCCTGGGACTGCCCTGTAACAAGTCTAAATCCCAAATCCAGAATTGGAAGAGATTGGTTATCATTCTGCTAATAAAAATAAGGACAAAACTAAAATGATTTGAATATTCCAAAACCAAAAGGCAAAATTCTCGAGTGTAAGGCTTTTCATAACATAGAACTTTGCATGATGAAATTATAAAAGTAGGTAATTAATCGATACACACAACTGTTATGCCCACACTATGTGATGAATCTTTTGGTGAGTGTTTATAAGAGGTCTCCCTTCACAGCTGTTCTCAGTTAATGATGACACTAGCAAAAGGAAAATAATAGCTGCATTCATGAAAACACAGAATCCCCAAACTAGACTTTTATTTCTAATCTGTTTTATGGCATTTCTGTATGTGGTGAAGGACACAAAGGCCCAGTGAAGTAAAGTGATGGTACCAGATGTCACAGCCACTTACTAGTTGAGTCAGGAATGCAAATAATCTTTTGGGTCCTAATTGACTTCCCTTTCAGCCACACCTTGTTTTTCTTATATCCTGGGATTTTATGTGCCAGCTATTATCAGCCTCAGCTTGCTATGGTTTCAGTCACATATCAGGTCCTTCAGAACGGAATTACAAGATGTGTAATCAGAAGAGATTTGAGATTGCTTTTCTCTGCCCAGTAAAGCAGAAGCCAATGTAAGTTTGTAACAGAGACATCTCCATAAAAGGGAGGTACCATGTTCCTTGCCCTACCTAATGAAGGGTGGGGCTAAGTGACCAGTTGAAGCTATATAACACAGAAAGCAGGTGGACTCAGAGAACACTTTGAAAGACACAGGACAGGAAGAGAGACACAGAGAGAGACACCAGAAATGATGCATGTGGAGGAGGGCTGCTTGATTCTCAGCTTTCGATTTGCACAAGGGACTTGGGGGCTTGGAGCAGACAAGTGGAGTAGAGACAGGTAGGGACACTTGAAGAAGACATGTGGGTGAGAAATACATGGGAAGACTGACATTGCAGCCATTACCTTAATGATTTTGCTCCTTTTGTCCCAGACTTGTCTGTCCCCTTTCATCTGCTCCTGATGGTCCCCACCAGAAGTTACCTTAGACTTGACAAGCTTTCAAGATCTCAGCAACCCTGTTTCTGGCCAACCCTGTTTGGCTGTGATACCATAATTTCAGGTTTTCAGGCCTAGTCTGCCAGTCAAGAACGGATTCCAGGTTGCAGCAGCAGCAGCCACTAGACCACCACAGGTTGGTGTTTCACAAAGCCGCAGCAGTAACTTCACTGACACTCAGGCAAGCAAGTGAAAAGAGGAAAATTTGTTTAGAGAAAGAAAAAGTTTTTTTTTTTTTAAAGATTTATTTATTTATGCATACAAGAGCTGGGGTACAAGCCAGAGGTGTGGGGGGTGAGAGGATTCAACAGAGACAGAGCAGGGAACAGAACAGGCAGACTGACCAAACTACATTGCTAAGGGGAGCAGCAGGCGAGTCAGGAGAGGTCTGCTGTGCCATGTGGGCTGCTCCTTGGCCGGCCAGGGCATCAAACTCGTGCTTCAGAGGCTGTGGACAGCTTCATAGGTTGCGTCTTAACCCCTTGCACCACCAGGGAGGCCCAAAGTTTATTAAGGAGAAAAGAAACAGAAATAAAGTGGGACTCCCAAGCTGCTTGAACCAGGTCAGGGAGGGGCAGGGAGCCTAAGGGGAGTGGTGCTTCAGGGAATATACACCTTTCCCTAATCATTCTGAAGCCCCATCAGTCTCTTTGTGATTGGTTAGTTCTTGGTGATCTCACTCTGACTTAATGTCTCTGTGCCCAGAATTAAGTCTCTGTGTCACAGTCCTTATCTTAGAGTTCTTTTTCTTTATCATTCTTGTTCCGGAATGTCCTGTTGCCCCTAGTCCTGGGGTGTTTGATTAGTTCCCTGTGAAGTTTGTTACCCTTATCTCTGGGATTCCTCTGAGGCATTTCCTATTCTATTTTGACCCTAGGAGCTCTCCTTGCCCTGACTCTGCTGGACATTTACCCATGAGGGCGGTGGGTAACTTTGGATCTTTTATTGGGAAACAATTCTCTTCTCTTCTCTCTCTGTATACAAAACCTGTAAAAGTTCTTTCACAAAGACTCCTTTGTCTTTGTGTGCACAGATGGCTGGACCCCTTTAGTGTGTACAAGTTTGGGGGACCCAGGGTAGCCACAGTCTGCCCACTAATAAGTCTTCCAGTTATCTAATTCTGCCTAATATATAGGCTGAACTACTTAAGTTGAACTTTATATTGTTTCCCAATTAAAAAAGAAAACCTCTCATTGACTAAGTTTTATTGGTTCCAAAGGCTGTGAGTGTATCAGTATATCTTGGGTCACCACTGTGTTTGCTCTAAAGTGACATCTCTTAGAGAATGGCTCTGGGAATAGCTGAGGTGTGTGGTAGAAGAACAAATTCTTGGACCATACCAAGCTCCATCAAATCAAAACTGCATTTTTAAAATTCATTAGGTAATTCTGATGCGTCCTAAATTTCTACATCCTCTGCTCAAAGAGAGCGAGTGGAAAATTGGAGCAAATTCTATTGGTAAACTGATGCTTTAATACCTGCCATGTGGCCCCAAGACCAGTTTCAGCATAACCTGGGTGCTTGTTAGATATGCAGAATCCCAGCTCTCCCCAAAACTACTGAATTAAGATCTGCGTTTTAACATGATCGCCAGGAGAGTCTCTGTAAATTAAAAATTGAGGCGCACTGCTCTTAAAGATTTTTGCAAGGAAAATTTGGTAATGAGGGCCAAATTAATTTCTCTTGCTTTAGAGCATACTCCGTCAGTATTCTCGCTTGAATCACTTGGATAATTACCGCTGCTGCCTTTTATAAAATAGATAGAGCTTTAGGCAAAAGCTATCTTTGATAAGAGAATTTCAAGAGATGCCAGGTTCCCCTGGGCAGTCTGAGGAGCTTCTGTTTTAAGGCAGTCTCCTGAGTAAGGCTGACAAAGAAGACAGCCTCGGGTCATGCAGACAACCCTCCCGGAAAGGAGTTTGCCTGGGGAAAGGCAACGCACTTACTGAAATCCTTGAATCTCCGCTGAAGGTTGAGCAAGTTCTACTCTGTTTATTTTCCTGTTTAATGGTCTGAAAATTTCTAGTAGATTCTGATGATTAATCCCAATTAAAAGAGTCATTAATAAGTCTAACCTAGACCACTACATTAGCCATTCAGTTTGTCCAGGCTGGACCCTCATCCTGTTATTTTATTCTTTAAGGAGGCACTTATTATCCGATTTCACTTCCATTTGAATACACCTGGTTTCCATAGTATGGTGAAAATAACTGGACTTCAGCTCAGAAATTCTTGGTGATTGGTTTCGTTGTGAGGCCTCCAGTAATTTAACCACAGCTGCTTTATAAAATGGGGCTGAAAGTGCCAAAGAAACTGTTCAGTGTTAGGGTTTTAGTTGTTCTTTTTTTTTTTTTTTAGAATAAGAGAAAAAACCTTTGAGAATACTTTTTAAAACTGGAATAGCTTTACACTGCATTTTATTTCAATTTAATAAGCTTCAAGTCATAACTCACCAATTTCTTTGTCAAATATTCCTAAACCCTCTGCTTTTCTCCTTGTGAGCCACTAACATCAAATGCAGATCTAAACAACTAATACCTGTGGTGCCCTTCCAGACACCACCCTCGAGTTCTCAATTTGCTGTCCTTATCTTTCATCTTCCAACCAGGCTTCTGTAATGCTGCACCACTTGTGCCAACACAGTCACTGACAGTACACTTTGCAAATGAGATCCTTTGGGATGTTAGATCAGATATTTCCCTGAAGTCTAGACATATCCAGGGAGCCCAGTCCCTTCATTATTTATGTATGGCTCTGCCATTTAGTCACCCAAGGTTTTTAGAATAAAAGCTTGCTTTCCCACCTCCAACGATGCTATAGATTAATAAATCAGTGAAATCCTGTGACGTTGGTATAGTACTTTTCCTTTTTACTGGATTGTAATAAGCAAGATCTCCTTTTGACTTTCATTTAAAAAAAAAAAAAAAAAAAAACTCCACACATGAACCTATAGGGTAGGGATATTTGAAACAACTTGCCCCAACGTCAGCAGCATATAAATGGCGGTTATGGGTGAAACTCAAACCTTCTATCTCTGACCATGATTCCTGGATTTATTTACAGCATAAATGAAGGCCAGGGTGAATTGCAGAGCAGATTGGAGTAGAAACAAAGTCCCCCCAATCCTCAATAGCAACTCTTTGGCAACACACACACACATACACACACACACTCACACACATTGTCCTTTTGAGATCCCAGAATTCTGTTTTTATAGTTTTAGTCTTATACTTATCTCATTTTATAATTGTTTTTTATGCATCTTTATTGGTATCCGAATTCCTGGAGGGAAGACATCAATAATTCACCTCTATATTTGTGACTCCAGAACTTAACCCAACATCTGTACTTAGTCTCATGCAGTACATGTGTGTTTAATGAATTTCAAAAGTTCATGTGTAGCACTGAAGAAAGCAAACATACTATGTATTAAGTTCACCCAATTTAGGGAACCCATGTATATATCTGCCTCTATAACACTGTGAAGTTAGACCTGTATTTTCACTAGCAGATACTAGTAGGAAAGTGGATGCTCGTGGGTCTGGGTGTGTACGCCAATTGAAGAATAGTAGCTGCCACACCAAACGTGAGAGCAAGCAAGTATGGATTTATTGAAGCAAGAGAAAAGAACTCCTGAGAGCAGGAGGGAGTCTGAAAGAGGATGCTCACGTTTAGTGTGGCAGCTGTTATTCTTCAACTGGGGTACATACCTGGACCCATGAGCATCCACTCTCCTAATAGTACCACCCCAGTAATAAAAAGGGCATCTGCTCATCTGAGGTTAAGAGCACAGATGAAACCAGATTACTTAGATTCAAGCTTTGCTGTGTGCCCTTGAGTAAATTACCTTGCCTCTCTGTGCCTTATGTATAAGATGAGAAATGATATTACTTCTTAGGAGTAAGAGGATTAAGTGATTTCATGTTTATGCAGTAATTAAGTATACTGATAAGTGTTTATTATTCTTATCATTATAGCCTACCCCATTTTATTTTGATATTGGGTTAACAACTTCCAAATTGGTCCATTTTTAATATTAACATTACATGTTGAATAATACAAAATTTTGTATTTGTTCTTATAACAATGTCATCAAATGGTACCAAATAATCAAATAAGATCACCCACCTGTCCAAATACTATACAAGTTTTTTTTATTTGGCACTTACCATTTCCCTGACACTATTCTGAGCTCTAGAATTACATTGTCCAATACAGTGTCTGGTTGTACAAATTTACATTTAAATTAATTTAAATTAAATAAGAGAAAATTCAGTTCTTCAATTGCATTAGTCATATTTCAAGTATTGTACTCAATCACTTTGAGTGGCTACAATATGAGTAGAGGTATAGAAAACCTCCTTTGGGGCAGAAAGTTCTATTATATAGAACTGCACTACTAACTGACATTCTACTAAGGAGTATAGATAATAAACAAATACATAATTATTATGAATTAATAATTTTCTATGAAGAAACATTGTTACTAAAAGCTAGAAAAATTAATTTTGATATATAACTGCTGAGTGAATGGCTATATAATTTAATTATTAAAATTATAAATGGAATTGGGGGCACAAAAGAAAATTCCCACATTCCTCTGGGTTCTTCTCAGACTAGATGAGTAATGAAAACAGCATCAGAAAGATTGGTAGAAGGAAAACAACATTTCAGTAATCTGTACACATAGAGAATCTACATAGATTCCGAGGAGTTCAGTCCGAGTTGAAGAGAACAGGATTCAAATCCCGAACTAAGGAAAGGGGTAGGGAGAGTGGAGGGTGACTTCACAGGATAAGGAGGAAATGCTTTCAAGATTACTCTGCAAATAAAGATGGATTTCTTTGAGAAAGGATTTTTTTTACAGATAATCCTATACCTGGATAATAACCCAATCTTCATTCTTCAAGATAGAACAGGTAATGGTGTGACAGGGTAATCCCCAGGAAAGGGGAGGGCCCAGGTTCCCTGACCCACCAAGGAAGGGTGGGGCCCGGAAGGGAGGGGCAGCTTAGAAGACAGGGAGGAGGAAGGAAAGAGATAAAGAAAACCTGGAGGAAAGACATGGAGCAGAGAGTTATGTGAGGAAGATGCACTTGCTTAGTGGTCTTGGACTTGTGCCAGGAACCCGCGGGACAAGGAAGAAGACACTTGAAACAGACTGGAGACATGGGTGAGAGACCTGCCAGGAGACTGACAATGGCAGCCTTTTTCTTGACTTGGGTTTTGATTTTGCTCCTTTCCTCCCACACTTGCCTGGCCCCTTCTGCTCCTTTTCTATGGGTCCCCATTAGAAAGTGCTTAGACTTGTGGCAGCCTTTGGGCCTCAGAAGTTCTGCTTTGACCAACCCTTTTTGGCTGGGAAATTACCCACGAGGGGGTGGGTAACCTTGGTGTTTCATGTGAAAACTATTTTACCTATTTATTTTTCCCTTTTGTTCTCTTTAATGAACACTAATTGTATTAAAGCTCTTCTCCATTGAAGATCTTACGCACTAAGAGTGTTACAGGGCAACCCCGATATAAAACGGGTTGCCTAACTGTGGGTCCTCACCCGCACGCTTAACAAGGACTTATTAATACTCCTCTGCAAAGCACACACAAAAGGTTAATAAAAGGTTTATAAACAAGGGAAGGGGAAATGAGGAAATGTACAACTCGGGGAGAAAAGAGGGAGATAAAGTCTTAAATGCGTTCTACCCGTCCCCACCTACCTGGAAACCCAATGGCACGCTGAGAGCTGGCGGAGAACCAAGAGCCGTGAAGCCAAGAGACCCCCCAAGGCCCACGTGTCTGGTTTTATACCAAACCTGGCTGCTTAACTCCACCCTCAGGTCCCAGCAACCCTCCCTTTGGTGGTGATGGGATTTGTCATTCCCAGTGTCTCTATGGCTTTGGTCTGGAGTGGGGGTGGAGTCCACAAAGCCTGTATGGAATTAGCTCAGGACATCCTTTCCCCTTAACAATTGTATGTCTTTATGGGGTGGATGGCAGAACCTATTTAGAGCAGGCATGTTTAGGGGTCCCGGAGTGCCCCTCACCTGCCATGTAACAGTGGTAATCAATTCTTTTGTTAGGGGTAGGGCAAAAGCTACTTCTCAGCCTCCCTGGTCTCAACTGATCTCAGCTCAAAATAATCTGCATGCAGAGTGAGGTAACCTGAGGAGGCCAATTAGAATCTTCAGCAGGCTTGGTCCTCCCTGGTGGCGCAAGGGGTTGAAATGAAGCCTGTGAGGCTATCAGCAGCCACCACAGCATGAGTTTGAGCCCTGGCCAGGGAGCTACCCACATGGTGCAGCAGACCTCTCCTGACTCACCCACTGCTCCCTTCAGCAGTGTGTTTCAGTCGATCTGCCTGTTCTTCTCCCCACTCTGTCTCTGGTGAATCCTCTCATCCCTCACACCTCTGTTCTGTACCCCAGTTCTTGTATGCATAAATAAATAAATCTTTTTTTTTAAAAAAAAAAGAATCTTTGGCAGGCTTGCTTGGAGAATCCTGGAGAGGCCTGTTCTGTGCATATTCACTGTTTACCAATTGTAAATGTAAATGTTGTCTATTATAGAAATTTTAAAAAATTATTAAAGGAAAATAATATACATTATTTTATAAATGAGTTATAGAGGTATGTATCCTGATTTTACCTGCTCCCATTTAAAATATAATTGTCCTGGAAATTTCTTCTTTGTATATTGAGAGCCATATCAAAAAGTATTATAATTTCAGCTTTAGCTATCAAATGTAATTTAAGAAACAAAACTCCAAGGCTGCTTCTTTTTTCACTTCTTGTTTACAGAACTTCCTTAAGTCATTATGTTAGTGTAGATATGCTGGCAACAAATTCTTATGGTTTTCCTTAATCAGAACATATCTTAATTTCCCTATATTATTCTTGTTTTTCAACAGCTATAGAATTCTGATCTGACAGTTCCATTCTTTCAGTAATTGGAGTACATTGTGCCACTTCCTTCTAACCTCCAGGATTCTGTGGAGAAATATTTTGTCATTTGAATTGCTTTTTCTCCAACAGGCTAAGTGTCGTTTTTTTCTGATCATTTTTCAAGAGTTTCCTTTGTCTTTAGTTTTCAAAAGTTGGATTGTGATATGTTTCAGCATGAATTTCTTTGGGTTCATCCCACATGAGATTTTCCCAATTTCTTTATCTGTAGGCTTATATATCTTGCCAAATTTGGGGAATTTTCAGCCATTACTTTTTTTTCCAGTCCCATTTTCTTCCTCCTCTCTTTGCCAGGCATGAATTTTAGATATTTTATATTTTGCTGTAGTTCCACAGTTCCTGAGACTATATTTGTTGTTTTCCTATTTTCCTTCTGTCTTTCAGGTTAGGTCATTGCTATTCTTCCAAATTTAAGTTTACTGACTCATTCCTTTGTTCTTGCCATTTTGTTTTTGAGCATGTAAATGACCAAACTGGATATTTCATTTATACCCAGAAAATCAAATGCCAAACCACAAGAATGTCTTTGCCTGAGAGTTTATGTACAAGATGGCCACCAAGGTCGTCAGCAATTGGGTGAGCACCCCAATAATGCAGATCCCCAAATGGTGGGAATGCTTTGCTTATATAAGGGGGGGAAAGAATGTAAGGGAAGACATTTCCAGGTGTGAGGATGTGCGAGGCAGTCTAGGCCACATGAATGTAGGTGTTTGATTTTTCCAACAAGCTGTTTTCTCGCAATCAGCAGATGTTTGTTTCTGGTGCCACTATCACCCCTTAAAGGACACAGAGAATTATATTAAGAATGTGACACAATCAGTTTTCCAGGGCCTGGGGAATTTATTTGGAGCCAGTTAATGATGAGGTCATCTCTGACACCACCCTGGAGGAGAATAGGGTAGAGGTGGCTTGCAACAGTCAGGCAAGTGTGGGAGTCCAGGCTCCCCATTCAGTCTTGGCTAATGAAGGTGGGACGAGCTCTTCTTTGACTCTGTTTATTAACATTTCTATCTTCTTCAGCGCTAGTCCAAAATACAAGAGGCAAAAGGAAAATTACATCTATTTCACCTTTCCAGAAGTAGGAGTCTTAGTTCTTTCCTTCCTTCTCTCCTTTCTTTCTTTAGGAAATGACTTCCTTGAAGTTATAACTTAGTGGCAGAGTAGGAAGTTGAACAAAAGATACAAAGGCCAACCATGGCTCAGGCATCATAAGAGATATTAGCAATACAAAGATATTAGCAAGTGTTCTTGTCTTCAAAAGTTCACAGTAAAGGTGAAAAGACAGAATTTCAACCTACCTTTATGGTAAAGTTGAGCTGTTAATGTATCTACATTCAAATTCTTAAGTGCCTTTCAATTAATGGTTTTGTTATATAGTACTTTATTTTGCACATAAAGAGACATCAGGTTACAAGAGTTATGATTATATCAGTTTACTTTTAATCAATAAGCATTTCTTTTACTCTGTTATGGAAATTTCAAACATATACCGAAGTGGAGAAAACAGTAATGAATATATATGCCTGGTGCATACCTCTCCCTCCAACACACACATTATTTTAAAGCAAATCCCATATTTCTTACAAATATTGTTAGGTTTACTGCTAACAGGACTCTTTTTGTAAAACACATAAACATAGTACTGTTATTATAGATTTAAAGTAAGATTCAAGTAAAGAGTCATATATTTTATAGGATTGAAATGTCTAAGTTAACCCTTTTAATCTGTAAATTGCTCTTCTCTTTTTTGTCCATGCAATGAATGTTTTATTAAAAAAATGCAAAACAAAATACTCTTCCAGTTACATCTCCATAGTGTCCTTTAAAATACCATCTTACACCAGTGAGAGTGGCACATATTAAAAAAACTAGCAACAGCAAATGTTGGCGAGGTTGTGGAGAAAAAGGAACTCTTCTACATTGTTGATGGGAGTGCAAACTGGTCCAACCACTATGGAGAGCTGTGTGGAGATTTCTGGACCTACTAAACATAGAGCTTCCATATGATCCAGCAATTCCACTCCTAGGTATTTACCCAAAGGACACAGAAACATCAATTCCAAAGAACACCTGCACCCCTATGTTTATAGCAGCACTATTTACAATAGCTAAGCTTTGGAAACAGCCCAAATGCCCAAAAATAGATGACTGGATCAAGAAGATGTGGTACATATATACCATGGAATATTACTCAGCATTCAAAAAAGATAAACACATGCAATTTGCAGCAACATAGATGGCGCTGGAAGCGATCATGCTCAGCGAAATAAGCCAAAAAGAAAAAGAAAAATACCGGATGGTCTCACTCATAGCAGGAATCTAGAAAACTGAAATAAGGGACCAGGAAAATGAATAACTATAAGAAAGTGAAATCAAAATCAACAAAAAACTATGAACCAGAGACACTTTTTGGGGGGTGGGGGCCGAGAGGGGAGGGATTGGGGTCAGAATGGGGGGTTTGCAATTGTATGGGGGAATATAAAAATAAAATTTATTATTTAAAAAAAAATAAAAATAAAAATAAAATAGCCTTCTTCCTGTGATACATGTAAATTGGTAGTTACATCTAGATACATATGGTCAGATTCAAATACAATGATTTTACAAGACTGCTATTTGTTATCTGAAATACATTTGAATATAAGGACAGGAAACTGCTTGATTCTTTTTATATACCAGTTTCAGAGTTATAAATTGGATTCCTAGTATACTGCAAAGGGTGACCAATGAGAGTTCTACTTTATATTTTTTGAGTATCATGAGCTCCCTTAATTTAAAGTGTTTTAATTATCAGTGCTTGCTAGCCTTATTGATAGTCAAACTGTAACAGGGTGGTCCCCAGGAAAGGGGGAGGTTCCCTGCCCCACCCAAGGGAGGGTGGAGCTGAGCAGGAAGAGGAGAAGCAGAAGAGACTGAGGAAGGAAGCAGGATGGAGCCAGGAGACCTGGAGGAGGTGCATGGAGCCTAGAGACACGTGAAGAAACTGCGCTTGTCTTTTGGTCGTGGACTGGGTGACACAGATGTGGGTGAGACCCATGGGGAGGTGACAATGGCAGTTTTTATCTTGATGTTGATTTTGCTCTTTTCCTTCCGGGCTTGTCTGGTTATTTCTGACCCTTTGCTGTGGGTCCCCACTGGAAGATGCTTTAGACTTGTGGCAGGCTTTGGGGCTTTGCTCTGGGCCAATCCCATTTGGATGGACTTTTACCCACGAGGGGACGGGTAACTTTGGGTGCTTCATTTAGAAACTAGACTCTTTGCCTTACCTGTATTGTTTCCTAGTTTTATTAAAGTTCCTTCCCATTAAAGTCTTATATGTTTTGTGTTGATGCGGCGGATGGCAGAACCCATTTAGAATAGGCAGGTTTGCGGGGCTTGGGCTACCCCTCTCCCTGTCCTATAACAAAACTGTCCCCTCTTTGAAAAATGGGATCTTATTCAAGTTGTTCTTAAGTCACTTTGACTTATTTATAATTTAATAGCTTTCTTGCTTTCTGTTATGACAAGATATTTTAAGTTCATATTTTTTATTTCTGATTTCAGACTTGAAATCTGAATTTTTCAGCAGAATTTGGGTATTTTTTGATGTCAAATAATGTTTAGAAACCACTATCTGGGCATCAGGAGTTCATTGCTACTAGTCTGTATTTCTAGGCTTTTTTAGTGCACCAGTTTAAGGTAATATGTAATTTTTTTTAAAAAGTGCATCATACTAATACTTTCAACATAATTCAGGATTACATCTATATTTTACCTTCCTTACTGAAAATCTTGATTCACTGTTATACTTACTAGCTTTATGCAATATCATATTCACAACAGTCTTAGATAATAATATCAACATTACACTAATAATATGATTACTAAAAACAGTTTAAGATTTGGGCAAGAGGGGTGGGGTCATGAATGACAAGTTTTTGTGTGTTTGTTTTTGTCCCTAGGGTACATTTTTATTTTTGTCCCTAGAGATATACAGTCAAATGACTGTATTTTAAGGTTCCTTAAAAGAGTTACTCTACATAGTTGAATATAAATTAAAGATCAACTACTTTTACTTCTGATTTTTAAGACTTTCAGTCTTAATTTTGATTTATAATTATGTAAAATATATAATGGATCTTTAATAAAAGGTATATTCAAAGACTAGTTTCAATATCTGTCTCTGCCATACTTCCTCCTTCTATTTACCAGTTTTTGAGAAGTATAAGGTCACTCTTCCATTTATAAAAGATATAAATATTCATATATGTATTTATATAATCTCAGTCAATAGCTTGCTTACTGTATACATTTTTCTCTACCTTTTTCACTCCACATATTATGTATTTTGAGATATAGAGATATTCCTTTCTTTTTTCCAGCTGTATATTACTGTATTAAGTAGCAGTATAATAATTTATGTTCAACCAGTGCAATAGATAGTTTTGCGCCTATAATCCTTTTTGTATTTTGCCAATATAGCTTTAGGCTAAATTACTTAGACAAAGAAAAATTCATATGCAAATTTCCTAGACACTGCCAACATACTCTCTCTGGGTATTGTAACAATTTGCAAACCCAACAGAAATGTATTAAAGTGCCTATTCACCCAGATTCTCATCAAATGTGTAAAGGACCCTGAGGGCATTATGCTATGTGAAATAAGTCAGGTAGAGAATGACAAGTACTGTAAGATCTTACTTATATATTGAATTAAAAAAAAAAAAAGGATACCAGATTTGTGGTTACCAGAAGTGGAGGATGGGAAGAGGGGGAGTTGGAAGAAGATGATCAAAAGGTACAAATTTATAATCTAAATAAGTTCTAGGGATGTAATGTATAAAATGATGACTTTAGTGTACATGGAGTTTTGAAATAATATAAGCAGAAATGAAACAAAATCCAGTGGATCAATTCATTTCAATAATCAACTAGATAACTTATGTTGATCATGGAAATTTTAAGACTGTAGTAGATGAATAAATTCTGAGATTCTTACTCCAAGCACAGTATAAAAGGTAAAAATAATGAGAAGTTGAGACATGAAAAATGGACTAAGAAGCTTAAATATTTAATGTTTAATAGAGATTACAGAAACAGAATGGAGGGAAAGACAGTGATTATTTGAAGAATTGCTATAAATATTAAAGAAAATTAAAAATGAGTTTGTAGGTAAAATATTTACTTTAAGAATAATAGGAAATAAAAATGAATTAAAATACAAAAGAAAAAAGACCATGCATAATAACATAGCAAAAATATATAATATCAAAAATAAACAGAGAATTTAAAAGCTAACATAGAAAAGCATTAATAGACTGATAGTAAATTTCTCAACAATGAAGGCCAGAAGAAAATGGAATGGTGTCTTCCAAATATTTCAGCAAAATAATTATATTGTTCTTTAATATTCAATTGTATTGTTCTTTAATATTTACAGCAAAATTTCATGCAAAGACTAAAAAACTATTACTTATGTTCACTAAAAGAATTCTTAAAGCCGGCTTTTGAAAAGATATAACAGTCATCACATTTTTCTATTTATAACGTTCACAAATTTTTCAATATTTAACTTTGAGTAGGTACTAAGTCATTAGAAAAAACATTCTCAATGTATACAAGATATAACTTGATTAGTTTTCCTTCTATTCCCATCCATTTGTCTCCCCTTCCTAGACACCAGTGTTTCCATTGGATAAAGAGGATAAATATTCCATGCATATCTATGACCCTATGCATATAGTTGAAAATAAAGATTTTCTGAAAATGGAAGAACAACATATGTCCTTTTCCAAATTTAGTCTTTTTGCTGAAATACATGACCTTGGCAAGATCAGAGGTAATACTTTACACTAAATTTTTCTTTCTGCTATTTTTTCATATATAGAGACTAAAAATTGAGAATTAATTAATTTAGAAACTTTTGAAAATTACTTCTACTCCTCCTTATGTCCCAACTAAATGTTCTTTGATATATAGGTCCTTGTGTTCAAATAAGTTGCTCCAGAGTTCCAAAAATATTATCAGGATAGTCCCTAGGTAATATTAAAATCATAGATAATCATAATTTATACATATATATGGTCATTTTAAAAACAACAGAAATCTCTTCCCAACATACCTGCTAACACCACTAATGACTGATATTATACAGAGGCTAAATAGGTAAAGAAGTTCTGAATAATTTGGGAGGGAGAACTTTAATTTTTTGGAATGAAAGTTGCAACAAAGTTATCTTACACTATTGAAGTGAAGGCATTCTGCTTCAGAAATGAGTGTTGTTCTCTTTTGTGATTAATTCTCAGATGCTGGAAATTTGTTGCTCTCTATGTAGTCATAGTAAGCTGGTTTTTTGAGTGTCTCAGGGTTTTGTTTGTTCATTTTGTGTTTTGAAGCCATTCTGCCTTCTTTTTTTACTTTTTCAGAATCTCAGAGGGCCAATTTAATATGATGTCCATCACTACCTTCTTAGCTAAGGACGTCAAGTCAATTTGAGAGATAATTCTTGTGGGAACTCAGAAGCCTTGAAAAGTCTGATGTTTCTTCTTGACAAACACCCAACCACTCCTGTTGGCTGTACGTGCCTATAGACTATTCTGAATAAAGGGTTCTTAACATTGCTGCACTCTTGCTGGTAAAGAATGGAGAACAAGCCTACTGCCAACAGTGTGTCCCAGCCTCCCCTAGTTAGTCATATAAAGAGATTGACTTGGCCAAGGAAGTCCTGGAGAGTTTGGGAAACTCATATAACTCCATAGCAAAAAAACAAACACACAAACCTCCAAATAGTTGACTTTTTTAAAAATGGGAAAAGGATCCAAACACATTTTTCCAAAGAAAATTTGTGAAAAGTCGAAGGTATATGAAAGGATTCTTTGGGGGGCAACCCGAATTAACTTTCTCTTATTTTCCACCTCAAATTCAGTCCAAAATTATAGCTAAAGAAACACTAATAAAAATGGATTTCTTAACTAAACAAAAACAGAGTCTAGAAATATGATTGCAGAATTGAGGCTACTAGTGACTGAGGGTGGGGATGGGAACAAGCAGATTGGGGGACCCAATGGTCCATGGTGAAGGGATATGTGTGCTCTGGTGGTGGGGCTGTGCTCTGGGGATGTACACTCAAGCAGGTGTGAAGCTATTCTCCTGAATCATACAGTGTTGTAAACCAATGTTATATCAATAATATTTTTTAAATGAAATAAAGTAAATTTTGTTGAGCATTTACCTCTTGGCAAATCTCTACTACCTTATTTTTCTCCCAATGACACCATTATTCCAATTCTTCCTTCTTTTTCCTCTAAACTTACCTTACTAATTCAAAAAAATCTCTGAACCCATCTTCTTTGACAATTTATATTAGGTTTCAGAAGGACTTAGTTTTTTTTCTTCCTGGTCTAAATCTCTCCTTAGGCCAATTTATCTTATACCTTCCAAATAATTTTTCAAATATATGAACTTTCTAAATTACTGCCCATCCCCTCTCACATAACTACTCATTTCCTTCAGAAGAATTGTGTCAAATGTTGTAAACCTGTTATTTGAAATTAAAGCCTCTGCACATCTTTCTATACTTGGCTCCCACTGTTTACTCAAGGATCAGCAATGACAGTATAAGCCAGTTCTGAATTTAGACCCAAAGAGTGAGAAAATGAGTTAGGAGTTACTCTCTTTCTTGATGTCATTTTCTGGCCTTCAAGAGAGTTTAAGTTTATTGCTTAAGCCTTCATATTTTACAGGAGGTCCCCCTCTTATTACACAAAATTGTAAGAAACAAAGGCAAACAATTCTGCCTTCTGTTATAGAGAATCTTCCCAAAGCATGTAAAGACATTTGGTAAGCCAATAATATATTTCTTATAGTACTGTGCACAGTCATTTTCCTGAGGTTTTATGGCCAAAAGTCCTTTATTTGATATTTTCAGTATTATAGGGTGCTAGTCTATTATTCTGCCATGTTGACTGTACCAAATACTATTTTCAGGTTGCTCTATCAATTTCCCTTATCTTTATGGCTCCTAATCTCTGTAACCAATCTCCATCAACAAAATCAAGCAGCAGAAAATAAACTACAGATAAGGCTTACTAAAGTTTTCATTGCTTCCCTTGAATTTTCTAATAATTCTTGCTGGCAGATATTTTCTTTGGATCCTCAAGTCACAAAGTCAAAAAAGATCTGTGAGCTCTAGTCCAATCCCATCATTTTACCATTGAAAAAAACTGAGCTAAAGTGACTTTCCATTGATTATAAGAAACACAGTGACCATGGCTCCAGTGTTACTTCTAGTAGCATAAAGAGAAGGGAAGTTGAAGAAGTTGCTATGTTAACTGTAAGAAAAAGAACAGAAAATCAGTCAAACTCAAACCCAGTGCCAAGGATCCTTGCATCTCTTCTCGGGAAAACAGCATGGCCTTTACACTGAGAGATACAATAAAGTTTCTGTTTCTGCCATGTACTGATTGTCTTCTAAGGAAAGCAATTTCCTCATTTATGAAATATCATTTTTACAGCTATTTTCTTGATAGGGTTGTAACAAACATTTTAAGTGATGAAGTATTTAAACATGGCCTGGTACATATTATACAATCAACAATCATTGGTTCTACCTTTAATCAGTTTAAAGTAGATATTCTAAAATTAAAATTAGGGTATTGATAAAGAAAAAGAAAGCCAAACAATGTCTATTTCAATCAGTCAAGGCCTAAAGGCTGTAAAGACAATCTGAATCATATTTAGTCTCTTGGACAAGTAACAGAGAATATAAAGGAATTAATATAATATAATTTTTCATTAAGTGTTTAAGACATATAGACAATCCAAGCCTGGCTTTTTTCCTTTTGCCCAGAAAACATTCTAGCCACAATAAAACTTGGAGCATGATCAATCTAATATCTTCAATAGAGTTTCTGGTGTGTGCATACTTTCACATAACTTAGTCTGAAGGGCTCCTAGTGGAGTCTCTCACCACCTTCATCTAATGGGCAGCAGCTGCCTGGAAACAATCCTTCCATATTACTCACTTTATCAGGCCACAATAAAACATCTCCCATCACTCTACCCTGGGACGACTCTCTGTTCTTCTTGCTATTTGTAATGTTGACAGTCCCTTTTAGGGTAATTTTTCCTGCACCAGGTGGTTCTGCCTTTTTAGTATTTTTCACCAAATAGTTAATTCCTCTCTGAGTTTATTTGGATTTTAGTTTGTTTCTTGATGAACAACACATTTGGATTTTCTATTTTCTCCTGGACTCCTACTTGGCAGCAATAATGAGAAGCAGCTGTCCGCTCTGGGAATTGGCATAGAGATAGTGATGTCATCATTGTGGTTCAAAGCTTGTCACACCCACCTAGATCCACTGCTCCTTTTGTTGTTTTGCACTCAGATTTCCAATTCAAGCACCAGATCAATTTTTGTACTGATTTTTCCCCTTACTTTATCCATTGGATGTCCTTTATTAGAGATGGGGAAAAAGAAGTAATAGATATGCATTTGGTTTTGTATGTTTGTAATTTTTAAAGTTTATCCTATGAATTCCATCTATCTATCTATCCATCCATCCATCTATCTATCTATCAACTACATATCTACCTGCCTGTCTTTCTTGCCAGTTCCTCAATTGCCAGAATGATTATAATAAATCTCTGAGTTAATTTGATAAAGAAATAGAGAGAAAGAAAGTACATTAGAAGATGTAGCAAAGGTAATTACAAAATGATCCCATTATCTGATGCACTTGTAGTTCTAAAGTATGTTTCTAGAAATTTAATATCTACCATTGAAAATTAAAGTAGAGATGACAATGATTAAAAGTATTTTGATTCATGGACCCTTTGTATTTCTTATGAATTTGAGATTGAAGTATAATAAAATGAAACTATTTAATGGACTCAAATTTATAAATCTTGACCTCAAATTCTGTATCTGGCCTTAACTATGTGACCTTGAGTCACATACATTATATGTATGTACGTATGTGTATATGTGTTTATGTGAACACATATACATTTGTATTATACAAATGTGTGTGAACATATCTTGAAAAGTCATGCATCAAAATTTTAATAGCTATTTTAGGCACAAATTAAAATAATTTAAGATTCATATGTGAAAAATCAGAAGTAATGCAACAAAGGGAAAATAGTGCATTTTTTAAAAAATACTACTGAAATAGTTGGGTAATTGTATGTGTGGCAGAGACCAACTAGTTATTTATCAAACCAATTCCTCTTTTTGAACACAAAGACAAATTTTGTATATTTCCCACCTTTCCTCACACTTAGGTCTGGCCATGTGATGGAGCTGGGAGTCAGTATGTGAGCAGAGGAGACATGGACCACTTCCAGCCTTGTTCCATAGAAACTTCCACATCAATCTCTCATCTCTTACCCATTCCAGTGAGGACAGCCAACTCCAAAACCACACGTCTGAGATTCATGAAACAGAGTCCTAGGATCATTGCCTGGGAGATGCTTGCTAATTAGAGCACCTGCTTAGAATGACATGAACAAGAAATACATTTCTATTGGGTTAAGTCTGAGATTTTGGGACTTATGTATTAAAGCAGCAGAAGTGACAGATGGTGGATTCAAGGGGAACTTTGCCCAGTTGCTGCAAGTGGAATTTGTCTAATTTTAATTGATAAAAAACCTAATGCTGACAGTTCACTGTGACAACAGATCTATATGGGGCTCAGCCAATGACTGGTCAAAACATAAACTGGTCAAATTACCAGTACCAGAAGGTACAAAATCAGAGGTGCTGAGAGGAAATGTCCGCCAATCCCACAGACATGTAAAGATTCCTGAATCATAGGCAAGTATTTCAGAGGGTTTTGATCATCCCTTTCAACAATGTTTGTTCATGGATATGTCCATTATGGAAAATTATTTCTGTGAATTCTATTTTTTTAAGATTTATTTATGTATGCATACAATAACTGGGGTACAGACCAAAGGTGTGGGGGGGGGAGGTGAGAGGAATCACCAGAGACAGAGTGGGGAACAGAACAATCAGACTGATTGAAATACACTGCTGAGGGGAGCAGCGGGCAATCCAGGAGAAGTCTGCTGTGCCATGTGGGTATCTCCCTGGCCGGGGATTGACCTCGTGCTGCAGTGGCTGCATACAGCTTCATAGGTTGCGTTAACCCCTTGCACCACCAGGGAGGCCCTGTGAATTCTAATTTAGATAGAATTTGAGTACCTAGAACTGTCAAGAAAGAAAGGTCTCAGGCCTCCCTGGTGGCGCAGGCGGTTGCGCGCTCACTGTGAAGCTGTCCGTAGCCTCTCCAGAGCCAGTTCAATCCCGGCTGGCCTGTGAGAATCCCACATGGAGTAGCAGACCTTTCCTGTCTCACCCACTGCTCCCCTCAGCAGTGTATTTCATCAGTCTGCCTGTTCTGTTCCCCACTCTGTCTCTGGTGAATTCTCTCACCCTCCCGCACATCTGGCCTGCACCCCAGTTCTTGTATAAATAAATAAATCTTTTAAATAAATAAATAAATAAAAGGTCTCCTAGTCACATACAAAAGAATAAAAGTAGACCACTATCTAACTCTATACACACAAATGAACTCAAAATTGATTAAAGACTTGGAATGTAAGACCTGAAATCCTAATATGCATAAGAAGAAAACATAGGCCAAGCACTCCGTGTCACTGGCTACAGAGATGTCTTTGGGGACTTGACTCTAATGGTAAAGAGAATAAAAGCAAACATAAATAAATGGAACTGCATCAAACTAAAAAACTCTGCACAGCATAAGAAATCATAACTAAGATAAAATGACACCCTGCCAGTTAGTTGTAGATATGTGCTCATCATATATCCCACAAGGAGATAACATCCAGCATTAAAGGATGTGAGGGGCAAAGGTGAGAGCAGGCCCAAGGAACTATGGTGGAAGAATATTGGTGCTTTGGTGGTGGGTATGGTGAGAACCTGCACCTCCAAATCATATACAGTGTTGAAAAGCAATGTAACCTCAATTTTTATATAAATATAAAATTTTCAAAAAAGAATGGAAGGTTTCTGACTGCCTTCCTTAATTTGGACTGAGTTTTTTATATTTCAGTGAAGTCGATTGACCATTGAACTAAAATCATGCACAGCTACTAGTCAGTCTTTTACTGGACATTCTAAAATCATTGAGAATAAATGGAGAAAAATCCCAGACAAAAAATGTAAATAAACAGCTTCCAAGTTTAAATACTATTCACATGCCAGTGATCCTAAGTCTAAGCTGGAACCTAAGATTAGAAAATTAGTCATTCTCCAAAATAAACTACTCTAGACCTGGTTCTCTCTGTTGCAATACTATTAAATGCTAATGAATAGTTTCCACTTCATTATTGCCAAATGTGAATTCCACAGAACTTGTACTCATTAAATTCCTAGGAAGTTATTTGTTTAATAATGAATTCAACAACTGAGGGTGTAGCCCTTTCCTTTCTCTTTGTCTAAGCACTTGTGTTTTAATAACTCAAACTTCATTTTCCATGCCAAATTATTAGATTTGACCCTTTAGCATTGGCACCCCATAGTAATTACAGCTAAACCCAGGAGAAAGACCAGGAGCTTAACCTGGTACTGCTGGTATAGCTATCTGGTTACTCCACAAACATCACCCTATCACATAGACACAAAGTAATAACAATGAAACATAATAAACAACATAAGTGAAAGGCAAATCAAAATTTCATTAACATCACAACTAAAACGTTCGAATCTGATTTCTTGGGTTAAAAACTAGTCCAATGGAATATAGGAAAAGGGTCAGGAAAAAGATAAAACTTGCAAGCAAACCATAGATTTGAGGCAAAGAGCAGGGTAGGAGGAGAGGGTGGGGTCAAAATAGGAAAGGGAAGAGCACAAGGAACCATGGTGATGGTTCACAGGTGATTTGGCTGTGGGGAAATTATATGGGGATTACACCGAGGGGAGAAATCAAATAATGTATAAAAATGAACAGCAATGCAAGAAAATAAAAATCAATCAAACAAACAAAAAAGAATAGATGTGGCAGGAGAGGGGGGAAAACTAGTTCAATGGGAGGATTCCAAATTATTCTAAAACACAGCTTAGTATTATTACTGCCATATGTGTTCTGCCTACTGAGCCACAACTCAGGAGACCCGTCCTAACAGTGAGCATTCCCTGTACCCTCCAGCTAAGTACACAGCCAATACTTTGCTTAGAGTTCATTGCACTTCCTAAGGTTAATTGTGTGGCCTTTATTATTGTTCTTAAGTTTTCTAAATAAACTACAGTACTATATAAATTAATCATTCCATTTTAGTCTCTTAGTATCATTTTAGTAGCAATGCTCTTTTCACTATTAAGGTACGGGACACTGATTTTTGACTCAGAAGTTTAAATAGGCATATTGTATAAATCAAAATGTCCATTCTACAAACTCTGGATAACTATTAACTTTTCTTTTGACAGCACCTCTTAATTTTAAAAATCACCTCTAAAAGAAAAAAACAAAACAAAACCAGACAACATGTGCTATAAAGAAGCATACAAAAAGGATATTCCCTCATCCTTTAAACTCAAAATAAACTTTTAAACTCAAAATAAACTTGCCATAAAATCAGATCGCCAAACAATAGCTATTATATACACAATGTTAATCTCTAAAACAATTATCATATAAATTTAACAAATCATTGACTCTTGGCAATATCCCTTTGTGATTCAAGTTTTCTTAAAAAAAGGTTGGATAAAGACACCTCACCAAGTGACATGATCCAGTGATAGAAATCATGTATCTATATCAAATAATGTTTTGCATTTGCAGCTTATCTAGACAAATTGCCACTTAATCAGTTCCACACAGATTTAAAATTCCCGTTGCCATAGCAAACATATATACAGAGGAAAGGATGCTTTAAAACTTTAGTTGTAAGTTTTTTGTTTTATAAGGTACAAATCATTTCAAATTAATGTATGATAAAAAGACAATTATATTTTATGTCTTGTAATCCTCCAAAATATTTTCTTATGCTATACCACAGTTTAAATTTAAAGTTAACCAACATATTATACATATACTTTGTTTCTAATTATTATACTTGTGAAAGACTATTCTTTCCACCTTAACTATCCCTGCAGGCTCCTGCTTATCTATAACCTGGAAGCCAAGTTGAGATCCACCAAAGAGCATGTGCTTGTCTATATTTACGGGATCCTCTTGCCAATTCTGATCTCACAAATGAGAACACTAAGGTCTATGTTCTATCCCTCTAGCAGGGACTTTTATTCTCAGACATGGATCTTGATTTAGCATTCCTCCTTTTATTCCTGAGTATTATCTATCTACTCTCTCTTCTTCTGAGTTTCTTTATATGGTTGACTTCTAGCACAGAAGTCTTAAGTATCCACCAGGACTCAAAAGTAGGTATCTGCACATTTAGGACCTGCAGATACCTGGCTTAGATGAAATACCTTCTAGGCAATTCCAAGCCAAATCCGGTCATTTCTATTGGTAACATCAGTCATTCCATAGTGCTACCAGTAACTGTACTTGATACAGATGTCCTTTGAAGAGGTGGAAGATGGTAGACACTGAAGACCACATTTTGCTTTCAGCAGCAACCTCCAATGTACCAATTTCATTCAGCTTCAGTCACATAACAAACAGGAGGCTCCTGGCAGATCTTGGAGACAGTGGGGGTGTGTTTTTTAGGGAGAGGATTACTTGAAGACAGCAAAAGGAAAAGAGCTACATAATGTGAAGCTCTCCCAAGTTATTCACGCTCCCTTTGAACCAGAATGGCCATCACAGGCAGCCTCTGACTCAGGCCCCTGGGTCATCCACAAACACTGAGGTCTTGGTGGATGGGGTGCTATCTCAAGTTGTGAAGGAGATCAGTGGGGAATCCAAGAAGTCTCTGGAGGAGAGAGAGTATGAGGATGACGATGCCACAGCTGCTATCCCCATGATCCAGAAGCGGTGCACCTCCAAGGTGGAAGCAGCAGACAGTGAACCCCAGGCTGAGACAGTGCCAGAGGAGGCTGATTATAAGGCAGTCCCTGTGGAGGCCTATGGGCTGCAGGGCAGGGGATGGCAATCTGGTGAGGGTATTGGTCACCCCTTCAATCAAATAGGGAAGCCCGGAGTCAACACACTGAGATCCAAGGGGTTAGGGCTGGGTGCCAACCTGACTGAGGTCCAAGCCTTGGCCTCTATCAACCTTCACTGCTGCAGAAGACTGATGAAAAGCAAGAATAGTATGAAAAAGACAAGCCCAAAGGACTGGTGCCTGGAGGAGTCATGGTAGTTCTGGCCCTCACTGAGGCCTCTATGAGAAGGTGGAAGTTCTTGATCTTGACAATGTTGGGGCCATGGTTGGTATAGCCAGAAAATGCTTGGTGACTGTTAGTAAGTACTGCCTGCAGCCTGTCTCCCAGCAGGAGTTCCAGAAGAACTCCACGGATCTCAGGCAGGTGAATAAAACTTGCCCAGGGCAACAGAACGGAACAGCCTCATCATGGAAGGTCCGACAGGATCAGAATCTTCACACGCAGTGGGAGGAGGAGAGGAAGCAGAAACACCTTCTAGACTGACAAGATGGGCCTGCAGCCAAGAGTGAGAAAGTGGCCCCCAGGAGCCAGCAATGGTTGCTCAGGGACCTGCATGTTTGGTTTGTGGACAAGAGGCACAAGGGTGGCCAGTATTACACCACCAAGATGAGGATCGAAGATATTCTGAGCCCAGATACTTGTGTGTGCCAGATAGACAAAGGCCTAGTCTTGGAATGGAGGGAAGATATGCTGGAAACCTTGGTCCCTAAGGTGAAGGGTGACATGGTATTGTGATGTTGGGACCATAGGCTGAAGCATGGGCCACCTGCTGGGCCGGGACAAAGCCTGGAGCAGGCTCTGGTGCAGCTGCAGAGAGAATCAGCAGGTGAGCTTTACTATGACGCTGTCTGCTAGTACATGAGCCCCAGTGACTCAGAGGAAGACTGACCTGAGGCCCCTCACACACCCCCCACGACGTCACCATCCTGTGCAGTATGAAAAGTCTGCCTTCCAGGTGGGGAGATCATTGCTCTTTCCTCCACTTGCAGTGCAGTCTGGGGACAGGACAGGACACTGGAAACAAACTTATTATTTGCCAGAATTTGGTACATAATAAAAACTATTTTTTTTAGTGTTTTTTTATTTTTTAAGATTTATTTATTTATTTTTATACAAGCACTAGGTATAGTCGGAAGCATGGGGGAGGGTGAGAGGATTCACCAGAGCCAGAGTGGGGAGCAGAACAGGCAGAGGGACCGAGGTACACTGCTGAGGAGAACAGCGGGCATGGCAGGAAAGGTCTGTTGCTCCATGTGGGACCCTCACCCAGTGGCCGGGGATCGAACCGGCACTGCAGAGGCTGTGAGCAGCTTTGCAACCCTGCGCTCAGCCACTGCTCCACCGGGGAGGCCCAATAAAAACTATTTTAAAAGTAGGAAAAGAAAAAATGTCCTCCATGAAGTTCCTCCTGAAGTCTGTTCTAATATTTGAGGAATATGATCACTATTAATCTTTTGATGGAAATCATGCATCATTTTAAAAGACAGACTAATCTCATTTAAGCAAGAAGAAATTTGAAATGAACATCATAAAGAATGGAGGTGTTTAAAGTTGAAAATCACTCAAAACAGGCCCCTGACATGATACAGGATTTGGAGTTCTTTTTAATTCAAATCAAAATGTTGATTCTAGTCCTCAATGCTAAAGGATAGGCTCCATGCTACATAAATAGATAAGTAATTACCCTTGAAGGTATTTAATTTAATGGAAAGTGTCTTCCTTCATAGCTGATGTAATGCTAACCTAAACAATGGCACATATTAAGAAGACCCCCAGCAACAAATGCTAGAAAAGAAAGTGGAGAAAGAGGAACCCCATTACACTGTTGGTGGGGATGTAAACTGATGCAGTCATTTTAGAAAACAATCCAGATTCATCTTCAAAACTGAAAATGAAATACCATATGGCCCAGCAATTGCACTGTTAGGCGTGTATCCAAAGAACATGAAATCATCAATGCAAAAAAACTGTATGGTCCTCGGTGTTTATTGCAGCACTTTTTACAATACCAAGGACACAGAAGCAGTACAAATGCCCATCAATAGGCAGTTGGATCAAGAAATATGGTCTATCCACACTATGGAATACTACTTTGTGACAAGGAAAAGTGAAGCGTAGCCATTTACAACAAAACAGAGGAAATTTGAGAGAATTCTGTGTGGTAGAGCAAGTCAGACGACAAAAGCAAATTCTGGATATTTGCATGATGAATGATTTCACAAAGTAAAATACTTACAAAACTAGCAAATAATAATAAACACAGTTTCTGAGGTTTAAGAGGGAGTGGGGGCTTCCCCGGTGGTGCAGCGTGTTGAGTGCTGTGAAGTTGTTGGCAGCCTCCGTGGCACCAGTTTGATTCCCGGCTGGCCAGGGAGAATCCCACATGGCGGAGCAGACCTCTCATGTCTTGCCTGCTGCTCTCCTCTGCAGTGTATTTCAGTTGATCTGCCTGTTCTGTTCCCTGCTCTGTCTCTGGTGAATCCTCTCACCCTCCCACAACTCTGGCCTGTACCCCAGCTCTGTATAAATAAGAAATAAATCTTTAAAAAAAAGAAAAAAGAGGGCGTGGGATGGAGAAAGAGACAAGGGAAAGTAAGGGATGGTGGTAGAGAAAACAATGAATAAGCAAACAAATAGATATTTGGTAATTAACACTATGAGGCAAGTATGGATAAAATGTCCAATAGATTAGAATAGAGAACCCAGAAACAGATCCATATCTATAGGACAAGAGTGTGCAATACAAATCAAAGAGTTAAGAGCAGACTCTTCAATAAAAGATTGGACATTGTTTCTTTCTGCTTAGATATAAATATTAGATTTCTACCTCATTTCATATACAAAGATCAATTCCAAGTAGATTTAACTACTAAATGTGCAAAAAAAAAATTTAAATCTAGAAATATATATATGAAAATATAGTAATGATTTTGAGGTAGGAAAATTTTTCACAAATAAGACACACAAAAAAGACCAACTAAAAGGGGAACATGGAGATTTAGCCATATTAAAAGGTGTTTCTGAAGAACAATCAGGTGAAGAAAGAAGTGAGTAAGATCCAAAAATTGACCTTGGATAACCTAATGTTTATGGACATCTGCCAAGTTAAGAATTGTCTTATGAGGCCTCCCCGGTGGCGCAGCGGTTGAGCGCTGGGTTGCGAAGCTGCTCACAGCCTCTGCAGCGCCAGTTTGATCCCCGGCCACTGGCGAGGGTCCCACATGGATTGCAGACCTCTCCTGTCCTGCTCCTCCCCTCAGCAGTGTACTTCGTCAGTCTGCCTGCTCTGCTCTCCGCTCTGACCCTGAATTCTCTCACCCTCCCACGCTTCTGACTGTACCCAGTGCTTGTATAAATAAATCTTTAAAAAAAAAAAAAGAATTTTCTTATGCATTGAAGATGGTACTGTCACTGGGTCATGGAATTTTGGATACTCTTTTCTAACTTACAGCTTTTAAAATAATGGTGGTGGTGTTGTGTATGTGAACATGCATGTGTGTATTTTATACTGAATATGTATAAAATTCATAATAAAATAAGTGAAGTAACAAAACTATTTGCATACTTGGCAGTTTGAGAAAGACAATATGTGTGGAAGATTATATAAAGATAATATGTCTATTCATCCCTTCAGTAGTGTAAAATTATTCCTTTTAAAATTACTCTTGATTTAGGCAGGCAAAATGTCCCTAGCTATACTTTATTTTAATGAACCCCTGGTTTGCTGGAATTCATACTATATATGTCAAGACACGTTATAAGAAATAGCTCTATGAAGTTTAGTGAACAGATGGGACTCTTTCAATGCAAATAACAAAAATCCTTAGGCAATCTGGCTTAAGGAACAAAAATTTATTGCCTATTTTGCTGAAATGTTTGAAATAAGCCTGGGTCAGGCATGAGTCTCTGAGTTGAGAAGAAGCTAGGAGTCGGAAGAGGGTAAAGCAACTAGAGTTCACATGGTAAAGTACTAGGAGAGAATTACACAGAGGTGTGGAGATTTGCACAGAGCGGCCCTCAGCTGAACGCTCAGCAGCACAAGCTCTGAGGAAAGTATTTGAGTCCAGGGAAAGAAACTTTCTAATGCATAAGTGGGAAGAGTCTCTTGCACTTGCTCAGCACTAGAGTAGAAAACCTGACAGTTCAGAGAGCAGCAAGTAGAGACCTGAGAAGACTATTGCCTCAGTAATTGGGCGGGAACAGTCCTAAACTAAGTGTTGCTTCCCAGTCCCACATAACAAAGCTTAAAAGTTGCTTTCAAAAGAATTGAACCATTTCTAAGCAAATTACCTATATCCATCACATAGTTAGGAATATTTATACCTAACTCTAAACATGGTAAAACTGCAAATGCCTGACAGCCAGTCAAAAATTAAAGACATTCAAAGAAGCAGGAATATATTCCCCATATTGAGGAGAAAAATTGATCAATAGAAACAGAATCAAGAGTGACACAAAGGTGAAAACAGAAGCAGGCAAGAACATTGAGTCATTTTAAGTGTATCATGTGTGTTCAGAAGGTAGAGGGAAAGGGAGGGTTCACTTTTGATGGAGATAAAATTGGTAAAATTTCCTTAAAGGGTAATTTGACAAAATAACAATTGAATATTCATGTATTTTCTGTCTAGCAATTCCACTTCTAATTGTTTATCCAATAGATATACTTGGATATTACTAAAGACAGATATACAGAGACATTCATTGCAACAAGACTATAACAAAGATCTCAAAAAACTCTATTAGTCCGACTATAGGGGACAGATTAATTAACATTTGATTTGCATAAAAAATATTGTGCAACAATTAAAAAGAATGAAGGAGATATATGCATTGATATGAAGCTATCACTAAGATATTCTGGTAAGTGTATATATATATATATGCATGTGTGTATATATGTCGATAGAATATACGCTCATTGTGGGCTGAGAAGGAGACTTGATTATTGTAACCTAGTACTATTTGACTTTTCTCTAAGTGCTGCAATATTTTATATGCATATTAAATAGCACTAATAAGTGCCTTTGTTAGTAAAAATAAATAAATAAATCCTTGAAATGAAAAAAAAAAGAACACCAACTTTTTACAAACCTCTCAAGAGGAGGAAGGAAACTGGTGAGCTTTCTTGTTGGTTTGTTTCTGTTTTAACAATGACCTTTCTGGGCCTCCCTCAGTGGCGCAGGCGTTTGAGCTCTGCGCTGTAAAGATGTCCACAGCTTCTGCAGTGTCAGTTTGATCCTGGCCGGCCAGCAGGCACGGGTACCACATGGTGAGGCAGACCACTCCTGTCGCGCCGGCTGCTCCCCTCTCAGTGTATTTCGTCAGTCTGCCTGTTCTATTCCCTGCTGTCTCTGGAGAATCCTCTCACCCTCCCGTGCATCTGGCCTGTACCCTGGTTCTTGTATAAATAAATAAATATTTAAAAAAAAAGAAAACCAATGATCTAAGACTTAGTCTCTTTTTGATAACCCAAAATGCTTAAGTATTAACATAACAGATAATGTGTAATATGGAAACTGTATGAGAATTTAGGGATACTATCATAAGACAGTAGTCAAGAATTTTTGCAGTATTTTATTACCTAGTATTCTTCTGTAATTCTTGGAAAACTGGTAGCTATTATTGCCCTTGGCCAAAAACACCAGTGAATTTAGGACACTGTTGCTCAGTAGTTCAAGGGCTCATCTTCCAGCTTTTATTACATCCTAAGCCATACCACGTCTTTACCTAGTTAATAGACCCAAAAGATGTAAGTTTGCTAGCCTGAATTCTATTGACATACGTAATTCTTAAATTATATTTTCTGCATTGAACTTTTCTAATTGAACTTTCTGAAAATCACCTTTTCAAACAATTCTTTTTTAATAGATTTCAACCAATTCTCTCTCCTTAATTCCATCGAAGATGCTTTTATCTGAAAGTGAGAATTGTTTCTTTGATTAGAAATATGAATCTCTCTAATAAGAATTCAGTTCTCCTACATAGCAGCAAAATACCACTTACAGTGAGTTTAATTTAAAATCTATTAGCTAAAAACATGTTTGCTGGCAGCTAACATTTTCTTGAAAAGAAGATAATCTCATTTAATTACTTGGAAAAATGGTTATTCACACACATTCTAATTGGAATTTTAATAGCAGTTAAATGACAACTCATCCAAGCAAAAGAGATCCAATTTTAGTAATAATTATCCAAGAATAAAAAACATTGAAAACAAGTTTTGAGTCCAATATATTAAGGAACATACTAAGGAAGATCATATCGGTACCTTGAGTTTTATATTTTAGGGGGTATCCTAATTAACTTAGTGGAAGAAATATTGATCAATGGCAGGTAAACAGAGAAGGAAGGAAGCTAAACTAATGGTCTCATAAACTTCAACTTGAACTTGAATCTCAGCTCTAATGCATATAAACCACCTGACCTTGTGCTACAATGTACAAAATTGTAGTAGGAGTAGTAGTGCTGGGCAGTTGCTAATACTGCATGAACTTAGTCCACAGCAAGCGCTCAAGAAATCATAACTATTATTATTTTGTAGGAGAAAGAATCTCTTTTAGTTTGTAAGAAAACCCACACAGATATTACCTTTGGCAATATGCAGAGATTATGGGGGAAAACAGAAATGTCTCAAACTCTCTCTAAGAAATAAACCAGGCAATCTGTGCTCGGCTTATTTGTTTTCCCTTTTTTAGGAACCCCAGCTATCCAGTGTCTGAATGCCATTCTTGTTCAACATAAAATTTGTCTTTTTTTTTTTTTTTTTTGACTTGTTTCTGTCAGGAGGATAAGTCTGGTCCTAGTTACTGCATGTTGTCCAAAAAAGCAGAAGTCAGATTTGCTGTATTTATTCAGCCAAGTATATTAGACCAAAATGGTTTGAAAATATAAATCTTAAAAAGTATCAAGGAAATGGGATGCCGTAGTGCATACAGAAATCCTCAAAGGAGGTTAAATGTTAGATAAATTGGTGTCAAGCAAGTTGGTTTAGGGCAAAATTATCTGTTTCTAAGTTTTTATTTAACCTGTCGTTTTTCTATCTGAAAGTGAGAGCAGAATTCCCGGAAGCAGCCAAAAGAGAGCAGCAACTTAAGTCAGACTTGAAAAATTGCATCCCACCCTCATGGTCAACTCGATGCATTTTTTCAGGTCTCTCTCACACGGGGCCCAAAAGAGATGAATTATAGGTGTCAATGTGATGGCAAGCCTCTTAGAATCTTTCATTTATCAAGTGTGTAGATTAGATGGTAGTACAGCAAGGAGCACATACTAATAATCCAAAGAAATTAGGTGAAATGGTAGAATGCCATACCAGTAAATGACTCCAGTCACAACGCGACTCCAAAGACACAAATCTCAACCATCTCCATCTCCACAGAACTTGAGGAAATTCTATTGACATCCGGTTTATAGAGGCAAAATACTAGTAGCCTCAACCCCTAGAAGGGTGCAAACAAATGTCCACAGATCACAGAGACTGCTCCATGTCAATCCAGGATAAATAGCCCTCCCAGGAGCCACAGCATTCACTCAGTCATTACTGTTGCAATCACGTAGACAACAATTGTTCTATCAGACCCTGTGTCATATGCTGGAGATAGGATTATAACCAAGACATTCTTAACATTTTTTCTCTTCCCAAACCCCAAGGGCAGATGGGACTGCCAAGCTACCAGATAAGACTCATTCTTAGAGTTTTTTGAGATGAAATTAAGTCCTATTCGATTTGTAACAGGGTGTTCCCAAGGAAAGGGGGAGGTTCCCTGCCCCACCCAAGGGAGGGTGGAGCTGAGCAGGGAGAGGAGAAGCGCCAGAAGAGACTGAGGAAGGAAGCAGGATGGAGCCTAGAGACACGTGAAGAAACTGCGCTTGTCTTTTGGTCGTGGACTGGGTGACACAGATGTGGGTGAGACCCGTGGGGAGGTGACCATGGCAGCTTTTATCTTGATGTTGATTTTGCTCTTTTCCTTCCAGGCTTGTCCGGTTGTTTGTGACCCTTTTCTGTGGGTCCCCACTGGAAGATGCTTTAGACTTGTAGCAGGCTTTGGGGCCTTGCTCTGGGCCGACCCCATATGGATGGAGTTTTACCCATGAGGGGACGGGTAACTTTGGGTGCTTCATTTAGAAACTAGACTCTTTGCCTTTCCTGTATTGTTTCCTAATTGTATTAAAGTTCCTTCCCATTAAAGTCTCTTATGTTTTGTGTTGATGCGGTGGATGGCAGAACCCATTTAGAATAGACAGGTTTGCGGGGTTTGGGCTGCCCCTCTCCCTGCCCAATAACAGATTCAGGTATTATTTAAGTTTTACATTTAAAAAATTAAAAGCTACCAGGAGTATAAGTATTATGACACTCTTTCCTTAGCTAGTTTTGTGCAGTTAACTTAGAAACATGTAATTTCTGCTGTTCTAATGTCATTGGATAGTTGCCCACTGCCTGTATTTATTTCTGGTGGACCAGTGGTGAGGCTACTCCTGAGAGGTAATTTGCTGAACTCTATCTAATGTCTTCTTCATCCACATCATTTTACCTCTACTCTCAAGAAAACAATTTACCCCTGTGTCCCTCTATTTCCTTTACCTTCTCGCCCTAAATAGAACCTATTTGATTTTCAGTTTTTTATTTGTATTAGAATCACAACTTTATTATTTTTAATTATTTTATATAACAGATATAATTTGACATACATTTCAGTAAAACAAGTTTTTTAATGAATTATTTTATTTTATGTAATTCTTACATCTTTTTTTTTTTTTTTAAAGAATTATTTATTTATTTTATACAAGCACTGGGTACAGTTAGAAGCACGGGAGGATGAGAGGATTCACCAGAGCCAGAGCGGGGATCAGAACAGGCAGGCCGACGAAATACACTGCTGAGGGGGGCAGTGGGCACAGCAGGAGAGGTCTGTCGCGCCATGTGGGATCATCGCTGGTAGCCGGGGATCGAACCGGCACTACAGAGGCTGCGGGAAGCTTCACAGTCCAGTGCTCAACCACTGCGCCACCAGGGGAGGTCCTCATTTTTCATTTTTGCATAATGTATGCATTTTCATTTGGTTATATTTCCCATACAATTCCCACCCCCTTTTTCTGACCCTAATCCCTCTTCTCCTCCCCCCGACCCCCACTGTAGTGTGTCTCTGGTCTATAGTTGCTTGTTGCTTGTTGATTTTTACTTTATTGCAATTAGTCTTTTTCCTGGTCCCTTATTTAGGTTTTCTAAATTCCTGCTATGAGTGAGACCGTCCGGTATTTTTCTTTTGCTTTCTGGCTTATTTCGCTGAGCATGATCCCTTCCAACTCCATCCATGTTGCTGCAAATTACATGAGTTTATCTTTTTTTGATTGTTGAGTAATATTCCATTGTGTATATCTACCACATCTTCTTGATCCAGTCGTCTACTTTTGGGCATTTGGGTTGTTTCCATAGCTTAGCTATTGTAAATATTGCTGCTATAAACATAGGGGTGCAGGTGCCCTTTTGAATTAATGTTTCTGTGTCCTTTGGGTAAATACCTAGGAGTGGAGTTGCTGGATCATATGGAAGCTCTATCTTCAGTAGGTCAAGAAATCTCCACATATCTTTGGTAAAGCAAGTTTAATAGATCGCTCCTATACCCTCAGCCAATGAGAAAACCTGTAAGAGGAACAATAAGGAGTAACCTCCAAGCTAATGGGCGGCACTCATAACCAACTCAATAGCAGAAGGTGGTGCTTTCTAGACTCTGATGTCAACTCTGTGGTAGAAAGTGGAGCTTTTGAATTCCTTTCCCTGAGTGGGGGCTAATGGGAAAAAGATTTATTTATTTATTTATTTATTTATTTATTTATTTATTTATACAAGCACTGGGTACAGTCAGAAGCATGGAAGGGTGAGAGAATTCACCAGAGCCAGAGTGGGGAACAGAACAGGCAGACTGACGAAACACACTGTTGAGGGGAGCAGCGCGCGAGACAGGAGAGGTCTGTCACACCATGTAGGACCCTCGCCGGTGGCCGGGGATAGAACCGGAGCTGCAGGCAGCTTTGCAGTCCAGTGCTCAACCGCTGTGCCACCAGGGAGGCCCCTGTTAAGACTTTTGACCAGTTTAAAGATGGAGGCTTTTTGAACAGTTAAGCTGCTGGCCTTTGGGGCACATAAAACTACTGGGCTTTTGAACAGTTAAGCTGCTATGGCTTTTGACCAGTTTAATTGCTGAGGCTTTGAGGCAACTAAAACTGCTGGGCATCTGACAATTAAACCACTGGTGAGGAGTGGTATCTGGAGAAGCTGCCAGCTTGCCACATAAGGCTTTGTCTTATACCTCAATCTCTTTGCTTGGTGGATGCTGTCTGAGCTAGGGAAGACAGTCTGTGACCATGTGACAGCCTGTAAATAAACTTTCTCTCCTCCATTTTTTTTTTCCTCTCTCTGTATAAACAAATCCTGTTGTTGTTTCCCATATTGTCTACCTTTGGGTCACGTCCTGCAGTCATGAGCATGTGGGTAAGGACCCCTAACTGCATCATGCCCCTCAGGTTTTCTTGGTTCAAACCACAATTCATAAATGAATGAATGTAAGCAAGTGTCTCGCAAATTGTGGATGTTGTGGGTCTATATCTACAGCCCTCCTTGCCTGTACCCTCTGTGCTCACTCCATGTGTCCCTAAGAACAGGAAGGATGCAGTGTGGTCAGATCAAGCAGGGAATGAATAGGATTGCCTAAAAGAAAGAACACTTTTTAAGTAGTCTTGCACATTTAAATTCTAAAATGTTGAGCAAAATAATTCAAAGAGAACCTATAAGTGAATGGTCTTCTTCAATAAAACAAGTCATAACATTTCTAAGGCTTTAGGAGTGAAGAGCTCCACAAAAAAAAAAATCTCTAGGTGAGAGAAATTATAATTTAAACAAGCCATAAGTCTTTAGCTTGAGTTTTATTTTCCCTTTTAAGCTGTGCTATTTCATAAAACAGGCACTAGACACCTGTGATCTTTCAAATTAAAATAAGAAATTTAGAAACTAGTTCCTCAGCCATGCTAGTCACATTTCAAATGCTTAATGGTTAGCGGCTACCACATGGAGCAGAACATATACAGAATGTTTCAGCGAAAGTTCTGTTGGATAACACTGCTTTCAAATTCATGTTAGGAGTCAAGCAAATGCATGATTCCTAACTACCACAAACTCATCAATTGTTTTAAAAATGGGTAAAAATACTTTCATTTAGCAGAGATGAGAAAATTTCATTCAACATTAAAGAAAACCAAAAAAGAAATTATTCCAGACAGTAACAAAGAAGGATAGTCACATTCAACATAGAGGTTTTTAATAGAAGAGACACTTTACAGATTTCGGTTTCCTTTCCTACCCTGAAGAGTGGAAACCCATTCTTCCTGAGACCAACAGAGCTCATATAGACTGAAACTTTTGTTCTGATTCCTACATAAACACAAAAAGGTTAATTTCTTATGTCCTCAGCATTTTTCCTTGAATATCACAGGGTCTTATAATTCAGTTTCAAGTTTATTTATCTATAGTGCATGACCTCATCCCCAGTTTTATCAAAATCTTATCAACTGAGGTTGTTAAAGCTTTAACTAGTAATTATTGATCCTGTCTCAGCTTTAAGGCAATCGAGGAATAGCACAACTCATTGCAAAGCTCACTCTCAACCTGGAGAGTTCATGTATGACTGAGGGGCAGATGGGGACCCAAAACTGTTAAGGGGTGCTTGCTCTAAAAAGGGTCCAGTCATCTGCCACACAAAGGCAAAGGAAAATTCTTAGGGTGGTAGATATAATCAGAGTGCATAGAGAAAGAGAAGAGAAGAAAGGATAATCCAATAAAACTCCAAGATTACCCATATCCTTATGGACAAATGTTCAGCCAAATAAGGTTGGCCCAAAGAGGTTGGCCACTGAAGCCTGAATATTTGCACAAGTTACCTTCTGGGAAGTAACTAGAAGAAAGGGGTTAAACAGGTTCTAGAGATCTGGGGCAAAAGAAGAGAAAGAAAATGAAAAATATATGAATCAAGATAACTGCCATTGTCTCTGCTAAGGACAAGGAACAGTCTGCCCACATGTCTTTTGCCCACACATCTCTTCAAAATATCAATATATTTCTCTCCTACACATGTCTCCTTTGAGTCCCTGGCTGCAAATTGAAACTATGAAAGCAAGAGAATCCAACCCCATGTATTCAAGCCATATTATAACCATGTAGTCAAGCCAAGCATGACTATGTAATTCCACCTATAGCTCCCAGTGATGCCCCTCATTCAGCAATTCAGATTCACAGCGTGCTGGGATTTGTAATACTCAGTGCAAGAGTCCTTTTGAGCATGAAGGTAGGGTGTAGTCTGTAAAAACATCATGGGATAGAGTTCATTCAGGACGCCATTCACAGACTCAGAGTTTGCTCCTTACTCCAACAAAGGGGTGGGGCCACCATAATCTTTATAAGTAAAACTGTTAGAACTCTTCAAAAATGTATCCAAGTAGCTCTCATAGGTCTAGCTGGGGGATGAGGGGGAACTGGGAAGGAGGGACACCCATACTCATTATAAAAATTATTCCAATGTTTTTATATCAAAATTTAGGCAAGTCCTAACCCTTCCCACCATTCCTAAATTATCAGTTCTTTGCTGGAGGATTTTATAAACATACTCAAGTAAAAGTTCCATGCAAGCTTACAGGAAATTAGTCTTATACACTGATATACCAATATATACTAAAGTCACCATAGAACTAGTGTATTTAAAATAATAATCTTATCAGTACTCATATACGAATAAATAATGTCTTTCATATATGTCTTTTCTTTCCGAATCCCCTACATGGTTGAATTTGCCACCTCCAACACACAGACACTACACTGAATGCCAGGCGTAAGCCAGTGGATACCAAAGGGCCAAATGAGATTTAAAAAACATACCATTTGTTAACACACAAACACCAGAAGTCACACTAGAGGCGAATATCAGTCTGGATCAGTACAAGGAGAATTATGTGAAATTGTTGATTCTACTAAATTGAGTCAGCTATGATAAAAGCATTTCCTTATCAAAGTGGATATGTGTTGTTAGCAACATGAAGAAAAATGACAGTGCACTATTTTATAAACTACTATCATTAATAAAGTGCTTGCTATGTTTTACACATGTTAGGGAAGGAATACACACAGACATATTCACACCCTTTGAAGTTTGCTATTGACAAGAAGATAATAAATCTTGACAGCACATTTTACCCCACATTCTAATTAATGACAATTAATAAAAGGATGCCATGTGAAAGAATTTAATATCACCCAAAGCAAAAACAGTTCATTTCATCAACTCTTGGGCATTTAGCTACCTAAAGACAGTAACAGAGTACTTGCAACTACTTCGTAAGATCACTGAAATAGAGTTCTGAAGTCCTATGCTCAGCCATCATCTGCAAACAAAAATAGGCACCAAGATTCTTCTGTATAATGTAAAACATTGTTTACAACATGGAGATAATTGGTAAGGAAATCTCTACAGAATATGGTATGTTTAGAAAAGATTTCTTTCTCTCCTTTATTGTGGAGTTAGAATGAATTGTTTCTAAGAAATACTATTTATCTTTGGAAGACATGTATAATTACATATTGTTTAATTCCATTTACTTAACATTCTTGAAAGCACACACTTGTAATGGAGATTGCATAAAAGTTTGTCTAGGATTACGTTTAGGTGAGAGTAAAATAGAAATCAAGGGAGTTTCTTTGGGGTGATGGAAGTTTGGTATGATTGTGGGGGTTGAAGCACAAATATATACATGAGATAAAATATTTTTATGAGATTAACATTGTTTTGTAGAACTATAATACATTTCAAAATGCATGTAAGAAAAATGCAAGGCCTCCCTGGTGGTACAAGGGGCAAAGTCTCAGCACTATGAAGCTGTCCACAGTCACTGTAGCACAAGTTTGATCCCCGGCCAGGGAGGTGACCCACATGGCACAGCAGACCTCTCCTGTCTCACCTGTTGCTTCACAGTATGCCTGTTTTGTTCCCCACTCTGTCTCTGGTGAATCCTCTCACCCCCCACACCTCTGACCTACACCACAGCTCTTGTATGCATAAATAAATAAAATAAATCTTTTTAAAAAAAAGAAAAAGAAAAAATTCATACAAGATTTTGAAATCCAAATAAGGTCTGTTGTTTAGCTAATAATTTGCATGGGGGTTCTGATTTTAATAATTATGTTATGCTTCTGTAGGTGAAGGATATATAGGAGCTATTTTCTACTTTTACAGCTTCCATGTTCCATAAATATAAAAACAAACAAAAATAGATAGTAATTTTTTATATATTCTTATTAAATTTTCTGTCCATTTGAAATTATATCAAAATTTTAAAGTTAGCATTCAAGGCTCTCTCCACAAGGAATACTGAGGGTTGAATGTGGAACAAATCTTTTTTCTTTATCAAATATAATTGAACAGGAAGTTGATTCTTAAGAGAAAGGAAACTAACACTTGAATTGTTTGTGTGTATGTGAATGTGTCATATGTTTAATAGGAAAGTTATTTCCTGACTGAAATAAATACAAAAGAATTTTCAGATCACAGGAAATCAGACTTACTTTATCATGTTTTGTTGTTGCTTAGATATTTGGTAACAGGTATATTCAGGTAATGGTACAAAATGAGATGGTCAAAAATTAAGCTGTATGAAAGGAAGAGAAGAAGGAACAATCTTAACTAAGGGGCTGACTTAATGGGGCAATAAATAATATTAGTAATTGTAGAACTGAGGCAAAATTATTGAAGGGATACGCTTTATTTTACTAATTCAGATGGTCCATGTGAAAAATATTCAGGCTTAATAGCACAGAAATGCAAATGAAGAACACTATGTCCCCATGAGTTTCATGGGAAACCTGTACACTTCCAGTCAACCATCGATCCCTGATAAAAATATGAACTCACTTAGTGTAAATTCTCTATTACTGGAGTATTCAACAATGAATATGTTGCCATTGATCTTTCTAGAATAATTTGCTTGAAGAGTTCTTGGTTTCAGTTATTTTATGCAAATAACTAAACTTCAACAAAATAGTGATAAACCATTACTGCCATACACAGGCCAATACTTAATATTATGCCACCACTTGTCGTCTTCTGAGATTAAAGATAGCAGGCTATTTTGAAACTTACTAAGGGTAATTCTGACATTCACAGTAGATATGTTTCGAGCCTCCCTGGTGGTGCAGCAGTTGAGCGCTGGGTTGCGAAGCTGCCCGCAGCCTCTGCAGTGCCAGTTCGATCCCCGGCAGCTCCCCGGCCACTGGAGGAGGGTCCCACATGGCGCGCAGACCTCTCCTGCCGCCCGCTGCTCCCCTCAGCAGTGTACTTCGGTCCTTCTGCCTGTTCTGCTCTCCACTCTGGCTCTGGTGAATTCTCTCGCCTTCCCATGCTTCTGACTGTACCCAGTGCTTGTGTAAATAAATAAATAGATCTAAAAAAAAAAAGTAAATATGTGTCTTTCCGGAAAACATAATTAAATAATACACAAGTCAACTTTCAAAATCATTTAATGTTACAGTGGTATCTCTCTATGTATTTTAAAATTTCTCAAAATTATTTGAGAAAGCAATTATTTCTTCATATTCTTTTTTTTTTTAAAGATTATTTATTCATTTACACAAAATCCGGGGTACAGGCCAGATGCACAGGAGGGTGAGAGGATTCACCACAGACAGAGTGGTGAACAGAACAGGCAGACTGACAAAATACACTGCTGAGGGGAGCAGTGGGCTGACAGGAGACGTCTGCTGCTCCATGTGGGACCCTTGCCTGCTGCCTGGGATCAACCAGCGCTGCAGAGGCTGCGGACAGCTTCACAGAGCGTCGCTCAACCGCCTGCGCCACCAGGGGAGGCCCCTCTTCATATTCTTTTAAGATAAGTTATTATTGTTAGTAGATCCTAAATATATAGCATTATTAAATTATGGAACTATCAGGAAACTCATAAATTTTAGGACTTGTAAGATGCTTTGATTACTTTTTATTTAATGACCTAATGAGGACATTTTATCAATTCTTAAAAGTATAATAAAAGTCAATACAAGCTTGTGATTATTTAACTTTTGGGGGAAAAAATGTTTGCCAGTTGTCATAAGTATCATGTTTCTGTGTAGCTTAAGTACAAAATCAGAAGTTTTTGATGAGGAGGTTGAGTTGTGACTGAGTGATAACCTATGGCTGGACAGAGGACAGGCAGACTGGTAAGGAAGCTGGAATGTGAGTTTGCAGTAATCCACACTCTGCACGGCATCCGGGGGTCTCCACCTAGCTGACCAGTAGAAGAAAAGAAATGAGCTAGTGATGGTTCATGGAATTAAAGAATTAATTCAGTGGGTAAACTGTTACCCTGTATGGGGAGGCTGGTCCCTAAAACTCCAAATCCCCAACCCTAGAAGCAAGGACAGACTTGCCTGAAGTGCGGGAGGTACAAAGACTTACTTAACAACAGGATGCTCTAAAATAATTTCTAGTTCCTGAATTCAGTACAATACCACAGATAGGGCCTCCCCGGTGGTGCAGCGGTTGAGCGCTGAGTTGCGAAGCTGCCCGCAGCCTCTGCAGTGCCGGTTCGATCCCCGGCTGCTCCCCAGCCACCGGAGGAGGGCGCCACATGGCGCGCAGACCTCTCCTGCTGCCCGCTGCTCCCCTCAGCAGTGTGCTTCGGTCCTTCTGCCTGCTCTGCTCCCTGCTCCCTGCTCTGGCTCTGGTGAATTCTCTCACCCTCCCGCGCTTCTGACTGTACCCGGTGCTTGTATAAATAAATAAATAAATCTTTAAAAACAAAAAACAAAAACAAAACAAAACAAAAAACAATACCACAGATATCCATAGAGATGTAAATAGGAATATTCAATCAGGAATTTGGAGTCCTGGGGACTAAGGACATTCCTGGGCATAGGGAAAAGGAAAGGCAGAGGTATTAGCCTATTATGAGCTTAGATTCAAGGTTAAACTGCTGCCTCAGTGATGAACTGTACCGGAAACCAATAATGATGGTCCCCAAAGGATAGCAGGTATAAAATTCTGGAGTTTAACATGCCATCAGATCTGGTTCTTACTGACTGATTTCATTGCTAGTAAAAAGGCGGGAATTAATGATTTAGCATTATTATTCTAGCAATTCATATTAGCTTTAGGAGCATTTGAGAAATATAGAAAAACTTAAGAAAATAAATACCCCATAATTATACAATACAAAGATGAAACAAACACCATTAAACATTGGTATACATTCTTTTAATTTATTGAATATGCTACAGTCACATATACCATTATTGCAAAAATAAGAAAATCTGTGATAAAGACTTTATTTAGATATCATTATTGTAGTTGTTTATTTAATTGTATCCTCAGCCTGAAAGACAGGGACAATATCTTGCTTACCATCATATTCCTACTACTTCGCATGATGCCTCACACAAGAAGGAAGACATTATTTGATAATGTATGCATCTGTGGAGTTTTTCATATATTGCCAATTTGTCCTTGCAGTTGTTGGGCCAACTTATAAACCCACAGGCAATTATGAGAGGTTCATTTCCCTTCATTCTTTTTTTAAAATTTTATTTATAAGAAAGACCCACCATCTTTAGATTAGATCCATTAGGTCCTCTCTACCTTTGCTCCCATCCAGCCCACCTTCTTCCTCTCTGGTAACTTCAGTTCAGCTGTCAGTGTCCACTTAATTTATTTTTATTTTGCTCTGACCACTTACTACTTCATTTCCTTACATTGCACATATATATGAAGTCATCCAATATTTGCCTTTCACCTTCTGACTTATTTCATTTTGCATAATCCCCTTGAACTCCTTTCATTTTGCTACAAGTGGAAAAATTCATCTTTTATATAGCTGAATAGTATTCCATTGTGTAGACATATCACATCTTCTTTATCCATTCATCTGTCAGTGGGCACTTAGGTTGTTTTCTTAGCTTAGCTATTGTAAAGAATGCTGCAACAAACATGTGGTATATATAACTGTTAAGTACTTCGTATTTCTCAGATGGATACAGAGTGAGATTTCAGGATCATATAGTAGGTCTACTTTTAGTTTTTTGAGGAAGCTCCATTCTATTTTCCAAAATTGTTGCACCAATTTGCATTCCCTTCAACAGTGTCTTAGGGGTTCTTCTCTTCACACCCTTGCCATTTACCTTCATTCTTAACAAAACTTCATCTTACCACTTTTTAAAAATGTTTGCCATTTTGATAGTATTAACTTCCCTCACTTTTCTATATTTGAATTTCTAAGTTAATAAACTTGAATAGTTTTCACATGGCTTATTTGTACCTGTTAAATAAATACTACCCCTTCAATGATTTTGCCACAGTTCTTCATTCATTTATTGATTCTTTGAAAAGAGTTAAAAACTTTATTTGACAGACTCCCCTAAAAATATTGACACTTTTCAGGCACACCACCTTTCTGTTCATTTCAGTCCAGTGCTCATGTAGCATATCACATAAATTTGGCATCTAGTCTGTGTACTGTGCAGAGGAATACTTCCTGCCTCTGGAATAAATCACAGCAGAGACTTAGGTAGCATCCTGGATAGAAAAGTCATGGGTACTAGTGATAGACAACTATAGATTCAAAGTCTGCTTACTCTACCTTCTCTGTTCAATGAGTGACCTTAAACAAGAAGACAATCCTTAGGACTTCAAGTTCCTGCTATAGGAGAAGGAATGCCAATTTATCTTGCAAGGTTGCTATAAAGATCAAATGATATAAAATATGTAAAAGCCCAATATAAATATAGGTTATTGTTACTCTTGTTATGAGTTTCTTTGAGGATAAATATTACATCCACCACTTGTTTTGAGGAGAATTGGCAAAGACAGCTTCCTTGTCAATGCTAAAAATAAAATGCAAGAGAGACTTGTCATTGCCCGGGAGAGGGTATATGGCTATTGAAGTTTGCACTTTCAAAGGAAGCTAATAAAACTAAATAAGAACTTATTCCACTGACACCTTAATGTCATTCTCAGTCATAACCCAATTTGCTCTACTTGTCTTCCCACAGAAGTGGAAATGTATTCTGCAAAGAGAAGCACATTCAACTTCCTCTCAGGGGTTATTAGAACATGGTGGGAGGGCATTGACTGACATGAAAAAGATGCCTAAAGCTGGGGGAAATACTAAGATAGAATCCTAAATGAGCTAGAACAATTGAGAGTCTAACTTTCCTCTTTAAAACCTGAGAGAGCAAAAAAAGAAACTTTAAAAAAATCTCTTGTATCCAATCTTCCTCTGTAAGTTTTACATCATTCAGATAAATACTGCTAACAATTATTCTTACCCATGATTTCCCAAAATGAATAAAAGCAGATGATGTTTATTTAATATTCTCTTTAAAATACATAAGTATGTATTGTACAATATTTCTAGAGAAATAAAAGAGCACTCTGAAATCATTCTGTTGTTATGCATTCTTCCTTATGTAAGTTGGGGCAGGGGGGAGGGGCACAGGAACCCCTGAAAACCAAATTCCAGACTACTGTCAAGAAAAACAATCCAGCTCAATCTCCCCAAATTATGGTTCTCAAGCTCTTATTTTTTTCTTTAAAGATTTATTTATTTGTTTATTTGTACAAGCACTGGGTACAGTCAGAAGCGCGGGAGGGTGAGAGAATTCACCAGAGCCAGAGCAGGGAATAGAAGAGACAGATGGACCGAAATACACTGCTGAGGGGAGCAGCGGGCGCGACAGGAGAGGTCTGCGCACCATGTGGGACCTTCGCTGGTGGCCGGGGATTGAACTGGTGCTGCAAAGGCTGCAGGCAGCTTCGCAGCCCAGGACGCAACCGCTGAGCCACCAGGGGAGGCCCAGTTCTCAAGCTCTTATTAGAGTCCTATCAACTAATGTTTCAAAAAGCATAATGGACATTTTACATTTATATACTGTTAGATTGCCACCAGTGACCTTAGCAGGACAAAATATCCATGTATAGTGTTGGCTAAAGTGTTGGGGAAAAGCAGTCTAGATCATAGACCTAAAATTATTGATGAAAAAATGTTGACGTCATGTTGCACAATCAGTTAGCAACCACTAGGATTGGGCCTTGGACCCCTAGTCCAATGCTTTTCCTTCCAACCAAAAACCAGTATTTGAAAGAAGTTGAAAAGGAGCTTTCTAAACAATAATAATAATAAATAAACAAACCACTGTCCTTTTTTTAGACCCTTTTTAAAACAGCTATTAGACCCTTCCTATGTGCATACTACTGTCATGTTTGCTTTGTTGCAGGATACAAAGGCAACTGAGACAAATTCCCTACTTTTAAGGAACTTAAAACCCAATGGAGATAATGCATTTACATAAATAACTAATGCAAAGAATAAAAAGGTAGGTGCTGTCAAAGAGATAACGATAATGCACTGTGGAGGTTAAGACAGTATGAGACTTAGATTGTTTTGGTTTTAGGCCAAAAAAAAAAAGTGTTAGCATATAAAAAGGCACATTCTATCCAAGTGTCCAGCTATTTACAATATCATTCACCATTCATTCCTCAAAGCTACTTCCTCTCCTTCCATCCTTTTCCTTTAATATCTAATAATGAAATTTTGCTTATAATTAAGTTTCAATTCAAATATGTTACTTTATATGTTTTTCCTAAGTATCTTGGTCATAAACAACCTCTAGTAACTCCTGGAGCATTCCCACTACTCATCTGACGCCTTATTACATAAAGTCTGATATTTTAGTTATGTTATTTAGGACTTTGGTCCTATGTATGATTCTGACATATCATAGAACCCTACCATTTTCACTATGTTCAGTCCAAAACAAATTTAAAAGCTAGAGACTCCCAAATATCTCATTTATTTCCCATTGTCTTGCCTTTTTCCCTACAGCCATTTTCTTCTGGATCCTTGATTTCCTTCCTCCTCTTTGATTAATCAGTATTATTTCTTTCAGTAAACCCTTTGTAAGACTCTACTCAGTTCCCCTGGAAGGAAGTTGAAGGTCAAAGCCGAAGAGCAGAGTCTAGATTTTGTGGTCAATTCAAAGTGCTTGTTCCAGAGTGGATGCCCAATGTATTTGGAAAAGAGTAAGCCCAGTATAGGTGTAGCAGAGTGGACAAAAGCATTGTGGCTTGCAAAATTTCTAAAGATAGAATGCTTTCATGTATGTCGTCTTTCTATATATATGTCATAAGAACATGAGCAGGTTTGCCAGCTGAGGACACAGTCAGACTATCCTTCCTCCAATTTCCCAACATATCTTGTGTTTATTTATTTATCATATTATATTGTAATTACTTACATGCCTGCTATTTACTGTCTCGGTTGAATCACAGATTATTGGGGGTTTTTTTTAGTATTTTGCCTACAACATTAATCAGTTTAAGAAGTCTTTGCTGAATAAGTGAATTTTGGGTATTGTATGTTGCTTATGAGGCTTTTGCTGGCAGCATTAGTACTCCTTTCCTATGTTATGTATAAAATAAGAAATTAGAAGCCCTTAAAAAGGCAAAAAAAGAAATGAAGTAATGATTTCTTATTGAAAAATCTAGAAAATCAAAGAAAATTCTTTCATTTAAGAAGTTTGGCTACATATCCCATAACAGAAGAGAGAGACATTATATTCAGGTTAAGCATCCTTTCCTACTACACAAATCTAAAGGGTAAAGAGAGGCTGGAAGATATTTTAATTCCAATCTATAATTAATTTGTGAGGGAAAAAGTTGCATTATTTAAAATGTCTGAAAAATTATCTGCTTAAGGAAGGTGGCTATATGGTTTAATTGAGGATGAATAGAGAAATTATTTTAGGTTCAAATGCTTCTCAAACCTGCCTCAGCCATTTTCAAGTTGTATTGGTTTTCTGTCAAATAAAACTAATGTATGCTCATAAAAAGAATGACCTGCTTACCTGCTTACTGTTGTTAAATTCAACTGCTTTAATAGAAGAGGTTGTGTGTGTAGAATATAACTGTATAACTGTGTTATTTCCATCAGTTAAAGTTCAAACTATTTATTCATTCACTCAATATTTGTTGAGAATTCACCATGAGTCATGTCCTTTCATCCAGCAAGCAAAAATTTCAAAGGGGTAATTACAACATTTTGTCATAAGTTTTGTCAGGTGTGATTAAACAGAAGATTGGCAAACAGACTCTCTTAGGTGGTACAGTATTAAAAAATTAATTCATTTCATGCATTCAACAAATACGTATTGAGAACAAACTATGGACCATGATAGACTTGATCCCTGCTTTAATGGATATTACAGCTTGGGGTGGGAGGTCACAAAAATTAAAAAAAAAAAAAACACACAAATAAATCAATACATGCAAACAGTGATAAATACATTGAAGGAGTAAAAACAGAGTCTGTGAAATGATAAGAGGGTCAATTAACTTAGACTAAGTGGTCAGGAAAATTTTCTCTGCAGAAGTACCCTATAAACTGAGACCTGAGGATAAAATGAAACATCTGGGAGAGATGTAAATAGGGCAAGTGTGATTTCTTCTAGAGGGTAGAAATGTGGCCAGTCACTGCATCTGCAAGATGAACCAAGAAAGCAATCTTGAGATTGATGAAGAAGATTTGAGACAGGGATCAGAGTCCAAGCTAGTTAAGGGCTGGCTTATCAGGCAGAAATCAATCCATTGAAGTGCTGAGACACACTGGAAGGTCGACTCCAGTTATGGATTCAGTGAGCTTTCGCTTGATCACACACTTGAAACAACAACAAGTCTTTGGTCTTCCTCCAGAGATGCTTTCCCAGTACAGACCTTTCTTGACTTTAAAGAGGCCTAATCTTTTAAGACTTCACCATATCCAAAAGCCTGTCTTTATCCACTCAGAGACCCAAGAGCCTAAGTTGCTCAAGAGTGTTGCATTCCCTTTGGAGATTGGGTGCTTAGCTGAGGAATTCAAGTTCCCTAAAGTCTGAGAAAAGCTTGTTTTCTATTTCCGTAGACCTTTTTACATTGGTCATTTTTTAGAGCCCATCATTAACCTTCTTTGACCCACAGGATCTTGGGCAGAAGTTTTAACAAGACAATTGATATAGTCTTGTCAAACTAAAGGGAAAAAGGAGTGCTGAAATTGCAAGACTCTAAAACAACACAAGTATTACAAGCCCACAGAATGGTATATCTAGTACCTATATATTTCAGTGAGGTTTGTTTTAAAGCATTTAAAACAAATGGGTGACATTGAATGTTTTTGTATGAGAAGGAGAAACTTAATGTATTTAAATATATAATTTTGGCTTAACTAAGCAACAGAGCACATTTTCTCATGCTATATTTAGGCAGTGGGTTTCCATGTTTAAGGAATTATGAATTATTGAAAAGCACTTACAAAAATTTGGCAGCAATCCCTGAGCCACAGTCTGAATCAGATTTTTAAACTTCTAATATTTCTTCAGTATAGCCCTCTATGAAAGGACTGCTCAAGAGAGATCAGAACACTAAATGTAGTAAGGATTTTGTAATTAAATAGTCAAACAAAGTAAAATTGCAAAACACAGAAGGATCTTTAACTAGAAATGAGGAGACCTGTATTCTGATTCCAGCTTTACCACTTCAGAGCCTTGGGTAGAAATACCTCTAAGTCTCAGGTTTGTTTTTCATTTAAAAAGTGAAGGAGGGGCCTCCCTGGTGGCACAAGGGGTAAATACACAGCACTATGAAGCTATCTGCAGCCACTGCAGCATGAGTTCAATCCCTGACCAAGGAGGTGACCCACATGGTGCAGCAGACCTCTCTTGTCTCGCAAGCTGCTCCATTAGCAGTGTCTATCAGTCAGTCTTTCTGTTCTGTTCTCCACTCTGTCTCTAGTGAATCCTCTCACCCCTCCCCAACACCTCTGGCCTGTACCCCAGATCTTGTATGCATAGATAAATAAATCATTAAAAATAAAGAGATAGATAGATAGATAGATAGATAGATAGATAGATAGATAGATAGATAAAAAGTAAAGGAAAATGTCTACTCTTACCAACTATCGACTAGAATAGTTATAAGAAATAAATGTGAACATGTGCGTGTCCATCAAAAATTGTAAAGGATAATAACAATGAAGATGCTATGAAGAGAGCCTCAAAGACACATTTCCTCTACTTTTCCATTTTCAGCTTCAGAGATGAATAACCCATCAGACCATCTTACCTCATTTCAGAGGTGCCCTTGGAGCATTACAGGTGCCTAAAATTAGTTATTTCTCTTCTAATTCCTTCCTTGAATTCCACAAAAGTTTGTTCTTCTGGCAATCTCTCTTCACAGTTCCTTTCTTGAGTTACGTAAATTCATTTTTAGTTCTAGATTATGACTAGAACTCCATGTCACCTCCAACTTCTCAGCACAGGAATCTTCTGTCCCTCTAAGTATCTAGACAAATTCTGGGAAGCAGGTAGTACCTTCCCAACAACAACTTTCTCCACGTTCTACCACCAAGTACGTATGCTGCTTTCTCCTATCTTCTTCATTTGCCAACTTGCTAGTCAGATCTACTTCACTCTAAATCTCGATCATTGTAGGAAGGTGGAGGGTCACAACAAAGCTCCTTGGAGGCTGCTTGTAGGACTCCTCACCAGGTGAAAGATTTGCTTTACAACATATCATTCCTCACAGATGCCCTCTCCTTCAAAAATCTTCCCTCACCATTTTGTATTTTCAAACTAAGTGAAGGGGATTCCATTATTGAAGAACTGCTACTCAAAATTTCCTTTGTTAAATTTTATTGCATTTGTTTCTCATTCCAATATTCTGTCACAGACAGAAAGGACTACCCCCAAATTTACCTCTGTATTAGGTAAGGATATCATGAGAACTAGAGTGTTGAGATTTGCACATTTGTCCCATATTCATCTTTTTTTTCCCAAATGAGCTACCTTCCCCCCCCGAATTATGCTACTGAATTATCCATGTGAAACTGACTTTAAAGATAAGAAATTGTGACCAGCCCAAGGTCAGTCACATTCTCAGATCCATCATTGAGGCAACTGTGTTCTTGATTATATCTCACAGCCATACCCTAAATAGTAAAATAAAATCTGATCAGTTGGAAAGATGCTAGATAGGACCTACATCAAAGATCACAATTTCAAAGACATGGATTTTTCCTTCAGAAAAATGCCCTTTTCCCTCTCTCCTCACCTCTCTACTATAAAGCTTACATTGATTTTATCAATGGTGTTTTTACAATTAGTTAAATCTGGTCCAGAAACAAGACAATGAATCAAACCTGAATCTAATAGAGGCTCTAAATCGAACTTCCAGGTTACAAGAAATACAGGGCACAGAATAGCATGCTTACAGAAGCTACAGAAATGCAATCAACAATAGCCAAGTGTGGAAACATCACAGGGCAAAAGAACTGGTTTGTTGAACAAGAAACATTAAGGATAAAAAAGGGAAAAATAGAGGCGAACCTACAGAGCCACAGCTTTTATTTTATTTTATTTTTTAAAAAAGATTTATTTACTTATGCATACATGAGCTGGGGTGTAGGCCAAAATACACTGCTAAGGGGAGCAGCGGGCGAGTCAGGAGATTTGCTACACCAGGTGAGTAGCTCCCTTGCTGGGGATCGAACTCAGGCTGCAGGAGCTATGGATAGCTTCATAGTGCTGATGCTTAACCCCTTGCACCACCAGGGAGGCCCTAGAGTCACAGATTTTAAAAGATATATCAACCAGTTGCAAACAACAGAATTTACTTATGTCCTGATTCAAAGCAAACAAAGACTCTGAGAGAATCAAAGAAATTTTGACAGTGCTTAATGTTTAATAATATCAAGAAAAAATAATATTTGAAAGTTGATAGTATTTTTGTGATTTTTTAAAAAATAATCCTTACCCTGCAACAATCCATATTGATATATTTGTGGATGAAATTAGACAATATTGAAATTTGCTTCATATTAATACAGTCATGGGGGAAGTGTCAGGCTTAGGGAGAAAATAAGATGGCCTTGATTTGATAATTATTGGAGTTGGATGAAGTTCAAGAGCGTTTACTGTACTATTCCCCATATTTTTGTATGAATTTGAAATCTTCCATATTAAAATGGATTTTGAAAACCAGCTTACTAATTTGCAAGTCATATGACTGAATAAACATTTAGCATCTCAACTGACTGTTGTTATAATGTAGGCCTGGTCTCAGTAAGGTTAGTCTTCCCCTTATTTCCCAAGAAGAGCATGAAAACAAAGGTTCAGATGTGTAATGTTAATGGGAACTCCATAACATCCACATACCACAGAAGTTATTTGCATTGTGCTACACCACAAAGTGGGTAGAGAAAATGCATACTATTGCTCTTTCATTTGAGCAGAGAAGATGCCTTTCTTCTCTAGAAGAGGGACGAAGAAAAAATGCAACATAAAGATCCCCCTTGCTTTGAAGTACAATAGCTTTGCTCTTGTTATTCAGGTTCCTGTGAGAAACGGTGATGGATTCTACATATTAGGGAGAGAGAAACCACAGCTAGAATTCATTAGAATACCATTGAAGCAATTGAAATAGAGCAGAGACTGGGGAGAGTTGTGAAGATTTCAACAATTCCTGTAATATTTTATGTCTTAAAAAGCCTAATAGGATAAAACCTTAGCACTGTTTGTTCTCAATGTCAAATCTATAGGTATTTGTTATCATTTTCTTTTTATGCTTGAATATTTTATTATAAATATATATAAGATTTTCCTGAGTGTGCTTTTACATGTCACTTGAGAATTAGAACAGCAAATACAATCAGCACAATTTTGCACTCTGGAAACCAGGGGCAGACTTTTATCTGCATTGGGATGGAAATTACCATGGAGAAGTCACTTTCTCTCACTCCTCTCACACTACCCCACAGTATTAATTACACTTCCTAAAAAAAATGGAATAGATGAATAAGTCCCATATAATGTTTTCTTCCTATGGCCCAACTCATTCATTCCAAATATAAAAACTATTGATTCTTTAGAAGCCACATAGTCAATTTCCTACAAACCCCTATGTACTGTAATCATTGCATATAGACACTGAAAAATGGTATATCCCACAAATATGTGTTACCTTATTTCAAATATATATTAATAATGTTTTGATTAATAAAATAAAAATCTGTTTAAAACCTAAAGAGATCCAAAATGTCTTTTAGTCATCATTTATTTTCTCAAAAAATAGGATATTAAAGGATATTAAAATTTAGGGATTCTTCCAAATCATCTAGGAGGGTTGTGCTTTATTCTTTTTCTTTATCGCATAATATTTCATGGCATGAATATGTTGCAAATTTGTCAGCCAAAGAACCTTCTCTTTATTTCCAGTTCTAGTGACTATAAACAATGGAACAACAAAAACATCCTCTGACATAGACATTATAAATGGGCACTTATGTTTGAAGTGGATTCCCAAGAATAGAATCTTGAGGTTGAAGAGAAATATACTTTAGATTTTAATACATGTTTCTATATTGCCTTCTGGAAATGCTGTAAAGCATTGCAAAACCACAAAACTGTGAAGAACTTTGTCCCTGAATCTTCTCCAGCAATGGGTTTTATAGCTCTTTTTAATATTGTCAGTATAATGAATGCAAAAATATTTAATTTTCATTTGAATTTCACCTACTACATGTGAGCATCTTTTCATATGTTTGTGGGCAACAGGGTTTCTTCTCCTGTGAAGTTTTCATTCAAATCCTCTCTGCATTTTTCTATTGCACTGCTTGTCTCATCTCTCTGTAAGAAATCTCATCCAAAATTGGCCCACATTTGGGCCTCCCTGGTGGCACAGGGCTTAAAGACAGTGCTATCAAGCTATCGCCAGCCACTGCAGCATGAGTTCGTTCCCTGGCCAGCCAGGGAACAACCCACATGGCACAGCAGACCTCTCCTGCCTCACCCGCTGCTCCCCTCAGCAGTGTATTTCAGTAGATCTACCTGTTCTGCTTGCCAGTCTCTCTGGTGAATCCTCTCACCCTCCTGCACCTCTGCCTTACACCCCAGTTCTTATACATAAATAAATAAATCTTTAAAATGATTTATTTGTTGCCCACTCACACCTCTCAAGTAATTCTCTCATACTAATTATTTTTATTTTCTCCATAGTAATTACCCCTATTTAAAATTATTTTATTGTTTGTTTCATTCCTGTCTCTTTCAACAGAATGTAAGTCCCATGAAAGCACACACTTCTTTTTTATATGTTACTCTCTGTGGAAAGGCCCTTGACTATATTTGTTGAATGAATACATAGGTGAATGGCAGGCAAGGAATTATTCATAGATTTATATTTATATGTAATATATATATAATAATTGCTCAAGGTACTAGTGATAAATGTTATAATTATGGCACCCATACAAAAATTTTCTGAAAACTGGGCCTCCCCTGGTGGCACAGGCAGTTGAGCGCAACACTGTGAAGATGTCCGCAGCCTCTGCAGTGCCAATTCGATCCCGGCTGGCCAGCTAGGTGCCCACATGGCTAGGAAGACCTATTCTTTCTCACCCGCTGCTCCCCTCAGCAGTGTATTTCATCATTCTGCCTGTTCTGCTCCCCGCTCTGTCTCTGGTGAATCCTCTCACCCTCCCGCAAATCTGGTCTGTACACTGGTTCTTGTATAAATGAATAAATAAATCTTTAAAAAAACTTTTTTTCTGAAAACCATTTTGATTCTTCTGTTTCCTTAATTATACCTGCTCTTGTCAAATAATATGTCTGGATTTTGATTCACAAATACATGTAAAAATTATGGGTGAACATAGATGAGAAAACAATGAATAAACCTTGAGGAATTGGGAACACTGCTAATATATAGGAGTTTGCCATAAAACTAGGAGACAAATTACATAGGCAAATAAAATAGTTTGAACAAGGACACACGGGTGGGAATTAATAGGCATTATGGATAAGCAATCTGGTGTGATTAAAGAATGTAATGTGTATCTGGAATAAAGAGAAGAGTGAAATGTATTTTCAATGGAAAGATTGCTGTTGATCAAGTTTTAGAAACTTACATGTTAAGCAATTTACACATATTCTTAAAGGAAAAGTGAAGTCATCAAAAGTTTTCAGCAAGGGGGGGTGACTATCAAATTTATAATACAGAAAGGATACTCTAATGGTAACACCATGAATTAATTAGAAAGGAAGACATTTTTTATTAAAAATGGTCCTTTTTTCACAGCTCTAAAATGATGTGCCAAACTAGTTCAAGTGCTTATTGAAAAACCATTTTTAATAGAACTAGCAGAGTCAGCACACATTTCCCAAATCAGATGACAGAATAGTCACTCTAAATTTTATCTACTATATTTTGCTGCCCAATTTTTTATGCTAAAGAGTAATAATCATGAGTCACATTAATTTCCTCAATAAAGTAGATGTTTAAATTAATTGTGAGTTATGTTCATTTTTTGCCAAAATATATCAGCCTCTCTTGTAATCCATTATTTCTGAAATACTTCTGAGGAATTTTGTGTGTCAAATACTGTGCTTGATTTATAAATAAAAAGGGGAGGAATTTAAGACTAATTGGTTAGATTAATATTAGGAAGCAGTATCACCTAGAATATCACCTTCCCTAGTTAGTGTAAATACATCTGCAGGGCAAAGTTATATCTGTATTAGGCCAAGATATGAGATTTTTATCTTCTTCTTTTGTTCAATAAATCTGAAAGAATACTCTTTTACAATCTAGCTAAATATTGATCAGCTAAAGTGGTTAATTGGCAGATCTCCCTCTGGACAGGTAGTAGTTCCGTCATCAAGTATCATTTCATTCTCCTTGATGATTAAAGAAAGACTCCTCTGACAAGGTGAACCGTACTTCATTGAGAGAGAATAGTATAGATTAGAAGACATGACTTGGGAGTCAGATATTGTCAAATTCAAATTTCTGCTGTGCTGCTCATTAGTTGAGCCACTCGGTGACTTGGCTCACAGCAGTGTAGTAAGAGAGACAGTCTAGTAAGAAAGATAGACAAGGAAGTAAACCTTGTATAATGGAAGAACAAGCTAGAAATGATGATGGCACAAACACAAGAAGATATCAGAGAAAATAACTAAATGAAGGCACCCAAATAAACATATAAAACTAAAGTGCAAGCAAGTCTCAGAATAGTAAGTTTGGCAAACCAAAATAGTAATATTTGACTTATCTATATACAAATATCTGTAAGGTTGAGATATTTGTCTGTTTTCACCTTTGAAATTTCTGGCAGTTATGACAGACTCTGGTACACAGTTGCAACACAATACATTTTTGGTGAAAATGTGTAAAATATAAATGATATATTGAAAAATAATGAGAGAGAAACCTAGAGAAATGTGTAGAGCACAGATTATGTCTGGGTTTGCATTCCAAGATTAGAAATTCCAGTTTTTATTCTGTATCTGAGTATCTGACAAATCTAACTAAAGGGCCTCTCCTGGTGGCGCAGCAGTGAGCCCTGGGTTGCGAAGCTGCCTGCAGCCTCTGCAGCACCAGTTTGATCCCTGGCCACCCAGCGAGTGTCCCACATGGCGCGCAGAACTCTCCTACCACCCGCTGCTCCCCTCAGCAGTGTACTTCGGTCCTTCTGCCTGTTCTGCTCCCTGCTCTGGTTCTGGTGAATTCTCTCGCCCTCCCGTGCTTCTGACTGTACCCAGTGCTTGTACAAATAAATAAATCTTTTGAAAAAAAAATCTAACTAAGAATCAGAATCATTCACACTATGGATCACCTGTTAAACAGATTCCACTTTCCACGTCTTCTCTTATAACTGAGCCTAAATCTCAAGAAAAGGAGCCTGGGAGTCTGTATTTCTACTAGTACTCATGTGATTCTAAATGTTTGAGGGAATTGGGTGACACAAAAAAGACTGAAAGTCTAAACCAAGACTTTAGAGAATATTAGAGAAAATGAGGATATAAATATATTATATGCTGATTAGTTCACCTGTCATCTTTAGGAAATAATAAGAGGCATCTAAGTGTTTATTATAAAACCAGGGAAAGCTCCAAAAGATAAAAGAAAAACAAAAATTGGATCGTGAAAGTCTGGCCTTCAGTTGCTATAGAAGATATTAGCATTTAAAAGATACATCTTTGTCTGTTCAGATTATCCCAATAATTGTCCTAAAAATTCATGCTATGAAATTTCAGCATATGACATGATTTCAATGGTATACTGACAGATGTCTATCAATTGGCTTTTGGGGAATGGGTTAGGGATAAGTGCCTGATTTATAACAGTTATCAAATTTTATGTGTAGTAAATACTCCTGCTGTGACAAATTCCAGACTGTCATACGCAACATTGAACACGAGGTTGGCTCTTACCAGTCAGTAGAAATCTCACCATTATAGAGTCCTCTTTTGACCCCCAGAAATTTACATACACTCTCCTTCGGGCTACTCTCCCTAATAAATCCTTACTCGAGGGAAGAAAAAAAATACCCATCCTAGCAATAAACACAATACATTTTTTTAAAAAAAAGGTGAAACCCAGTACATTGGAATGATCTCTCACCAAACATCCCATCTGTTCTTCACAATCCTCCCTAGACTGCTATATTCTGCTCCATGCCAGCTGGCACTCCTGAACAGCTGGGTAAAATCATTCCTCATTGTCCAGATGTATCATAATTCAGTCAGATCTGACTCTTCTTTAACTCGTTGGTCCTTAAACCTCCACCAAAGGAATTCATTTAAGAAACCATTCTAAATCCACTGATTTAGGGCCCAAGTTCCAAGATTATTGAATTCTGATGTCTAACTCACAATGCCTCGGTTTGGCTCACCTGTCTCATGCAAACTTGTATCTTTATTCTGTGGAGAAAATTCCACATCATTAATTTCTCTCCTACTATGCAGTCTGATAGAGAAGACTTTGCAATTTCTCTTTGACAGACTGGAAATGCAATTGAGATAAGACAAGAGCTCAGTAATTGTCTCTGCTTATAATAGTTCAGGCTTATAGGGAGGTTGCAAATTTCTAGTGTTATCTGGCAGGATACTCTAAATCTGATGTTTACCAAAATCTCTATCACACTATCTCCTCACTGCTTATCTTTAGAATATAGCTGACACATTACAATTTGACCTTCTGAATTTCTTTACCTTTCCTTGGGTGTCTACTATATAACAGATTGACATTTTTCCCCAGAATTTTAAAGATGTTATTCCTTTCTGTTTGTTTGTTTGATCTGCATCATCCTGAGAAATGTCAGTTGATGGGCTACTTATTTATTTTTTTTAATGGCAATATTTTCTCTAGCTTGTTTTGAAGTTTTCTCTTTGTCATTGTTACAGCAACCTTATGAAATGCCTCTGTGAGGTTGTCTCGGGATTTATCCTGCTTATGGTTCAAATACTTATGGAATCTGTGAGTTGATTTCTTCCATTGGTTTTGGAAACTTCTCAGTATTAGGACTTCAAATATTGCTTCTTTTCTATTTTAGTCCCCCTCCCTACATGTCACTCCAATTATATTTACATCAGACTGTTTTCCTGTCTCATGAGTCATTTACATTGTCTTTGGTAGTTTTGTTAGGGGGAAATGATGTCCTGAGTTAATCCCATACAGGCTTTGTGGACTCCACCCCCACTCCAGACTAAAGCCATCAAGACATTGGGAAAGACAAATCCCATCACCACCAAAGGGAAGGTGGCTGGGACCTGAGGGTGGAGTTGGGCAGCCAGGTTGGATATAAAAACCAAACACATGGGCCTTGGGGGGCTGACTGTCACTCGCCTCCTGGCTACACATCTCCTGGCTCGTGGCCAGCTCTCAGAGCGCCATTTTGGGATTCCTGATCGGCAGATCGGGTAGGACTCATTTAAAACTTTGTCTCCCAACTTTTCTCCCTGAGCTGTACATTTCCTCATTTTCCCTTCCCTTGTAAATAAACCTTTATTAACCTTTCGCGTGTGCCTGCAGTAGAGCATTGATAAGTCCTTTTAAGCGCGCGGGTGAGGATCCACAGTCAGGCACCCCGTTTTGTATCGGGGTTGCTCTACAACAGTTTCATCAATTTTCTCTGGGCTTTAGTACATTTTGCTTCTGCCCTTTCTTCCAGTTTATTAAATCACCCTTCATCCATGTCTAATCTGATATTTAAATTCATTAATGAAACCCTTAGCTTCTCTTATAATGTTTATCAATTTCGTACTGGTATAGCGTTTACTGATTCATGTTTTCTGCTGAAATTATCAGTTTCATGATCTATGTTCTTGAACATACTAATCACAGATATTCTAACATCCATATTTGATACCTCAAATAGCTGGATCCATCATAGGTCTACTTATGTGTTTTGACTTTAGTCATCTCTTGATTTGCTAAGTAACTTTTTATTGAATGTATGTTACTGACTAAATTTTATTGAATAACATGTCATGAAAAAAATATAGCAACTGTGGAGGGTGTTATCTTCTAGAGAAGATTGAAACTTTGAGCAAAAACCTAAACTTTTAGCAAATCATCTTTTTTTTAATTTTTTTTTAAAGATTTATTTATTTATACCAGAACTGGGTTACAGGGCAGATGCTCAGGAGGGTGAGAGGATTCACCAGAGACAGAGCGGGGAACAGAACAGGCAGACTGATGAAATACACTGCTGAGGGGAGCAGCGGGAATGACAGGAGAGGTCTGCCATGCCATGTGGGATTCTTACCAGCCAGCCAGGATTGAACCTGCGCTGCAGAGGCTGCAGACAGCTTCACAGTGTGGCACTCAACAGCCTGCGCCACCAAGGAGGCCCTTTAGCAGATCATCTTAACCTGAATGATTAAGTAGGAAATTAACCTACTCAAGGCTGGATTTCAGTCCTTGAAATGTCTTACCTATTCCCAGTTCTCCATTGCTTTTCTAATGTAGACCTTCAGGAGATTTAACTGAAATCTTTTTATGTTCACAAGAACTCTGAATATTTATATTGTTTCCCTAGCCCTAAGAGATTGGGGATATGGAGGTAAGGTGGAGTCTGCTTAGCTTTATGGCCACTCTGTCTTTAACATCTTATGAATGGACAAATACTTTGGTAGGAAAAAACAGTCCAGATTATCAAACTTGCCTTTCTGTGTTTCTGTTTACTCTGCATTCTTAGATTATCAATCCTTGTAATCTTTAATCGCTGATATTAAATGGAGGAAGGCTCTAATCATCTTCTTTGCCTTCTTTTTACCACTTTTTGCTGATTTTTTTTAAAAGATTTATTTATGCATACAAGAACTGGGGTAGAGGCCAGAGGTGTGGGTGTGGGGGGTGAGAGGACTCACCAGAAACAAAGTGGATTGACTGAAGTACACTGCTGAGGGGAGCAGCGGCGAGACAGGAGAGGTCTGCTGCACCATGTGGGTCACCTCCCTGGCTGGCTAGGGATCGAACTTGTGCTGCAGTGGCTGCAGGTAGCAGTGGCTGCGGGTAGCTATATACTGCTGTGTTTAACCCCTTGCGCCAAAAGGGAGGCCCTGATTTTTTTTTTTAACTTTTTCACACCATGTAGTCTATGAATCAACAAATAAAGGAAATAATGTCATAAGATTTTGAACTTGCCTCATTAACTTCTCTTCCCTATGAGATTTCAGCCACTCAAGTCCTAGAAGCATCAGAGTTTTCTGATACCTTCAAAATGATTTTCTTGTCTTTTATCCAGGTTTTCTAGTTTTTCTCTGAAGAAGGGTGTGGCTATAAGCTCCTAATCATAACCAGAAGCAGAAATACAAGATAGTGGAAAGTAGTTATATTTTAGATATACACTGAAAATTAAAAAAAAAAAAGGACTTGTTCTTTCATATAAAATGCACTATGAGAGATGAATTAAAGTTATATGAAAGTCTTTGGCCTAAGCTATTAGAAAGATTAAGCTGTGATTCATGGCTATGAAAAGGACACATGAGTAGAAGGGTCAGAAATGGAGTATCAGGAGCAAAATCTGAGATGACTGCTATAAGAAAATAAAAAGTTTTCCAGTAGGCATTTTGATATATGAGCCTGAAGTTTAGAAAAATAGCACAGCCTAGATCTACAAATTTGGAAATGATGAACATAAGGATGGCATTTAAAACCAAGATAGTACGTGAGGTCTCAAAAAAATTGAACATGGATAGAAAAGATAAAGGTTTATAGAGCAAGTTTGGGAGAACATTAACATTTATGCAGACATCAGGGAGATGAGAAGAAATCAGCAAAAGAAAAGAACTAGACAGATTAAAGAAAACACAGGTGAGGGACCTCCCAGTTGACACAGCAGATTGAGCACAGCACTGCGAAGCTGTCCGCAGCCTCTGCAGCGTGGGTTCAATTCCCCCATGGCCAGGAAGATTCCCACACGGCATGGCAGACCTCTCCTGTCGCACCTGCTGCCCCCCTCAGCAGTGCTTTCGGTCTGTCTGCCTGTTCTGCTCCCCATTCTGTCTCTCACCCTCCTGCGCCTCTGGCCTGTACCCCAGCTATTGAATAAATAAAAAAGAAATTTAAAAAAAAAAAAAGAAAGAAAACACAGGTGAGTGAGAAGTCATGGAATCCAAATGGAAATGCTATTCCAAGGAAAGCATAGCATAAAGTGTCAAATACTACTGAAAGACCAAATAAGATGACCGAAAAGTCCATTGAATCACCGATTTGTCATTGGTGACATTTTTGAGAGTCATTTCATTGCAGATGTGAACGTAAAATTTTCACTTGCAATGGCTTCACACAGTGGAAAGAGAATTTGTTTTCTTATCCATAGTCAGTTGCATCAGGGAAAGAATTCATGCTGTTTATCTTATTGGTGTTTCCAGAAAAATATCTCACTAAAATTCATCTGATAGCTTAGAAAAAATTGATAGGATTCACATATTTTCAAGTTACTGATTCTTTAAGAATAATTCCTTCCATGTTATGTTCAGGATCTGTCCCTGGCTAAAGACTATTTTTATCATAAAATAATTAATAACCATATGTATAATGTAAGATGTTGCAACATCTCCACTTACCAGACTATTATCTGGGTCCATAGGCAATGTTGAACAGTGATGAAAGATAAGTAACTTCTAGATATTGTACTACAACAAATACTTTGTCCTCTGAGGCTCTTATACTCTGCCATGAGGCTTTTATGCTATTATATGTGCTTTTTCAATTCTTTTTTTTAAGATTTATTTATTTATGCATACAAAAGCTGGGGTACAGGCCAGAGATGCAGGGTGTTAGAGAATTCACCAGAGACAGAGTGGGGAGCAAAACAGACAGATCTACTGAAATACACTGCTGAGGGGAGTAGTGGGTAAGACAGGAGAGGTCTGCTGTGCCATGTGGGTAGCTCCCTGGCCAGCCGGGGATCGATCTCATGCTCCAGAGCCTTCATAGGTTGTGTCTTAACCCCTTGTGCCACCAGGGAGGCCCTCCACTTTTTCAATTCTGACCTTGCAACCTCTCCATAGACTATTCCAACCAATATTTAAAGATATCCCTGCAATGAGAATAGCACAACCTGAAAGAAACACAGACACACACATACATACACACACACTTCTAAAAATTACCATTTTTGCAGCTGCCAGCGTTAGTATCCTTTTTGACCACAGCCAGTTGCTCGGCCAATTGCATATATTTCAATTTTTTGTTATAAAAAAAAACCCACTTTCATATACGAACATCTGTATTTGAATAGGTTAACTGCTGTAGCAAACACCCCAAAATCTTATCAGCTTAATGTAGTAAAAATAGATTTTTTCACTTATTCACTTGTCAAGCTACATCCTAAATACACTTCAGAGTTCACAAAAGAACTCTTGTGAGCATGGGAAAGAGATGTGGTATCCTTGAACCAAATAATTCTGACATATGCATCATACTTTTATTTTCCTTCTTTAGATACTTATTTTCTCAAAAATACTGAGTTGAGGGTGGTAAATTCTTTGATTCCTTTTCGTGTTCATCCTTCAGATATCTCTCTTGAAATCCCAGAGGACTCTACCACTAAGATAAGCTCTCAAATAACCACAAGAATTAATGCTCCTTCTAAACTTTTTATAGTGTTTGAAATTATTCAGGGCTTGATTATTATTCTGGAGATCAGAATGGGAAACTACATTCATTCTATTTCTAGCAACAAAGATGACATTATAAGTTATAACTCCGTATCATCACAACATGTGGTGTGGTCTGCTACTCAGAATATTAATTGTTGGAAAAACCACCCCTAAAAATTTCAGTAACTTAACATTACTGAAGTTTGGGGGGGCATATAAAATTCCATGGTGGACCTTCCCTAGGCAGCTTTTTCTCCATGAAGCATCTCAGGAAACCAAATTGCTGCCATCTTGTAGTTTCAAGGCACTCTTGACATCTTCATATAACAGGTAAAAAAGAGAATGAGGGGAAAGGAAGTGAGTAGCAAGAGGTGAGCACAAAGTGTTTTGTGGCCAGTCCTGAAAATAGAATGCCTCACTTCATACCATTGACCCAATGATGATCAAATGATTTAACCTAACTTCAAAGGAAACAAAGAAATGCTTTTTTAAATCTTGTCAGCTCAGAAAGAGGAAATAAGATTGCTGGGCATCTAGTCAATCTGTGCCATAGATTTCTTCTGGTCACTAAATTCTCAACTCAGTCTTTTTCTTACACACAAAGTATACTCACTCATTCATTAATGAGGACAACCCAAGTCACACTTATCATTAGGTTTAGGTCAGAGATCAGGATCTCCAGATGAGGTACAGCCATTCCATTATGCTAGTTGTGGCTCCTTGTGTTCTGGCAACCTATGAATTAAAAAAAAATGTTTTTCTACCACTACCACACACACTGCCAATATGCAATGGTGGGACAGTAACAAGTGTCACCATTTACAACAGGAACAAGTGGGGAAAGCCTAAAATACAACAGTCTCTAGCAATTCACTTTGTCCACACAGGAAGTGAGAGAGAGGGAGCACATCCTTTCAGAGCCTGAGAAACCAGCCTCAAGTTTATGAAAGTTTAGAGTTCCAAAGGGTGTTTGAAGTCTGAGTGGTCAAAACTGGTTTTCTATTTTTGTTTATTTGTTTGGATTGTGGTTTATTTGGAAATAAAAATTCCTCAAAAACTTAGTAGGCTTCTGCTCTGTTTGCTTCCTGGCACTTTTATATGCCTGAAACCACATTCAAAGATCTTTCCTAGAGATAATTCTCAAATCTGCTCTATCTCTCTGCTTCTTTGCCACATACAAATCTCTCTCTAATAATAGCTATAGTGAAGCTACAACTTTTGAATAGTAATACATTATCTTATTTGTGAATCACTTTACTGGGTTGTTTAGTGCTTGAGTTTGGGAGCTTTTTTAAAAAATTCCATTTCTCACTACTCAGATTCTAGAAACAACTGACTTTTTCAGCTCTACAAAACTGAATGTCTAGACTCTCTCTATTCCCTTCTGTTTATGTTTGTAAACTAGCCAATTCTTTCCTGAGCTTTTCCTTGGCCAAACACAGTCAATGAAAACCACATACCACTGGAGTTATGTTTCTCATTTCTTCTAGAGCTCAATTTCAATAGGCACATGTTCTACCTTCCAAGTATTCCCAGGAAAAAGTTTTACTGAATGTTTTGCCACTGCATAACAAGATTACCATTTTTGCAGCTGCCAGCGTTAGTATCCTTTTTGACCACAGCCAGTTGCTAAGCCAATTCCATATATTTCAATGTTTTGTTATAGAAAAAAAAAACCCACTTTCATATATAAACATCTGTATTTGAATAGGTTAACTGCTGCAGCAAACACCCCAAAATCTTATTAGCTTAATGTAGTAAAAATATATATTTTTTTTTAATTCAGGCCCAATGCAATATATTTCTCAGTTGGTAGTTGTCAAGTCATTTCCTTGCAAATTGTGACTTAGTAACCCGAGAACTTCTCTTACTCCTTTGCACTTTACAAATTCTAGGTAGTCAAGAAATAGTCCAGTCAGCAGATGAAGGTGAGAGGGGTGGAACTCAGAGAATTTCTGACTATGCCTAAAAATGATATACATAAATTCTGTATATGTTTCTTTTTCCAGAACTCAATCACATTACCCTAACCTAACAGCATGAAAAGCTGGGAAATAAATTCTCACCATGTGCCCAGGAAGAGGAAATTGGATTGTAAGAATTCAGCCTGTTTTGCAATAAGTGCAGCTAGAACCATAGTTTATCCTAATAGTAGCAAACGATTATAAAATTCTAAAATATGCAGCAATGTCACACGGAGAACCCAACAGAACCTAAAAATGAACCTCATTAATAGATTAACTAAAATGTTGATTTTGATTTTTACTTTATTAGAGTTAGGTTTTTTCCTGGTCCCTTATTTAGGTTTTCTAAATTCCTGCTATGAGTGAGACCATCCAGTATTTTTCTTTTTCTTTCTGGCTTATTTTTCTGAACATGATCCCTTCCAGCTCCATCCATGTTGCTGCAAATTGCATGAGTTTATCTTTTTTGAAAGCAACTATAAACCAGAGACACACTACGGGAAGGGGGGCGGGGGGAGTAGGATCAAAACAAGGGTGGTGGGAATTGTATGGGGACTATAGCCAAGATGAAAATGCATACATTGTGCAAAAATGAAAAATGATGTAAAAAGTGTATAAAATAAAATATAATTAAAAAACTAGATTAAATAAAATGTATTGAGACTTTATATTTTCCAGGCATTCTTCCAAGTGTTTTAAAGTTATTAATTCATTGGTCCTTAAAATAAACCTATAAGGCATTTGCTATTGTTATAACCATAGTATATATGAGGAACCAAGGCAGAAATGGATTAAGAAACTTACCAAGGTCTTATAGATAGTAAATGGAAGAAATAGAATTTGATTCCAGGCAGAATGATTCTAGGGCATGGACTCACTACACTGCTCCAACTTTTCTGATTTCTGTGTGAAAATCTCAGGTTAACACACTGTTTCCTCTTCCCCACTCCAGTACAGAAAGTCATTTAAGTCTTATTTTTCCACTTGTCTCCACTGACTCTTTAGGACATTCTCTTAATGAAGTCCTCTACTGCCCTATAGTTATTAGTGGAAATTTGGGGAGTAGTGAATATCATCCAGTCCAAACACATACAACACATACATACATACAGGAGAAACACATACATCCAAAGAGTAGTAAGGAGAAAAAGCTATCCTGTACCCAACATTTTCCAGGCCTACAGCAAGAATGCAAGCAACGGTCCATAATTTCATATATCTAACACTTAGAAGTTATAAATTAGCCCATACAGAGTTAAAATACACTGCATCCTCTCATCTTTGAAAACAATATCACCATAATGTTGAGGAAATACCATGTTAAAATTTAGAGTTCTTAGACTCAAAATTGCATGCCAGTAGGTGGAACCTTGGATAGACGCTGACCTCTGTTGCCTTTCTTTCCTTCTTTTTCCATTCAGATCCATGTCATATCACAAGGGGATTCCCAAACATGCAGGTGGATAGCCATAGCCAGGAGTGCACATGGGAGTTCCACCCATACCACACCAATAGCCACCCCTAAACCCCTCATCAAGAGGATGATGCAGGGAAGAAGTCCAGATTGAAAGCCAACTTGTGCTGTTTAAATGGAAATTCCTGGACCCTATGTATCCAGAATATGGTCTAGGGAAAGGGAGAACTTAGTTTTCATGTGTGCACTTCCCAAACCCCACAGAATCCTCACCCTATAGGAAAGGACACAGCCACAAGAGGGTCAGAGAACAACTCTCTGAAGACTGGGACTAAAAGCCCTGATTTTCCCTCTGATCCTAAAGTATAACAGTGATTGGGTTCATTTTCCTGCATTCAGCAAGAGATTTGAATTATAAATAATGTTAGAGGAAGTTCTTCAGGCATAAGCAAATAAATGATACCAGTTGATAATTTGAACTACAGAATGTCAGAAACGATAAATATATGAGCAAATATAAAATATATTTTTCTCATTGTTAATACCTTTGAAATATAATTGATTAAGATACACAATGAAAATACCAATCTACAAAAAACTGGGGGCTATGTTACTATCAAAACAAAGATTTCAAAAATAACACAAATATTGTCACCAATAAAGAGAAACATTTCATTAAAATAAAAACACTAATTGATGCAGAGGACATAGCAATTCTAAACTTTAATGGACCTAATCAACAGAACTTCAATATATATCAAACAAAATTCATAGAATTAAATGAGAAACAAAAAAATCACACTAATATAAATGAAAAGGGAAATAAAATCACAATTATAATATCAGATTGCAGCACTCCTCCCTCAGAAACTGAAAGGCAAATGAATGGAAAATCAGCAAGAATACAAAATACTTGAATAATCATTTCAACCAACTTGATCTAATTGACATGTAAGAAACCGTTCACCAGGCTGCAGGACACACATGCCTTTCCAGCAAACATGAGCATTACCAAAAAAAGACATATGCTAGGTTATAAAATAAGTCTCAAAAAAATTAAAGGGATTAAAATTGTACAATATTCTCTGACCATAACAGAATTAAACTAAAAACCATTAATAACAAGATCTGGAAAATCCCCCCAACGACAAAGAAATTAAACAACACATCTCTAAATCACACATGGGTCAAGAAAAATATCACAAGGGAAATTAAAAAATATTTTAAACAGAATGAAAATGCAAATACAATATGTGATAATTTATGAGAAGCCACTAAAGCAAACTTTAGAGACAATGTATAGCATAAAATTGCTTGTACAAGAATAGAATATTTGTCAAATCAATGTTCTAAGATTGTACTTTTAAAAACTAGGAAAAGATAGTTCAGTGGAAAGGAAGAAAAACCAGAACTAGACCCACATATTATTGGCTAATTGATTTTTGACAAAATGAGAAATTAATTAATTCGATTCACAAAAAGATAGACATTTCACCAAAATGGCCTGAAACAATGCATTAGCCATATAGCAAAAATAATAACCTTGAGCCTTAACTCCCAATGACGTGAATCACAGACCTGAAATAAGACCTAAACCTATAAAAACTCTAGGAGAAACCACAGCTGAAAATATTGTACCTGAAATGCTTAAGAACTCCTACAAATCACAAAACAACAACAACAACAAAACCCCTCTCTTAAAACACTACAAAAAATTTGAACAGAACATGATCAAAGAAAAGTAACATATGCACATGAATGGATAATTAGTTCCATTAGACACCACAAAAAGTCACCTCTACACCTCTTCAAGAAGAGCTAAAATTACTAGACAGTTATGGAAAGAATGTGGAGGTATGGGAACTCTTATGGAATGCTTGAGAATTTTCTAATAATGTTAGCCATCCTCTCATCATTAGACCCACTACTTTGAGGTGTTTACTCCAGAGAAATAAAAACATATGTCCACACAAAGACTAAATCCTAATGTCTATAGCAATTTTATTCATAGTAGCTCAAAACTAGAAATAACACAAATGTTGAATGCATGGTTTTTAGATAATTTAACCATATACTACTCAAGTACAAAAAAAAAAAAAAAAATAAAAAAAAAGAACAAACTACTGGTATTGGCACCACACAGATAAATCTCAAAATCACTATGCTAAGTGGAAGACGCAGATGCAAAAAAAAACTAAAAATTGCATATCTTCCATTTATATACAATTTTAGAATAGACAAAACTGTAACCACAGAAAGAAGATTCATGGTTGCCAAGGACCAAGAGTCGAGGGGAAAATTGATTCCAAAAGACACAAGGATATTTGTGGGGTGATAGAAATGTTTTGTGTCATGATTATTGCATGATTCTACAGATCTTTTAAATCCTAATCAAACTGTACATTATAATTAATGTTATTGTACATATATCTCAATATCACAGATTTTTTAAATGTGAAAGTGAAAAATCCAAGTGATGTTGAACATTTTTTCATATGCCTGTTGGCCATTTACATTTCCTCTTTGGAGAAGTTTCTTTTTAGCTCTTCTGCCCATTTTTTGACTGGATTATTTTCTTTGTTTTTGTTGAATCTCATTAGCTCTTTGCAGATTTTTGTGATCAGTCCTTTATTATTAGTGTTGTGTGCAAAAATTTTCTCCCAGTCGGTGGGATTTCTCATTGTTTTGGTTATTGTCTCTTTTGCTGTGCAGAAGCTCTTTAATTTGATGCAGTCCCAGCTGTTTATCTTTCCCTTCACTATTACTGCTTTGGGTGATGTATCTGTAAAGATGTCTTTGATGTGCATGTCATGTAGTGTTTCACCTATATTTCCTTCTATATATTTTATGGTTTCAGGTCTTATATCCAGTTCTTTAATCCATTTTGAGTTGGTTTTTGTGCATGGTGTGAGGTAGTAGTCACTTGTAATCAGGGAAATGCAAATCAAAACTACAATGAGATACCATCTTACACCAGTGAGAATGGCACATATTAAAAAAAAAAAAACTAGCAACAACAAATGCTGGTGAGGATATGTAGAAAAAGGAACTCTCCTGCACTGCTGGTGGGAGTGCAAACTGGTCCAAACACTATGGAAAACTGTGTGGAGATTCCTCAACCTACTAAAGATAGAGCTTCCATATGATGCAGCAATTCCACACCTAGGTATTTACCCAAAGGACACAGAAACATTAATTCCAAGGGCACCTGCACCCCTGTGGTTTATAGAAGCACTGTTTACAATAGCTAAGCTTTGGAAACAACCCAAATGCCCAAAAATAGATGACTGGATCAAGAAGATGGAATATTACTCAGCAATCAAAAAAGATAAACTCATGCAATTTGCAGCAACATGGATGGAGCTGGAAGGCCCATGCTCAGCAAAATAAGCCAGAAAGAAAAAGAAAAATACCAGATGGTCTCACTCATAGCAGGAATCTAGAAAACCTAAATAAGGGACCAGGAAAAAGAATAACTGTAAGAAAGAAAAAATCAAAATCAACAAACTATAAACCAGAGACACACTATGGAGGGGGCAGGGAAAGGAGGGATTGGGGTCAAAATAAGCGGGTGCAATTGTATGGGGAATATAAAAATAAAAAAAATTTTAAAAAGTATCATACTGGAAAAAACCTTCCAAAATAGTTTAGATGATATATACTGAATAAATATTATAAATGCTCAAAAAAAAAAGTGAAAAATCCAGAGCAAAGATCCTTCTCACCTGAGGGTAAGTATAATAATGAAAACAAAAACTACTACAAGGAACTAGGAATATATAATTTGTAAGATGGCTAGAGACCCTGATCATTGTACTAACAGAAAAGTCTTGGAATAACAACCATCACACACATCAGTAACATCTAACACTTAATGAGGGCTTCTGTATATTCTTTTATTGTCAGTCAGGTATGGTCACAAGAGACAGGTTTAGAGTAGAAACACAGCACACCACCCAGAGAAGTTAGGAGGAAGAATACGGGGGGCATGGGAGCAGTTAGGTCATGGACTTTTGGGGGTTTCTGCAGGAAAGACAGGGTAAACAGAGTAGAATTGGCTGATTTGAATCATTTTAATAGTCCTTGGGCTTTATGGGTAGTCTCTACTTGTCTGGCTCCTGGTCCTGGGAAATGAAGGCAGAGGAATATATCCTTCTGGGGTAGAAAGGCTAGATAGGGGTGTCTGGGTGTCAAATGATTGGTTTACACATGGCCATTCTCCCAGCTGGGCCCTCAGCTATCTCTAAATATTGGTCAGTCCAAGAAGGGGCAAATTCTAATCAGAAAAGAATTTTTTAAGATGTCAAAAAAGCATAATATACAGAATGTTTCATATGTATTATACACACACACACACACACACACACACACACACACTACAGCTTCCTGTGTGCCATGAACACTTCTGAACTTTTTGAATTAACTCAGTCTGAAAACAACCATGATCACAAGTGAAACTCTTTGATGAGGGCATGGTCAGCAGTGAATGTGTTTGCAAGATGAGAACCAGAGTGTGGTTTTGTGCTAATGCAGGTGCTGAACTATAAACAGTGATGTTGGAGCCAGATTGCTATAGGTTACAGGAGAACTAGAAGAAGTGAAGAAGCAAAAAAAAAGAATATAGAGTTTAGACAAATTATTTTACTTCTTGCAGCCTCACCTATTTCTTAATCTGTAAAAGTAGCAATCATAATCCCAGTTGCAAAATTTCTGCTAAAGATTAAATAAAATAAGATATAGCCTGTTTAGCAATATTCAACCATAAATATTGCTCAATAAAAGACCACCTTCTTTTTCTATCATTATCACTCCACTACTTGATCTGTGAAGTCCAAATCAGCTGCAAAATGTAAACTGGCTAAACTTCATCTTTAGAGAATTTTCTATGAATCCTTTTGAAAATAACAGAGGCAGGCAGAGCTGGAGAATGCAATAGGTTATGGAGAGCCTGTAGATCTACAGTTACATGCAAAGGCTGAATGGGAAATGAAGCATAGGAATAAACATGATGCATTTTAGAAATGAAGAGGAAAAGAGAAAGAAAAATTGAAATAAGGGAACACATTAACCCCAAAGAAAAATTTATTAAGTTTGTTATTGGAGCAGAATAACTGGTACTTTTACCTCAGGTGATTGCGGCATTGAACTAAACCGACAAAAGTGCTCTAAGCATCCTTGATAGTCTTCCATAAGTGGCATTAGCAATGCAAATCAATGGAGCAGATGAACTATATGGGATTCACTGAACTATAAAAATGGGGGTAATAGTGAACATTGGATTTTTATTTTTAAAAGTTAAACTACAATAGCCCAGGGGACATATGAAGGCAGTCAAGAAATGCCAAATATGAAAATGTTGATTAGAACATTTGGTTTCTTCATAAGCAGTTTGCAGTATTGATTTGTTTTTGTTTTTGTTTGACATTTGAAAACCTGAAATTCTTTACCATTTCACTCTTAACTAACATTCTCCTTTATTTAAAAAAATCAGTGACAGTAATATTTATTTTTTAAAGTTCAAAGATTATGCCCTTGCTGGGGGTAAGTAGCACTTTGTAAACCAAAGAAAGGTAAATTTTGTAGAAATATTTGTTTGAAATTCCCTGGGGAATAGTCTGTATTCCTCAGGGTAAGAAGCAAGAAGTCACTTTCTTGGTGTCTATATTCTCTGCATTAGCATTTATGTAAGAAAGGAACCCAGTTTTGCTAAAATGAAAACGTGCTTCAATGAAGACAGGGGCACGTTTCAGAGACATGGGGAAATATCATGCATGTCAAGGTCTTTTCTTTAAATAGTCTATGTAATCAAATGAATACAAAATCTGCCTTCTCTCTTGAACTCCACCCCCCCATTTCTGTCCTACACAATGTACTCCCCAAGCCTGTTCCTGGTCCAACACTCTACCTAGTTGTGTTTCAGCAGCATCTTTGACTCATGCTCCTCCTTTACCTCCACATCTCATAGGTCACCACATGCTACTTAACTTTGTCTCCTAATCTATTCACTTGTTCTGTTAGTGGGCAGAAGGAGGGGTACCCCGGGGCCCCCAAACCTGTCTGCTCTAAATGGGTTCTGCCATCCACCGCATCAAGACAAAACATACTCTAGTGCCTAAGATCTTCAACAGAAAATAATACAATTCATGTGCAATATAGAGAAGAGAAAGAACACAGCTAAAATATTTTCCAATTAAACATCCCAAATTACCCAACCCCTCATGGGTAAATGCCCTGCCAACCAATGTTGGCCCAAAGCAGGACCAGAGTCCCAAAAGCCTGCCACAAGTCTAAGGCAACTTCTGATGGGGACCCAAAGGAAAGGGGCAAAAAGGGGCCAGGCAAGCCTAGGAGGAAAAGAGCAAAATCAAAACCCAAGTCAAGGTAAAAGCTGCCACTGCCAGCCTCCCCACGGTCTCTCATTCATGTTTCTGTCTTTTCAAGTGTCTCCACCCATGTCCCCCAAGTCCCTGGCACAAGTCCAACACCAATAAGCAAGTGCAGCTTCCTCACAGGGTTCTTTGCTCCCTGTCCCTCCTCGCGGCCTTGATCCCTTTCCTTCCTCCTCCCTGTCTTCTCTTACTTCTCCTCCCAGCCCAGCTCTTCCCTTCCTTTGGGTGGGGCAGGGAACCTGGAACCTCCCCTTTCCCTGAGTATTACCCTGTTACATTTCGTCTACAAGTTCCCACCTTGCTTTTATCTCCCTTTTCCTTCCATAATATTAAATACAAAATCTACCAGGTAGGACCAAGGCAGGTAGGCACCAACATCAATGTTTTGGGACAGCAGGTTGCTGCAGTGGCCAGGGCATCAGAGTGAGAGCGGGATGTGAATGGCAGTGAGTTACCCACATGGGAAGGGGCAAAACTATATTGAAGCCTGATGTGCTGGATTAGGAACTGGAGGTACAGATATGCGGTTTAGGATCTTTAATACACAAAAATAGAGAGAGATAAATATAGATGTAATGTATGTATACAAATATATTTATATACCATTTATATATCCTTAGCACTGTTGACTGAGTTTTGGAGCAAGATATAGATTATTTTATTATGTTAATGTGTAAAAAGTCACCCTAAAGTGTTCAAGATGATAGAGCATTAGAAAAGCAACTAATTCTCAAATTGTTGAAGAGAAAAAAATTCTGTGTACTCTACTTGCAAACTTTTTGTAAGTTTGAGGTTGAAGTTTGAAGTTTGTTTCAAGATAAAGATCAAACAAATTAGATCAACAGGGAGACACCACTACACACCTATCAGAATGGCTAAAATTCAAAGGACCATACATTTTAAAACCTATCCCCTTTCTATCAGTAACTAGTAGATCTGATGGAGAGAAAGTCTGTAAAGACACACTTGAACAACACCATATTCAATTGGATCTATTTGACATTTACAGATTATACAGATTACTTCACCAACAAGAGTAGAATATACATTCTTCTCAAGCTTGTATAGAACATTCACCAATATAGTTTAATAAACACGTTAACAAATTTACAATTTAGAAATCATAGAAAATATACACTCAGACCACATGAAATTATTAGAAATCAATGGCAGAAAGATGGCTGGAAGATCTCAAACTAGAAATTAAACAACATACTTCAAAACAATAAGAGAAACTTTAAGATATTTTTAAATAACAAAGATAAAACTTACCAAACTTTTGGAATGTAGCAAAATCAGCATTTACAGAAAAACTTATAACATTGTTTGCATATATTAGAAAAGAATGCAGATCTAAATTTAGTAATCTAAGCCTCTAACTTGGGAAAACAGAAAAACAAGAGCAAATTAAATCCAAATTAAACAACAAATGAAATAATAAAATATAGAGCAGAACTCAGCAAGATTTAAAACAGGGGAGTAATAGAGAAAATCAATAAAACCAAGAGAAAAAAAAAAGCATGTACACAATGGCAGGGTGAAAATGTCCCCCCAAAAGATGTAGTTTTGCAAACAACTGACCAATTAAGACAATTTAGGGGAAAAAATAAAACCAATATCTTGCTTTGCAAGAATTTTTTTTTTTAAAGTCTATTAAAAGTGATAAAGATTGTATAAAAATTATCTACTTTTCTTCACTGTCATTTTCATACTCTTGCTCACATGAACCTCTGTCTTCTACCTTATGTACTGATATCCCCTCTTGCCTACTTCTGTCCCTCTCTGAACCAGAGTTCACACTGTAACAAGGGTGATTTTTTATTAATATAAAACTAATCCTTTTCTCTTTCACTTTAAATGCTTCAATTGCTCACTTGCCTTCAAAATACAATTCTAGGCCCTGCCTGGTGGTGCAAGTGGGTAAGCACCGCACTATGAAGCAATCCACAGCCTCTGCAGCCTGAGTTTGATCCCCAGCCGGCCAGGGAACTAACCATATGGCAAAACAGACCTCTCCTGACTCTCCTGCTGCTCCCCTCAGCAGTGTACTTTGGTCAATCTGCCTATTCTGTTCCCCACTCTGTCTCTGGTGAATCCACTCACCCCCCGCATCTCTGCCTGTACCCCAGTTCTTGTATGCACAAATATATAAATCTTGGGCCTCCCCAGTGGTGCAGCATTTGAGCGCTGGGTTGCAAAGCTGCCCGCAGCCTCTGCAGCTCCGGTTCGATCCCCGGCTGCTCCCCGGCCACTGGAGGAGGGTCCCACATGGCGCGCAGACCTCTCCTGCCGCCCGCTGCTCCCCTCAGCAGTGTACTTCGGTCCCTCTGCCTGCTCTGCTCCCCACTCTGGCTCGGTGAACTCTCTCACCCTCCCCTGCTTGTATAAATAAATAAATCTTTTTAAAAAATATATATATATAAATCTTTTTTAAAAAATACAGTTCTAAATCCCCTTGAGGGGCCCTTAAACCCTCAGGACCTCATCTGTGCTTTTCCCCTCAACCCTCCCCACAAAACCACCAGACACCAGTTCTCCTGGGCCACTTGGAGTTTCTCAAACTCACCTTGTTTTCTCTCCTCTTTGCCTTTCCCTTCCCCAATCCTTTGCTCAGGTGACACCTACTCCTTCCTTGGGCTCATTTTAAATATCTTTTACTCTAGGTAACTAGCCCAGTTTGGCCAAAAATTGGCAATGACCAAGTTTAGAAACAGAATTTTTATGAATTTCCAATTTATACACCTGGTAATTCACCCTATTACATTTTAGTGGAGCCTGAGAAATGCTTGAGTTTGGCTTTGATGGGTAGAACAAAAGCATCTGAAGGAAGGGGAAAAAGTCATTCAGCCAAAAGCCTGTGATCAGCTTTCCAAGTGTTAACATATCTGGGTATCTGGACTGAATATCAGCCTGGATCCCAGTGAAGACTCCCAGACCCCCAGGTCCCATGTCTCAACCAAAATTAAGTTTAAATGACCCCTGGGAAATTTGACAGGTCATCACAGCTGCTCTGGTATGGTCATGGGCAGATTGCTCTATGTGATAGTGACTGTGACTATAACTCTGGAATACTAAATAGGTATTAACAATAATTCCACTCCACATTAAGAGTCACTTGGGCCTGACAGGGATAGGTGAAGGGTCAAAGTCAAGGTTAAGATCTGATTTAAGAATATGCTGGGCCCTCAAGAACTGGAGAGAGGAAAAGAGGCAGATATTTTATCAAACACTGGAGCTGAAAATGGAAAGGATAGAAATTTATTTTCTTCTGGTTTTTGAACAAAATTCAATGAAGTTGCTGCTACCTCTATTAGAGGGGGTGGTAATTGCATTGATCAGATATATACAAGTGGGCCTGCCTGTATGAAAAATGTGTAAATGTTAGGCTAAGATTTTAATTCTTTGAAATCCACGTTGATAGGGAGAGAAAGAGGCAAGTGTGGAAAGGGGAAATTATTAACTGAAATGTCACACACTGTAGGCAACAAAAGAAGTCCTACTACTCAGTCTTCCCAAACATTCCGGTGGCCTGAAGCTAGGTTATGGCAGGGGGCTGCTGACCTAGAAATAGAAGGAACCACAGCCACTATTCACTTCTATAACTGCCTGCACAGTAAGTCAACTGCTCTCTGCATTAGACCCTTTAATACTTTAATACTATTAGAGCATCTTCCTTGGAGTACTAATTCACTCATTCATTCATTCATTTTTCATTCAACAAATATTTAGTGGGTCCAGGTATTAAAGATACAGTGATAAATAGGACAAACACTATCCTTGATCTTACTGAACTAACATTCTAGTTGGGGACAGAAACATTAAATAGATAAACAAATACATGTACAGGATAATGTCAGGGAGAGATGAGTGCTATGAAGAAAAAAAGCTAGAATAAAAGAAGAGAGGGACAAAGGTGCTGTTTTAGATTGAGTGCCTCATCAAAGATAAACAGCTGGGACTACATCAAATTAAAGAGCTTCTGCACAGCAAAAGAGACAAAAACAAAAACAAAGAGAAACCCCACCAACTGGGAGAACATTTTTGCACACAACACTAATGATAAAGGACTGATCACAAAAATCTGCAAAGAGCTGATGAGACTCAACAACAACAAAGAAAATAATCCAGTCAAAAAATGGGCAGAAGAGCTAAAAAGAAACTTCTCTGAAGAGGAAATGCAAATGGCCAACAGGTATATGAAAAAATGTTCAACATCACTTGTAATCAGGGAAATGCAAATCAAAACTACCATGAGATATCATCTTACACCTGTGAGAATGGCACATATTAAAAAAACCAGCAACAACAAATGTTGGCGAGGGTGTGGAGAAAAAGGAACTCTTCTGCACTGTTGGTGGGAGTGCAAACTGGTCCAAGCACTATGGAGAGCTGTGTGGAGATTTCTGGACCTACTAAACATAGAGCTTCCATATGATCCAGCAATTCCACTCCTAGGTATTTACCCAAAGGACACAGAAACATCAATTCCAAAGAACACCTGCACCCCTATGTTTATAGCAGCACTATTTACAATAGCTAAGCTTTGGAAACAACCCAAATGCCCAAAAATAGATGACTGGATCAAGAAGATGTGGTACATATACACCATGGAATATTACTCAGCATTCAAAAAAGATAAACACATGCAATTTGCAGCAACATGGATGGCACTGGAAGGGATCATGCTCAGTGAAATAAGCCAAAAAGAAAAAGAAAAATACCGGATGGTCTCACTCATAGCAGGAATCTAGAAAACTTAAATAAGGGACCAGGAAAATGAATAACTATAAGAAAGTGAAAATCAAAATCAACAAACAACTATGAACCAGAGACACTCTATGGGGGATGGAGGGTGGGGAGGGGAGGGACTGGGGTCAAAATAAGGGGGCTGCAATTGTATGGGGAATATAAAAATAAAATTTATTTTAAATAAATAAATAAATAAACTAAATAAAAATAAAAAAAGAACAGAAAAGCAAATAAATAAATAAATAATAGATTGCCTCATAAATGCCCTTTAAAGTCCTTGTAATTTTCATATGATAATTCTGTTTATATTGTTTTACACTTTTATGAAATAGCATCGGTTTATAATATTATATAGGTTTCAGGTGTGCATCATTATAAATCAACATCTGTGTATACTACATTAAGTTCACCACTAAAAGTCTAATTCCCTCTTTATCATACAAATGACTCCTTTCACCTGATTTATTCACTCTCCTTCCCCATCCCGTCTTATAACCACTAATTTGGCCTTATAGTCTAAATACTTACTTTTGTTTTCCTTAGTTCATTCACTTTTTTGTTTATGTACCACACATGTGAGTGAAATTATACAGTGTTAGCCTTTCTTCATCTCACTTATTTCACTAAGCACATTACTCTATACTCCATGTTCTCACAAATGGAAGGCTTTCATTTTTTTTATAGCTGAATAGTATCCCTTATCTTCTTTGTCCAGTCATTTGTCAATGGGCACCTAGGTTGTCACCAACTCTGGATTATTGTGAATAATCTATAATATATATATGCATGCATATGTCTCTTCTAATTAGTGCTTTGTAATCTTCAGGTGAAATACCAATCAGCAGGGTAATGGATGGATTTCTAAATTTCAATTTTTGAAAAATCTTTATATTTTAATTTTTTATAATAGTTGCACCAATTTACAGTCTCACCATAGTGTACAAGGGTGCCCTTTTCTCCACATCCTCTCTAACACTCACTTGTTTATTGCCTTTGAATTAATAGTCACTCTCATAATGTGAAGTGATATCTTATTGATATTTTGACTTGCATCTCCGTAATAACAAGAGATGATGAACATCTTGGCAGGTACCTGTTGGCCATCTATATGTCTTCTCTGGAGAGATATCTATTTAAACCTTCTACCTGTTATTTATGCAGGTTGCTTATTTGTTGTTGAGTTGGATGAATTCTTGATATATTTTGGGTTTTTTGTTTGTTTGTTTGTTTATTTTAAAGATTTATTTATTTATTTATACAAGCACTGGGTACAGTCAGAAGCGCGAGAGGGTGAGAGAATTCACCAGAGCCAGAGCAGGGAACAGAACAGGCAGACTGACAAAGAAGTGCTGAGGGGAGCAGCGAGGTCTGCACGCCATGTGGGACCCTGGCCAGGTGGCCAGAGATCAAACCGGTGCTGCAGAGGCTGCGGGCAGCTTCGCAGCCCACTGCTCAATGGCTGTGCCACCCAGGGGAGGACCATTGTTATATTTTGGATACTAACCTCTTACTGAATGTATAATTTGCAAATGTTTTCTCTCATTCAATAGGATGCCTTTTCAATTTGATAATAGTTTCTTTTGTTGTGCAGAAGCTTTTTAGTCTGAAGTCCCATTTGCTTCTTTTTGTTTTTGTTTGTTTCCTTTGTCATTAGAGTCATGTCCCCAAATATATCTCTAAGGTTTTTGTCCAGGAGCACATTGTCTATGTTTTCTTCTATGTATTTTATGACTTTAGGTCTTACATGTAAGTCTTTAACTCCTTTTGACTTAATTTTTGTGTATGGTAATAGATAGTGGTATACTTTCATTGTTTTGCATGTGCTTGTCCAGTTTTCCTAATGTCATTTATTGAAGATGCTGTGCCTCCTCCATTGTATCTTCTGGGCTCCTTGGTGTAAATTGGGGTCCATGTATGTGTGGGTTTACTTCTAGGTTCTCAGTTTTGACCCATTGATCTAGATGTATGTTTTCATTCCAATACCATATTTGAACATAGTTTGAAGCAAGGGAGCATGATGCCCTCATTTTTGTTCTTTTTTTCTCAGAATTGTTTTGCCTCTCAGGGTCTTTTATAGTTCCAAATAAATGTTATGGTTTGTTGTTTTACTTGTGCTTTTGATAGGGATAACATTGACTCTGTATATTGCTGTAGGTAATTATAATAGAATATTTTATTCTAAGTCTTCCATCCATGAGTGAAATATCCTTTTATTTCTTTGTGTCCATAATTTTTTAAAAATATAGTTTTCAGTGCACAGGTCTTTCATCTCCTTGGTTAAATTTCTTCTGAAGTATTTAATTCTTTTTGATACAATTGTAAAGGAGAGTTTTCCTAATTTCTCTTTACACTCATTTGTTACTTTTATACAGAAATATAACAGATTTTTGTATATTAACTTTGTGTCCTGCCACTTTACTAATATTTGTTTATCATTTCTAAGTTATTTTTTTTTTTACTAGAGTCTTCGAGATTGATTATGTATATGATTGGCAAATAGTCTACTTTTTCCCCCCTTTGGAATTTCCATATACAGTAACTACATTATTTTACATTATTGGGTTTAAGTTTTTGAAGAATCACTCTGGCTGCTGAGTGGAAAATAGATGGTAGGAGAATAAGAATGGGATTAGCTAAAGTGCTATTCCAGTAGGGGAGTGTCAGTGAAATGCCCATCACGGTGCCATACTGACCTGGGTCACCAGGGAGGAGGGGGCCGTGCTTGCGGAATGGTCCTCAGAGAACTGATGATGGTACCTGTCATGGTGATGCTGGCCTTGGTACAGCCTGTCAGTTTCACAACAACCACAGTAGAGCAAAGTCTGGGGATAACTAGATGATTCAATTCACACTCCCTGCTCAGCCAACAGTCGTTATGGGAAAACTGCTGAATTTTCCCTGAGGCTGAAGTATGACTGACATTACACACAACGCCTCATACACAAATATCCAGCTAAAGAAGTGGGAATGAGGCAGGCGCCTCTTTTGGAAACCAATTCCCACAGGAAGATAGGAGACCAAGAAACCCAGAAAAGGGCCGGTATTCACGGATTCAGTTATTCCTCTTTTCAGTAAGTATGACTTCAGAGCCAGACTAAGGAATGCAGTTTTGCTCTATTTAAAAGAAAACTGCTACTTCTTATTTGTGTTTAGGCACAGAGACCCAGAAGGATTTGCAGAAACAGGAAGCTGTGATTCCCCAGTCTCACAGTTGTTCCTAACAACGTTCAGTTATTTTATTTCTGATGAAAACCAGCACACTTCTTGCTCTTTTTCATCTAAATATCCATCAAAACTGTTGTTAATGACATTTAATAAATGGCTTCTGTTTCACCATTTTAGAATATGATCTACAAATCATTCCTGGGACCTGAAGAGTTCTTGAACTTTTTTTTTTTTAAAGATTTATTTATTTATGCATACAAGAGCTGGGTTACAAGCCAGAGATGCGGGGGTGGGGTGAGAGGATCACCAGAGACAGAGTGGAGAACAGAACAGGCAGATTGACCAAAGTACACTGCTGAGGGGAGCAGTGGGCGAGTCAGGAGAGGTCTGCTGCACCATGAGGGTAGCTCCCTGGCTGGCCGGGGATCAAACTTGTGCTGCAGAGGCTGCGGATTGCTTCATAGTATGGTGCTTAACCCCTTGCACCATCAGGGAGGCCCCGAGTTCTTGAACTTTTAAAATGACAAGCATTTCATTTAAAATTACTGGGTTACAAAGCAGTGATAGTGAAGGCAAAGATAAACACTGGGACTACATCAAATTAAAGAGCTTCTGCACAGCAAAAGAGACAATAACAAAAACAAAGAGAAACCCCACCAACTGGGAGAACATTTTTGCACACAACACTAATGATAAAGGACTGATCACAAAAATCTGCAAAGAGCTGATGAGACTCAACAACAACAAAGAAAATAATCCAGTCAAAAAATGGGCAGAAGAGCTAAAAAGAAACTTCTCTGAAGAGGAAATGTGAATGGCCACCAGGCATATGAAAAAATGTTCAACATCACTTGTAATCAGGGAAATGCAAATCAAAACTACCATGAGATACCATCTTACACCAGTGAGAATGGCACATATTAAAAAAACCAGCAACAACAAATGTTGGCGAGGGTGTGGAGAAAAAGGAACTCTTCTGCACTGTTGGTGGGAGTGCAAACTGGTCCAAGCACTATGGAGAGCTGTGTGGAGATTTCTGGACCTACTAAACATAGAGCTTCCATATGATCCAGCAATTCCACTCCTAGGTATTTACCCAAAGGACACAGAAACATCAATTCCAAAGAACACCTGCACCCCTATGTTTATAGCAGCACTGTTTACAATAGCTAAGCTTTGGAAACAACCCAAATGCCCAAAAATAGATGACTGGATCAAGAAGATGTGGTACATATATACCATGGAATATTACTCAGCATTCAAAAAAGATAAACTCATGCAATTTGCAGCAACGTGGATGGAGCTGGAAGGCATCATGCTCAGTGAAATAAGCCAAAAAGAAAAAGAAAAATACCGGATGGTCTCACTCATAGCAGGAATCTAGAAAACTTAAATAAGGGACCAGGAAAATGAATAACTAAAAGAAAGTGAAAATCAAAATCAACAAAAAACTATGAACCAGAGACACTTTTTGGGGCATAGGGGGCAGGAGGGGAGGGATTGGGTTCAGAATGGGGGGGTTGCAATTGTATGGGAAATATAAAAATAAAATTTATTATTTAAAATAAATAAATAAATAAATAAAATAAAATTACTGGGTTAAATAAAATACCTCAGTTAGAAGAGTGTGTTTATTTTAACACAGTCATCTACTTCACACTAAGAGTACAATACAGGCAGCTAAAGAAGCTAAGCCTTGATGAAATATAAGACAGTCTTATTTCCTGCTAGCCAATTAGCAAGGCATTACTATTCCACTCTCTTGGAGACTCTTTGAACTAAAACCCACAAAATCCTCCTGCTGATTATCTACTGAAAATTACCTCCAGTTACATTGTACACGATTCCAGAGACTCAGATGAGAGCTAACAGGCAGGAAACTCTAACCCAAGAAGTGGACATTACCAAAATATATAAAGCAATGAGGAAAAAAAAAACCTGGGAGATAGGGGGCTATGAGGCTTTCTGGAAACATTTCCTCACCAAAGTGCTTGTTTTACTTAAATTACTTCATACCACAGTCATATGTTTCCAGGTTTGTTCACATGGCAGTGACAATAATCATTTACATTTAAGAGTTTAGTTTATGAAGTGATTTCTTTACACAACATCTCATTTAAAGTAGTAAAGACATCTATGAGGTAAGTGACCCCAATTTCTAGGAGTAAAAAAATCAGCTGTCTTACTCAAGTCATATTCCTCTGTCTTCAAGACTTTGGGCAGCCAGAATCTCAGAAGATGCACATGTAAATGATTTTGTTTCAGTTTTAAGGATATGGAAAGAACTTTAAAGACATTTTTATGAAAAAAATTAAAATAAGGGTGTGTATATTGTAACTTGAGAATGTGGTAGCTGCACATGTGGCCCTCAGGAAAGCACCATAGTGTAATGATTTATGCTCAAACTCAGGTATTTGATTAGATGGCCTTGGCTTCTTAACTGAGACGTGTCCTTGATATGCCAGGTAACCCCAGGGAAACTCAATTCCCCAAGCATCAGTTTCACTGATATGACATGTGGGAAAAATAATAGCGTCTCAGAGACAATGCTACACAGAAAGTGGTTCACCCAGGCCCTGGCACACAGATGCACCCTATGAGAGGTGGCTATTGTGATGACTCTTGGTAATTCCCCTCTAGAGCTCCCAAAAGCTTATGGGATGGGGAGTTAACTGAACAAATGGCGCTGCCACATTTGAACATAGAGGAGCTACTCTTTGTGGCTTAATAAACATAAGGGGCTTAGAACTCAGAACATGGTCATGGCAAGAAGCAGGTTAGGACAGATTGGAGAAATGCAGAAAGGGGGCCTCCCTGGTGGCTCAAGGGGTTAAGACGCAACCTATGAAGCTATTCACACCACTGAAGCACGAGTTCCGTCCCCAGCCAGGGAGCTACCCACATGGCACAGTAGACCTCTCCTGACTTGCCCGCTGCTCCCCTCAGCAGTGTATTTCAGTCAATCCTCCTGTTCTATTCTCCACTCTGTCTCTGGTGAATCCACTCTGTCTCTGGTGAATCCTCTCACCTGCCCCCACCTCTGGCCTGTACCCCAGCTCTTGTATGCATAATAAATCTTAAAAATAAAAAAGAGTGGTATATACACACAATGGAATATTATTCAGCAATCAAAAAAGATAAATTCATGCCATTCACAGCAATGTGGATGGAGCTAGAAGGAATTATGCTCAGTGAAATAAGCCAGAAGGAAATAGAAAAATATCAGATAGGGGAACCAAATAAGACATCAGTGTAAAAAAATAATAACAGTACAAAACACAACAAAGCAAAAACAGACAATTATAAACCAGAGACATCCTGCAGGGGAGGAGGAGGGAGAGGGATCAGAGGAAGAGAAGCAGGAGCACAGGGGACTGTGGTGATGGTGCACGGGTGCCTCAGGGAAGGAAATTCTATGGGGACTCAATCTGAGGGAGTGGAGGGAAGCAAATATTGTTTTAAAAAAATTTAAAAATGATAAATGTTAAAATAAAAAAATAAATAATTAAAAAATTAAAATAAATTAAAAAGAAATGCAGAAAGGAGTTCTGCTCTTTCTGTAAAGATTGCTGCTGGCAAACTGCCTCATAAAGAATTCCACCTGATTATTTCTCTGTGGCTAAACATTAGTGAAATACTCTATAAGAAGAAACTATTTTTCCTTTAGCCACTTAGCTGTCCATTCTCCTTTTAGCATTTAAGCATTTTTTAAGTTTCTTTTTAATCACATTTTGTGTCATGAATTTTCTCAATCACCTCTCCGATGAGTATTTTATCAACATACTTTCTTTTTAATTCTAAGAGTTTCAAATTCATTTTATTTTGAAACCTTGGTAACCTTTATTTTATATGTACTAATTATACTAGAATAGAAGCTGATTCATGAATTCAAAGTTGATTCATTGACTAAATGTGAAGTACATAAAGGTGCAAGAAAATATGAATTTAAAAGTATTGCTAAAGAATATGTTTTGGCCTGTGCAATTAAAATGCTGTGAGGGTTTTTTTAAAATAGGATTGTTCTTTTCTTGAGGTAACTGTGGTTAACAAAACTACATATGATTCAATTCAGAGCTATAGTTCATAGCTCTGAAGATGTATGTTACCACATAGGATAAAAAAAAAAAGATGAACTCTTGTCATTTGTGGCAACATCAATGGAACTTAAAGGGACCATGCTAAGTGAAATATCTGTGAGTTCTTAAGAAAGTTAGAGAATTATACTTTTCAGAACAATAAATGTGGTCTCAGGTAGGTGTGACCTTGTGAATTTATGCAGATCCCACTGTGCAGAAACACTCTCTAGCTCTCTTTTTCCCAAACTTTGTCTAACCCCCTGCCTTCACTCCAACAAACATCACTAAGAGAGTAACTCACATCGATCATACTGCCAAAATAATTTTTGTTGGAGTCTTTTAAGGGGTTACCAAATAGTACTCTTCCAAAAAATTCTGAGCCAATTGAGAAATAAGACAAAGAAGAAAGGCAGATGGAAGTCCAAAATGCCACCTGTACTATTAGTTGTACTGATATCAATAACTGCCCCCAAGTCCATTCTCATTTTGAGGTCACATTTCCCAGGCTCCCTGAAGTTAGGTGAAGCCACATGACTGGGCTTTCTGCAGTGGAACGTGATGATATCTCTTCTTGCAGACCGATTGTATGACTTCCCATTTATGCTCCTCTATTCTCTTTGGCCCTTCGGTATGGGTAGAAATGGAAATAGTGAGATGCTAGAAGCCATATATTGAAGAGAGCAGAGGAGAATGACTGCTTGGAGTAGCCCATCCAGCTTACCTAAGTTCTAGCCTTGTACTGTTAAGAGGCAAGGACATGAACTATTTGTCGTTTGGTCCTTAAATGTTTGGTGTCTTTTATTTCTGTAGGTTAGTCTATTTTAACTCATGAAAAACTAATTTTATTTATTTTTATTTGTTTTTAAGGATTTATTTATTTATGCATACAAAAACTGGGGTATAAGTCAGAGGTAAGGGAGATGAGAGTATTCACCAGAGAGAGTTGGGAGCAGAATAAGCAGATGTACTCAAATACACTGCTGAGGGGAGCAGTGGGAGAGACAAGAGAGGTCTGCTGCGCCATGTGGGTTGCTCCCTGGCCAGCCAGGGATCAAGTCTTGCTGCAATGGCTGGCAGTAGCTTGATAGCCCTGTCTTTAACCCCTGAGCCACCAAGGAGGCCCAATAAGGCTCATTTTAAAGACTGACCTTTCTCTATAGGTAGGTAAATTACAGCATCAAGCAGCCTTATCCACCCAACACTCCTAACCAGGGATTCCCCCATTCTTTTTCCCACTTCTCAGACCACCTCATCCTAGGCTTTCTGGGGCAACAGAAAGCCTGTCTGGAATTATAATTCTGGATAGTTGCTTCTAGAAAACACTGAAATCACTATTTATGGAAGAGGGAGAGGGAAAAGATTGGAGAGTGGAGATAAAAGGGAATAAACAAAAGAGGAGTGGAGGAATAAATTCCTGTGTTAGCCTGGGATCTAACCTAGATCCGCTCCCAACTCCACTGCTGCTCCATGTACTAAATTCTGGCATCCTGTCTACATGCTCCCCAGCATCTACTCTTGGCTTGCCCTGGATTGATCTTTTCTTTTCCATCTCAGCCCACACAGCTGGGAGTTCTATAGAATCAGAAGTCTGCCAAAAACAATAGTCTTCCTAAATGTCCAACAGCCGGGGAATTGGTATATAAATTATGAAGCATCTGGTCAATGAACTATATTATTCAGTCATTAAACATGATAAACATGAAGTCTTTGTAACAACATGGAACATGTCCCTGACATAATATTACTGAAGTTTTCGTTTCCTAAAAGCAAATCACAAAATTACATATGTAATATGGCAACAACATATTTTAAAAGTACATGTGGGAATACAGATATGGATTAAACTTAAGGAAAGGAAAGCAATTATTGGGGTAGAGTAGTGCAATACTTAGTTTAAAACAAATTTTGTATTGTTTAATTAAAATCACTCTATGTCCAAGTGATAGACTTAGCCTTTGCCCTCCCTACTTAATGATATCACAGGAGAGTTTTCCTGCCCCTCTGTGCCCTCAGTGGGAATCACCCCAGTGGAGAGCAGAGGGAAGCCTGGCAGAGCTGAGAGGTGTCTAACTCCAGACACCCCATGGTCTGCACTGATTCAGAATCTGAGCACAAGTCCTGCTGTTGCTTCCATATGTCCTTGCTTTATTTTGAGTCTTTTAAGATTCAAAGCATTTTTCATTCTGATGGTGTTGTTGTCTCCCTTAGTAACTCAGACTCCCAAATCGAAATACTCCTAGGCTCCCTCCCTCCGATGATCCCAGTTAATGTGACACTGTTTTAGAGGGCTAAGTGGAAAATCTATGTACTTAGATCATTTGAAAAGATTAATCTAATTCTCTTTTTAAAAATTGTGAATGTGGAATTTGCATTCCTGTCATGCTCAAGAAGGTATTTCAATGGAGTCAACTTTTAGCTGTTTTTTTTTTCATCTTTTTGAAATATACAAGGAAAGCACATATATGAAAAGCACTCAATAACTGTAGGATGCAAATTAATGCACATTTCACATATTTCTTACTTTAAACCATTTCTTCTCTCAAAAAAAGTTTGTTTGTTCATCCCTGTCCTAGCCATCTCTATCCCAACAGCTCTGTTCTCTGGAAAATGCAAAGAGGCAAGGAGCAGTCACCATACATGCACCCAGCCCTTGCCTGGGCTTCCTAATTTGTGAAGGGAACTTTCCTTAAGTCCGAACTCCTGGCTCCAAGCTTTGCAAAAAGCTCATGGAGTTAATGCAACATCAGGCCAGCCTCTAAGACAAAGGAGGAAAATCCACATTGGGAGCGAGTTAGACAGAAGAACAGAGGGTGACAGCTGAACAAACTGTAGGTATTCTTGCTGGGGGGAAGTGAAGACTGAAAAAATGTAAGCAGCCAGTGGATGAGATTAATGAATTTTTTACTGGGGAATTTGACCCTAAAACTCATCTCCCAGATGGGGGACAGGAACAAATGAAGCACAGCTGACAGATGCATGGAACATACTGTGAGGTCGTGCCCACAAGAGCAAGATTTGCACAGGAGAGCTGTCTTCTCTGTGGTCTCCCACTCAGCACTAGTTCCAGGCTGGCTAGGGCAGATTTTGGCCCCAGAGAACTTCTTAAATCCCTTCCCAACATCCTTCTCCTTCCTACTTGCAGTCCTCTTTTCTGGTCTGGCCCTATGTCAGAGATAATTGCCCAAATCAGAATTCCCTTCTTTGTTTTCTGTGGCACTCTCTTCTTCCCCTATATTGCCACTTATCATACATTCTAGTAATTATTTACTATGCTGGTTCTCTCTATTATGCTTTTAGTATTTCCGTAATCTTTTCATATGAACTTCTATATGCACAATGCCGGGTAAGGTATGTAGCATCCAGGAAGCATTAGTATTGACTTGCTAACATAGAGACAACAGGAGTGCTCTCCTCTAGTGTGGAAAGCTCATGAGAAAAGATATTCAACACTGAAGAATATCCTCTGCATGGATATTTCTCCAGCAATACCTAGTGAAGGAGAGGAGGGCTATAAGACATAATCTGACTTAATTACTCTCTGACTTGATTTGGTTTACTGAGGGATTTGGACAGCAAACACAGGATAACACAGTATTTGGAGGTATGAAGACATCTGGAAGGCTCTACAGTGAGATATAGGCCTGACACTAAAGAAGATAGCAACTGGTGTTACTAAATCTGATAGCTTTACACCAAACCAGATGGAGATATTTACTATTAGCTAAAACAGATTGGGAAGATTAAACATAAGCCTGAAACTGCACTCTCCGTGTGACCATCATACCCCTCAAGACTTTGTTTTCCTACTTGAAATGGAAAATTCTTATCTAGTACTTGAAAATGCAATGTTTTCTTCTGGAATCATGAAAAAAAAATTTTTTTAAGATTTTTTTATTTATTTATACAAGAGGTGGGGTACAGGCCAGAGGCGTGGGAGGGTGAGAGGAGTGACCAGAGACAGAGCCAGGATCAGAACAGGCAGACGGACCAAAAGCACTGCTAAGGGGAGCAGCGGGCGAGACAGGAGAGGTCTACCTCACCATGTGGGTATCTCCCTAACCAGCTGGGAATCAAACCCATGCTGCCGAGACTGCAGACAGCCTCACAACGCTGTGCTCAACCCACTGCACCACCGGGGAGACGCTGGAATCATGAAAATTTTTGTAGTGATAATTCCAGTTTAAGATTTAAGAATCTAATGAGAAAAGGCTTCTCTCTGCTTTTCATGTTGAGTTAATGAAATCTGAAAATATGGAACTACACATTAAGGAATCTAAAATTCCTCCAACCAGACTCTGATACCACCAAAGAAATGTTATTTATACACTTGGAAATTTTGTAATGAGATTTAAGACCATGATTTTTAACTCTTTTCAGGATAACAATCATTCCACTTTGTTTATGAATCTTACCAGTCTTAGGTCACTAATATTAAAGACAGTATTTTAGAAATAAAATTTTGACTCAGGTGGAACTAGAAAAGAAGAAGGCAGTGAAATATGAAAAAAAATACTCATATATTGGGCCTCCCTGGTGGAGCAGCAGGTTGAGCTCAGTGCTGTGAAGCTGTCCGCAGCCTCTGCAGCACAGGTTCGATTCCCGGCCAGGGAGGGACCCACATGGTGAGGTAGACCTCTCCTGCTTCACCTGCTGCTCCCCTCAGCAGTGTTTTCAGTCCATCTGTCTGTTCTGCTCCCTGCTCTGTCTCTGGTGAATCCTCTCGCCCTCCTGCACCTCTGGCCTATACCCCAGTTCTTGCATGTATAAATAAATAAATCTTTAAAAAAAATCCTCATATATCAAAACTAAGTGGTCTTGAAATTGGCTGCTAACCATGAAAAAGGTAAAAGACTAGTTATAGTTTTTCTTTCCAACATATGATCAAAAGTATTTTAATATTTCTTCAAACAAGGTATTTTATAGGAATATTGCAAATGTCAGAAGAACCAATACAAGCTGGAAAATTAAAAGCAAAACACATGCTCTTCAGATCTTTGCCAGTTTGAGTTTATTGCAGGGTGACCAGTTGTCCTGCTTTGTATGTAACTAATAGGTTTCATAGGCATTGGGTTGCAAGAATCAGAGGACAATCTTGGTAGATGGGATAGATGGTCACCATGCTTTCTAATTCTGGAGTTATAGGACCTCATTCAAATTATTTCCACAAGCTTCAGTTTCTTCTTGTATAAAATGGAAACACAGTCATATACCGTTTAGTGATGTTTTGCTCAATGACAGACCACATATCTGATGGTGTTTCCAACAGACTATGCCATATAACCTATGTGTGCAGTAATTTATATCATCTAGCTTTGTGTAATTATACTCTAAGACATTCCCACAATGAGAAAACTGTTTAACAATGCATTTCTCAGAACACACTCTTATCATTAAGCAACATGTGAGCACGATGGATTGTTGCAAGACTTTTAATTGTTGGGACATTCAAATTGTGCTTCTTTGACAGATTTGCTGTTAGAAATATTCATCAAGAAAACCAAAATCTCACTCGAAGTTTATAATATTTGATTTTTCTAATCTATCTAAGAAGAAAATTGTGTTATTTTTCTCTATTGTTTCTCATGTAGTCAAGTATATACTTCACATTTCAATGTTTTTCAATTCAGTAAGGTGTAGTGAAAAACTATAAATCCTGCCAAAGATCTTGAATTTGAATATAGTCATTGATTTCTTTTACACTTCTTTAGAAAATTGATTTTATGTCAATTCCCACAGCTGAATAAGTTTTCCCTCTTTCTGAAACTTCATGCATTCTGAGAACTCTTCAGTGAGTCTGAAGGAGGCTGATATTATAACATTCACCATCTTTGATCATAGTGAAATAAAGACAAATATAGATTATTGTAATATCCAAAACCTGCAATGGGGCAGGAAGAACTATGGCCCACAAACAGTTTTGGCAGATACACATGTCTTTTGTAAAAAAAAAAAAAAAAACAGCCAATCCTTTGGGTCAATGTGACAATGTGAGAGATAGTGGGAGGAATGTTCAGCTCAGAAAGAAGCTTTCAGAAATTATATGAGGGGTGGCATGGCCCCAGTGATTAATCCACAATGAGGGACTTTCTGCAGTTCCAGTAAAAAACTAGAGTGGGAATCAGAAAAGAGAAAAAGTCAAGAAAACTAGCCCCAATGACAGAGAAAATTTCCCCAACATCAAAAATGGAAGCAGAAAAATAATAGCCATTCACCCACTACTGGGCAAGTAGTTGCTGAAAAGGGGCTACCACTGCTTTTCAATCTGGGCAGAACTGACCCAGGTGAGACCAGGTTATTGCTGCCGGCAGCAAACAGGGTTGGGGAGGGTGGGGGTTGGTATTATGGAATCAGGTAATCTTTAAACCAGGTAATTTTATGTTTTCATAAAAACTAAATTTTAATGTCATTAGTTCTTTTTAATCAACTAACTAATGTGTGGGAGAACTGTAAAGTCCATTTCTACTAATATTTCATTTTTGGGTAAAAGAATATGTTTCCTAATTACCTTCACTTTCATGTATCTGAAAATCCAAGTTGAATACAGAAGGAGCTTCTAAGTCTCCCTCCTTTGGTCATGCCTGAGATGACAAACATGAAGATGATTCATGAGAGTTGGGAAATCTTTCAAAATTGGTGTCCCAACAACCTTACAAATGATTCCAATAAGAAACAAAGAGAGGATATAGCTAAAGAGCTTATGTTCTTGAAAAATGAAGTCCCTAGAAATTCATTTCAGGATGCGCATGTAAAAGAGCAGAGTAGAGGGAAGAGAGCATAAAAAGAGTGAAAAAGAATAAATTGACTTGCATCTGAGAACATTAAAATATATCAAATTCTCAAATAGCTGAGAAATATCAAGCATGTCAAGTGAGCAAACGCACATTTTTTGTTATGTTGAAAGTAAATAAAGTAACAAGAAATGTGTTTATCAGCTGCCTGAGCTACTGAGGTATTGTTAACAGATAACAGTTGAAAAAGAAAGGGACTCAATTTGCATTGGTCTGCTTTGTCAGCAAGCATGGTTTTTATTCTGAAAAAGCTACAATATATATTGATAGATTGGTAAGGAATGATAAAGCAACACCTGTATCTCTGAAATGGCTCAGTTCCCTGACTGTAAAAATATATATCGTGTATAGTATTCTTCAAGAATGTGCAGCATTTTGTGGAATTATGGAGACTGGATAAATGTGTTCCCACTTATCTGAAAAAGGATGCAGATGGAGCTTGTCATTTACAGACTAGTGAGCTTGACATCAAACCCAGGCAAGTTTCTGGAATGGAATATTAATAGGTTGAATTGCGAGCACATAAGGGGACATGGAGAACACTAGGACACACCAGAAGACACATCAAGCACAAATTGTGCCCAACTGGTTTCACACGTACACACACACATTCTTTTCTGAATTGGCTGATGATATAAGTGCTTCAGATGAATCTGAATTTCAGGAAATCCTTTGACAAGGTCTCTCATGATATCCTTATAAGGAATAGAAATGTCTAGAGAGAGACAAGGAGGGTAAACTCTGACTGACATCACCAAAAGAATATAAATTAATGCATTTTGTCTGCATTGGGGAGGTCTTTTCAGCAGTTTAATCAATAACAAATGGTATTTTGATTAGATGCATGAACTATATGAAAAGAGGAGGGAGACCTCGGACATCAAACGGCAGATTCTTAAAATTGTCTTGGGGAAGCACCTGTAAGTCAAGCTGCTTTTTGAAAAGAGTAAAACTTAACTATTTTACTTGGTCAATTGAGCACTATTTGACAGATGGCATCAGACGTAAATATGTTAGGAAAAAATATGAGTTAAACTTTTATAAGAGTATTATTTTAACTTATTCTGTAAATTGATGAAATCATATGGATTAAGTTTAGTAGCATGGAGAACTCCAGGTTTAATTGGAGCATAATCTAAAAAGCATTATATTGCATTGTTAAAAACAAGACAACAAACCAAAAATGGAGCTAGTTATGCTAAGCCCCAAGTCACCAAACCAACTTACAGCTTCAGCAGTCCATTAGAAATAATGTGATCAGGGCCTCCCTGGTGGTGCAAGGGGTTTAAGATGCAACCTATGAAGCTATCCGCAGCCTCTGCAGCATGAGTTTGATCCCTGGCCAGGGAGCTACCCACATGGCGCAGCAGACCTCTCCTGTCTCACCCACTGCTCCCCTCAGCAGTGTACTTCAGTCAACCTGCCTGTTCTGCTTCCCACTCTGTCTCTGGTGAATCCTCTCACCCCCCACACCTCTGCCCTGTACCCTGGTTCTTGTATACGTAAATAAATAAATCTTTAAAAAGAAAAAAAAAAAAGAAATAACCTGATCAGAACCAGTTAGGTAATCTGCCTGGTAGGCCCCTATAATCCTCTAACTGAAAGTAAACTTTGCAGTAACCAAGCCACATTTTTTAACTTCCTTGCACCTGTTCTCTTCTGCCTATGAAGTCTTTCATTTTCACAGACCCTCAAAACTCCTTTCTATCCACTAGATCACATACTGCCTGATTCAAATACAGCTTTGCTCAAATAAACTCTTAAAATTGTTGCTATGCCTCATTTATATTTTAACAGTCCTTAGTATCAAGTTGTTTTTGTCTTTTTTTTTTCTTTAGCATAAAGAGTTTAAAGACATTTCTCAAAAAAAAAAAAAAAAAAAAAGAAGAGAGCGAAGTATGTCCAAACAGCAGTACAGCAAAGCTTCTGGCTTTTCACTAACCAAATGTTAAACATTAATGTTAATGTGAGAAAGATGCCAGAATTTCAAATTTGAATTTACATTCTGTTAATGAAATATATTAGTACATGAAACAAAGGGTTTCATTTTACCCTCAAGTCTATGCTGATTTGTTTTGTTCTGAGAACCACGCTAAGGATGGGTATGGACAAACTACAGCGAATCCAGTAGAGAAGGTTCAGCATAGTCAAGAGACTTAATGATTAGTTCATACAAGGAACAAATGAACTGGAGTTGGTTACCAGGAAAAGAGTAGGTTCAGGAAGGTCATTGCCTTCAATTACTTGAAAGCTAAACTTACAGAAAAGGGATCAGCACTATTTTACTCTTAAAGTGGACAAATGTCGATGAAACCAGTGGGGCTGGGATAGGCCAGTGCTGAGTGAGGCCCAGAGCCAAGGCAAAATAATCTCAAGGATGATCACTATCAGAGCCAGCACAGAAAGTTTTTTAAAGTTTTCAAAGTCCAAGGTTGCAATTTTTTTAAAGGAAGGAGGTGGTGGAGCCAAGGCACAAAGCCAAAGTAATCAGAGAGAACCAGAAAGCCAACAAGCAAGGGACAGCAAAGCAGTCAGAAGTAGGAAGATGGGGTGAGACAAGTCAACGGAATTTGGGAGCCAGCAGGTGGCAGTGATTTTCCTTGGGAATCTCCTGCTCCACACTCATGACTCTGCCCTGTGTATTTGAAGGGCCTGAAAATGAAAACACTAAACAGCCCTTGCTCCCTACATAGTTTCAACATGTAGAACAGATAAGGAAATTTTGAAGTCTTGTCCCAAAAGGAAATCAATGTTCAATTCAGAATATTTTGGCACTACAAAAACAAAACAAAAAAACCCCAGAGAATCAAATTCAAGTAGCCAAAAGAAAAATAGAAACCAAGATTCAGAACCAAAATGGGAGGAGAAAGCAGAGGAGGCAATGAGCAGAAGATGACAGTGAGCAGACAGCATAAAGGGAGAAGAGCTTGGAAGACTCACCCAATACCCAAAATTGATTTCAATAGTAGTTTTTAATATAACTTCTCTGTCGTTTGGATGGAAATATTATATGCATTTAAAAGGACCGAAATGTTCAGGATAGAGATTTTTCCTGCAGAGACTCACCTTTGGAAACACCCTACAACCACATCAAACCCTACAGCTGTAGATGATGGACACAGCTTGGTGAAGTCTAATGACATAAAGAAGGAGGCCGAGTCTCACAGTGAAATCACTGACATCTTATCTCAAGAAATTGCCCTTCCTGTACACAATGTCGTGTTTATGAACTCCCAAATTCACATTCCTTGGGGTTTTCCCAGAGAGACTGCTGTGCAAGCTTCAATATTTGTTCAAGTAATGCTTTAATATATCCAAATAGATAAGGATCTTTGTGCCCAGAAAGCTGTAAGAGCACAACGCAAGCTGGAGAGCACTGTTATCAGTGTTTGTGCTTCAGGAAGGTCACTTTTTCCCCATCATTCCCCTTAATTCATATAAGTTGGTGGGAACCTAATGCACCGGCTTTATTAAGGTCTGTCCATCCTGATGCTACTCCAGAAGATGAGGGAGCAGCAAAAGAAGGTAGCAAACGCAAATGGTTGGGAGATATTCATTTATAGGGAACTCTTCAGAGCATAGAGAGGTTGATTATACATTTGGAAGGAACACAAGTATCACTAATGTCTCACAGATGTACCTCCACTGCTTCCTGATAAGAAAACATCTGCTAGTAGGTTGTGCAATGGACTAGGAGAGGGGTCCCCTAAAAGGGACGGGGGCAGTGCTAGTGGTAGAGTTCTGGGGTTCAGTGTTTAGCATGGATATTGCTAAGACAGGGGTCTTAGTTTCCTGTCAGAGGAGAACATGGAATGGGAAGAGCGTAGATTATAAAAAGCAGCAGCAGGCTCTAGAATGTCCTCTGTACATGATTTATTGAAAGTGGTCTATGCCTCCCCCAGGAATGGCTGCTCTACCTGCAAATTTCATTCACAGGCATGCCCTTGGCTTAAGCAAGCTTCTGGGCCTGCCAGACCAAGAATTGACCCTTGGATTTCACGAGAAACCCCATGATTTTTTGCTTGACTGGAATATCAGTGTCAATTCTGGAGAGATAAAGCATACTCCCCTCACGTTCCTGCAGAGAGCAAGGTGCTTGGGATATGGGTTGAATCTTTTTGCTGTCTGGCTACAGTCCAGCAGCTACACTTGGCCCAAACATCTCAGATGCTTAAGAGCAAGATGGCTTGCTCTGTCAAAATATACCAAGTTAGGTCCACAGAGACATGCCACAGCCCCACTCAGCAAGACTGGAGGTACAGAGCACTGGTAGTTTGTAATACTGTACCCCGAGGTTCTTGAAAAGTTAACACCACAAGACATGCCTGTTTATTCAACTCAGAGTTATAACAATGGGCTGTTGTCTTCCAAAAGAATCTTACTGGAGTCAATGAGTGGCAGTGTGGACCTCATCTTGGTGGTCAATTTCTGTACAAAGGTGGTAGGCAGTCCTTACCTTGGTATTTGGGAGTAATTTACTTGTAAGAATGTTACAGACAGAAAAAGTGCTGGAATGTTTAACAGGCATCATCACAAGAAATGTGTAAGAATGGTGAGCACTAAAAATTCTAAAGTTAATCTGTTTACTTTCATATCTGATCTTGAAAAGATACTTTTTTTTTTGTTTGGTTTTTGTTTGGTTTTTTGGTTTTTTGGTTTTGTGTGGGACCCTCGCCGGTGGCCAGGGAACAAACCGGCGCTGCAGAGGCTGCGGGCAGCCTCGCAGCCCAGTGCTCAACCACTGTACTGCACCACCAGGAAAGGCCCTTTTTAAAGATTTATTTATTTATGCATACAAAAGCTGGGGTACAGGCCAGAGACCAGAGACGCAGGGGGGTGAGAGGATTCACCAGAGACAGAGTGGGGAGCAGAACAGGCAGACTGACTGAAATACACTGCTAAGGGGAGCAGCAGGAGAGTCAGGAGAGGTCTGCTGAGCCATGTGGGTTGCTTCCTGGCTGGGGATCAAACTTGTGCTGCAGAGGCTGCGGATTGCTTCATAGCACAGTGCTTAATCACCTTGTGCCAACAGGAAGGCCCAAAAAGATAGTTATTAACCCAAATATATCTCTAATATAAAATTTCATATTTGTAATAATGTAAAGGAAGAACTATTTTTTAGGTATAGTAGAATAATCTTTTGGGCAGAGGTTGATCATTACTTCAGATGTTTACATACACATATGTAGGTATATCTACACCAAGTTTGTAATGGATATACAGGATTCTGTTACTATCCTGTTCTTTGTGCAAGTAAGCATGCTTTCAGTAACCAGAGGAATAATCCTAATTCTCAGCCCTGGAGATAATAGGAAGTTCCTTGGCAAAAGACAGGGGAAAAAGAGTTTGTTCTTCTGGATCAATTGTTCTCAAACCAGTGTACAACAGAATCATTGGCACAGCATAGTAAAATCACAGATCTCAGAGCCCCATTCCCACATATTTCTGATTCAACAGCTTCTTTGTATCATTATAGGCCTATAAGGAACTCTATTCCAGTGATTCCCAAACATTAGCATGTACCAGAATCACCCAGAAGACGTGTCAAAAACAACTTGCTGGGCCCAATCTCCAGTTTCTGGAAGTAGGTCTGGGATTAGGACTTAAGAATTTCTCATTCTAATAAGGTCCCAGGTGATACCCATAATGTTGGTCTGAGGTCTATATTTTCAGAACCGCAGCTCCATTTAAATTGTGACCCAGTCCTCTAATTTCTGCCTGTGTGGTAAGGGATTAAGTCCCCAACTCAAAAGGTGCCACTCAATTTGGATTTGTAACAAATTTCCCAGGTGTTTCCTATACACGTATTACATTGCTAACTGCCAATTTGGGCCTTTTGTTCTTTGATTATATTTATAATATTAGCTTCCTGCTAAGCCTGCACATATTTGTGATGTCAAAGTGGTTGCAATAGCAAAGGCCTGTTCCAGACTGTCCCTACTATCTAAAGCTCCACTAAAATCTGATCCCACCATCCCTTCTTCCTGACTCGGGTGCTTGCAATTGCATATTCCATGCCTAGACTTAACAATGATTTTAAGTGAGAGTCCCCCAATTTCAGTTACTGTAGAATAACTAAATCTAAGTTTAAAAAATATCAGTTGGAGTGTCCAGTGGCAGTTGAAGTCTCTAATGGGATAGCACCATCATTGATTACAGAATTGACCCTTGAATATTATTGGCAGGCCAGTGGTCACTGGATATCACAGAGATGAGAATACTCAGGAAGTACAATCTACTAAACTGCGTGGGACTTAACTTCAGTTGACCTAAAGATTATCTCTTTAAGAGTTACAAGGTCTGGGCCTCCCCGGTGGCGCAGCAGTTGAGTGCTGGGTTGCGAAGCTGCCAGCAGCCTCTGCAGCACTGGTTTGGTCCCCAGCCACGAGGCGAGGGTCCCACCTGGCTTGCAGACCTCTCCTGTTGCCTGCTGCTCCTCTCAGCAGTGTGCCTCGTCAGTCTGCCTATTCTGCACTCCACTCTGGCTCTGGTGAATTCTCTCACCCTCCCCTGCTTCTGAATGTACCCCAGTGCTTGTATAAATAAATCTTTAAAAAAAAAAAGAGTAGTGGGCCTCCCCGGTGGCGCAGCGGTTGAGCGCTGGGTTGCGAAGCTGCCAGCAGCCTCTGTAGCACCGGTTCGATCCCCGGCTGCTCCCCAGCCACCAGAGGAGGGTCCCACATGGTGCGCAGACCTCTCCTGCCGCCCGCTGCTCCCCTCAGCAGTGTACTTCGGTCCTTCTGCCTGCTCTGCTCCCCGCTCTGGCTCTGGTGAATTCTCTCACCCTCCCGTGCTTCTGACTGTACCCAGTGCATGTATAAACAAAAAAAAAACAAACAAATGAATAAATAAATAAATAAATAAAACATGCCTCTATTAAAAAAAAAAAATTTAAAAAAAAAAAAAAAAAAAAGAGTAGCAAGGTCTTTTCTTGTTTACATATCAGGTGGTTGGCAGGTATTTTCTCATTTCTATGTGGTCCCTGGTTAGACAAATGTGCATATTCCATCCTCATTTGGGGAAAAAAACAGAAATCTGATTGAGGGAACTCTGCTAGGGAGTGTAGAGGCTCTAGTAATGGAAGAAGAAGTAACTCTGGCACTGAACAGGGACAGCTTTGGGTGATGGGTTCGTTGGTGGGAAGTTGAGTTGCTGAGTGACAGCCATTACATCAATTGATCATCTCTATGTGAAGACCTTCCTACACTGTTCTCTAAGGTAAAAAAGATGCTATTGCTTTTCCATTTATAATTTGACTCAGGGCAATCCATCAACAGTCTTACTACCTGATCCCTTTTGGACAACAGGATGCATTTACAAAGTAAGTGAATTTCTTCTGAAGTCATATAACCAGTTAAATGACTTCTCTTTACCAACTAAAATCACAAGATAAAGAACATGTATAGTAGTAGATTCACAAACCCATTCAATGATTTTACAAATTTACTTGCTCTCACCTCCAAGAGGAGAGCATACAAAATGAATCTCATCTTTGCCATTTATGAGGCATGACTGTGGGTAAGCTGAGTGTCTTTGAACTTCAATCTCATTGCCTAACAAATAAAAACTGTCATAGGATGTTGTGAGGATTGCAAGAGATGATACATGTAAAGCACCTATATTAGTGCCTGGTATTGAGTAAATCACTTAGTAAATTTATTATTAACTTGAATATATAAATGTATTTCTTTCCAGAAAACTCCCTAAATTAATACTAGTGGCCCCCTGGTAGGAGAGCTCTTGAGTGATTCAGTGTTACATAATATCAGGCAACTCACTACTATATCAAGCAATACAAAGTGCAAAAGTTACTCCACTTCATGCTTAAATACAAGTAGAATTGCCTGTGTGTTCTTTCTCTCAGAGTTCTAACGATCTGGAAAACCCCAGTGACCATACATAACAAAAGGTAGAAGTGACTCAGTTTGAAGTCTGGGAATTCTCTCAGTCTGACATCTTCTGGAAAGACCTGAATATTCCCAGCTTTCCATACCCAGGCAGGGGTTTTCCACACATCGCTGTCCCGTTTGTAGAAACTAAACTGCCGCTTTGCCTTCTCAGCTCTATCAGTGTGTCCCATTGAGATTTCTACTTGAAGTCTAACATCAATCATTTACCAAGTTCCTAGGTGAGATTATGATGTCATCACTAGCTATGCACAACCACCATCACAGACATCATAGTTACAGGAAGTGATTGATTTTAATGATTTTTTTCCCATTTAAAATTACCAGTGAGTTTCACTGAATTCTAGCATTTCAGTTCCACTTTGGCTCATTCTGAGAAGTTTTATTTATATATGTGTAGGTATGAAATAGATTGTTAGAACGGTCTTGCTATATGACTAAATGACAGGTCAAAGGATAGAAGTGTGTTTATTAATAAGTAACACTGATTGCAAATTCTTGGAAATTTAAGTTGGATGAGAGCAACAGCAACCTGTATCCTCTTAGAAAATTCCTGGGGAATTAATTTCATCTAAATTTGCCCGACTAGCTGTCTGTCTGTGGATAAATCATAGACCCTGGAGCATTGTGAGTAGTAAGCTTGTATTAAGTAACTATCTGAAATTGAACCTATTGGGAATCATATTTGCATTGCCTCTTTTATCCATATATTTCTGTTGACATGAGCACTTTCAGTTTTATCTTTTATTTTTGCACTTCATAAGCACATTGCAGTGAATGGTTTGGGGGGGCACTTGTTTTATTGCGTGCTCAAATTAATCCTCATCCCTCAATTTTCACCTTGCTCATTTGCTAGTGTAAAACCATACCCCTTAAGTCATTTCCCTAGCAGGTTTCTAATTTCTTGTACTAGTCATTGGCTCACAAACAATACTGCCACCCTCAGGGAGTCCTGGGAATGCCTTCAATGTGAAAAATTGTTTACATTGGTATGAGGCTGGGAAACCCACAAGAAATAAACGCAACAATGTATGTTTGAGTTGCAAGCTGGGAAAGAAAGGATTGTGTTGTTGAGATGTCCCAACAATTATGAGAAGGGAATTTTAGTTGTTTTAACAAAAACTAAATGAAAGCAGGCATTTTATGAGAGCTTATGGGGGTTTCCAGGAGAGTGGGATCAATGCATCCTCTCCAAATACTTCAGCAGCGACTCACTGATGAAATGTCAGCCGGTCACAGTTCGGTCATTGTGCGCTACCCTCGCCTGAGATACATGCTTCACTGCGGAAGTCCCTTTTGCCACCAATGTCACTTTGAACCCCCCCTTCCCTGGCTTGTTAATGTTTTTTTTTTCCTCTATGGTTGAATGTCACCAGTGTTCTGATGACCACTTGTTGGTATGTGACCAAAAGACATTTTTAACCCACTCATTTGGGTTGCAAATTAATAACAGGCCAGAGAAGACTCAAAGACAAATCTCTTTAGAGCAAAATGTTGCTATTCAAAATCTGAAGGAATTTTTGATCTCTTTGATCTCTAAGCAACTCAAGACTCCAATTCCCAAAGTGCAGAAGGTTTTCGAGCAAGATGATGGGCATCCTTCCTGACTCGCCCAACACGGTGGTATCCATGAAACAAGCTGGACCAATTTCCATGTTGTCAGAGGATTGGGTACAGTGTCCAGAGAAGAAAGTGACAGTTCCCCTCGCTACACTCAGCTTGCTCTCCCCTCTTTGCATTGCTCTAGAAAAAAGGAAATGTTTGGGCCAGGCCTATACCAACCATCAGCAGCAGTAGGAACCTGACTAACAGACTCCCTTATATCCGCCTTCAGTTCTGAGCTGGAAATTTCACCAATAAAGAGAATGAGTTTTTATTTTTACCACTTGATCACATTATCTTCAAAGATTTCATTTACCAAACTGTAGTTGTATAATAATGTCTCCTCCTTTTATACATCAAAAAGAATAGAAATTCCAAGCAAGTCTTCTGTTTTGTTTAGTTCAAGTAGCATTATCAGAGGTAAACATAGCGTCTCTTTTGTCTTTCGATTTAAAAACTGCCTTCATAATGCTCAAGAAGCCTAAGAATTCCAGGCTGCTATCAACACCGAGTATCATTTCTAGCTTGTCATGAACTCTTATCAGAACCTTTCCTGAAAACAAGTTTTGTGACAGCATGCAGACTCCAGGGTCCAAATGTGCTGGAAGGGAAATTCTGAAAAGCAGGAAAGGAAGTGAGTTGCTAAAGACTAAGGCAGAAAATAAAAGGCCAGAGAACTAAAGACATATCTTACCCAGTCATACTTTCATTAAAGGATATTTTACATATTAGTCCTATTCATTTCAGTTGAAATAAGTACTTAGACACTCATGAGCATATCAGTGCCTAAAGCAGTGCCTGATACGTAGCAGGTACTCAATAAATATCGACAATATGGGTGACTGGGGGCAGGATGAGAGAGAGTGGACTTTTAATTCTTATATTTACTATTTTATGTTCTCTCCATTTGCCATAATAAAAAAATAATAAACTTTGCTTTTAAAAAGCAAGCAAGAAAGAAGATATCATGGCCACTTAATTAGCAGGAGAACCCAGAATCAGAGCAGCAGGGCAGAAGATGATTTTCCCAAAGCAGTCTCAGCCCCTTATAGCAATGAGCCCAGGCAACCCAGCCAGATAAGTATTGTCTTTTGTCATCATTTTTAATCTTTGAAAATCACTGATGTGCTCATGAAAAAGTATGTTACAAAGCTATTAGAGAACAAAATATGATTTTGCAATGCCAAATAATTAGCCTGAAATTTGTCTGATACAACATTATAGCTGAAAAATTAAGTGTTATTCTGGAGAATTATAACATGCCCCAAGATTAAGAGCTGCAAAATGAAATGGCACAGCAGAAGGGAAGTTTCTTTCTTTCTATATTAAAATTAGATCAGCATGTATACTGAACGGTTAATGTGTTTACTTACCCTAACGACTACAAGGAATTCTATCATAAGTCCTAATTCGAAGTTCTGCATTTATATATAACTGACCAAGGTTTTTTAACCCAGTTATCTGTGTTCATAATGACTGTCTGCTGAGAGCTGAGGAGGACACTGGTCACACAAGGGCCTGTACTCATATGAAGCTAAAGGTAGTGATTACTTGTTGATTGACCCCCGGCGAACAATGAGAAAATGAAATACAGCCAGAAAACTGAGGTCAATGCTTTATAGCATTTAAAATTAGATATGTAAATGTGCTACGTAAGTGTTAGCTTTTGTGTTATCATTATAAAATTATTTGACAAATGATCATTTTAATACTAGAAAAAGTTTAAAAGATAGACCTGGGAACAAATGTTAACTGAGTTCTCTCTGACAGCTCTGATTATTCATTCATCCATTCATTCGGTCCATCATGTCATTCAGACATACATTCTGCAAATATTTATGGCACACTACAAGAAGCTGGGTTCTTGGGACAGAATGATGACAGTGCAGGGGCCTCTCTGGTCGTGCAAGGGGTTAAGCACCACACTATGAAGCTATCCATAGCCTCTGCAGCAGGAGTTTGATCCCCGGCCAGGGAGCAATCCACATGGCTCAGCAGACCTCTCCTGTCATGCCCACTGCTCCCCTCAGCAGTGTATTTCAGTCAGTCTGCCTGTTCTGTTCCCCACTCTGTCTCTGGTGGATCCTCTCACCCCCTGCATCTCTAGCCTGTACCCCAGCTCTTGTATGTATAAATAAATAAATCTTTAAAAAAAATGATGACAGTGCAGTTAGAAGACTTTGCTTATCTTCCTTTGTGGCAGTAAATATTATGGTTGTTATTAAGAAATCAGGTTTGCAGAGATGATTCATTTCTATATATAAATTGGGACCAGATATTTTTTTCATGAACTCCTAATCTAGGACATGTGAGACTTTCCTATATGAAAAATGTTAGTAATTTAGTTTTATTCCCCAAAGTATATTATGTTTAAACTACTGCTTAGACTATATCTTAGAAGGAAAGTTGTGACTATAAGTCCTGCATTTGATACTAAATTGGCACTGCAGTTCCTCGGGAACTGACACTTCCCACTCCAACCGCTTCTCTCACTGACCTGCAAAATCTGTTGACTCTCCATGACCACATGACAATGGAGGAGGCAAGCTAAGGCTGCCTTTTGAGTGAAATGCTTTTGGATTTTTCCAGATCAGCAAAACTGTCAGAATTTCCTGCCTTAGGTTCACAAATGTCATTGGGGATGCAGGGGGAACTTACAAGCACTGCTCTCTACTCAGCTTCTAACCCCAGTTATTTTGACTGCATTGTGAAAGTGCCTATGACAGTATTTGAGTTCTCCTGCCCTCACATTTTACCAAAATCAAACCAAACACTTAACAAAACTACAAGTTGATTTTAATGGAGTTTCTGGCTTTATCACTTGCTCTGTTACCAACTTTGCATATCTTTTTGCTCTTATGCTGTTCCAAGTTGCCATTATTTCTTTTTTTTTTTTCCACTGAGGTAAATTTAACTTGTGACAATATGTGATTTTGAAGTGAACAACATAATAATTCAATATTTGCATATATTAAAAAAATGATCTCCACAATGAGTCTAGTTAACATCCATCACCATGTATAGTTACAATTATTTTTCTTGTGATAAGAACTTTTAAGATCTACTCTCTTAGCAACTTTCAAATATGCAATACAGTATTATTAAAATATAGACATCATTAATGTGATATCATTTGTTCTTTATGCTGAAAAGGGAATATCATTTTTTCTTCATTTCATTTTTGCGTATGGTAGAATTATATTTAACCATTTGGAGTGGTCCGCTTACCTAATATCTAAACAACTGAAGAAAGTTGGAAAGCTTTTCAGATTTATAGATGTTAAAGCAATATGATTATAGAACTTCAGAAATAGCTCTCTCCATTTATGGAACTCAAGATGGAATTAACTTTCAGAGCTGTGACAGAGATCAGCTTTTATGAGAAGACACCCCATGATTTATTATGTTGAAGAAAATATATTGACTGAGGTTAAGACAAGGTCTTCACACCAAAGAAATATGCTTGAGAGTGAATATCTTTGTGTTATTTTTTCCATTCAAGAATGACTATAATACCATCATTGTGGGTTTGATTTCCTTCTGGCTATATTGAACCCAATTTCTAAAGGACAAAGAGGAAATGGAGAGGGAAGGGGAAGAAAGGGTAAGTTTCCACAAGTTCTATATATTGAAGGCAGTGGTTGATAGTATATGCCTTCTAGTTACCCATGGACCCAACAGGTATTTATAGCATCTA